>NW_018745065.1:3065000-3778403 GCF_001683475.1 Chenopodium quinoa
GTAGCAAGAAGCGCTCAAACCAATCCCCCGGCCAATCTTCTCAAGGCCAATCCTCAAACCCTCAACGCCAACCGCATTCCACAACTCAAGATGATGATCCTCCTCCTCCTCTACCCCCTCTCAAGTTTTGGAACCGGTCTAAACAAACCCCCATCTATAACAAAATGAAAGACCGGAAGTTTAGACCCTCCCGCCATTACTTTCGTGAGGACATGGCCAAGCTAGGAATTGAAAATGACCTTGACAGCCTTCTAAACAACCTAAGCTTGGGTGAGTTTATAAAGTCTTCCCCTAGAACCTATTTGTAGTCTTCCATTGAGTTTTTCTCCACATTTGAGTTCAATAAGGTGGGGGAAACCGACTTTATTATTTCCTTCGAACTCTTCAATGTCAAACACACCATGAACCTAGCCGAGTTCAATGTAGCCCTTGGTTTCAACCCCAATGGTGATATCTTTGAGCACCTTATCTCCCAAGTCCAAACTGAGTATAATGAGGTTTTTTAGTGGAAAACCATAGCCAACAGGAGGGTGTTTGATTCGAAAAAATCCCTTGCTAATGAGATTATCCATCCGGCCCTTAGGATCCTTCACAGAATTCCTGGGTATTCGGCCTTTAATAAGCAAGATTTAGGGAAGTCATCTCAAGAGGAGATTATGGTGTTATGGATGGCTGCCAAGTCGGTGTTAGGGTCAAGGATTAATTTTGACTATATCTTCATGAATTGTTGTAAGGATATAATGCATGGGGTCAAAATGGGGGAAATTCATTGTGGGGGCATGGTGACACGTCTTATGTCGTATTTTAATCAAGAGGGGTTCTTGAAGTCTTGCACTCCAGTTGGAAGGAGTGAAGACGTGTGGATTAGTTTTAAACAAGTTAACACTTTGTGTTTCATAACTAGTACTAGGTGACCTGGTACTTACTCTTGGGTAGTGAGAAATACCCACCATTGCCTACTCCCTAACCCGGCCGCCACCTCTATCCTTCGTGAGGCTAGAAACATTTGAGTGGTCCCTAGGGATAATGGGAGGATTGACGATGAGATGGAGGAGGATGATGACATTGATGGGGTGATAAGAATGATGAGGAAGAGGAGGAAGGAGGAGGAGAAGAATATGATGAAGATTAACAACAACCGCCACTACAACAACAACATGAGCATTTTCATGATGATCCTCAAAGAAGAAGAAGAGAAAGAAGACAACAACGACAACAACAACAACAAGATTTCCAAGGAGATGCTTATCTCCGAGAGATGGAGGCCATGAGAGCTAACATGGAGCGCATGCAATTGAGCATGCAAGGTATGTACTCAGACCACCAAACTTTGTCTTATCAAACTAGCACCTTGTATGACGCTAATGTGCGTAGGGGGGAGGTCACACCTCCGGTCAACTACCCTTATGTGCCGCCCCAACAAGGGCCGGTACCTTCATGGGGTGGTGAAAACCTCCCTACGTACCCATATTGGCCCAGGGTTGAGGACCCCGATGTGGCAAGGCGCGACTTCCCACCTTATGATTATAGGGTCCCGGGGGGGGGGGGGGGTGGGTGGGAGTGATTATCGGGGTGATCCCGCATACTATTATGTTCACCCCCATCACCCCATCACCCCTTGTTCGGTGTGAGCCCTACGACCAATTGACCCAATCCCAACTTGACCTATTCAAGGGTCACTATGGATTTCCTCCCGGTTACACCGGAGGTTTGGATACGGGTGATGATGGTGCCGGCCATAGTGGCCAATAGTCCCCTTATGCATGTTTGTTCCCCTTTTTGTTCTCCCCCTTCCCTATTTTGCATGCCTGTAGGCATCGCGGCCGATGCCTTCATTTTGTGAGGGGGGAGGGTCAAAAAGATTGTTTTATGGTTGGTTTGGGGGAGGCACCTGGGGCTCGGTGGGAAGTCTTTGATAAGGTTTTTGGTGGATTTTTGCTAATGGTCTCGTTGGTTTGTTGCTTGTTGTTGTTTTGTTTCTTTTCATGATGTTTTTGGGAGTTTCTTGAAAAAAAAAATAAAATTTTGATGATGATGGGTTTCTCTAGGTTTTTGTATATAGATTGTGTCTAAGTGTTTTATCGTTTGCTTTAGTTTGGAAGTTACTAACAATTTCATTTTGTATATATAGATTTTTTCTTTAACTCACCTTGCTCGTAGCCTATGCTTTGCATTGCAGAGCCTTTTGGAGAAGCACGTTCCTACTCCTTGGGTACTTTAGTTTAGCACGGACGCTTGGCGAGGCCTTTCTTATTTTACCTCTTTATTTTCACTTCTTTATTTTCTTGGTTTCTTAGATTAGGATTAGATTTAGGGGAAGTTGAACGGTTCGAGGATGTATGAATTTAACACCTAGTGTGTTTGGGGTCTTTCGCGATGTGGCCATTAGACCGCTTGTATGTCGATTGGGATAAACGTGTTATGATTGCATCTTTGCCCTTTTCCTCTTTCCCTTTCTTGTCCTTATCTAAGTTTTCCATCTTCTCTTTTCTTTTCTTTCCCTTTCTTTATTTCATGTTTGTGTGCATAACTTTTTGAGGCTTTATTTTCACTCTTTCTCTTTTTGAAAATTGGACTTGTACGCAATGTACTTTTGCTTTTGAATAATAGTCTTCCTAGGTAATAATGGTATGCACGTTTTGAGATTACGTTTGGTTGATTCTAGGATAAAGCATGCTAAGATAGTTGTCTAGAACTAGGGGGATCATGAAACCGGATTCTACTCATTTGTGGCATGTTGGTAGTTCCTCCCTATCTTTGATTTGACAACCTTAGTGAGTTTTTGCTACAACCATGTGAGATGTATATTTGTTCAAGCTTTCATCAAATTCTAACATGAGCGGCATGGATCCTTGATTTTCGCAAACCTAATCTAGAATCTTAGCGTATGATTCCTAAGACCATGACCGAACTACCTAGGGAGGACAAAGGCAACTTTTCGGGGAGGTATTTTCTTTTTCTAGGATAGTCCCTTTATGTTTACTTTTTTTTGGTTTGGGATACATTTTCCTTCTTGTTACCCCTTTTAACCTTTTTCCCTTTTTTCAAGCCGCATAATTAGATATCTTGAGCCTTTTGTTTCGTTCTCCTTCTTTTTTTGGTTTTTGTGAAGCAAGGGTTAATTTTTGGTGATTGTGGTCTATGAAGTTGGAGTTTGGTTCGAATTGGTACACATAATTGAGTTGTTTATATTTGGTAAATAATGGCAAATACTTATGTAAAAGCCGTCCTTAGTAAAAGAGGCAAGGATGTTAATAAATGCATATTTGAAAAAGCCGTCCGAATTGAAAAAAAGGCAAGGACTAATGCTTGTAAGGAGTACGAGAAAATACATACAAATTTTTAAATGAGAAAATGCAAAAAAAAAAAAAGAGGGAAAACCATAAAAATTCAAGTGTCTTTCTCCTCTCTATGCATTGAGGACAATGCTTCTTTTAGCTTGGGGGGAAAAGCATTTGCGCTTTTTGTTCTTATGTTTGTAGATTGTTGCTTTGAATAAGCTTGGGGGTGTTAATATGTTTTTTTTGGTGATTACTTAAGTTTGGTGTTGAGATTTGGCCGGTCTTTGCTTCACAATTTAGGATAACCACCAAATTTTAAATTTTAGCCTACCTTAACCCTTCGTGCCTTAGGTTACAACCTTTGGGAAGACCTTTGAGACCTAGGAGTTGAACCTTTCATCGGTGGAGGGAATCACGGGTTGTAGACTAAGGAAAGGGGATGCGTAATTAAGATGTCGAGTAGCTTAAAATATTGATCTTTTTCCGATTCCTTCGCGGAATCTATGAGATGCTCACTAAGGGGAGATATGAGATTAGTAGGGGGAACGCGATAAGACCATTTGGGATGAAAGTGGAGTGTGATAACTAGTTCCTATGCTTAGCATATTTATGTTTCAATCAACCTTAGGTATCTTATAACGTGCATACCATAATTCACTTTAGAAAGGTTGTTATTCATTTGAATTATAGTCTCTTTGTAAAGTCCATTTTGTAAAGATTTTGTTTCCTTTTTCCTCTTTCTTTTCCTTTTTATGGTTTGCCTCTTGGGGGTTTTGGTGGAGATTTATGGGTAAACTCTTAGGATACCCTTACGAGAGCATCACTCGTCCTCTAGGGCGATTTAGGGGTTTAAATGGCTTGTTGTAGCTAAAAACAACCGTGATTCCTACGACAGTGAGTCTTAGTGTAAATTCTCGCCCCTCTTTTTTCTTTTTGCTTCGAATAAGCCCTTCTTTTTCCTTTTTAGCCTTTGTTTTTCTCGGGACGAGCAAAAGTCTAACTTGGGGGAATTTGATGAGTGTCATTTATGGCACTCATAGGGTAGTCTTTTAGGGTTATTTCTTTCCCTTTTTTCATGCTTTCTTTTCTTATTTTTGGTCCTTTTTCCCTTAGTTTCTCTTTCTCCTCTTTTCTTTATGGTTCTCGTGTTTTCCTTTTATTTGGCTCTTTTTCCCTTTTTATTTTCTTTCTTTGTATGCTTGTGTAGGTACTTGGAGAATCACCTTTGCAAAGGAATTAAGTTGGGACCTTAATGACCAAGCAAGGAAGAAGCATTTGGCTAGAGAGGGCTTAGAGAGGCCTTAGAGAGGCCTCGGAGAGGTCTCCAAGGTTTTGCCAGCAGGCCGCGGGTGCGGGTTAGTGAAGCCGCGGGCGCAGGCTCAAGAAGCTCAAATGGCAGATTTTGGCCGGAACTTCCCGCAGTTGCCCCGCGGTCTCTCCGCGGGCGCGGGAAACTTGGAGAGGGCACTCCGTCTCAAAGAGACCGCGGCCCCCTGATTGAGTTTTGGGAGCAGGGGATTAGCCGCGGTTGCCCCGCGGTCACTCCGCGGGCGCGGGTTTATATTGCCTCGGGTTTATATTGCCGCGGGCGTGGGTGTTGCCCAGATACCCCGCAGAGGGTTCCGTACCCATTTCTCCGCGGCCGCGGGTTCATCGGGAGCGGGCGCGTGATTTGCCGGTTTCTTCTTTACTTATAAATAGAATTGTAATTCCTTTTAGAAAGAAACTTTTTGATAATATTACATTAGCTTAGTTTTAGAGAGATAGTTTAGAGAGAAGTTAGAGAGAAGTTCTTGGTTTTGGATTTGTAACTCAACATTTGAACAATCAAGTTTGGATTTCTTCATTTTCAATCATCAATATTAGTGAGAATCTCTTCCTTCTTTCATCTTTTACTTACTTGCTATTTGATTTATGATTGTTGCTTGTTTTTCTTTGGATTTGAGTTTGATATTGTTGAATATTTTGATTTCTCTTAGATTTTGGTATAGAATGATAATTTCTAGTTATTTGTTCTTGAATTTCACCATGATTAGTGAGTAGATTAGTTGCTAGGGAAAGGAGGAAGCATGTTTGATTAATGAAATTGCTAGTTGGTGCTCTTTGATTGATTGATTTGTTGCAATTAAATTGGTTGACATAGTTTTGCATGTGATTGATTAGACTAGGAGTGATCAACCTATAAGATTAATCTAGATTGCCTTGCAACCCTTAATGACATGAACAATTGATTTAAAAGTTGCTCTATTTGGTTGGGTTTGATTGTGATTCTTCTTGATTTGCCTTTCATAGTGACACCTAGATTGGCCTATAGGAGATAGAATATGAACTTTCTTGATTGCTACTATTGTTTGTCAATTGCAATACTTGAATTAATTGATTGAGCTCTAAACTAGCATTATCGTTGAACTTTCATGTGGAACCCATATCCCTAGTGTTTAGACCTTTGATTTACTTGATTAGACTTGTTTTAGTTTACCATAGTGCCAACCATAATCTCAACTCCATCTTCGAGGTAGCTTGACTTAGACTCTAGTGTTCATCATTGCATTCCCTAGGGATCGACCCTTAACTTGCCCTATATTCATTTAAGGTTGGGTAGGTGTTTACAAATTTAGTTTGACTTGGGGGAAGGGTAGATAACGACATACATTTTCCTCTTGTCAAAATGGCGCCGTTGCCGGGGAATGCTATTGGTGCTTAACTTTTGTTGTTGAGTCTACTTCATTTTAATTGAAAAATACAAAAAGATTTTATTTCTTTAGGCTACACTTGTAGCCGTGCTACTAATATTTTCTTTGAGTTTTGCATGCATAGAGCTCGCGATCGAACCATTGTGCCTTTTGACCCGTAAGTCGAAAGGACTCTCAGAAGGAGAAGAATAGCTAATCGATCCTTGGGGTATAGTTCTTCAAGTGAAGAAGGGATTGAAGAAGGGAAAGGCATGGGAGAAAATCCGAGAGTGGCCTTGAAGGAGCTAGGAATACCCGGTGCATATAGGTTTGAGAGCGGTATAGCTCCGCCTACAACACCGGCAAATGATTTCGAAATTCGGCCGGCCATGATCACCTTAATTGAGAGGAGGCAATATAGTGGGGCTAAGAATGAGAGCCCGTTAAACCATCTTAAAGAATTTGAGAAATATTGCAACACCATCAAAGTCAACGGAGTTTCTCAAGAGTTCATCCGCCTCAAGTTGTTCCCCTTCTCTCTCATAGGAAAATCCTTAGAGTGGCTAGATAAAGAGGTGAAGCCCAACTCCTTGAGAACATGGGATGATGTTACAAAGGCCTTCTTGTCTCGCTTCTACCCTCAAAAGAAGACGGCGGAGGCAAGAGCCTTGATTCAAGGGTTCAAGCAAAGACCAAATGAAAGCCTTTACGAAGCATGGGAGAGATAGAAAGAGTATCAAAGGGAGTGCCCTCACCACGGAATCCCAACATACCAAGTGGTCCAAATCTTCTATGGCGGTTTAAGTCCCCAAGGCAAGTCATGCCATGGGGGGGCCGGGGGTCCTATCATGAACAAAACCGAAGAAGAAGTGGTGGACATTATTGAGGACGCGGTGACGTACTATAGAGATTGGCAAGATGGGGAGAGGGACTCTTCAAGCAAGCAATCTTCATCGTACTCGGTGGACCATCTAAATGCGATCAACAACCTTTCCTCCCAAATGACAAACTTGGGAAAGGAGGTGACCGCATTCAAAGCCAAGTTTGAGAGTGCTTCTTCTTCTTCTCAAGCTTCGAATCTTCCCTCCCAATTGAAGGGGAGAGGTACTCTTTCTAACTCTCAACCCCTCCCTCTTCACATAATATGCCTATGGGTTATTTGTTTTGTGATGCATGTGGATCGTATGATCATGACTCTAGTAATTGTCCTAATGAATGTGTTGATGAGTTTGATAACAATGAGAGTGAGCATGTGAATTATGTGTCAAATAATAATGTTCAAAGATTTGATAACAAAAGAAGTCAATGGAATAGGAATTACCAAAACCAAGGCAATTTTGACAACTATAACCAAGGTGGTTGTTATAGAAACCAAGGGAACCAAGGTTCTCGTGGTAGCTATAATAACCAAGGTTATAGTGGCCAAAATCAAAGCAAAAATTATGGTAATCAAAGCCAAAATTATGGTAATCAAAACCAAGGTTATGGAAATCATAACCAAGGTAGTGGTAACATAACCAAGGTGGTGGTAACCATAATCAAGGTTATGGTCAAAATCAAAATAGGGGTACTTGGAACAATCAAGGGAGGGGCAATTTTCAAAATAATGCTCAAAGAGGTCCCCCACCCGGATTTGTTCCAAGGAATCAAGGAAAAAATTCCTATTCACAACCTTCTTCACCTAGGAACAATTTGGAAGAAATAATTGAGAATCAAACCAAGTTGTTGAACACATACATGGCCGTTAGTGATAAAAAGTTCAATGAAATGATGACCCACAATAAAATGCTTGAAAACCCAATTTCTCAACTTGCTAATGCTTTGAAAGATCATGAAAGCCTTTTTTCTTTACCTTCCCAAGGTCTTGATCCCAAGAAATCGTGAATGCTATTGTTACAAGGAGTGGTAAGGTTCTTGAGGAGAGATTGCCTAGGAAGGGTGAAGATAAGGAGAGTCCTAAGGAATCCTTGGTTGAGAATGAGGGGGATAGGGCATCATTGGATGAGGTTGTGGTTGAGACACCTAGAGAGGTGAGAGTAGAGAAAGAAATTGTGAAACCCAAGCTCCCTTACCCACAAAAATTCATGAGACACAAATTGGATGAACAATTTGGGAGATTCATTGATATGCTAAAACAACTTCATCTTTCTCTACATTTTACCGATGTGATCAACCAAATGCCAAATTATTCCAAATTCCTCAAGGACATTTTGAGTGGGAAAAGAACTTGTGAGGTTGTGGAGACTATCAATTTAACCGAAAATTGTAGTGCTATCATCAGGAACAAAATGCCACCTAAATTGAAAGACCCCGGAAACTTCTCCATCCCTTGTGCCATTAACAAGATGCAAATTGATAATGCCTTATGTGAATTGGGAGCTAGTGTGAGCATAATGCCATATTCGGTTTATCAAAGGCTTGAACTAGGGGAACTCTTACCTTCTAACATTACCTTGCAATTAGCCGATAGGTCAATCAAGTTTCCAAAAGGTAAGGTAGAAGATGTTCCATTGAGGGTTGGGAAGTTTGTGTTCCCGGTGGATTTTATTGTGCTTGAAATGGATGAATATGCTACCGTTCCAATAATTTTAGGTAGACCATTTCTTGCTACCTCGGGTGCTATGATTGATGTGAGGAGTTCAAAGATTTCCCTTAAGGTAGGAGATGAGGTCATTGAATTTGATTTGAATGAAAGCATGAAGTATCCATATTCTTCTCTAGAAAATTGCACGATGATTGATTCACTTGATCATGTTGTGTCTTCCATGCATGAGCACTTGCTCACCTCTAACGATGCTCTTGAGAATGTTTTGTTGAACAAGGACAAAGTAAGTACACCATGCAAGGAAATGGCATTCTATGAGGAATTGCTTAATGAAAGCATAGAGGAAGTGGATGAGGAAATGGGCTTGAAAATCTCAAGCCAAGAAGCTTTGCAAGCGGCCACGTCAAAGGAAGGTAATGGTGTGCCTATGGTAGAGCTCAAACCTCTACCATCACACCTTAGGTATGAGTTCTTGGGCCCTCATTCCACTTACCCCGTGATAGTTAGTGCATCCTTGAGCGTGAGCCAAGCTCAAGCGTTATGTGGTGTTTTGAGAAAGCACCAAGGTGATTTGGGGTACACAATTGATGATCTTAAAGGTATAAGCCCCGCCTTGTTCCAACACCACATAACAATTGAGGAAGGCGCCCTTCTTTCTATCGAAAGACAAAGAAAACTACATCCCCAAATGGGAGAGGTAGTTAAGAAGGAGATCACCAAGCTATTGGATGCGGGAATCATATTCCCCATCTCTAGCTCAAGGTGGGTCTCCCCCGTGCATGTCGTTCCAAAGAAGGGGGGCATGACCGTGGTTGAGAATGAGAAGGGTGAGCTCATTCCAACTAGGACAGTCACGGGTTGGCGGATGTGTATAGACTATATACGTCTAAACACATCCACCAAGAAGGATCACTTCTCTCTTCCATTTATTGATAAAATGCTTGAAAGACTAACAAGGCACAAGTTTTATTGTTTCCTCTATGAATATTCGGGATTTTCCAAATCCCCATCCACCTCGATGATCAAGAGAAAACTACCTTCACATGTCCTTATGGGACCTTTGCCTATCGAAGAATGCCCTTTGGGTTTTGCAATGCACCCGCTACATTCCAAAAGGTGCATGATGAGTATTTTCGTGGATATGTTGGAGGAGGAAACGGAGGTCTTCATGGATGAATTTTCGGTGGGGGTGTCTCATTTGAGGAGTGCCTTGTGAACCTTGAGAAGTGTTTGGAAAGATGTGTGAAGGTCAATCTTGTTTTGAATTGGGAGAAATGCCACTTCATGGTGGAGGAAGGTATAGTGCTTGGGCATAAGATTTCAAATAGAGGCATTGAGGTGGATAAAGAAAAAATAGAAGTGATTGAGAAACTTCCACCTCTGGTGAATGTCAAGGGAGTGAGATCGTTCCTTGGTCATGCGGGTTTTTATAGGAGATTCATCAAGGATTTTTCACTTATTGCTAAGCCCCTAAATGACCTTCTTCAAAAGGATGTTGAGTTCATTTTTTATGACAAATGCTTGAACGCATTTGATAGATTGAAGAAGGCCCTAATCTCCACTTCTATTGTTCAAGCCCAAGGTGGGATCTTCCTTTTGAATTGATGTGTGATGCGAGTGATTGGGAGATTGGAGGTGTTTTGGGACAACGTGTAGACAAGAAGCTTCATGTGATTTATTATATGTCCAAGACACTCAATGGGGCTCAAAAAAACTACACAACAACGGAAAACGAATTTTTAGCAATTGTGCACTCTTTTGAGAAATTCCGTTGTTACTTGTTGGGTTCCAAGACCATAGTTTTCACGGATCACGCGGCCCTCAAGTATCTCTTTGCCAAGAAAGAGTCAAAGACTAGGTTGATTCGATGGGTGCTTGAATTGCAAACTTTTGAGATTGAGATTAGGGACAAGAAGGGTGCGGATGATCCGATCTTATACAAAAGAGGGGTTGATGGCTTACTTAGGCGTTGTGTTCCAAATGAAGAGGTGCCTAGTGTTTTAAGGATGTGCCACTCGGACCCTAGTGGTAGGCATATGGGTGTTTCCAAGACCGCTACCAAGGTTCTTCAATATGGTTTGTGGTGGCCGCATCTCTTCAAGGACTCATGGGGCTTTGTGAAGTCATGCGACCGATGTCAAAGGATAGGAAATATCTCCAAGAGGAATGAGATGCCTCAACAGCCCATTCTTGAGTTAGAGGTGTTCGATGTTTGGGGGATTAACTTCATGGGACCATTCCCGTCATCATATGGTAATCAATTCATACTTGTGGATGTGGACTATGTTTCTAAATGAGTTGAGGCCATTGCCTCCCCTATTAATTACCACAAAGTAGTGTTGAAGTTGTTCAACAAAATCATCTTCCCAAGGTTTGGCGTGCCTAAGGCTGTGATAAGCGATAACATATCTCATTTTGTTCACAACACCTTCCAAAAGATGTTGAGGAAACATGGAGTATATCAACGGTTCGGCCTTCCATATCATCCTCAATCTAGTTGCCAAGTCGAGGTCTCCAATCGTCAAATAAAGCTCATTCTTGAGAAGACGGTTGCAAGGAATAGAAAGGATTGGTCGAACAAGTTAGATGATGCTTTTGGGCTTATAGAAAGGCTTTTAAGACACCTATTGTTACCACTCCATATCGCCTTGTCTATGGCAAATCATACCATCTCCCGGAGAGGTTGAACATCGTGCCTTGTGGGCCATCAAGAAGATAAATTTTGACTTAGCTAGTGCGGGGGAGAAGAGGTGGTTGGATCTTCATGAGCTAGAGGAACTTCGGCTTGATGCTTACGATTGTGCTAACACCTACAAAGCTCAATCCAAGGAGGTTCATGACAAGTTGATTGAGAAAAGGGAGTTTTGTGTAGGTGACAAAGTCCTCCTCTTCACCTTTTTAAGGCACTTCGTTCCAGGGATTTCCCGCGGTTGCCCCGCGGTCTCTCTGCGGGCGCCGGATGATTTGGAGAGGGCGCATCAAGTTTGGAGAGGGTGCGGCCCTCAATTCAAGCAAATTTGGAAATCCATTCCAGGGACTTCCCGCGGTTGCCCCGCGGTCTCTCCGCGGGCGCGAGAGGTTTTGGAGAGGGCGCGGTATTTATGGAGAGGGAACGGCCCCCCGTCAGGTATAAAAATCCCAAAAATTCCAGGAGCTCCCTGCGGTTGCCCCGCGGTCTCTCCGCGGGCGCGGGAGAGTTTCCTCGGGCGCGACAGAGTCGTGAGAGGGCGTGGCAATCTGGGTTTGTTATACCCGGGCGCGCCCCTCTCCTATCTCTCTCCTCTCTTATTTTCTCTTCTTCTCCTTATTTTTCCCCTTTCTCTCTCCATCTCCTCTCAAACCCTAACCCCAAAACACCAATTTCTCACCTATTTCTTTAACTTTTGCCTAAAATTTTCACAAATTCTTCCATTTTCCTCCATTTTCATCACTCCTACTCTACTTTCTCGTGGTTTTTTGGGAAATTTCGGGTCTTTGAAGTGCTTTGAGTTTATTTTGAGTCTCCAATCTTGGTATACTTCTAAACTTTGTAATATTTTTGTCAATTTCAATTGATTTCTTTACATTGGTTTGTTTACCTTGATTTTGAGCATGATTTTTGTGATTTATGGTTGATTTATGGGAAATTTGGTATATTTGGGTGATTGTTACTTTTTCTTGTTGGTTCATGATTATATTGATGATTGATTGTTGATATTGTTGTTTGTTGTTGGATTTTGGTTGCTGTGTTGATTGGAACAGGTACCTTGTAGTTTGTGGTGGTTTGGTTGGATTTGTAAGGAGGGTTGTGAGAAATTTTGGTGGTAGTTGTTTTGTTTGAGGGAGTTTGTGTTGTTCTTGTGTATTGTGTGAATTTTATCCAAATGGATTTGATAAGAAGAGTGAAAAGTAGCAAGAAGCGCTCAAACCAATCCCCCGGCCAATCTTCTCAAGGCCAATCCTCAAACCCTCAACGCCAATCGCATTCCACAACTCAAGATGATGCTCCTCCTCCTCCTCTACCCCCTCTCAAGTTTTGGAACCGGTCTAAACAAACCCCCATCTATAAAAAAATTAAAGACCGGAAGTTTAGACCCTCCCGCCATTACTTTCGTGAGGACATGGCCAAGCTAGGAATTGAAAATGACCTTGACATCCTTCTAAACAACCTAAGCTTGGGTGAGTTTATAAAGTCTTCCCCTAGAACCTATTTGGAGCCTTCCATTGAGTTTTTCTCCACATTTGAGTTCAATAAGGTGGGGGAAACCGACTTTATTATTTCCTTCGAACTCTTCAATGTCAAACACACCATGAACCTAGCCGAGTTCAATGTAGCCCTTGGTTTCAACCCCAATGGTGATATCTTCGAGCACCTTATTTCCCTAGTCCAAACTGAGTATAATGAGGTTTTTTAGTGGAAAACCATAGCCAACAGGAGGGTGTTTGATTCAAAAAAGTCCCTTGCTAATGAGATTATCCATCCGGCCCTTAGGATCCTTCATAGAATTCCTGGGTATTCGGTCTTTAATAAGCAAGATTTAGGGAAGTCATCTCAAGAGGAGATTATGGTGTTATGGATGGCTGCCAAGTCGGTGTTAGGGTCAAGGATTAATTTTGACTATATCTTCATGAATTGTTGTAAGGATATAATGCATGGGGTCAAAATGGGGGAAATTCATTGTGGGGGCATGGTGACACGTCTTATGTCGTATTTTAAGCAAGAGGGGTTCTTGAAGTCTTGCACTCCAGTTGGAAGGAGTGAAGACGTGTGGATTAGTTTTAAACAAGTTAACACTTTGCGTTTCATAACTAGTACTAGGAGACCTGGTACTTACTCTTGGCTAGTGAGAAATACCCACGATGAGATGGAGGAGGATGATGACATTGATGGGGGTTATAAGAATGATGAGGAAGAGGAGGAAGGAGGAGGAGAAGAATATGATGAAGAACAACAACAACCGCCACTACAACAACAACATGAGCATTTTCATGATGATCCTCAAAGAAGAAGAAGAGAAAGAAGATAACAACGACAACAACAACAACAAGATTTCCAAGGAGATGCTTATCTCCGAGAGATGGAGGCCATGAGAGCTAACATGGAGCGCATGAAATTGAGCATGCAAGGTATGTACTCAGACCACCAAACTTTGTCTTATCAAACTAGCACCTTGTATGACGCTAATGTGCGTAGGGGGGAGGTCACACCTCCGGTCAACTACCCTTATGTGCCGCCCCAACAAGGGCCGGTACCTTCATGGGGTGGTGAAAACCTCCCTACGTACCCATATTGGCCCAGGGTTGAGGACCCCGATGTGGCAAGGCGCGACTTCCCACCTTATGATTATAGGGTCCCGGGGGGGGGGGGGGGTGGGTGGGAGTGATTATCGGGGTGATCCCGCATACTATTATGTTCACCCCCATCACCCCATCACCCCTTGTTCGGTGTGAGCCCTACGACCAATTGACCCAATCCCAACTTGACCTATTCAAGGGTCACTATGGATTTCCTCTCGGTTACACTGGAGGTTTGGATACGGGTGATGATGGTGCCGGCCATAGTGGCCAATAGTCCCATTATGCATGTTTGTTCCCCTTTTTGTTCTCCCCCTTCCCTATTTTGCATGCCTGTAGGCATCGCGGCCGATGCCTTCATTTTGTGAGGGGGAGGGTCAAAAAGAATGTTTTATGGTTGGTTTGGGGGAGGCACCTGGGGCTCGGTGGGAAGTCTTTGATAAGGTTTTTGGTGGATTTTTTCTAATGGTCTCGTTGCTTTGCATTGCAGAGCCTTTTGGAGAAGCACGTTCCTACTCCTTGGGTACTTTAGTTTAGCACGGACGCTTGGTGAGGCCTTTCTTATTTTACCTCTTTATTTTCACTTCTTTATTTTCTTGGTTTCTTAGATTAGGATTAGATTTAGGGGAAGTTGAACGGTTCGAGGATGTATGAATTTAACACCTAGTGTGTTTGGGGTCTTTGGCGATGTGGCCATTAGACCGCTTGTATGTCGATTGGGATAAACGTGTTATGATTGCATCTTTGCCCTTTTCCTCTTTCCCCTTCTTGTCCTTATCTAAGTTTTCCATCTTCTCTTTTCTTTTCTTTCCCTTTCTTTATTTCTTGTTTGTGTGCATAACTTTTTGAGGCTTTATTTTCACTCTTTCTCTTTTTGAAAATTGGACTTGTACACAATGTACTTTTGCTTTTGAATAATAGTGTTCCTAGGAAATAATGGTATGCACGCTTTGAGATTACGTTTGGTTGATTCTAGGATAAAGCATGCTAAGATAGTTGTCTAGAACTAGAGGGATCATGAAACCGGATTCTACTCGTTTGTGGCATGTTGGTAGTTCCTCCCTATGTTTGATTTGACAACCTTAGTGAGTTTTTGCTACAACCATGTGAGATGTATATTTGTTCAAGCTTTCATCAAATTCTAACATGAGCGGCATGGATCCTTGATTTTCGCAAACCTAATCTAGAATCTTAGCGTATGATTTCTAAGACCATGACCGAACTACCTAGGGAGGACAAAGGCAACTTTTCGGGGAGGTATTTTCTTTTTCTAGGATAGTCCCTTTATGTTTAATTTTTTTTGGTTTGGGATACATTTTCCTTCTTGTTACCCCTTTTAACCTTTTTCCCTCTTTTCAAGCCGCATAATTAGATATCTTGAGCCTTTTGTTTCGTTCTCCTTCTTTTTTTTGTTTTTGTGAAGCAAGGGTCAATGTTTGGTGATTGTGGTCCATGAAGTTTGAGTTTGGTTCGAATTGGTACTCATAATTGAGTTGTTTATATTTGGTAAATAATGGCAAATACTTATGTAAAAGTCGTCCTTAGTAAAAGAGGCAAGGATGTTAATAAATGCATATTTGAAAAAGCCGTCCGAATTGAAAAAAAGGCAAGGACTAATGCTTTTAATGAGTACGAGAAAATACATACAAATTTATAAATGAGAAAATGCAAAAAAAAAAAAAAAAAAAAGAGGGAAAACCATAAAAATTCAAGTGTCTTTCTCCTCTCTATGCATTGAGGACAATGTTTCTTTTAGCTTGGGGGGAAAGGCATTTGCACTTTTTGTTCTTATGTTTGTAGATTGTTGCTTTGAATAAGCTTGGGGGTGTTAATATGTTTTTGTTTGGTGATTACTTAAGTTTGGTGTTGAGATTTGGCCGGTCTTTGCTTCTTAATTTAGGATAACCACCAAATTTTAAATTTTAGCCTACCTTAACCCTTCTTGCCTTACGTTGCAACCTTTAGGAAGACCTTTGAGACCTAGGAGTTGAACCTTTCATCGGTGGAGGGAATCATGGGTTGTAGACTAAGGAAAGGGGATGCGTAATCAAGATGTCGAGTAGCTTAAAATATTGATCTTTTTCCGGTTCCTTCGCGGAATCTATGAGATGCTCACTAAGGGGAGAAATGAGATTAGTAGGGGGAACGCGATAAGACCGTTTGGGATGAAAGTGGAGTGTGATAACTAGTTCCTATGCTTAGCATATTTATGTTTCAATCAACCTTAGGTATCTTATAACGTGCATACCATAATTCACTTTAGAAAGGTTGTTATTCATTTGAATTATAGTCTCTTTGTAAAGCCCATTTTGTAAAGATTTTGTTTCCTTTTTCCTCTTTCTTTTCCTTTTTATGGTTTGCCTCTTGGGGGTTTTGGTGGAGAGTTATGGGTAAACTCTTAGGATACCCTTACGAGAGCATCACTCGTCCTCTAGGGCGATCTAGGGGTTTAAATGGCTTGTTGTAGCTAAAAACAACCGTGATTCCTACGACAGTGAGTCTTAGTGTAAATTCTCGCCCCTCTTTTTTCTTTTTGCTTCGAATAAGCCCTTCTTTTTCCTTTTTAGCCTTTTTTTTACTCGGGACGAGCAAAAGTCTAGCTTGGGGGATTTTGATGAGTGTCATTTATGGCACTCATAGGGTAGTCTTTTAGGGTTATTTCTTTCCCTTTTTTCATGCTTTCTTTTCTTATTTTCGGTCCTTTTTCCTTTAGTTTCTCTTTCTCCGCTTTTCTTTATGGTTCTCGTGTTTTTCTCGTGTTTTCCTTTTATTTGGCTCTTTTTCCCTTTTTATTTTCTTTCTTTGTTTGCTTGTGTAGGTACTTGGAGAATCACCTTTGCAAAGGAATTAAGTTGGGACCTTAATGACCAAGCAAGGAAGAAGCATTTGGCTAGAGAGGGCTTAGAGAGGCCTTGGAGAGGCCTCGGAGAGGTCTCAAGGAATTTCCAGCAGGCCGCGGGCGCGGGTTAGTGAAGCCGCGGGCGCCGGCTCAAGAAGCACAAATGGCAGATTTTGGCAGGAGCTTCCCGCAGTTGCCCCGCGATCTCTCCGCGGGCGCGGGAAACTTGGAGAGGGCACTCCGTCTCAAAGAGACTGCGGCCCCGTGATTGAGTTTTGGGAGCATGGGATTAGCCGCGGTTGCCCCGCGGTCACTCCGCAGGCGCGGGTTTATATTGCAGCGGGCGCGGGTGTTGCCCTGATACCCCGCAGAGGGTTCCGTACCCATTTCTCCGCGGCCGCGGGTTCATCGGGAGCGGGCGCGTGATTTGCCGATTTCTTCTTTACTTATAAATAGAATTGTAATTCCTTTTAGAAAGAAACTTTTTGATAATATTTCATTAGCTTAGTTTTAGAGAGAGAAATTAGAGAGAAGTTAGAGAGAAGTTCTTGGTTTTGGATTTGTAACTCAACATTTGATCAATCAAGTTTGGATTTCTTCATTTTCAATCATCAATATTAGTGAGAATCTCTTCCTTCTTTCATCTCTTACTTACTTGCTATTTGATTTATGCTTGTTGCTTGTTTTTCTTTGGATTTGAGTTTGATATTGTTGAATATTTTGATTTCTCTTAGATTTTGGTATAGAATGATAATTTCTAGTTATTTGTTCTTGAATTTCACCATGATTAGTGAGTAGATTAGTTGCTAGGGAAAGAAGGAAGCATGTTTGATTAATGAAATTGCTAGTTGGTGCTCTTTGATTGATTGATTTGTTGCAATTAAATTGGTTGACATAGTTTTGCATGTGATTGATTAGACTAGGAGTGATCAACCTATAAGATTAATCTAGATTGCATTGCAACCCTTAATGACATGAACAATTAATTTAAAAGTTGCTCTATTTGGTTGGGTTTGATTGTGATTCTTCTTGATTTTCCTTTCATAGTGACACCTAGATTGACCTATAGGAGATAGAATATGAACTTTCTTGATTGCTACTATTGTTTGTCAATTGCAATACTTGAATTAATTGATTGAGCTCTAAACTAGCATTATCATTGAAATTTTATGTGGAACCCATATCCCTAGTGTTTAGACCTTTGATTTACTTGATTAGACTTGTTTTAGTTTACCATAGTGCCAACCATAATCTCAAATCCATCTTCGAGGTAGCTTGACTTAGACTCTAGTTTTCATCATTGCATTCCCTAGGGATCGACCCTTAACTTGCCCTATATTCATTTAAGGTTGGTTAGGTGTTTACAAATTTAGTTTGACTTGGGGGAAGGGTAAATAACGACATACATTTTCCTCTTGTCAAAATGGCGCCGTTGCCGGGGAATGCTATTGGTGCTTAACTTTTGTTGTTGAGTCTACTTCATTTTAATTGAAAAATACAAAAATATTTTATTTCTTTAGGCTACACTTGTAGCCGTGCTACTAATATTTTGTTTGAGTTTTGCATGCATAGAGCTCGCGATCGAACCATTGTGCCTTTTGACCCGTAAGTCGAAAGGACTCTCTCAAGGAGAAGAATAGCTAATCGATCCTTGGGGTATAGTTCTTCAAGTGAAGAAGGGATTGAATAAGAGCAAGGCATGGGAGAAAATCCGAGAGTGGCCTTGAAGGAGCTAGGAATACCCGGTGCATATAGGTTTGAGAGCGGTATAGTTCCGCCTACAACACCGGCAAATGATTTCGAAATTCGGCCGGCCATGATCACCTTAATTGAGAGGAGGCAATATAGTGGGGCTAAGAATGAGAGCTCGTTAAACCATCTTAAAGAATTTGAGAAATATTGCAACACCATCAAAGTCAACGGAGTTTCTCAAGAGTTCATCCGCCTCAAGTTGTTCCCCTTCTCTCTCATAGGAAGATCCTTAGAGTGGCTAGATAAAGAGGTGAAGCACAACTCCTTGAGAACATGGGATGATGTTACAAAGGCCTTCTTGTCCCGCTTCTACCGTCAAAAGAAGACGGCGGAGGCAAGAGCCTTGATTCAAGGGTTCAAGCAAAGACCAAATGAAAGCCTTTACGAAGCATGGGAGAGATACAAAGAGTATCAAAGGGAGTGCCCTCACCACGGAATCCCAACATACCAAGTGGTCCAAATCTTCTATGGCGGTTTAAGTCCCCAAGGCAAGTCATGCCATGGGGGGGCCGGGGGTCCTATCATGAACAAAACCGAAGAAGAAGTGGTGGACATTATTGTGGACGTGGTGACGTACTATAGAGATTGGCAAGATGGGGAGAGGGACTCTTCAAGAAAGCAATCTTCAACGTACTCGGTGGACCATCTAAATGCGATCAACAACCTTTCCTCCCAAATGACAAACTTGGATAAAGAGGTGACCGCATTCAAAGCCAAGTTGGAGAGTGCTTCTTCTTCTTCTCAAGCTGCGAATCTTCCCTCCAAATTTAAGGGGAGAGGTACTCTTTCTAACTCTCAATCCCCTCCCTCTTCACATAATATGCCTATGCATGTGGATCGTATGATCATGACTCTAGTAATTGTCTTAATGAATGTGTTGATGAGTTTGATAACAATGAGAATGAGCATGTGAATTATGTGTCAAATAATAATGTTCAAAGATTTGATAACCAAAGTGGTCAATGGAATAAGAATTACAAAAACCAAGGCAATTTTGACAACTATAACCAAGGTAATGGTTATAGAAACCAAGGGAACCAAGGTTCTCGTGGTAGCTATAATAACCAAGGTTATAGTGGCCAAAATCAAAGCCAAAATTATGGTAATCAAAGCCAAAATTATGGTAATCAAAACCAAGGTTATGGAAATCATAACCAAGGTAGTGGTAACATAACCAAGGTGGTGGTAACCATAATCAAGGTTATGGTCAAAATCAAAATAGGGGTACTTGGAACAATCAAGGGAGAGGCAATTTTCAAAATAATGCTCAAAGAGGTCCCCCACCCGGGTTTGTTCCAAGGACTCAAGGAGAAAATTCCTATTCACAACCTTCTTCACCTAGGAACAATTTGGAAGAAATAATTGAGAATCAAACCAAGTTGTTGAACACATACATGGCCGTTAGTGATAAAAAGTTCAATGAAATGATGACCCACAATAAAATGCTTGAAAACCAAATTTCTCAACTTGCTAATGCTTTGAAAGATCATGAATGCCCTTCTTCTTTACCTTCCCAAGGTCTTAATCCCAAGAAATCGTGAATGCTATTGTTACAAGGAGTGGTAAGGTTCTTGAGGAGAGATTGCCTAGGAAGGGTGAATATAAGGAGAGTCCTAAGGAAGCCTTGGTTGAGAATGAGGGGGATAGGGCATCATTGGATGAGGTTGTGGTTGAGACACCTAGAGAGGTGAGAGTAGAGAAAGAAATTGTGAAACCCAAGCTCCCTTACCCACAAAAATTCATGAGACACAAATTGGATGAACAATTTGGGAGATTCATTGATATGCTAAAACAACTTCATCTTTCTCTACATTTTACCGATGTGATCAACCAAATACCAAATTATTCCAAATTCCTCAAGGACATTTTGAGTGGGAAAAGAACTTATGAGGTTGTGGAGACTATCAATTTGACTGAAAATTGTAGTGCTATCATCATGAACAAAATGCCACCCAAATTGAAAGACCCCGGAAACTTCTCCATCCCTTGTGTCATTAACAAGATGCAAATTGATAATGCCTTATGTGAATTGGGAGCTAGTGTGAGCATAATGCCATATTCGGTTTATCAACAGCTTGAACTAGGGGAACTCTTACCTTCTAACATTACCTTGCAATTAGCCAATAGGTCAATCAAGTTTCCAAAAGGTAAGGTAGAAGATGTTCCATTGAGGGTTGGGAAGTTTGTGTTCCCGGTGGATTTTATTGTCCTTGAAATGGATGAAGATGCTACCATTCCAATCATTTTAGGTAGACCATTTCTTGCTACCTCGGGTGCTATGATTGATGTGAGGAGTTCAAAGATTTCCCTTAAGGTAGGAGATGAGGTCATTGAATTTGATTTGAATGAAAGCATGAAGTATCCATGTTCTTCTCTAGAAAATTGCACGATGATTGATTCACTTGATCATGTTGTGTCTTCCATGCATAAGCACTTGCTCACCTCTAACGATGCTCTTGAGAATGTTTTGTTGAACAAGGACAAAGTAAGTACACCATGCAAGGAAATGGCATTCTATGAGGAATTGCTTAATGGAAGCATAGAGGAAGTGGATGAGCAAATATGCTTGAAAATCTCAAGCCAAGAAGCTTTGCAAGCGGCCACATCAAAGGAAGGTAATGGTGTGCCTATGGTAGAGCTCAAACCTCTACCATCACACCTTAGGTATGAGTTCTTGGGCCCTCATTCCACTTACCCCGTGATAGTTAGTGCATCCTTGAGCGTGAGCCAAGCTCAAGCGTTATGTGGTGTTTTGAGAAAGCACCAAGGTGCTTTGGGGTACACAATTGATGATCTTAAAGGTATAAGCCCCGCCTTGTGCCAACACCACATAACACTTGAGGAAGGCGTCCTTCTTTCTATCGAACGACAAAGAAAACTGCATCCCCAAATGGGAGAGGTAGTTAAGAAGGAGATCACCAAGCTATTGGATGCGGGAATCATAATCCCCATCTCTAGCTCAAGGTGGGTCTCCCCCGTGCATGTCGTTCCAAAGAAGGGGGGCATGACCGTGGTTGAGAATGAGAAGGGTGACCTCATTCCAACTAGGACAGTCACGGGTTGGCGGATGTGTATAGACTATAGACGTCTAAACATATCCACCAAGAAGGATCACTTCCCTCTTCCATTTATTGATAAAATGCTTGAAAGACTAACAAGACACAAGTTTTATTGTTTCCTTGATGGATATTCGGGATTTTCCAAATCCCCATCCACCCTGATGATCAAGAGAAACCTACCTTCACATGTCCTTATGGGACCTTTGCCTATCGAAGAATGCCCTTTGGGTTATGCAATGCACCCGCTACATTCCAAAAGGTGCATGATGAGTATTTTCAGGGATATGTTGGAGGAGGAAATGGAGGTCTTCATGGATGACTTTTCGATGGAGGGTGTCTCATTTGAGGAGTGCCTTATGAACCTTGAGAAGTGTTTGGAAAGATGTGTGAAGGTCAATCTTGTTTTGAATTGGGAGAAATGCCACTTCATGGTGGAGGAAGGTATAGTGCTTGGGCATAAGATTTCAAATAGAGGCATTGAGGTGGATAAAGCAAAAATAGAAGTGATTGAGAAACTTCCACCTCCGGTGAATGTCAAGGGAGTGAGATCGTTCCTTGGTCATGCGGGTTTTTATAGGAGATTCATCAAGGATTTTTCACTTATTGCAAAGCCCCTAAATGACCTTCTTCAAAAGGATGTTGAGTTCATTTTTTATGACAAATGCTTGAACGCATTTGATAGATTGAAAAGGGCCCTAATCTCCACTTTTATTGTTCAAGCCCCAAGGTGGGATCTTCCTTTTGAATTGATGTGTGATGTGAGTGATTGGGCGATTGGAGGTGTTTTGGGACAACGTGTAGACAAGAAGCTTCATGTGATTCATTATATGTCCAAGACACTCAATTGGGATTAAAAGAACTACACAACAACGGAAAAGGAATTTTTTGCAATTATGCACTCTTTTGAGAAATTCCGTTGTTACTTGTTGGGTTCCAAGACCATAGTTTTCACGGATCACGCGGCCCTCAAGTATCTCTTTGCCAAGAAAGAGTCAAAGACTAGGTTGATTCGATGGGTGCTTGAATTGCAAACTTTTGAGATTGAGATTAGGGACAAGAAGGGTGCGGAAAATGGTTTGGCGGACCATCTTTCTCGTCTTGAGGGTGATCAAATTCATGATGATGGTTCACCAATTAAGGATAAAATGCTTGATGACTTCTTATATTCCATAGAGGTGAAGGAACTCCCATGGTATGCCAACTTGGTGAATTTTCTAGCATGTGGGGAGTTTCCACCCTCCTTCTAAAGAACCAAAGGAAGAAAATCAAAAGGGAGGCAAAACATTACTTTTGGGATGATCCTATCTTATACAAATGAGGGGTTGATGGCTTACTTAGGCGTTGTGTTCCAAATGAAGAGGTGCCTAGTGTTTTAAGGATGTGCCACTCGGACCCTAGTGGTAGGCATATGGGTGTTTCCAAGACCGCTACCAAGGTTCTTCAATGTGGTTTGTGGTGGCCGCATCTCTTTAAGGACTCATGGGGCTTTGTGAAGTCATGCGACCGATGTCAAAGGATAGGAAATATCTCCAAGAGGAATGAGATGCCTCAACAGCCCATTCTTGAGTTAGAGGTGTTCGATGTTTGGGGGATTAACTTCATGGGACCATTCCCGTCTTCATATGGTAATCAATTCATACTTGTGGCTGTGGACTATGTTTCTAAATGAGTTGAGGCCATTGCCTCCCCTATTAATGACCACAAAGTAGTGTTAAAGTTGTTCAACAAAATCATCTTCCCAAGGTTTGGCGTGCCTAAGGCTGTGATAAGCGATAACAGATCTCATTTTGTTCACAACACCTTCCAAAAGATGTTGAGGAAAGACAAAGATGGATTGAAAGTAAGATAGATTTATTTGAGTTCAAGTAGTACAGGATCTTCGATCGGATTGAAGGAAGACATCCGATTCGATGGCATCTGTCCGCTTTCAACCCTTTGCATATCAACTGTTCGGCCTTCCATATCATCCTCAATCGAGTTGCCAAGTCGAGGTCTCCAATCGTCAAATAAAGCTCATTCTTGAGAAGACGGTTGCAAGGAATAGAAAGGATTGGTCGAACAAGTTAGATGATGCTTTTGGGCTTATAGGAAGGCTTTTAAGACACCTATATTTACCACTCCATATCGCCTTGTCTATGGCAAATCATACCATCTCCCGGAGAGGTTGAACATCGTGCCTTGTGGGCCATCAAGAAGATAAATTTTGACTTAGCTAGTGCGGGGGAGAAGAGGTAGTTGGATCTTCATGAGCTAGAGGAACTTCGGCTTGATACTTACGATTGTGCTAGCACCTACAAAGCTCGATCCAAGGAGGTTCATGACAAGTTGATTGAGAAAAGGGAGTTTTGTGTAGGTGACAAAGTCCTCCTCTACAATTCAAGGATGAAGTTGTTCCCCGGAAAGCTCATGTCAAGATGGAGCGGACCATTCTTGGTGAAAGATGTTTTTAATTATGGTGCCGTGGATATTTCTCCTTTGAACTCCTCTTCTTCATTTAAGGTTAATGGTCATCGGCTCAAGAAGTATTATGATGGAGTGTTTGTTGGACTTGTTCACAAAATGATTCTTTTTAAGCCACCTTGAGATGGTGGTGCAGGTCGAGCTAACGACGTTAACCAAAAGCGCTTACGGGAGGCAACCCGGATTCTCATCTCATTTCTCTTTCCTTTCTTTTCTTTTATTTTTCCTTGATTGGTTTTTGATTTTATTTTGAGTTGGTTTTTTGTTTGTTTTGTAGGTCGCCTATTATCATCACTTATTGGAAAGAAGGGGTTTTATTAAGAGTTTAGAGTGCAGGGGAGAGGGCTCCCCGAGGGCTTGGAGAGACCTCGGGGGCCTCTTCACCTTTTTGAGGCATTTCATTCCAGGGATTTCCCGCTGTTGCCCCGCGGTCTCTCCGCGGGCGCGGGATGATTTGGAGAGGGCGCGTCAAGTTTGGAGAGGGTGCGGCCCTCAATTCAAGCAAATTTGGAAATCCATTCCAGGGACTTCCCGCAGTTGCCCCGCGGTCTCTCCGTGGGCGCGGGAGGTTTTGGAGAGGGCGCGGTATTTTGGGAGAGGGAGCGGCCCCCCGTCAGGTATAAAAATCCCAAAAATTCCAGGAGCTCCCCGCGGTTGCCCCGCGGTCTCTCCGCGGGCGCGGGAGAGTTGTTGCGGGCGCGGCAGGGTCGTGAGAGGGCGTGGCAATCTGGGTTTGTTATACCCGGGCGCGCCCCTCTCCTATCTCTCTCCTCTCTTATTTTCTCTTCTTCTCCTTATTTTCCCCCTTTCTCTCTCCATCTCCTCTCAAACCCTAACCCCAAAACATCAATTTCTCACCTATTTCTTCAACGTTTGCCTAAAATTTTCACGAATTCTTCCATTTTCCTCCATTTTCATCACTCCTACTCTAATTTTTCGTGGTTTTTCGGTAAATTTAGGGTCTTTGAAGTGCTTTGAGTTTATTTTGAGTCTCCAATCTTGGTATACTTCTAACCTTTGTAATATTTTTGTCAATTTCAATTGATTTCTTTACATTGGTTTGTTTACCTTGATTTTGAGCATGATTTTTGTTATTTATGGTTGATTTATGGGAAATTTGGTATATTTGGGTGATTGTTACTTTTTCTTGTTGATTCATGATTATATTGATGATTGATTGTTGATATTGTTGTTTGTTGTTGGATTTTGGTTGCTGTGTTGATTGGAACAGGTACCTTGTAGTTTGTGGTGGATTGGTTGGATTTGTAAGGAGGGTTGTGAATAATTTTGGTGGTAGTTGTTTTGTTTGAGGGAGTTTGTGTTGTTCTTGTGTATTGTGTGAATTTTATCCAAATGGATTTGATAAGAAGAGTGAAAAGTAGCAAGAAGCGCTCAAACCAATCCCCCGGCCAATCTTCTCAAGGCCAATCCTCAAACCCTCAACGCCAACCGCATTCCACAACTCAAGATGATGCTCCTCCTCCTCCTCTACCCCCTCTCAAGTTTTGGAACCGGTCTAAACAAACCCCCATCTATAACAAAATGAAAGACCGGAATTTTTGACCCTCCCGCCATTACTTTCGTGAGGACATGGCCAAGCTAGGAATTGAAAATGACCTTGACATCCTTCTAAACAACCTAAGCTTGGGTGAGTTTATAAAGTCTTCCCCTAGAACCTATTTGGAGCCTTCCATTGAGTTTTTCTCCACATTTGAGTTCAATAAGGTGGGGGAAACCGACTTTATTATTTCCTTCCAACTCTTCAATGTCAAACACACCATGAACCTAGCCGAGTTTAATGTAGCCCTTGATTTCAACCCCAATGGTGATATCTTCGAGCACCTTACCTCCCTAGTCCAAACTAAGTATAGTGAGGTTTCTTAGTGGAAAACCATAGCCAACAGGAGGGTGTTTGATTCGAAGAAGTCCATTTCTAGTGAGATTATCCATCCGGCCCTTAGGATCCTTCATAGAATTCCTCGGTATTCGGTCTTTAATAAGCAAGATTTGGGGAAGTTATCTCGAGAGGAGATTATGGTGTTATGGATGGCTGCCAAGCCGGAGTTAGGGTCAAGGATTAATTTTGACTATATCTTCATGAATTATTGTAAGGATATAATGCATGGGGTCAAAACGGGGGAAATTCATTGTGGGGGCATGGTGACACGTCTTGTGTCGTATTTTAAGCAAGAGGGGTTCTTGAAGTCTTGCACTCCGGTTGGAAGGAGTGAAGACGTGTGGATTAGTTTTAAACAAGTTAACACTTTGCGTTTCATAACTAGCACTAGGAGACCTGGTACTTACTCTTGGCTAGTGAGAAATACCCACCATTGCCTACTCCCTAACCCGGCCGCCTCCTACATCCTTTGTGAGGCTAGAAACATTTGGGTGGTCCCTAGGGACAATGGGAGGATTGGCGATGAGATGGAGGAGGATGATGAGATTGATGGGGGTGATAAGAATGATGAGGAAGAGGAGGAAGGAGGAGGAGAAGAATATGATGAAGAACAACAACAACCGCCACTACAACAACAACATGAGCATTTTAATGATGATGCTCAAAGAAGAAGAAGAGAAAGAAGACAACAACGACAACAACAACAACAACAAGATTTCCAAGGAGATGCTTATCTCCGAGAGATGGAGGCCATGAGAGCTAACATGGAGCGCATGCAATTGAGCATGCAAGGTATGTACTCAGACCACCAAACTTTGTCTTATCAAACTAGCACCTTGTATGACGCTAGTGTGCGTAGGGGGGAGGTCACACCTCCGGTCAACTACCCTTATGTGCCGCCCCAACAAGGGCCGGTACCTTCATGGGGTGGTGAAAACCTCCCTAAGTACCCATATTGGCCCGGGGTTGAGGACCCCGATGTGGCAAGGCGCGACTTCTTACCTTATGATTATAGGGTCTCGGGGGGGGGGGGAGTGATTATCGGGGTGATCCCGCATACTATTATGTTCACCCCCATCACCCCGAGCCCCTTATTCGGTGTGAGCCCTACGACCAATTGACCAAATCCCAACTTGACCTATTCAAGGGTCACTATGGATTTCCTCCCGGTTACACCAGAGGTTTGGATACGCGTGATGATGGTGCCGGCCATAGTGGCCAATAGTCCCCTTATGCATGTTTGTTCCCCTTTTTATTCTCCCCCTTCCCTATTTTGCATGTTTGTCGGCATCACGGCCGATGCCATAATTTTGTGAGGGGGGAGGGTCAAAAAAGATGTTTTATGGTTGGTTTGGGGGAGGCACCTGGGGCTCGATGGGAAGTCTTTGATAAGGTTTTTGGTGGATTTTTGCTAATGGTCTCCTTGGTTTGTTTCTTGTTGTTTTGTTTCTTTTCATGATGTTTTTGGGAGTTTCTTGAAAAAAAAAAATTTGATGATGATGGGTTTCTCTAGGTTTTTGTATATAGATTGTGTCTAAGTGTTTTATCGTTTGCTTTTGTTTGGAAGTTACTAACAATTTCATTTTGTATATATAGATTTTTTCTTTAACTCACCTTGCTCGTAGCCTATGCTTTGCATTGCAGAGCCTTTTGGAGACGCACGTTCCTACTCCTTGGGTACTTTAGTTTAGCACGGACGCTTGGTGAGGCCTTTCTTATTTTACCTCTTTATTTTCACTTCTTTATTTTCTTGGTTTCTTAGATTAGGATTAGATTTAGGGGAAGTTGAACGGTTCGAGGATGTATGAATTTAACACCTAGTGTGTTTGGGGTCTTTGGCGATGTGGCCATTAGACCGCTTGTATGTCGATTGGGATAAACGTGTTATGATTGCATCTTTTCCCTTTTCCTCTTTCCCTTTCTTGTCCTTATCTAAGTTTTCCATCTTCTCTTTTCTTTTCTTTCCCTTTCTTTATTTCTTGTTTGTGTTATGATTAGGATAAACGTGTTATGATTGCATAACTTTTTGAGGCTTTTTTTTCACTCTTTCTCTTTTTAAAAATTGGACTTGTACACAATGGACTTTTTCTTTTGAATAATAGTCTTCCTAGGTAATAATGGTATGCACGTTTTGAGATTACGTTTGGTTGATTCTATGATAAAGCATGCTAAGATAGTTGTCTAGAACAAGGGGGATCATGAAACCGGATTTTACTCGTTTGTGGCATGTTGGTAGTTACTCCCTATCTTTGATTTGACAACCTTAGTGAGTTTTTGCTACAACCATGTGAGATGTATATTTGTTCAAGCTTTCATCAAATTCTTGCATGAGCGGCATGGATCCTTGATTTTCGCAAACCTAATCTAGAATCTTAGTGTATGATTCCTAAGACCGTGACCGAACTACCTAGGGAGGACAAAGGCAACTTTTCGGGGATACATTTTCCTTCTTGTTAACCCTTTGAACCTTTTTCCCTCTTTTCAAGCCGCATAATTAGATATCTTGAGCCTTTTGTTTCGTTCTCCTTCTTTTTTTGGTTTTTGTGAAGCAAGGGTCAATGTTTGGTGATTGTGGTCTATGAAGTTTGAGTTTGGTTCGAATTGGTACTCATAATTGAGTTGTTTATATTTGGTAAATAATGGCAAATACTTATGTAAAAGCCGTCCTTAGTAAAAGAGGCAAGGATGTTAATAAATGCATATTTGAAAAAGTCGTCCGAATTGAAAAAAGGCAAGGACTAATGCTTTTAAGGAGTACGAGAAAATACATACAAATTTATAAATGAGAAAATGCAAAAAAAAAGAGGGAAAAACATAAAAATTCAAGTGTCTTTCTCCTCTCTATGCATTGAGGACAATGTTTCTTTTAGCTTGGGGGGAAAAGTATTTGCGCTTTTTGTTCTTATGTTTGTAGATTGTTGCTTTGAATAAGCTTGGGGGTGTTAATATGTTTTTGTTTGGTGATTACTTAAGTTTGGTGTTGAGATTTGGCCGGTCTTTGCTTCACAATTTAGGATAACCACCAAATTTTAAATTTTAGCCTACCTTAACTCTTCTTGCCTTACGTTACAACCTTTGGGAAGACCTTTGAGACCTAGGAGTTGAACCTTTCATCGGTGGAAGGAATCATGGGTTGTAGGCTAAGGAAAGGGGATGCGTAATCAAGATGTCGAGTAGCTTAAAATATTGATCTTTTTCCGGTTCCTTCGCGGAATCTATGAGATGCTCACTAAGGGGAGATATGAGATTAGTAGGGGAACGCGATAAGACCGTTTGGGATGAAAGTGGAGTGTGATAACTAGTTCCTATGCTTAGCATATTTATGTTTCAATCAACCTTAGGTATCTTATAAAGTGCATACCATAATTCACTTTAGAAAGGTTGCTATTCATTTGAATTATAGTCTCTTTGTAAAGTCCTTTTCGTAAAGATTTTGTTTCCTTTTTCCTCTTTCTTTTCCTTTTTATGGTTTGCCTCTTGGGGGTTTTGGTGGAGAGTTATGGGTAAACTCTTAGGATACCCTTACGAGAGCATCACTCGTCCTCTAGGGCGATCTAGGGGTTTAAATGGCTTGTTGTAGCTAAAAACAACCGTGATTCCTACGACAGTGAGTCTTAGTGTAAATTCTCGCCCCTCTTTTTTCTTTTTGCTTCGAATAAGCCCTTCTTTTTCCTTTTTAGCCTTTGTTTTGCTCGGGACAAGCAAAAGTCTAGCTTGGGGGAATTTGATGAGTGTCATTTATGGCACTCATAGGGTAGTCTTTTAGGGTTATTTCTTTCCCTTTTTTCATGCTTTCTTCTCTTATTTTTGGTCCTTTTTCCCTTAGTTTCTCTTTCTCCTCTTTTCTTTATGGTTCTCGTGTTTTTCTCGTGTTTTCCTTTTATTTGGCTCTTTTTCCCTTTTTATTTTCTTTCTTTGTTTGCTTGTGTAGGTACTTGGAGAATCACCTTTGCAAAGGAATTAAGTTGGGACCTTAATGACCAAGCAAGGAAGAAGCATTTGGCTAGAGAGGGCTTAGAGAGGCCTTGGAGAGGCCTCGGAGAGGTCTCCAAGGAATTTCCAGCAGGCCGCGGGCGCGGGTTAATGCAGCCGCGAGCGCGGGCTCAAGAAGCACAAATGGAAGATTTTGGCAGGAACTTCCCGCAGTTGCCCCGCAGTCTCTCCGCGGGCGCGGGAAACTTGGAGAGGGCGCTCCGTCTCAAAGAGACTGCGGCCCCCTGATTGAGTTTTGGGAGCAGGGGATTAGCCGCGGTTGCCCCGCGGTCTCTCCGTGGGCGCGGGTGTTGCCCAGATAGCCCGTAGAGGGTTCCGTACCCATTTCTCCGCGGCCGCGGGTTCATCAGGAGCGGGCGCGGGATTTGCCGGTTTCTTCTTTACTTATAAATAGAATTGTAATTCCTTTTAGAAAGAAACTTTTTGATAATATTTCATTAGCTTAGTTTTAGAGAGAGAATTTAGAGAGAAGTTAGAGAGAAGTTCTTTGTTTTTGATTTGTAACTCAACATTTGATCAATCAAGTTTGGATTTCTTCATTTTCAATCATCAATATTAGTGAGAATCTCTTCTTTCTTTCATCTCTTGCTTGCTATTTGATTTATGCTTGTTGCTTGTTTTTCTTTGGATTTGAGTTTGATATTGTTGAATATTTTGATTTCTCTTACATTTTGGTATAGAATGATAATTTCTAGTTATTTGTTCTTGAATTTCACCATGATTAGTGAGTAGATTAGTTGTTAGGGAAAGGAGGAAGCATGTTTGATTAATGAAATTGATAGTTGGTGCTCTTTGATTGATTGATTTGTTGCAAATAAATTGGTGGACATAGTTTTGCATGTGATTGATTAGACTAGGAGTGATCAACCTATAAGATTAATCTAGATTGCATTGCAACTCTTAATGACATGAACAATTGATTTGAAAGTTGCTCTAATTGATTGGGTTTGCTTGTGATTCTTCTTGATTTTCCTTTCATAGTGACACCTAGATTGGCCTATTGGAGATAGAATTTGAACTTTCTTGATTGCTACTATTGTTTGTCCATTACAATACTTGAATTAATTAATTGAGCTCTAAACTAGCATTATCATTGAACTTGCATGTGGAACCCATATCCCTAGTGTTTAGACCTTTGATTTACTTGATTAGACTTGTTTTAGTTTACCATAGTGCCAACCATAATCTCAACTCCATCTTCGAGGTAGCTTGACTTAGACTCTAGTTTTCATCATTGCATTCCCTTGGGATCGACCCTTAACTTGCCCTATATTCATATAAGGTTGATTTGGTGTTTACAAATTTAGTTTGACTTGGGGGAAGGGTAGATAACGACATACATTTTCGTCTTGTCAAAATGGCGCCGTTGCCGGGGAATGCTATTGGTGCTTAACTTTTGTTGTTGAGTCTACTTCATTTTAATTGAAAAATACAAAAAGATTTTATTTCTTTAGGCTACACTTGTAGCCGTGCTACTAATATTTTGTTTGAGTTTTGCATGCATTGAGCTCGCGATCGAACCATTGTGCCTTTTGGCCCGGAAATCGAAAGGACTCTCTCAAGGAGAAGAATAGCTAATCGATCCTTGGGGTATAGTTCTTCAAGTTAAGAAGGGATTGAAGAAGAGCAAGGCATGGGAGAAAATCCGAGAGTGGCCTTGAAGGAGCTAGGAATACCCGGTGCATATAGGTTTGAGAGCGGTATAGCTCCGCCTACAACACCGGCAAATGATTTTAAAATTCGGCCGGCCATGATCACCTTAATTGAGAGGAGGCAATATAGTGGGGCTAAGAATGAGAGCCCGTTAAACCATCTTAAAGAATTTGAGAAATATTGCAACACCATCAAAGTCAACGGAGTTTCTCAAGAGTTCATCCGCCTCAAGTTGTTCCCCTTCTCTCTCATAGGAAAATCCTTAGAGTGGCTAGATAAAGAGGTGAAGCCCAACTCCTTGAGAACATGGGATGATGTTACAAAGGCCTTCTTGTCTCGCTTCTACCCTCAAAAGAAGACGGCGGAGGCAAGAGCCTTGATTCAAGGGTTCAAGCAAAGACCAAATGAAAGCCTTTACGAAGCATGGGAGAGATAGAAAGAGTATCAAAGGGAGTGCCCTCACCACGGAATCCCAACATACCAAGTGGTCCAAATCTTCTATGGCGGTTTAAGTCCCCAAGGCAAGTCATGCCTTGATGGGAGGGCCGAGGGTCCTATCATGAACAAAACCGAAGAAGAAGTGGTGGAAATTATTGAGGACGTGGTGACGTACTATAAAGATTGGCAAGATGGGGAGAGGGACTCTTCAAGCAAGCAATCTTCATCGTACTCGGTGGACCATCTAAATGCGATCAACAACCTTTCCTCCCAAATGACAAACTTGGGAAAGGAGGTGACCGCATTCAAAGCCAAGTTGGAGAGTGCTTCTTCTTCTTCTCAAGCTTCAAATCTTCCCTCCCAATTTAAGGGGAGAGGTACTCTTTCTAACTTTCAACCCCCTCCCTCTTCACATAATATGCCTATCGGTTGTTTATTTTGTGATGCATGTGGATCGTATGATCATGACTCTAGTAATTGTCCTAATGAATGTGTTGATGAGTTTGATAACAATGAGAGTGAGCATGTGAATTATGTGTCAAATAATAATGTTCAAAGATTTGATAACCAAAAAGGTCAATGGAATAGGAATTACCAAAACCACGGAAATTTTGACAACTATAACCAAGGTGGTGGTTATAGAAACCAAGGGAACCAAGGTTCTCGTGGTAGCTATAATAACCAAGGTTATAGTGGCCAAAATCAAAGCCAAAATTATGGTAATAAAAGCCAAAATTATGGTAATCAAAACCAAAGTTATGGAAATCATAACCAAGGTAGTGGTAACATAACAAAGGTGGTGGTAACCATAATCAAGGTTATGGTCAAAATCAAAATAGGGGTACTTGGAAAAATCAAGGGAGGGGCAATTTTCAAAATAATGCTCAAAGAGGTCCCCCACCCGGATTTGTTCCAAGGACTCAAGGAGAAAATTCCTATTCACAACCTTCTTCACCTAGGAACAATTTGGAAGAAATAATTGAGAATCAAACCAAGTTGTTGAACACATACATGGCCGTTAGTGATAAAAAGTTCGATGAAATGATGACCCACAATAAAATGCTTGAAAACCAAATTTCTCAACTTGCTAATGCTTTGAAAGATCATGAAAGCCCTTCTTCTTTACCTTCCTAAGGTCTTGATCCCAAGAAATCGTGAATGCTATTGTTACAAGGAGTGGTAAGGTTCTTGAGGAGAGATTGCCTAGGAAGGGTGAAGATAAGGAGAGTCCTAAGGAAGCCTTGGTTGAGAATGAGGGGGATAGGGCATCATTGGATGAGGTTGTGGTTGAGACACCTAGAGAGGTGAGAGTAGAGAAAGAAATTGTGAAACTCAAGCTCCCTTACCCACAAAAATTCATGAGACACAAATTGGATAAACAATTTGGGAGATTCATTGATATGCTAAACAACTTCATCTTTCTCTACATTTTACCGATGTGATCAACCAAATGCCAAATTATTCCAAATTCCTCAAGGACATTTTGAGTGGGAAAAGAACTTATGAGGTTGTGGAGACTATCAATTTGACCGAAAATTGTAGTGCTATCATCATGAACAAAATGCCACCCGAATTGAAAGACCCCGGAAACTTCTCCATCCCTTGTGCCATTAACAAGATGCAAATTGATAATGCCTTATGTGAATTGGGAGCTAGTGTGAGCATAATGTCATATTCGGTTTATCAAAGGCTTGAACTAGGGGAACTCTAAACTTCTAACATTACCTTGCAATTAGCCGATAGGCCAATCAAGTTTCCAAAAGGTAAGGTAGAAGATGTTCCATTGAGGGTTGGGAAGTTTGTGTTCCCGGTGGATTTTATTGTGCTTGAAATGGATGAAGATGCTACCATTCCAATCATTTTAGGTATACCATTTCTTGCTACCTCGGGTGCTATGATTGATGTGAGGAGTTCAAAGATTTCCCTTAAGGTAGGAGATGAGGTCATTGAATTTGATTTGAATGAAAGCATGAAGTATCCATGTTCTTCTCTAAAAAATTGCACGATGATTGATTCACTTGATCATGTTGTGTCTTCCATGCATGAGCACTTGCTCACCTCTAACGATGCTCTTGAGAATGTTTTGTTGAACAAGGACAAACTAAGTACACCATGAAAGGAAATGGCATTCTATGAGGAATTGCTTAATGGAAGCATAGAGGAAGTGGATGAGAAAATGTGCTTGAAAATCTCAAACCAAGAAGCTTTGCAAACGGCCACATCAAAGGAAGGTAATGGTGTGCCTATGGTAGAGCTCAAACCTCTACCATCACACCTTAGGTATGAGTTCTTGGGCCCTCATTCCACTTACCCCGTGATAGTTAGTGCATCCTTGAGCGTCAGCCAAGCTCAAGCGTTATGTGGTGTTTTGAGAAAGCACCAAGGTGCTTTGGGGTACACAATTGATGATCTTAAAGGTATAAGCCCCGCCTTGTGCCAACACCACATAACACTTGAGGAAGGCGCCCTTCCTTCTATCGAACGACAAAGAAAACTACATCCCCAAATGGGAGAGGTAGTTAAGAAGGAGATCACCAAGCTATTGGATGCGGGAATCATATTCCCCATCTCTAGCTCAAGGTGGGTCTCCCCCGTGCATGTCGTTCCAAATAAGGGGAGCATGACCGTGGTTGAGAATGAGAAGGGTGAGCTCATTCCAACCAGGACAGTCACGGGTTGGCGGATGTGTATAAACTATAGACGTCTAAACACATCCACCAAGAATGATCACTACCATCTTCAATTTATTGATAAAATGCTTGAAAGACTAACAAGGCACAAGTTTTATTGTTTCCTTGATGGATATTCGGGATTTTCCAAATCCCCATCCACCCCAATGATCAAGAGAAAACTACCTTCACATGTCATTATGAGACCTTTGCCGATCGAAGAATGCCCTTTGGGTTATGCAATGCACCCGCCACATTCCAAAAGGTGCATGATGAGTATTTTCGGGGATATGTTGGAGGAGGAAATGGAGGTCTTCATGGATGACTTTTCGGTGGGGGTGTCTTATTTGAGGAGTGCCTTGTGAACCTTGAGAAGTGTATGGAAAGATGTGTGATGGTCAATCTTGTTTTGAATTTGGAGAAATGCCACTTCATGGTGGAGGAAGGTATAGTGCTTGGGCATAAGATTTCAAATAGAGGCATTGAGGTGGATAAAGCAAAAATAGAAGTGATTGAGAAACTTCCACCTCCGGTGAATGTCAAGGGAGTGAGATCGTTCCTTGGTCATGCGGGTTTTTATAGGAGATTCATCAAGGATTTTTCACTTATTGCTAAGCCCCTAAATGACCTTCTTCAAAAGGATGTTGAGTTCATTTTTTATGATAAATGCTTCAACGCATTTGATAGATTGAAGAAGGCCCTAATCTCCACTCCTATTATTCAAGCCCCAAGGTCGGATCTTCCTTTTGAATTGATGTGTGATGCGAGTGATTGGGCGATTGGAGGTGTTTTGGGACAACGTGTAGAGAAGAAGCTTCATGTGATTTATTATATGTCCAAGACACTCAATGGGGCTCAAAAGAACTACACAACAACGGAAAAGGAATTTTTAGCAATTGTGCACTCTTTTGAGAAATTCCGTTGTTACTTGTTGGGTTCCAAGACCATAGTTTTCACAGATCACGCGGCCCTCAAGTATCTCTTTGCCAAGAAAGAGTAAAATCCTAGGTTAATTCGATGGGTGCTTGAATTGCAAACTTTTGAGATTGAGATTAGGGACAAGAAGGGTGCGGAAAATGTTGTGGCGGACCATCTTTCTCGCCTTGAGGGTGATCAAATTCATGATGATGGTTCACCAATTAAGGATAAAATGCTTGATGACTTCTTATATGACATAGAGGTGAAGGAACTCCCATGGTATGCCGACTTGGTGAATTTTCTAGCATGTGGGGAGTTTCCACCCTCCTTCTCAAAGAACCAAAGGAAGAAAATCAAAAGGGAGGCAAAACATTACTTGTGGGATGATCCGATCTTATACAAACGAGGGGTTGATGGCTTACTTAGGCGTTGTGTTCCAAATGAAGAGGTGCCTAGTGTTTTAAGGATGTGCCACTCGTACCCTAGTTGTAGGCATATGGGTGTTTCCAAGACCGCTACCAAGGTTCTTCAATGTGGTTTGTGGTGGCCGCATCTCTTCCAGGACTCATGGGGCTTTGTGAAGTCATGCGACCGATGTCAAAGGATAGGGAATATCTCCAAGAGGAATGAGATGCCTCAACAGCCCATTCTTGAGTTAGAGGTGTTCGATGTTTGGGGGATTGACTTCATGGGACCATTCTCGTCTTCATATGGTACTCAATTCATACTTATGGCTGTGGACTATGTTTCTAAATGAGTTGAGGCCATTGCCTTCTCTATTAATGACCACAAAGTAGTGTTGAAGTTGTTCAACAAAATCATCTTCCCAAGGTTTGGCGTGCCTAAGGCTATGATAAGCGATAACGGATCTCATTTTGTTCACAACACCTTCCAAAAGATGTTGAGGAAACATGGAGTGCATCAACGGTTCGACCTTCCATATCATCCTCAATCGAGTTGCCAAGTCGAGGTCTCCAATCGTCAAATAAAGCTCATTCTTGAGAAGACGGTTGCAAGGAATAGAAAGGATTGGTCGAACAAGTTAGATGATGCTTTTGGGCTTATAGGACGGCTTTTAAGACACCTATTGTTACCACTCCATATCGCCTTGTCTATGGCAAATCATACCATCTCCCGGAGAGGTTGAACATCGTGCCTTGTGGGCCTTCAAGAAGATAAATTTTGACTTAGCTAGTGCGGGGGAGAAGAGGTGGTTGGATCTTCATGAGCTAGAGGAACTTCGGCTTGATGCTTACGATTGTGCTAGCACCTACAAAGCTCGATCCAAGGAGGTTCATGACAAGTTGATTGAGAAAAGGGAGTTTTGTGTAGGTGACAAAGTCCTCCTCTACAATTCAAGGATGAAGTTGTTCCCCGGAAAGCTCATGTCAAGATGGAGCGGACCATTCTTGGTGAAAGATGTTTTTTATAATGGTGTCGTGGATATTTCTTCTTTGAACTCCTCATCTTCATTTAAGGTTAATGGTCATCGGCTCAAGAAGTATTATGATGGAGTGTTTGTTGGACTTGTTCACAAAATGATTCTTTTTAAGCCACCTTGAGATGGTGGTGCACGTCGAGCTAACGACGTTAACCAAAAGCGCTTACGGGAGGCAACCTGGATTCTGATCTCATTTCTCTTTCCTTTCTTTTCTTTTATTTTTCCTTGATTGGTTTTTGATTTTATTTTGAGTTGGTTTTTTGTTTATTTTGTAGGTCGCCTATTATCATCACTTGTTGGAAAGAAGGGGTTTTATTAAGAGTTTAGAGTGCAGGGGAGAGGGCTCCCCGAGGGCTTGGAGAGACCTCGGGGGCCTCTTCACCTTTTTGAGGCATTTCATTCCAGGGATTTCCCGCGGTAGCCCAGCGGTCTCTCCGCGGGCGCCGGATGATTTGGAGAGGGCGCGTCAAGTTTGGAGAGGGTGCGGCCCTCAATTCAAGCAAATTTGGAAATCCATTCCAGGGACTCCCCGCGGTTGCCCTGCGGTCTCTCTGCGGGCGCGGGAGGTTTTGGAGAGGGCGCGGTATTTCTGGAGAGGGAGCGGCCCCCCGTCAGGTATAAAAATCCCAAAAATTCCAGGAGCTCCCTGCGGTTGCCCCGCGGTCTCTCCGCGGGCGCGGAAGAGTCGTGAGAGGGCGTGGCAATCTGGGTTTGTTATACCCGGGCGCGCCCCTCTCCTATCTCTCTCCTCTCTTATTTTCTCTTCTTCTCCTTATTTTTCCCCTTTCTCTCTCCATCTCCTCTCAAACCCTAACCCCAAAACATCAATTTCTCACCTATTTCTTTAACTTTTGCCTAAAATTTTCACAAATTCTTCCATTTTCCTCCATTTTCATCACTCCTACTCTACTTTCTCGTGGTTTTTTGGGAAATTTCGGGTCTTTGAAGTGATTTATGGTTGATTTATGGGAAATTTGGTATATTTGGGTGATTGTTACTTTTTCTTGTTGATTCATGATTATATTGATGATTGATTGTTGATATTGTTGTTTGTTGTTGGATTTTGGTTGATGTATTGATTGGAACAGGTACCTTGTAGTTTGTGGTGGTTTGGTTGGATTTGTAAGGAGGGTTGTGAGAAATTTTGGTGGTAGTTGTTTTGTTTGAGGGAGTTTGTGTTGTTCTTGTGAATTGTGTGAATTTCGTCCAAATGGATTTGATAAGAAGAGTGAAAAGTAGCAAGAAGCGCTCAAACCAATCCCCCGGCCAATCTTCTCAAGGCCAATCCTCAAACCCTCAACCCCAACCGCATTCCACAACTCAAGATGATGCTCCTCCTCCTCCTCTACCCCCTCTCAAGTTTTGGAACCGGTCTAAACAAACCCCCATCTATAACAAAATGAAAGACCGAAATTTTAGACCCTCCCGCCATTACTTTCGTGAGGACATGGCTAAGCTAGGAATTGAAAATGACCTTGACATCCTTCTAAACAACCTAAGCTTGGGTGAGTTTATAAAGTCTTCCCCTAGAACCTATTTGGAGCCTTCCATTGAGTTTTTCTCCACATTTGAGTTCAATAAGGTGGGGGAAACCGACTTTATTATTTCCTTCGAACTCTTCAATGTCAATCACACCATGAACCTAGCCGAGTTCAATGTAGCCCTTGGTTTCAACCCCAATGGTGATATCATCGAGCACCTTATCTCCCTAGTACAAACTGAGTATAATGAGGTTTCTTAGTGGAAAACCATAGCCAACAGGAGGGTGTTAGATTCGAAGAAGTCCCTTGCTAGTGAGATTATCCATCCGGCCCTTAGGATCCTTCATAGAATTCCTGGGTATTCGGTCTTTAATAAGCAAGATTTGGGGAAGTTATCTCGAGAGGAGATTATGGTGTTATGGATGGCTGCCAAGCCGAAGTTAGGTTCAAGGATTAATTTTGACTATATCTTCATGAATTGTTGTAAGGATATAATGCATGGGGTCAAAACGGGGGAAATTCATTGTGGGGGCATGGTGACACGTCTTGTGTCGTATTTTAAGCAAGAGGGGTTCTTGAAGTCTTGCACTCCAGTTGGAAGGAGTGAAGACGTGTGGATTAGTTTGAAACAAGTTAACAATTTGCGTTTCATAACTAGCACTAGGAGACCTGGTACTTACTCTTGGCTAGTGAGAAATACCCACCATTGCCTACTCCCTAACCCGGCCGCCACCTCCATCCTTCGTGAGGCTAGAAACATTTGGGTGGTCCCTAGGGACAATGGGAGGATTGACGATGAGATGGAGGAGGATGATGAGATTGATGGGGGTGATAAGAATGATGAGGAAGAGGAGGAAGGAGGAGGAGAAGAATATGATGAAGAACAAAACCAACCGCCACTACAACAACATGAGCATTTTCATGATGATGCTCAAAGAAGAAGAAGAGAAAGAAAACAACAATGACAACAAAACATATTTCCAAGGAGATGCTTATCTCCGAGAGATGGAGGCCATGAGAGCTAACATGGAGCGCATGCAATTGAGCATGCAAGGTATGTACTCAGACCACCAAACTTTGTCTTATCAAACTAGCACCTTGTATGACGCTAGTGTGCGTAGGGGGGAGGTCACACCTCCGGTCAACTACCCTTATGTGCCGCCCCAACAAGGGCCGGTACCTTCATGGGGTGGTGAAAACCTCCCTACGTACCCATATTGGCTCGGGGTTGAGGACCCTGATGTGGCAAGGCGCGACTTCCCACCTTATGATTATAGGGTCTCGGGGGGGGGGGGGGAGTGATTATCGGGGTGATCCCGCATACTAATATGTTCACCCCATCACCCCGAGCCCCTTGTTCAGTGTGAGCCCTACGACCAATTAACCCAATCCCAACTTGACCTATTCAAGGGTCACTATGGAATTCCTCCCGGTTACACCGGAGGTTTGGATACGGGTGATGATGGTGCCGACCCTAGTGGCCAATAGTCCCCTTATGCATGTTTGTTCCCCTTTTTGTTCTCCCCCTTCCCTATTTTGCATGTTTGTAGGCATCGCGGCCGATGCCTTCATTTTGTGAGGGGGAGGGTCAAAAAGGATTTTTTATTGTTGGTTTGGGGGAGGCACCTGGGGCTCAATGGGAAGTCTTTGATAAGGTTTTTGGTGGATTTTTGCTATTGGTCTCGTTGGTTTGTTGGTTTGTTGCTTGTTGTTGTTTTGTTTCTTTTCATGATGTTTTCGGGAGTTTCTTGAAAAAAAAAATAAAAAATTTGATGATGATGGGTTTCTCTAGGTTTTTGTATATAGATTGTGTCTAAATGTTTTATCGTTTGCTTTAGTCTGGAAGTTACTAAAAATTTCATTTTGTATATATAGATTTTTTCTTTAACTCACCTTGCTCGTAGCCTATGCTTTGCATTGCAGAGCCTTTTGGAGAAGCACGTTCCTACTCCGTGGGTACTTTAGTTTAGCACCGACGCTTGGTGAGGCCTTTCTTATTTTACCTCTTTATTTTCACTTCATTATTTTCTTGGTTACTTAGATTAGGATTAGATTTAGGGGAAGTTGAACGGTTCGAGGATGTATGAATTTAACACCTAGTGTGTTTGGGGTCTTTGGCGATGTGGCCATTAGACCGCTTGTATGTCGATTGGGATAAACGTGTTATGATTGCATCTTTTCCCTTTTCCTCTTTCCCTTTCTTGTCCTTATCTAAGTTTTCCATCTTCTCTTTTCTTTTCTTTCCCTTTCTTTATTTCTTGTTTGTGTGCATAACTTTTTGAGGCTTTATTTTCTCTCTTTCTCTTTTTGAAAATTGGACTTGTACGCAATGGAATTTTTCTTTTGAATAATAGTCTTCCTACGTAATAATGGTATGCACGTTTTTGAGATTACGTTTGGTTGATTCTAGGATAAAGCATGCTAAGATAGTTGTCTAGAACTTGGGGGATCATGAAACCGGATTCTACTCGTTTGTGGCATGTTGGTAGTTGCTCCCTATCTTTGATTTGACAACCTTAGTGAGTTTTTGCTACAACCATGTGAGATGTATATTTGTTCAAGCTTTCATCAAATTCTTGCATGAGCGGCATGGATCCTTGATTTTCGCAAACCTAATCTAGAATCTTAGTGTATGATTCCTAAGACCGTGACCGAACTACCTAGGGAGGACAAAGGAAACTTTTCGGGGATACATTTTCCTTCTTGTTAACCCTTTGAACCTTTTTCCCTCTTTTCAAGCCGCATAATTAGATATCTTGAGCCTTTTGTTTCGTTCTCCTTCTTTTTTTTTGTTTTTGTGAAGCAAGGGTCAATGTTTGGTGATTGTGGTCTATGAAGTTTGAGTTTGGTTCGAATTGGTACTCATAATTGAGTTGTTTATATTTGGTAAATAATGGCAAATACTTATGTAAAAGCCGTCCTTAGTAAAAGAGGCAAGGATGTTAATAAATGCATATTTGAAAAAGCCGTCCGAATTGAAAAAAAGGCAAGGACTAATGCTTTTAATGAGTACGATAAAATACATACAAATTTATAAATGAGAAAATGCAAAAAAAAAAAAAAGAGGGAAAACCATAAAAATTCAAGTGTCTTTCTCCTCTCTATGCATTGAGGACAATGTTTCTTTTAGCTTGGGGGGAAAAGCATTTGCACTTTTTGTTCTTATGTTTGTAGATTGTTGCTTTGAATAAGCTTGGGGGTGTTAATATGTTTTTGTTTGGTGATTACTTAAGTTTGGTGTTGAGATTTGGCCGGTCTTTGCTTCTTAATTTAGGATAACCACCAAATTTTAAATTTTAGCCTACCTTAACCCTTCTTGCCTTACGTTGCAACCTTTAGGAAGACCTTTGAGACCTAGGAGTTGAACCTTTCATCGGTGGAGGGAATCATGGGTTGTAGACTAAGGAAAGGGGATGCGTAATCAAGATGTCGAGTAGCTTAAAATATTGATCTTTTTCCGGTTCCTTCGCGGAATCTATGAGATGCTCACTAAGGGGAGAAATGAGATTAGTAGGGGGAACGTGATAAGACTGTTTGGGATGAAAGTGGAGTGTGATAACTAGTTCCTATGCTTAGCATATTTATGTTTCAATCAACCTTAGGTATCTTATAACGTGCATACCATAATTCACTTTAGAAAGGTTGTTATTCATTTGAATTATAGTCTCTTTGTAAATTCCATTTCGTAAAGATTTTGTTTCCTTTTTCCTCTTTCTTTTCCTTTTTATGGTTTGCCTCTTGGGGGTTTTGGTGGAGAGTTATGGGTAAACTCTTAGGATACCCTTACGAGAGCATCACTCGTCCTCTAGGGCGATCTAGAGGTTTAAATGGCTTGTTGTAGTTAAAAACAACTATGATTCCTTTTATTTGGCTCTTTTTCCCTTTTTATTTTCTTTCTTTGTTTGCTCGTGTAGGTACTTGGAGAATAACCTTTGCAAAGGAATTAAGTTTGGACCTTAATGACCAAGCAAGGAAGAAGCATTTGGCTAGAGAGGGCTTAGAGAGGCCTTGGAGAGGCCTCGAAGAGGTCTCCAAGGAATTGCCAGCAGGCCGCGGGCGCGGGTTAGTGAAGCCGCGGGCGCGGGCTCAAGAAGCACAAATGGCAGATTTTGGCAGGAACTTCCCGCAGTTGCCCCGCGGTCTCTCTGCGGGCACGGGAAACTTGGAGAGGGCGCTCCGTCTCAAAGAGACTGCGGCCCCCTGATTGAGTTTTGGGAGCAGGGGATTAGCCGCGGTTGCCCCGCGGTCTCTCCGCGGGCGCTGGTGTTGCCCAGATAGCCCGTAGAGGGTTCTGTACCCATTTCTCCGCGGCCGCGGGTTCATCGGGAGCGGGCGCTGGATTTGCCGGTTTCTTCTTTACTTATAAATAGAATTGTAATTCCTTTTGGAAAGAATTTTTTTGATAATATTTCATTAGCTTAGTTTTAGAGAGATAATTTAGAGAGAAGTTAGAGAGAAGTTCTTGGTTTTTTGATTTGTAACTCAACATTTGATCAATCAAGTTTGGATTTCTTCATTTTCAATCATCAATATTAGTGATAATCTCTTCCTTCTTTCATCTCTTACTTACTTGCTATTTGATTTATGCTTGTTGCTTGTTTTTTTTGGATTTGAGTTTGATATTGTTGAATATTTTGATTTCTCTTAGATTTTGGTATAGAATGATAATTTCTAGTTATTTGTTCTTGAATTTCACCATGATTAGTGAGTAGATTAGTTGCTAGGGAAAGGAGGAAGCATGTTTGATTAATGAAATTGCAAGTTGGTGCTCTTTGATTGATTGATTTGTTGCAATTAAATTGGTGATATAGTTTTGCATGTGATTGATTAGACTAGGAGTGATCAACCTATAAGATTAATCAAGATTGCATTGCAACTCTTAATGACATGAACAATTGATTTGAAAGTTGCTCTAATTGATTGGGTTTGCTTGTGATTCTTCTTGATTTGCCTTTCATAGTGACACCTAGATTGGCCTATAGGAGATAGAATTTGAACTTTCTTGATTGCTACTATTGTTTGTCCATTGCAATACTTGAATTAATTGATTGAGCTCTAAACTAGCATTATCATTGAACTTGCATGTGGAACCCATATCCCTAATGTTTAGACCAATGATTTACTTGATTAGACTTGTTTTAGTTTACCATAGTGCCAACCATAATCTCAACTCCATCTTCGAGGTAGCTTGACTTAGACTCTAGTTTTCATCATTGCATTCCCTAGGGATCGACCCTTAACTTGCCCTATATTCATATAAGGTTGGTTAGGTGTTTACAAATTTAGTTTGACTTGGGGGAAGGGTAGATAACGACATACATTTTTCTCTTGTCAGATGAGCACTGTAATATTTATAGAGATGAGCACTGTAATAACAAACTTTCTTGTGTCCTTATTGATTTGAATGATAAGTAAATTGAGTCAAGTTTTGCGATACTGTTGTGACATACAAATTGGACAAGTGTAGATTAGTTCCTATTCTTAATAAAAAGACGACTATAGCTATATATGAACAGCTTTACGTCTTTGTCATAAAATGTGAAAGTGTTAGTTTTAAGCTTGTGTAAATGTGTGTTTGATCCCTATTGTGACTTACCTAGATGGGAGAACCTTAAATTTTGAGCCCGGGGTTTTTGGATTTAAATGAGTAAAATATGGAAATGGAGTTCAAAAGAGAACATTCATAAAAACCAAGTCATGACTCTTAACAATTGCACCATTTCTTTTCTTTTCTTTCCTTTTTTTTCTGTTTTCTTTTTTTTTTTTTTACCTTCATAGGACTACAACAATACAACTCACTAGTAGTCATGACTCAGTAATTTTTTTAATTTTCAATATGACTGATTGTTTTAAATAATGTTAAGTGTATGGTAGTGGGTTTGGATGCTTGTTATTGGTTGAATTGTGGGTAAAATTAAGTTTAGAATGTTGGCATAGTATTTAGATTCAATAAAATGATTGAATATTCTACTTTTGTAAAATGAAATTAAAAAATTGAAAGAATAAAGAAGCATATGAGGAAAAGTAGACTTCTTTTTATGCATTATATTACTGGATCTGTTTAGCCGCTGCCTCCAAGGCTGCTGCTGCAGCCGCTGCATGCTTCTATGCCCTGCTGCTGTTCTGATCTCCTGATGATGCTTCTATGCTCTACGCCACTGCTGTAATACTCTCGCTGCTGCTAATCTGCTCTACGCTACTGTTAATTTGGTGTTGTTTTGCTGTCATATTTGCATATAAAATTTTCATTTTTATCATTTGTTTTTTTGTTTTTTTTTTTAATCTTTTTATTGAGTTGTGCCTCAAAATTTTGTTATAACATTCATAGTTTCTGCATATTTCAAAAGACAGAAAGAAAGATGATTCTTGCAAAAATCTGTTTTTTTTTAATGGAATACTAATCAGAATAAAGAGGTCCTATTGGCTGTGGGAATTCATAAGGTTGGACAGTGAGATAAGGGTATGCACGTGTATGTCTAAAAGCCTTACGCTTGACTTAGTTGGTAGTTTGAGATTACGTATATCAGTATGTACCCCATGCACAATTTTGAGGGTGGATGTATTAGAGAGGTTTCGAGTGATTCCTGTGGTTGGAGAAGGGTTTGAGCCTGTTTATGTTCCTCAATTGACGACGAATATGCAAGTTGGTTTGCTAGTAAGGATTGAAGAAAGAATCAAACTTTGAATGACTGAATTGAATTGTTGAATTCTAATGCTATATTATCTTTTTAAGTCTAATAAAGAGTACATTTTCGCCTTGATTTCTCCTTTTTCCGTAAAAATTGATTATCTATGATTATAAGCAGACTTTCAGGAAGTGTACCAAACTAAGCTTTTTATTAGATTGAAATTTTAACATTTATTTTTTTAATAAAGCTCTCTACTCTCTCAAGCCTGATCAGGATGATTTCCTTGCTAATTAAGGGGTTCAAGCTGCGATTTTGACAAATTTGAAGATGCTACTGCTGCCCTACGTGCCCTGCTGCTACTGCTGCCCTGCGTGCCCTACAGCTACTGCCTCGCGAGGCTGCTGCAGCAGCTGCTGCCTCGCAAGGCTGCTACTACAGCTGTTGCCTGCTTCTATGCTCTTGCTGTTCTTCTGGTCTACGCTACTGCTTCTATACTCCTACAGATGCTGCTGCTATACTCTACGTCACTGTTGTCAATCTACTCTAAGCTACTGTTGTAATATTATTACAGTCGATATGTTACAATATAAAACTATACTTTTTTTTGAATTAAAATTGTAATGTTACAGCTTTATATTAATAAAAATTATAAGTTTATATATATGTAAATGTTTATATATCAATTTAAGTCAAAAACTGCAAAAAAAAAAAAAAAAAAATATTTTTTTGTGGCCTTATTGGCACCGGTTCTTAACCGAACCGATGCTAAAAACTGTATTACTGGCACCGGTTTTGAACAAAACCGGTGCTAATAACTGTGTTATTGGCACCGGTTCTGAACCAGTGGCAAAAACTTTCACCTTTTGGCATCCCTCATATAAACACCGGTTCAAAACCGGTGGTATGGGGGGTTTTTGAACCGGTGCCCTTTTATAAATTTCTAATAGTGATTGTTAGTTCTTTTGACTTGTAATTTGTGTTGAATGATGTTATTGGATGTTGAATTGAAGCTTTTTCATGTTGAATTTGTTTACCTTGTTTGAATACATGAATCACCATTGTTGGTCATTTTCTCTCTCATGGGTATTCTTTATGATAGCTTTATTTCTTTGATAATTTAATGTTTTGAGATTATTTTGCTCAAATTATTCATGATTTGGTCTTTTGTGTTCAATTTTGCCTTTAACTAATGCCTATTTGCTTCACATTTATGTTTCTATATTGATGGCATTGTTCATATGTAACCATTTCTTGTTTCATTTTTGAATAAATTGCATTTGTGCTTGATTATTGAGCAATTTCTTATGCTTTTTCTTGAATAATGATAATTGTAAATGACTTGCTCATGAATTGCTTTGTTTCTTGTAGATGGCTCCTATTCGCCAAAAGAAGCAGGCAATATCAAGTTCAAGCAAAGGTAGGCATGTTGTTCCACCTCCTCCTGAGGTGGTAGAAACATACGACATTGAATTCTCTAAGGAATTACATTGGGATCAGTTCAAGCGCCTATCCAAGCGGAAGCTCAAGTCAACAAGATTTTACGATCAAACAACAACCAAGTTTCTCGGAATTGATGATGACGTTCGCTACCTTGCCAAGAACCTCGGTCGATTAGAGTTTTTGGATTTGAGCGTCCTTACTTATCCTAGGGTGACCTTTGAATTTCTATCGTCCCTTGAAGTAGTCCGAGAACCAAGTGGTGACTCCTCAAGGACTTTGACCTTCCAACTCTTCAATAATGATCACAAATTAACAGAGTCACAACTTTGTTCCTACTTCCGGTTTCCATGGGCCGTTGATGAGGACCATATTATCTATCCAACCAATGGTAGAATGTCAAGTGACCATGGGTATGATGAGCAACGATGGTGGCGGAGTATCTCCGAGGACGGGAAGTATGAGCCTCAAACTTCTAAGTCCGCATCAATTATTCATTTGGCTATGCGGTATTTCAACCGTATCCTCACATACGCCCTTTGCTCAAAAGATTATTTAGGAGCTATCTCCCAAGAGGAGCTTTGTTGGCTATGGATATCCAACCAAGAGTCACATGAGATATAGCTCGTGGATTTCACGCATCATTTGATAATTCGGTTCTTAGATATTCGTGATGGGGTTAGCCTTTCAGGAAGCATCCAATTAGGAAGGATGATTTCTATCCTCGCTCTTTGACTCAATGACTCTTATAAGGATTTATTATGCGAGCTACCTCCTATTGTCGACCCTCGGGAAAAGTCACCTTCTCATTTCCTCAATGTCTACGCCCTTGTAAACTAAAAGTTCATTGATCGTACTAGGAGGCGTGATGTTTTCATATGGAAGGTTTCTAATGAGCGACATTTATGGCGCTATAAAAGAATAATTTAGGTCCTTTTTCTATATTTTCTTTCTTTATTTCATATAATTTTCTTTGTTTTCCTTGTTTTCCATTTTAATAACTCATTTTGGGTTTTGATTAGTTTTTCATGATTTTAGTCCTTAATTCATAGTTTTAGTTTTATTTCTTTTATTTTTACTATATTTATTTCCATTTTATTTGTTTTATTTTATTTTTCTCCTATTTTTCCCTCATGTTCGGTTGTTCGTGTATGTGTTTGCTCGGGACAAGACACGATTCAAGCTTAATGCTTCGAGGTCTTAGATTCAAAAACAATTAAGTGTTGCACCAATAACAAGCCAATAAGTCTCATCCCATCAAGCAGACACCACACCGCAGCAGCATAGCAGCCCAAATAGCCGCGGACACGGGTCTGCAAGTCGCGGGCGCGGGCTCGGTTGCACCAAAATAGGCAGTAAGCCACCGCGGTCTGGCCGCGGGCTCATCGTGGGTGCGGCCCCGAACCTGCGGGCGCGAGCTCTAGCATTGTGGACGCGGCTGTCGTGCCCTGTTCCGGCCAGAAGCTCCCATGTTCCGTTGTTTACGCAATAACCACAAATCAGCCACAAGCTCCTCGCAAACCGCAACACAAATCAGCCTCCACCATCCCGCAACAACCACCATCTTCACACCACCTTCCAGCCGCAACCAGCCACCCTAATTCCGCCACCGCAGCTCCTTGCACCTCCCCTAATCCTACAATTAGCACCAAATCATCCCCTGCACTATAACCAGTTACCGCACCACCAAACATCTCGCAATAACAATTTACTCCGGCAGCAAATACATCCACAACCGCAGCATAACCTCCCTACTCCAGCCGCACCAATCAGCCACAATTCTACCTCAACTAGCAGCCTATTTCACAATCGGTGCGCGCTTGAAGACACATTGATGCATACACAAGCTGTGTTTGATTTGAGCCAAGATCTTGATTAATTTTGATGATCGAACAATGACGATGGTGCGTGATTTTGATGGAGCGAAGCAAGGGATAGTATCCCAAACAAGAGCAGCCAAAGAATAAAAAAAAATGATATGACTTCTTTTATTTATTTAATTTATTTTTCCTTTTATTTTTTATTTCATTTTATTTCTTTTCTTTTCTGTTTATTTTCCTTTTCTTTTATTTTCTATTTTCCCTTTTAGCCGTATTTACTTAGTTTTACTTCTCTAATATAAATACCCATTTTTGGGGCAAAAGGAGGAGCAATTTTTGTTGGGGTTTGGTGAGTCCTACATACTCACCGCGGAAAAAACCCGAGCCAAGGATCACGCTCGCAATAAATAATATCACTAATGCATTAAATAAACACAAAAGGGTGAAATAGGAAATATACCTTTGTCGCGTGCTTCGCCCGACCGAATGGGCTCTTACTTGAAAACTAAGCCCCGAAAACACAAGACCCTCCAACGGAAATCAACCCGCAAGAACGACTACTGACTTTTAGGTCCATTATCTCGAGGTTAGAGAGGTCCGACCAAAACCCGAGTATTATATGAGTTTAAGAGTTTTTGCAAACGCAATACTCTATTGAACTCCTACTCAAGAAAAAAATTCTCAAGCCATGCTTTGGCTATTTACAAGGAAGGATAGCTTGTGAATTCCAGTCATCTTTCACTGTGGGACTTTTTCACAAAAAGATCCCACATGGAAAGATTGATGAATTCAACCCATAGTTAAATAAACCAAGGAATAAGTAACAAGTGTCACGTGGTTAGGTGAGGATCACTTTCTCACTTGGTCTCCAAGGCATTTCACATGCATTGTGAACTAACCATGTGTCACCCAACCTTGAACCCCAAGTTGGGTTCGGTTGGCCCATTTTTTTGGCCCGTGTCCATGACCCGTCACCCGGGTCCACGACCCCTTGCCATACGTGTCGCCACCTTGGCGCGCTGCCACGTGGCACGCTGCTAATTGGTGGCTGCCAACATGGCGGTTGCCACTTGGCAGCCGCCAACGTGGCTGCCACGCGTGCTGCCACATGGCGTTTATTTTCCATGTGTGCTGCCACGTGGCATACTCCTATTGGGCGCGCTTTCCTAACCTTTCGCGTGGCTAGGATTTTACTTGTTACTTGAAGCATTTTCCCGTCTCGCCAAATCTTAAATTTTTGCTCAACATTTCAGATTATCCAACGCTCGATTTCGACGCTCCAAGCTCAAATTTCGGACGTCTAAATATTCAATACTCGGGCGACTCATTAATTTCTTCTGAATTAATTCGTCGAGTCGGTTCATTAATTGCTTGGGTGTGACCCGAAGGGTTTAGTCAAGATTAAGCTATAATATTAATTATTCATTAACATTACTAATCGAAAGCAGCCTCCACCTAGGCATTCTGACCACTTGACCTTACTGAATATATTAGCTTTCTAATAATTCTGAACCCACTATCAGAATAATACACTTGTTCTAAGGACACCATTCCTTTCAATCTCTCACTTGTCCTTCCGGCCAAGTGAGCACTTAGTGTATAGCCTCTTTCCTATGTCTCTTCATGTCTCTTCATGAACTACATGGAAAGATTATTTGTCATCCCTGTTACGTTCAGAAGTGTTTCTCAAAATCCAAGTTAGATTGTCAATAAGCAAATGATTTCTAAAATCCATCTGAGCACGACCATGAATTTTCACAGTCTCGCTCTTCGAGAGGCCTTGTAAACAACAAGACATGTTCCCTTTTATTAGTAGGGGGACATTCCAGGCTTGTAATGTAGCTTCTCTTACTAAGAGGACATAGCCGCCTGAGTGATGTCGTTATAATCCCCTGTTACGGCAGACGTTTGACAATCATCAAAGCGGACTAATACTCAAACAAGAAAGCTCATAATACTCATGGTCAAGGAAAAAGGTTCCGATAGCAATAATGAGAAGTATACTTATGACGATTTTTAATCTCTTAAAGTATTCTCATAGGTCGATCCAGTATGGTTTCAAACTAATACCTGTGCAAATGATTCATGACAATCATGTCCTTGTAGCACATGAAACGGTGCTATAAATCAAACTACACACTAATCTCAACTGGTCATTAGTCGTCCATCGTTTAAATGACCTCGATTAGGGATAATTTTCGATTATAATATTCAACGTTCACTTAATAGGTGTTTCCTTACAAAGACTGGTCTTGATACGCTATTTTGAATATTTCAACAATCGAATGGACTCATTATTTAATTCTAAATTACAATTAAATAGCAAATGGAGTGATAAAAATTGCATGAAATTTTAAATTACTCCAAAACTTGAATGGTTCTTCTTATAATAAATGGTTTTTCAAATGTTTTAAGAGTATCACTCTTTATAAAACATCTATAGAAATCACACCCATATCTAATATGCTTGATTTTTTTCATGCAATTGTGAATTTCGTCGTTCACTTATTGCATAGGTTTAGTTATAACTACTTTGCTAATCTTAGCATCTTCATCACTGATCACTTTCATAATAAGATGATAAAATTTGAGAGTGTCATGGATTATATGTGATTTAGGATTTATTGTCCAAGTGATGGCTCCCACTCATTTTCATAATTAAGACTTTCAACTTGACAACCTACAATCATTAACGTTCAACAACGAACTTTCCATAGAACATCTTCTTTATTATCGCCATTAAGGCAACAATATTCTCAACATATATTTTATAGACTTCCTGACGATGCTTTTCTTGGGTCTCACAATGATTTGGGATACCCTAATCACTTGTGATTATGGAAATTTTCCTTAAATTCTTGCACATTACCCATGGATGCACGTCCATGTTACCATTCTCAAGCCATGACTCATTTTAAGCTCGTGCTTATAAACAGCTTCCTTGTTAAGGATCTAATCCTTGTTAAGGTTTGTGCTTGCAACATCAATTCTCAAATTTTATTTGTTTCCATAAGTCAAGAACTCATCCTGTTACTTATCCAAGTACTTGGATATTCTTGGCCATAATCTAACGATCTATTACATAGATTCTGGTTGATTGGTACTACATACATACTTCACATGCTTTAAGCAAGCAAGTCATGCGACGATTCCATATCACAGCGTACATGATGGTTTAAATTGTAGAGTAATTCTCAATCTTATTCCATCCATGTGACATTTTAGCTCATTCAGTTTCACTGAGTATTGCTAAACTGTTTGCTGTGTGATATGGTTGAAAGTATCTTTCTAGAGTCTTTCTTATTTGACTCAGTATTTAGCCTAGCTTATACTTAGTTCAAACATTTACTTAGTTTTATACCTATGGGTCGAAAGCCTTTCAAACTCCTTCATGTTTAATATAGTAAATTCCTTTACTCGCTTAAATATTTAATTAAATCTATACCATAGAACTTAATTCCCAACATGTATACTAAGTATCGCCTTTAGCTCAGTCCATTATCAAAATACTTTCAAATCTAAAAATTTAGCATTTGATAGTTGTTTCACAATAGAGTTCATAAACTTCTTGTTGGACCTTTAAATAATTTACTTTTACTCCCACTAAACTTCTTATTCATAAGAATTTCTATGTTTCTCCATAAGTCAATCCTCTTATTAACTTCATGAGAAAACATGTTCGATTCATATGCGCAATGCTTCCATTAATCCCATGACGGATTCCTTGAGCTTGCTTTTAAACTTAGCATTTATTTAGATTTTCAAAACCCTTAGACTATTTTCATAGTCACTTCCAAAATCCTATTTTAGGAATGCGGTTTTGGTATCTATTTTGCCATATTTCATATGAGCAATTTTGCTAAAACAATCACAAAAAGACTTTAGCATTTCGATTGGTGAATAGGTTTTTATTAAAATCAACTCCGTGAAGTTAATTGTACCCTTTTCAACCAATCTAGCTATGTATGCATATACATTTCCACATTCGTTAGTTTTATCCTTGAAAACTTATTTGCAATCGACGGGTCTTTCACCCTTTATGCGAATTAATCAAGTTTCAAACATGATTTTCAAACATGGAGTCTATCTCGGATTTTTATGGCCTCTAACCATTATTTGGAATTTGGATTTGTCGTAGCTATCTTACAAGGCATTATTCCTTTACTATCTAATAGTAAATAGTATGCTTGTAAGTCTTAGGTTTATTTCTAGCTTAATAGAAAATTTATAGGATTCAACCCAAACCTTTGGTGAATTCTATACCTATACGGGGTTATTGCATCAAACACTGAGTTTCAAGGCGCTTCCAAAGCCCTTTGATTTTCTTGATCTTACTCCAACTTTTCAAAAAGTTTTGTGAGAAATGAATTCTCTTTTAAGGAACTTGTAAAGTCCTTTTGCGTATTTTTGATCAAGTATTCTCATGAAGCCCTTTTAAGGTCTTCTAAGATTCTCAGTTCTAGTTTGTTGCTAAGCTTGATTGTCATCGAGCTCACTTTCCTCCCACTTGTCTTTTTGGAAATGTGTGACTTTCTAGAAATATACCACTTAGAGCAACAAACACTATGTTCTCAATTAGGTTGTGGAGGTAATGCCCGTGGTCTCACTTGAATGCTTACAAAGAGACATGTATATTGTCTTTGGGTAAAAGTTCGTTGTAAAACAAACAGTTAGCTCCACTTAAGTTATCTTAGCCTTTAATGAGCCATTCAGCTCCCACTGAGCCACCTAGATTTCACTAAGCCGGTGAACTCCCACTGAGACTAAGATCCTTAGACAAATACTTGAAAAAACGTTTAGAAGTTATTTCTATCCATAACTAAATATGGCGTCCTTTCTTAGCTTTGACATTTTGTTTAGTGTAACATTAGTCATTTGTGCAAATCATTAAGAACATTATAGGAAGGGTTGTGAACCATCATCGTTCGAGTCATTTTTAAATGGAATCGAGGTCTCCATGAAGGCACACTATGTTCTTTGTGGAGTTATTTATGAAAATTTCAATTTCATAACTTTGTGATGGTCACGCTTGGCTCAAGCAAACATCGCTCGATCTAACCTAGACGTTTTGATATCTTTCCAAGTCGATTCTATACTTCACTGAACTCTTGAACTATTCAAGGTCAAGTTTGTTCACATTTAATGATTATAGCCATATTCTTTCAAATTCTTTGTGAAACGTTGAAGTAAATGAATCCTTTATAGCTTTCGAAGTCAATTGTCTATACCAAGAACAATAGCTCTTTACTTTGTCGGTTTCAATAAGTAAGACTTGCTTGTCTTAGAACGATTCCGAATCAATCAACTATTAAGATCCTATCTAATAGAGCCTTGAGTACGTACTTGTTGATGTGAAATTGCTAAAGATGTTCGGAACGCAAATTATGCCCATGAGTTTGAGCTTGTGCCAGTTTATCATGTTAAGAAAATATTTTTTTTATAATCAAGCATTCTTGACTCATGGTTTAGACAACCATGCCATTCAAATAAATTTGCAACTTTTGCTCATTGCTTTAAATATGAGTCTTTCCATGTGTAAACGAATCAATTGCTGATTATGGAATACAATAACCATTTATTTGTTCCAGCCTTAGCTTAAATGTCTTTAAACAAAGCATATGACCTTATAACTGATGTAGCACCACTTGCTTCATTCTAAGCTTGTAAGTCGATAACTTAGCTTATCTTCAATGGTTTGAGGTCACATTCAAAGTGGAACACTCAAGCAGTATCATATACTTTGTGAAGATAATGAGTTGCTAAGTTAACTTCAATAACATGAGTTCTTTAGTAAAATGGAATCACATTCCTTTTTTTTGTTCCTCGTTTCCTATATTTCTTATCATAATTTATCTCACAATCTTTAAGAACCATTTCTGTAAGAGTCTTTGACTTTTATACTTTGTTAGGCATAATTAAGCATCTAATGCGCCGTAAAACAAAGTTCCATCTTTTCCTTTAATTCACGAGTGAATTACTACATCAATGAGTCCTACTCATCTATGTATTAAGCGTAAAGATATGTTGGTTGTCAATATTGACAATTTGAGTTTGCAACTCAATACTTCATGTTTTCTCAAAATTACCTAGTATTTTGAATACATGATGTCTAACCGTTCTTTCGGACTTTGTTGTAAAAGTCATTTCTGAGATTTGTATTTTAGAAATGCTTTTCCTTTCTTTGAGAACTATCCTCAAAGATTTCCTTTACCAATCATGGAAACAATATAGTTTGATTTGGAATTCTACAAATATAGGTGCAAAGTATAACCATTTATCAAGTAAATAACATAATAAGTTTGAAAATTAAAAGGTATTCATGCAAATTTTCAATCTTATTAAACGCCTTATCAACGCATTAAATTTGTCCCCATTTGGCGAGAATAAGTCGATTCCAAGATCCAAGGAAACAAAGAGTGGCTAAGCAGTCTTTGGCTTGTCTTAGCACTCAATCTCCCAAGGTAAGCAACGCTTTACTAATGGCTCCAAGCCACTCTTGGTTGAATAAATCGTCGCATCTAATGCTCTCTCAACCATTTATCCACTTTGCCACGACATGTTAGGACTCCATCACTCATATCGTTGAGTACAACCAAAACCAACTTACATATCCGGTATGCCTTATGAGTCTAGGGAGTGGTAGTGATGCCTCGATTTGGAGTAGCCCAAAACTACTCTCAATAGATCGATAAGTGATGTTTTGAAATGGTAATTTTACTCAATATTTAGGAACCTAGGGTTTCTATGTTGGTTGATTTAAGTGAACGTAATTAATCATCACAACATTAGAAATCCTAAACATGCATCTAACATATAATTCATGCATAAATAATCATGAATATGTAAAGCATAAGCATTTTGATGCATATTGGCAACTAGCATGACCCCTTGAATTCTTCAAGTCTTCAAAAGGTCTTCTTTTCCAACTTCATGGCTTTTCTTCCAAGAACCGCAATCTTCAAGACTTGACCATAATTATGCAATACTAGTATCTACGATTAGGGCTAATCTAAATAATAAGGTACAAAAATACTCAACTGTACGCAGACCGTATTTAGATTTACAAAAATACGTCACGGATCGCAGTCTGTATTTTCTATCCTAATCGGGCCCCACTAGTTTCCATTTTTATAAAACCTGTGAGAGAATATATATTCCATTCATCCATTCACTATTTGTGAATGGCCCATGCATATTACAACAATAAACAAGTAACAATGCATAAACACGCGATAACTAGTAACTAATCTAGGTGGTTAATCCAATTAACACGCCTAATTAAAACTAGTCAAGTTGTTTTAACTGATTATGTAAATAAGCGCAATTAATATTTGAAGCTGCCACTAAATTCCGCAGCCAACTCAATTAATCCAATTAATTAAGCCGGTAAAACCTAATTATTTGCCAAAATAAAATTTTGGAAATCCCGCTCATAAAAATCGAGGCCTAGCCTCCAAAATTTATTAAAATAATTAAAACCAAATTAGATTAATAAAATAACTAAAACGGCAAAATAAGCAAAACTTTACGTAGTTCAAAATATCCAAGTGCCTAGCACTAAGATTTGGAGTGCTCACAACTCGCACACAACTCGCACGATCTCATTGCACCACATTGCTGCACAAGTAATGTCTATGCATATTCCCCTTAATGATGTACGAAGCTATGCACAAAAACAACCCTCAAGAAGCTCAAATGCAAGAACCCTAGGCGGCTTACCCACGGCAAGCCACAAGGCTGCCATGGTGCGCCAAGGGCTGCACGTGCAACAGCCACCACGCGCATGTGCACCAATTTGAGGCGCTTAGTAGCCTCGGCAGCCCCATGTGGATTGTGTGAGCAACCCGGCTGGCCAAGAGCATGCTTGGGCTCTTAGGCCTCGATTTGGAGCTCATGCATCGAAAAAAAATCCCGACTTTGTGTGACATATTTAATCAATTGCTAAATTAATTTTAGAATCAATTAATTTTGAGGAAAAATGAAAATTATAACAAGTCCAACTTAAATAAATCCATCCAAGTGCATAAAACCAAAATATTCCAAGAACCATTCTTTAAGAAAATTGGTTTAACTTGGTGCAACAAAAATAAGAAGGAAATTACTCACTATTAATTTAATTAATTTAAATTAATCTTGAGTTTTGACAAAATAAAAAGGAGTTGGAAAAATGAACATAAGTTCAATAAAGATTCCAACTTTAATACTTGTGAATCATTGAATAATTATATCTTCCAATATGCAGATAAACAAATTTCTATCACAAGTTTCAAACTTTATGATTCCAATCAACTAAAAAATGATTAAATCAACAAAGTTCAACAAAAATTAATGGAATTTAGTAACTCAAAGTTTCAATCACTTAACATAATTAAAGATTTGATTTTTGATACTTGGAATCCTCAAAGAATAACAATTTCACACTTAATGCAATTAATTTGCAATTATGTAAAAAAATAAAATCAAGCTTTCAAACACAAATTACCACCAAGTAATCATGCTTAAAGAGGTTTAAAATTGCATATAAAATATGTCTTGAACCAATTACATAACCACCATAAATATGCAATTAATTTTCAAGGTTAGAAAGACTTGAAATTTTTCGTAAAAACAAAAAACCCCTCGAAAAATGCATTTCAGTTCGTTTTTAGGCTAAAAACCGAGATCTAAAAGGGAAAAACCATTTCCAGAACGCCTTTTCCACCAAAAATTCACTATTTTTGGGTTGAAATCTGGGTTCGGGAGCTGAAGTCAGCTCTAATACGAGGTTAAAATGGATAATACGAGCTACTAATCTAATTAGCAACTTAAAACTAGAAAAATTAAGCCATAAAAATACCTTGAAAAAATATGATAATTAAAAATAAACGAGCGGGGCTCCGATACCGCTGTTGGGGTTTGGTGAGTCCTACTCACCACGAAAAAAACCCGAGCTAAGGATCACGCTCGCAATAAATAATATCACTAATGTATAAAATAAACACAAAAGGGTAAAATAGGAAATATACCTTTGTCGCGTGCTTCGCCCGACCGAATGGGGTCTTACTTGAAAGCTAAGCCCCGAAAACACGAGAGCCTCCAACGGAAATCCACCCGTAAGAACGACTACTGACTTTTAGGTTCATTACCTCGAGGTTAGCGAGGTCCGACCAAAACCCGAGTATTATATGAGTTTAAGAGTTTTTGCTAATGCAATACTCTATTGAACTCCTACTCAAGCAAAGAATTCACAAGCCATGCTTTGGCTATTTATAAGGAAGAATAGCTTGTGAATTCCACTCATCTTTTAATGTGGGACTTTTTCACAAAAAGATCCCACATGGAAAGATTGATGAATTCAACCTATAGTTAAATAAACAAAGGAACAAGTAACAAGTGTCACATGGTTAGGTGAGGACCCCGTTCGCACTTGGTCCCCAAGACATTTCACATGCATTGTGAACTAACCATGTGTCACCCAACCTTGAGCCCCTCTAAGTTGGGTTCGGTTGGGCCATTTTCTTTTGGCCCGTGTCCATGACTTGTCACCCAGGTCCACGGCCCCTTGCCATACGTGCCGCCACCATGGCGCGCTGCCAACTGGTGGCTGCCAACGTGGCGGTTTCCACTTGGCGGCTGCCAACGTGGCTGCCACGCGTGCTGCCAACGTGGCTGCCACGCGTGCTGCCACATGGCATTTTTACATGTGTGCTGCCACATGGCACACTTCTATTGGGCGTGCCACGCGTGGCTAGGATTTTACTTGTTACTTGAAGCATTTTCCCGTCTCGCCAAATCCTAAATTTTGGCTCGACATTTGAGATTCTCCGACGCTTGGTTTCAACGCTCCAAGCTCGAATTTCCGATGTCTAAATATTTAATACTCGGGTGACTCATTAGTTTCTTCCGAATTAATTCGTCGAGTCGGTTCGTTAATTTCTTGGGTGTGACCATAAGGGTTAAGTCAAGATTAAGCTGTAATACTAATTATTCATTAATATTACTGATTGGAAGCGGCCTCCATCTAGGCATTCCGATAACTTGACCTTACTGAATATATTAGCTTTCTAATAATTCTGAACCCACTATTAGAATAATACACTTGTTCGAAGGACACCATTCCTTTCAATTTTTAGATCTAAAATTAAACCACATATTCCTTAGCTTAGTTGAGACCTTCTCTCTTTAGATCTAGGGTTAGTTTTAGGAGTAGATTTTAGAGAGAGAAAGTGAGGAATTTCAATTTATTTGAGAGGTTGAAGATTCAAGATGACAATTGTATTGAAGATCTCCATTATCAATCAATGAGGATTTCTCACTCTCTCTCCTCCTTATTGCTTTGTTTAATTTCATGTTTGTTTGGTTTAATTTTGATGTTTGATTCTTGATTAGTGAATTTGTTCTTGATATTGAGGATTATCCATGCTATGAATTTCCTAATCCCTTTGTCAAAGATGGGGTAAGACAACCAGGATTCGAAATATTTTTGGATTGTAACTTACTAGATGAGATTCCAACTCTCATTCACAAGGAAAAAGCACCCCCATGCTTTGACTTTAATGTCATGGGGCTACTCTTTGGCTACGAGAAAATGAGCCTAAATATATTGACAAGGATTTTGCTCTTATCCAAACAGTCTTATAAAGTGAAAACTTTGATCCCACGAAGCTCATTACTCCGGCAGAAGTATTAGTTCGAGGACGGAAAAAGACTATGAAGGTGACTACACCAAGTGGAAGAAGGATCTCCATAACAACAGGAAAAGGACCAATGTTCGATGAGTCTGAATCGACTGAGTCTGAGTTCGAGTCTGAATCTAAATTCAAGTCTTCTATAGTCGAGTCTTCTAAAGCTTCTATAGTTGTGTGTCCTTCTGTCGCTTCTAGTTCAAAACCTACTCTTAGGATAGTTAGTAGTCAAGTCCCAATGGACATTTCTTTATTTGATGTTATGGTTTCCGAATTCAATAATATGTCTTCATTTGCTTACTCCTCGCGTCATTCTCTCACTCTAGATGATGAGCATTGCTTAACTAACAATGAATGTGAAAGAAATAATTAAAGAAATGGAAACACTTGAAAACAAAACACCATTAATTGAAGACACCGAAACGGTTGATATCTCAAAAGATCCCACCGTTAAAAGAGAGGTTAAAATTAGTTTAACTCTTAACAAGGAAGAAAGAACTTATTTAATTAATCTACTAAAAGAATTCATTGATGTGTTTTCTTGGTCATACGAAGATATCCTGGGAATAAATATAGAAATAGCTCAACACACAATACCACTAATACAAGGAATGAAACCTCTAAAGCAGAATTTATGTTCACTGAAACTCGACGTAGCTCTTAAAATAAAAGAAGAAGTTCAAAAACAAATAACTACAAGTTTTATCAGAGTTTCCAAATACCCCGATTGGGTCTCAAATGTGGTACCAGTACCTAAGAAAGATAGAAGATTATGAATATGTGTCGACTACAAAGATCTAAATAAGACAAGTCCATAGGACGACTTCTCTTTACCACACATCGACATTTTAGTAGATAACACAGGAAATCACACAATCCTCTCGTTTATGGATGGGTACGCAGGGTACAACCAAATTCTCATGGATGAAGAAGATATGAAAAAGACTACATTCATAACACCTTGAGGCACTTACTATTACACGGTGATGCCATTCGGGTTGAAAAATGTGGGAGTCACTTACCAAAGAGCAGCAACTGCTTTACTCCACGACATGATGCATAAAGAGGTTGAAGTATATGTGGACGATATAATTGTAAAATCAAAGGACCGTCCAGGATATCAAATAGCCTTTAGAAAATTCTTCAAAAGGCTAAGAAAATAGAACACGAGGTTAAATCCAGCTAAGTGTGCTTTTGGAATCACCTCAAGAAAACTCTTAGGCTACGTCATTAGCTCTAAAGGATTAGAGATAGATCAAAGCAATCATGTCAATGTCACCGCCCAAAATCAAGAAACAGATTCAAGGATTTATTAGCCGGTTGCAATACATAAGTAGGTTCATATCTAAGCAAACTACAATATGTGAACCAATATTTAAGAAGCTCAAAAAGAATGTGCCAGTAATATGGGACGATGAGTGTCAAAAAGCATTTGATAAGATCAAAGCCTATCTTGCTAATGCTCCTTTATTAGCACCAGCGCTTCCAAGAATCCCACTTCAATTGTACTTAAAAGTCACTAAAGAAACAATGGGAGCTATGCTTGCACAAGAAGTAGAAGGTAAAGAAAACGCCATACATCTACTACTCAAGTAAGAAGATGCTCAAGTATGAAGTACGCTACACACCGCTTAAGAAATTGTGTCTCGCATTAGGGTAGGCCACAACCAAGCTAAGACACTAAATGCTTGTCCATACGGTCTATGTAGTATCTCAAATGGACCCACTTAAGTATCCATTCGAGAAATCTACACTTAACAGGCGAAATTCTAGATGGAAAGTCAACTTAGCCCAATTTAAAGTAAGGTTTATGCCTCAAAAGGCCATTAAAGGATTAGTGGTCTTAGACTTCATAGCGGATTTTCCAATAGAAGATTTGATACCAATACATGAGAACGAGTTTCCATACGAAGATTTGATGGTTACAAAAGATGATACTTGGACAATTATACTTTGACGGAGCCGCCAACCAAAAAGGATGTGGTGTAGGAGTATTATTAGTATCACCTAAAGAAGAACATGTCCCAATCTCAATAAAGTTAGATTTCAACGTTACCAACAATGCTGCTGAATATGAAGCATGCGTTGTATGTCTCGAAACAACTTTGGCATCGGGAGTAAAGAAACTACGAGTAATCGGGGATTCTTCCTTAATCATCAACCAGATTTCCAAAAGATAGAAAGTAAGAAGTGAAAGGTTAGCTCCTTATCAAACATATCTTGAAACTCTTACCAATCAACTCGAAAAAGGTAGAATACACATATCTACCAAGAAAAGAAAATCAATTTGTTGATGCCTTGGCAAGACTAGCCTCGATGGTTAGAATTCCTAAGGAAATTGAGAAAATGCCTCTAACAATAGAAAAAAGGGCATAAATATGATGAAGCCATATAAGATGATGAAGTAATTCAAGAAGAAGAAGAGGAGGAAGAGTCTTGGTACACCAACATACTCAACTATGTCACCAAAGGAGAATAACCACTTCACGACGACAAAAGAGCAAAATGAGATCTGAGACTTTTGGCTTCCCAATATGTGCTAATAAGTGACGAGCTACATAAAAGGGTAACTAAAGGTAGGGCTCTCTTATGCGTAGGCAAAAAGGAAGCTCAAAGGGCAATGAGAATAATCCACGAAAGAGCATGTGGAACTCACGTGAATGGCAAAATGCTAGTCCAGAAGATAATGCGCCAAGGATATTTTTGGACTACCATGAATAGGGATAGCCATCAATATGTAAAAAGATGCCCTACATGTCAAATATACGCCAATTTACAACATGTTCCTCCTTCACTCCTCTATACTTATTGTTTTGGATAATTTTACCCATGCCATGTGGGCCACCCATATCCTGACACGTGTCATACCCTATTGGTCCAGATTGGACCAATCTCTATTTGACACGTGTCCTTCCTAAAACTTGGGAGAAAAAGGCGGCCTTCAAGGGCCCAAATCCCGAGAAAGCCGTAATTCGGCGTAACCTAGTATAATTAAGTCAGAGTGACCTAATTAGGGGCACGTTTCCCAATGAACCTATAAATATGGAGAATCTCCCTATTTTTGGGACATCTACAATTTATTACAGCATACCCTACATTCTCTAACATTAGAGAATCGCCTAATCTCGGAATCCGAGAAGATCTCACCTCTTTTTCCGCACTTTCTCTTGTTTATACTTATGTACTAACTTGATCGTCGGAGGCGGAGCTCCAACAACCAGAGTCTTCTTGGTTTTGTAGGTACAGTCCGCACGCAACTAGTCTCTGAGCTGTAACTCTCCCGAGGAACAAAAACACCCAAAAAATTTGGCGTCGTCCGTAGGGAGAGTACCTCAAGGATGGTTCAAGAGTTGATGAGTGGCGTTTATGCCACGATTCATTTTGATGGTCATTTTCCCACATTTGCGGCTTGTTTGCATCCTTTTCTTTGCACTTAGTTCCCTTTCCCTTTATGCATCTTCTTTCCTAGATTTTGCCCCTTTTTCCTACTCTTTACTTTGATTTCCATGCTTATGCTTTGTAGGAACCATCGGATTTTCAAGAGGAGGAAGCTAAGCTCAAGGAAAGCTGAAGGAAGCAAGATTCAGAAGAGGTTCGGCCGAACCTCCTGAAAGTGTGGCCAAACTAGGTGTGGCCGAACCTGCTCAGTGGTCCGGCCAAACTTCGAGGCAGAGTCAAGAAGCAATTTGGCAATTTTTCTGGAGTGGTTGAACCTCAAAAGTTGGACCAGACAAGGATCAGGGAGGTTCAACCGAACCTACCCATGTCGGTCGAACCTACCCATGGTTCGGCCAAACCTACCCTGTAGTCCGGCCGAACCTTCCTAGTGTTCGGTCGGACCACTCCTATATTTCAACTGGCTCTGTACGGACTATATAAGTCCCATTTTAGAATGTTTTGACGTAATTAGATTAAATTAGTTTTAATTTTTTTGCACATTTTTAGCTTAATCTAGAGATAGAAACACTATTAGTCTTCATTTGGTAGAGAGAGAAAGGGTAAATTTCTTCATTGATGAACTTGAATTTTGAAGAAGAAGCTTGTATAATCTTTTGTAGATCTTCAACTTCAATTAATGAGTAATCTCTTACTCTTTCTCTTTACTTTTGCATTTAATTTTGCTTGTTTACTTTGATTTTCCTTCTTTGCTTATTAATCATGTTGATGCTTATTGATTTGATGATTGATATTGTTCTCAACATGATTTGTGAGTAGTCTCTTAGCCAAGGATGTGGGGATGGTATATTTGCTAATTGTTAATGCTTTTAATATTGAGATTAAGTTAATTGTGATTAAAATCTTTGCATGCTTGATATTCTTTGATCTTCTTGCAAGTGCACATTGTTAGTTGATTAAAGGTGAATCATTGCTAACAAGGAACGAAAGTTGAATTATTTAAGGTTCATTACTATCGATTGTTCTTTAATTGCACCTCCTAATATATGGTTCTAGTGTTGAAACATAGAGTCTATGTTAGGAGAAACCGATTAACCCCGGAAGGCGGTTAGATTGAACCTTAAATCGATATTCATGCATGTATAGTTCACTATTGATTTGCTTTTATGTTATTGCATGATCAAGAGACATCTACATCTACCCATCTCCCTTGGTGTTTAGTTATATTGATTTTAACTCGTTTTATCTTTAGTTTAATCTCTTAGTCATTCCTATCCTTTGTCCCGAGATAGCTTAAAGTCTAGTGATGATTGCGGTGTTTATGTGCTTCTCCCTGTGGTTTGACCCCTCTTCTTGCCATATACTTGTATTAGGATAAGTCGAGTGTTAAGCTTAACCCTTCCATGCGTATTAGGATAAATCGGGATTTGGAAAAATTGATCTATTGTTTCCTCGATGGTTACTCGGGATTTTTCCAAATCCCGATTGACCCGAAGGATCAAGAGAAGATGACTTTCACTTGCCCCTACGGTACTTATGCGTATCGTAGGATGCCTTTCGGGCTTTGTAATGCCCCCGCAACATTCTAACGTTGCATGATGTCCATTTTTAGTGATATGATTGAGGATGAGATAGAGGTCTTCATGGATGACTTCTCCGTTGGAGAAGCCACCTATGAAGATTGTCTATCTAATTTATCTCGTTGCTTAGAAAGATGTGAGAGGGCTAACCTCGTGTTGAATTGGGAAAAGTGCCACTTTATGGTGGAAAGTAGGATTGTTCTTGGGCACAAAATTTCCCATGCCGGCATTGAGGTAGATAGAGCCAAGGTAGAGGTCATTGAAAAACTTCCTCCCCCCACCAACGTGAGGGAAGTGAGATCCTTTCTTGGCCATGCTGGGTTCTATCGACGCTTTAAAAAAGATTTTTCAATGATTGCTAAGCCTTTCACATCCCTATTTCAACAAGATAAGGAGTTTGTGTTTGATGATGCTTGTCAAGAGTCTTTTTGTAGGTTGAAAGAAGCCATTTGCACCGCTCCTATTGTCCAAGGTGTGGATTGGTCTCTTCCATTTGAGCTCATGTGCGATGCAAGCGACGAGGCCATTGGATCGATTCTTGGGCAACCAAAGGATGGGAAACTTCATGTCATACATTATTTGTCTAAAACTCTCAATGAGCCCAACAAAACTACACAACTACCGAGAAGGAGTTCCTAGCGGTTATTCACTCATTTGAGAAGTTTAGAACCTACCTCATTGGTTCTAGGACAATTGTGTATACCGACCACTCGGCTCTCAAATATTTTATAGGAAATAAGGAAGCTAAACCGAGGTTTTTGAGATGGGTTTTAGTCCTCCAAGACTTCGATTATGAGATGAGAGACAAGAAGGGAGCCGAGAATGTGGTGGCGGATCACGTTTCAAGGTTGGGCGGTGCAAGGTTTGAAGATGATGGTTTACCAATAGAGGACGCTCTAAGGGATGATGTGCTATATGTCCTTGAAGTGAATTCGGAGCCATGGTATGCGGATATTGTGAATTACTTGGCTTGTAGTGTCGTACCCCCGGATTTCACTTCACAACAACGTCGAAAACTCAAGCATGAGGCCAAGAGATACATTTGGGATGATCCCATTTTATTGAAGAGAGGGGTCGATGGTTTGTTGAGGAGATGCGTCCCCGACGATGAGGTTCAAAGTGTTCTCCATATGTGCCACTCTTCTCCTTGTGGTGGGCATATGAGTGCTCAAAAGACCGCCTCAAAGGTCCTACAATCTATGCTCTTTTGGCCTTCTCTATTCAAGGATGCTTTGATTTTTGTTAAGACATGTGATAGATGTGAACGGATGGGGAATATTTATAGGAGGGATGAAATGCCGCAAAACCCCATCCTTGAGCTTGTAGTTTTTGATGTGTGGGCTATAGATTTCATGGGCCCTTTTATTTCTTCACATGGGAATAAGTACATTTTTGTTGCCATTGACTATGTCTCAAAGTGGGCGGAGGCCGTGGCTTCCCCACGAATGATTCTAAGGTAGTGGTTAATCTTTTCAAGAAAGTGATTTTCCCGAGATTTGGAATTCCAAGAGCCATAATTAGTGATGGGGGGTCACATTTCAAGCACCACACCTTCGTTTAACTTCTTGATAAATATGGAGTGTCTCTTAAGCGGGGGCTTGCTTACCACCCTCAAACGAGTGGTCAAGCGGAGATCACCAATAGAGAGCTCAAAGTGATCTTGGAGAAAACGGTTGCTAGAACAAGAAAGGATTGGTCTTCTAAACTCATCGACTCTCTATGGGCGTATAGGTCCGCCTTCAAAACCCCAATAGGGACCACTCCCTATAATCTTGTCTATGGGAAAAACTGTTACTTGCCCATATTGATGAAGCATCGAACGCATTGGGCAATCAAGCAAATCAACTTTGGTCTCCATAGTGCGGGTGAGCAAAGGCTTCTAGAGCTACATGAGTTAGAGGAGTTGAGGATGAATGCCTATGATAGCGCAAGCATGTATAAGGCGCGGACTAAGGCTTGGCATGATGCTCAAATTGTCAAGAAGGAATTTGTCAAAGGCCAAAAAGTCCTCCTATTCAACTCCCGCTTGAACCTTTTCCCGGGCAAGCTTAGGTCAAGGTGCAGTGGGCCGTACATTATCACGGAGGTGTTTTCATATGGCGCTGATGAGATTTCCCAAGACGGACATACTCCATTCAAAGTGAACGGTCACCGGCTCAAGCCCTACTACGAAGGATTCCCAAGTGATGAACCAATTTCTATGACTCTTCTTGATATGCATCAATTTAACCCTCCTTGATCGATTCAAGGAATGTCGAGCTAACGACGTACACCAAAAGTGCTTCCAGGAGGCAACCCGAGTTTCTAACCCTTTTCTCTTTCTTCCTTTCTTGATACTTTGTTATTTTCCTATCTACAATGTTGGATTGTTGGATTTTTGAATTTTGATTGTGTTGGAATTTGTGGTATGCTTTGCCTTTGCATGATGGTATGGTGTTTAGTGTGTTTTGAATAGGGGTGTTTGTGTTTTGTGTTACAAAATGAGAATTTTTTGAAAAAGCCAGGTGGTTCGACCGAACTCCCCGAAGGTTCGGTCGAACCTTTTGAAAGGTTTTCCCAAACCTTCTTGAGTTCGGTCGCACCCCCTCTGGAGCATAAATTTGAAAACTTTCTGCCAGAATTGCAGAATTAAGAATTTAGAATAGGTTCGACCAAACCTTAGGGGGGTTCGATCGAACCTTAGGGGGGTTCGACCGAACCTTGGTTCGCCCACACAACACTGAGTTCGGTCGCACCTATTCTGCAATCAAAAGCTGGAAAGCTTCTGCCCATTTTGTTAATTTGGAGTTAGGGAGCAGGTTCGACCGAACCTTAAGCAAGTTCGGCCGAACCATTTCAAGAGTTCGACCGAACTTACCCAAGGTTTGGCCGAACCTTTGTCGAACTTAAAAAAAAAGGGGGCTGCTCTTCATTCGACCCTCATTTCATTCGACACTCCCTCTCTATATTCTCCTCCTTCTCACTCTAAACTCCATTGCAATCCCCTCCTACAACCTCAAACCTCCATCAAAATCACTCCAATTTTCTCTTTTTCTCACTTATTTTCCATCCCCTACTCCATTTCGACAATCTCCACCAAAAATTCCTCACAAAAATCCCATCTTTTCATTTTCCCTAATTTCTAAGGTTTGAGTGTTTTGGTGTATTTGGGTTTCTACTAACTTACAATCAATTGTGGTATGGTTTTCCTAACTTTTTCAAGTTCATTTCTTCAATTTCTCATAGTTTTACCATGTTTTGCATGTTTAAATATGAATTGTGGTATTCTTGAAATTGTTAGTAATAACTTGTTTGATTCTTGTGGTTCTTTGGATTTACTTGTTGCAATTGATTGGTAATTGATAGTAGAACATGTTGTTATCATGATTATGCATGTATACCTTGGTTTTATTTGATCTCAATGTCTTTTCTTAAAAATGTTGATTTCATGCTAGGGTGTTCATGCTACTATTTGAAGATTGAAAAATTCACGAATTGGATGTTGTTGGAGATTGATTATTGTTGTTTTTGGTATTATTTTGATGGTTTGGTGAATTATTATCACGTAATTAGGAGACATCATGCCAAAATTCACCTAGACTTTGTTAGGACTTATATATGAATGTCATAGGGTTTCTTGCTCATGCATTGGTTTAAATGTGTCCATTTATGCCTTGAATTGTATTGTTTTCATCCTCTACATCTATTTCACAACTCAAGGGAACTACTTTCACGCATACACTTTTACCGTGGCTAGCTTCTTATGTCATCTCTTATCAAATTGTCCTAATAATAGCTCTTGGTAATTTTGTAGAATCATGGTTTTCGGCAAGAGCAAGTCAAAGAGGAAGAGAGTGGGTGAATCTTCATCAACGAGTTTCCCGCCTCCTCCCGACATAAATGATCATAGCATAATTGCTTCGAATGAGCACTTTTGGGACGTCTACAAAGCCCCCATCAATCTTCTCATCCGTTCAACAAGGTTCTTTTGTCCTACAACGTTGCAAAAGCTCGGTATCTTGGATGAGGTTGTCCGGTTAGCTCAAAATTTTGGATGGGGTGAATTCATCTACCTTCACGCTCACACCTATGAGCGAGTAACTTTGGAATTCCTTGCCTCTCTCCGCAAGGAAGTCATAGAGCCGGAGTTTAACGATGAGGAACCTCAGCTTGTGACACATTTTCGCATGTTCAATGAGGATCACTCCCTCACCGAGAGTGATCTAAACGAGATCTTCCATTGGCATGCGACCGGGCTAGATCATCCTTGCGAGATGACTTCAACTCACCGCATCCCCTACAACGAGCAAGAATGGTGAAGGAGCATATCTACCAGGGATAGTTTCTGAACTAACACATCTAAGGTCAACAACATCATCCACATAGCCATGAGATACTTTGCTCGGCTTCTCCAATATGTCGTGTTCTTCAAAGCAAACCTCGGCTCAATGGTTAAGGATGAGGTAGCTTGTCTATTTTTGGCCGACAACCCTCAGCGCCCCAAGTTCCAATGCTCCTACACCTTCATCCAAAGGCTTTTGGATACTCGAGACAACCGTCTTGGTGACGACATTTTTATGGGGGTATGATCACTATCATTGCCCTTTCCTTGAAGAATGGAGCTTACAAGGAACAAATAGAAATGCTCCCATTTGTGCACCAAACCCGAGAGGAAGTTACCGACGATTTTCCTCCCTATTCTCTCTCCCTTAGTGCTCTCCGTCACAACCGCTTCATCAACTACTCCACAAGCAAGCGCAAATTCATCCTCTTAGTTGACAAAGAGGTTGAATGGTGTGTCCTTCCGGACCCATCCCTCACTACGGGGGACCACTACTCTCCTCTCAAATGGAAGATCCCCCGGCAGCACATCCCCGATGAAATAAGAAGAACTCGATCCCGGGGTGCAGTTCCTCATCCTCCACCGGTCCATCGCCAGGAGCAAACCGTTCCCCCCATTAGCGGGGGAGGTGAGGCATCTCCTCTTCCTCCTTTCCTCCTTTTGATATGAATGCCCTCCGTAGTACCCTTAACGATATTCGTCGGGATAACCAAGCTTCCATTAAACAATGGGGGTACTACGGGAGGATGAATTATGATAACCTTGTACAAGCGGGCATCCAATCGCCCTATGTTAACTACCCCTACCATCCTCCTCAAGAGGTTCCGGTTCCTCAATGGGACCCCTACGACCCCAACAACCCTACCCCCAATGTCTACCCCTATTGGGAAGGTCCCATCGACCCTTCTCAACGCATTGGCACCCCACCTTACGATCCTTATCGCCCGGGTGGGTGTGATCCGACTTATGATCCGGCTCGTACAACCACCCCAAACCCTTTTGATGGTGGTTTGGGTGACCAGGGGTGGCCCTATGGCATTTCAACCAACCCTTCCACCCATTTATGGACACTCTTGGGTTTGATTTTGAGAACCCCCCTCAACCTAGAGGGCAAGGAGAAAAGAACCTATGATGAGGGTTCCCTTCCTCCCCCCCCCCCCAAAACTTCTAACTTTTAACTTTTTCTCGGGACGTGCAAAAGACTAGTGTGGAGGAGGATGTTCCTTTTGGGTTGGTTGAAGTGTACATAGGAGGGTAGTGTGTTAGGGTAGTGGCTTGAACATGAGGAGGACTATTGAGGATTGTGGCCTTGTTGTAGTTGATGATGTTGTGATAATGATGTTGTGATGATGACGTTGTGATGTGATGATGATGATGATGTGATGGTGATGATGGTGATGTTTTGATGATGTTTTTATGATGATTTTTGCTGATTTTTTATGTCTCTTGAGCTTTTTGTAGGTGAAGATGCTCCCAAGGAAAAATCCAAAATTCCCGACAATCCAAATTCCCTTAATCCAAACTTTTTTCTTTTGTTTTGGTTCACCTTTCTTGAAGCTTGATAGCGGAGACGAAGGAAGTTAAGGAGCAACACAAGCTCCCTTGGTGAGATTGTATGAATTATCTTTTCTTCCATTTCAAGTGGCATTTGGTAAGACCTTTCCTCTCTTTTATTTGCTCTTTCTTTGAGTGTTTAGTCTAGGTTTAGCTTAGGAAGAAGTTGAATGGTTCGAGGGGATGTTTGCTTTTGGTTCTATGGAACCTGGGATCATTGATGTTGTTATCGAACGATCACTTGTATGACGATTGGGATTTAATTGGATTATATGCCTCGTGTGTGAACCTTTTTTTTATTTCTTCCTCTTTCTTTTGTTTTGTTTTTTCCTTTTTGTGTTACAAACATGACTATGACAAGTTAAAATGATTTTTGATGTGGAATGTGCTCATTTATTTGGTTGTGTATGGCTGTTATGATGTTGCATCTTTGAATGCTTATCTTCCTAATTGATGAGGGTTTGCACGGTTTGAGAATGCTCAGGGTTGAGTTAGACACATTGTAAGCTAAGGTAGCCCGGTTTAGAACTTTTGAGGACATTTTGAACCCCTAGTTCGCAGGAAAGTGGTAAGATGGGGTTGTTCTCTATAGTGGATAGGATTCCCTCTAGTTAGTATTTTGCTTATTTCTTATCCCATGTGAGTGCCATTTTTTCCAGCCTTCATCATTCTTGTGAGCGGCATTTTGGATCCTTAACTATGCATGTCTTAATCTTTGTGTTGGTATCTAGCTCCCCAGATCGTGACCAAACAACTGTAGAGGAGGAAGAGGGCATTTCTTCTCATTTTTCTTTGTTTTCTTTATGTTTTGTTATAAATTTGGTTTTTATTTTTGCATCCATCTACTTGCTAACCAATTTGAGCCTTATTTCCCGTTCTTGACTTAGCCATATTAAAAACCTATTGGCCTATGTTCTACCGATCCTTGTAGTTAGTGAAGCATTGGCTTGTAAGGTTCGAGTTTGAGAGTGTTGATTTTGAGCAAGAAAGTTATGTAATCGGTTCAAGTAAGGTTATGAAAGTTGGTTAAGAATTTACAAAATGTTTGTGAAGAAGGTTGCAACACATGAAAACCAAGTGAAGTTGAAAAAAAAAAGAGTTAAAAAAAGAAAAAAAAAAGGAGAAAAGTGATGAAAAAAATGAAATAAAAAGAAAAAAAATGATGAAAAAAATATGAAAGAAATGAAAAGGGATGAAGTAATGTTGTGAGGTTTGTATTGAAGGTTGTAATATGAGGTTATGTTCAATTCTTAGGTTGTTCTTGAGAGATGGCCACTCTTTTGCTTCACTTAGGATTTGCCACCAAAATTTTCAAATTGATTCCCAACCTTAACCCCTAGCCATGACATTACAACCTTATTTAAGACCCTTGGACTTGGAGGAGCGTGGTCAAAGACCGGTGGAGGGAGATAGATTTCAACCCTATGGAGAGAGTATGCATAGTTGAGATCTCGGGATGACCTTATGATTCCACATAAAAATATCTTTTTCCGGTTCCCTCGAGGAATCATGAGGAGCTAGCTAGGGGATGACTTGAAACTAGTGGAGAAAACATGGACCGTCTTGGTTGGGGCTAGGGCGGAGAGTGAAGTCATTAGTTCTCTATGCTTAGCTTAGGTTTGTCTCTTTCAACCCCGAGCATCTTATAACGTGTTTTCCCTCATTCAATTGAGAAAAGTGAGTATTCTTTGGTGCATATCTTTTCGTTCGAGTTCAAATGGAGCATTTTCTACATGCTTTATTGGTTATCCTTAACCCTTTTCATGTTATGTTTGTTGTAACTTTCTCTTTGTTTTCGCATTCCTTGCTCGAGGACTAGCAAGAGGCAAGTAAGGGGGAATTTGATGAGTGGCATTTATGCCCCGATTAAGGTTCATTTTGATGGTCATTTTCCCACATTTGAGGATTTTTTGCATCCTTTTCTTTGCACTTAGTTCCCTTTCCCTTTATGCATCTTCTTTCCTAGATTTTGCCCCTTTTTCCTACTCTTTACTTTTATTTCCATGCTTATGGTTTGTAGGAACCATCGGGGTTTTCAAGAGGAGGAAGCTAAGCTCAAGGAAAGCTAAAGGAAGTAAGAATCATAAGAGGTTCGGCCGAACCTCTTGAAGGTGTGGCTGAACCAGGTGTGGCCGAACCTGCCATGTGGTCCGGCCGAACGTCGAGGCAGCGTCAAGAAGCAATTTGGCAATTTTTCAGGAGTGGTCGAACCTCAGAAGTTCGACCAGACCAAGATCAGGGAAGTTCGACCGAACCTACCCATGGTTCGGCCGAACCTACCCTGTAGTCCGGCCGAACCTTCCTAGTGTTCGGTCGGACCACTCCTCTATTTCAGCTGGCTCTGTACGGACTATATAAGTCCCATTTTAGAACGTTTTGACGTAAGTAGATTAACTTAGTTTTAATTTTCTGCACATTTTTAGCTTAATCTAGAGAGAGAAACACTATTAGTCTTCATTTGGTAGAGAGAGAAAGGGTGGATTTCTTCATTGATGAACTTGAATTTTGAAGAAGAAGCTTGTTTAATCTTTTGTAGATCTTCAACTTCAATTAATGAGCAATCTCTTACTCTTACTCTTTACTTTTGCATTTAATTTTGCTTGTTTACTTTGATTTTCCTTCTTTGCTTATTAATCATGTTGATGCTTTTTGATTTGATGATTGATATTGTTCTCAACATAATTTGTGAGTAGTCTCTTAGCCAAGGGTGTGGGGATGGTGTAGTTTCTAATTGTTCATGCTTTTAATATTGAGATTAAGTTAATTGTGATTAAAATATTTGCATGCTTGATATTCTTTGATCTTCTTGCAAGTGCACATTTTTAGTTGATTAAAGGTGAATCTTTGCTAACAAGGAACAGAAGTTGACTTAGTTAAGGTTCATTACTATCTATTGTTCTTTGATTTCACCTCCTTATATATGGTTCTAGTGTGGAAACATATGGGCTATGTTAGGAGAAATCGATTAACCCTGGAAGGCGGTTAGATGGAACCTTATATCGATATTCATGCATGTTTAGTTCACTATTGATTTGCTTTTATGTTATTGCATGATGAAGCGGCATCGACATCTACCCATCTCCCTTGGTGTTTAGTTATATTGATTTTAACTCGTTTTATCTTTAGTTTAATCTCTTAGTCATTCCTATCCTTTGTCCCGAGATAGCTTAAAGTCTAGTGATGATTGCGGTGTTTATGTGCTTCTCCCTGTGGTTCGACCCCTCTTCTTGCCATATACTTGTATTAGGATAAGTCGAGTGTTAAAAATTGTATTTGATTTAGGTGTAGTTGTCTAACGACCCAATTATTCCTTTATCAAGAGTCTGTATTGCCTCCTGACCACACGGTTAATCAACCGGAGGTCTTTACTGACCACGAGGATGATGATCCTTAGGTCGAAACGTTCATAGCCAAGGATGGCTCTCTCATCACTAAGCGCATCCATCCCAGAGACACTCTTGAACGGGGTACAAGCCAGGCGAGTACAAGCAAGCCCCTTGGTCAGTCGGAAGGGGAAACTCAAACGGCAAACGGATCCGCCCCAGTCACCCGGGACGAACTCATGAAATTTATGACTAGTTTTAAGGGTGAAATCAAGGATCTGATCACAAAACGTAAGGCTGTCCCAAGCAAGGGTCAGTCGGCAAGGAAGACTCCTCTAGAGAGGAGGAAGCTAGTCAGGGACAGGCAGCCAACTCCGTATCCAAAGCATAAGGCAGCCGGGACCCTAGACTTTTCTAAGATACTTCTGACCCAGAAGAATCCAAAAACCCCCCGTTGTGAGGAACAATTGGTGGGTAACAAAAAATCTACTCCTAACGCTCGACAAATCATTAAGCGAAGAAGGAGTCAGCAGCTGTCTAAGTCAGCCTCTACTTCGAGCTTTCTGGACAGCTTCAAGAATACATCATTAGGGAACATTCAATCCTTGCATGAGATCCATACAAGCGGTAACACCGTCTATTCTAGCCCTCAGATGATTGGGAATGCACCGTAAGTACCCCTTATGATCTACGGTCCGTATTCTCCTCACTTCATGCACCAGCCCTCTTTGGAGGTCAGGTGGCATATAACGTCCAACCTTTGGACTGGTAGCTCCGTTTGCTCAAACTTGGTGAACAAACTTCTGGTTCACCAAGGAGATAACTGAGGCCGCAGAGCCGGCCAAGGTTAAGAATGTGTTGGTGGGTGCTTATGATGGTACCACCAACTCGGAGGACCACCTCTGGCCTATTCTAACCTCATGCACATGCAGGGGCTGGAGGATGCTATGTGGTGCTAGTGCTTCCCGGCTACATTGTTTGGTAACTTGCGAGCCGAATGCATCGACAGCTTCAGGAAGCTTGCCTTCCTGTTTGTCTCCAACTTCTCGATGAACATCCCTGCAATGAAGATAAGTCTCGACTTGAGCACTATCCGGAAGGGAGATAGAGACGGACTTCGCTCCTATGTCAGGCGATTCAACTGGTGAGAATTCAAATGCAGAGGCTGTCTGACGAGGTGGCCTATATAGACTTCTTCAAGGTTCTAAAAGATTGGTCAACCTTTAAGTTTGACCTTGCCCGAAAGAGGTTTTTCACCCTTCAAGAGGCGTTGATAGAGGCGGAGAGCTTTTTCAAGCTACCGACCTCTGCTCGTCCAGCCATCATTCGGACTCCAAGAAGTCCGACAAACAAAAATAGAGTCGGTCTGCTCAGCCGGCTAAAAAAGCTGAAGAGTGCAAAAATAGAAAAGAAGTCTTAGCGGTTGAGGAACCTGATCAGTCGTCTAAGAAGAAAAAGAAAGAATTCAAACTGTATGTCTCACGGTATGAATTCAATAAAGACCGTTTCACCATCTTTACAAAGGTGAAGGATCGGGTGACTATTGAGAAGCTAAATCCTAAAAAAAGTTCATTTAGTCGTGGAACAAAAATTAATTCTGCCACTTCCATTAGGAGGTGGGCCATGACACCAACGACTGTTATAGTCTCAAGCGGACGTCTGACCGTCTGGATGATAAGGGCTTGCTGAAGTCCTATGTCTTGAAGTCCAAAGAGACTTCTAAGAAGAATCTGGGGCAGTCGTAAAAAACTGTCCAACTTACTAGTAGTTCAGATACCGACAAGGATCCGGTCAAGACTATAGCAGGCGGATTTGCAAGCGGTGGCCTGACCATCCAGGGCACCAAGGATCATCTGAAGAGGATGATTCATTCGGTTTTTGATGGATAGTGTCCACAAGTGGAACATTCCCAAACGTCATAATCACTGAGAAGGACCAGGGCAAAGTTTGCCGATGGCATAACGACCCTAGTCGTCATTGAATGCAAGGTCGCCAACCAGCTGGTTGGCCGGATCCTCATAGACACGGGTAGCTCCTCTGATCTCAGCAGCTACAAGTGTTTGTCTCGGCTTAATTACAAGTAGGACATCCTGCACGACGTCTCCCATCCATTAGTTGGCTTTGGGGAGGGGGTCGTGCACCCAGCCGGACAATTTGACTTACCCATCCAGCTGGGAGAGAAAGGGAAAGGGCGACACATGGTCATCCGGTTCCTGCTGGTTAAAGAGTTGACCACCTACAACATCATTCTTAGCCAACCTACTCTGAGTGAGTGCAAGGTTGTCATCATCCGAGCTCTCATGCTTCTAAAGTATGAAAAGGATGATGGCTTTGTTGGCTCCCTCAACGGGGATAAGAAGACAACAAGGGATTGTTATCTCTCGGACCTTAAGCCGACTGCTGATGCAGGCGGTCAGCCAAAGGAGTCAATAGACCTTGACGATGTCAAAGACCCTAATTCACCCCCTTAAGCAGCTGCAAAGAAAAGAAAAACTGAACACCTGGTAGAGGTGAGGAAGGAGAAGAAATCACTTATCGGGGAACGATCAGATGATCTCCGTCCCAAGCCGGCTGGTGAGCACATTGATATCCCTCTAGATGATAGCCATTAGAGCGGACGATTCTGTTCACCTTTGATAGGTGGACAGGTGTCATAGACCCCACGTGACATCCACGTGACCCCTATTAGGGGTAAATTTTTAGGGTAAAAATTACCCTAGCCAGGTGTCCCAATAAGAGAAGGCCACATGTCAAGTCCAGGATGACCCAAGTGGCCCCCTAGCCACTTGACACGTGTCCCCTTCAGATAGCTTCTAAAATGGCAGCCTTCAAGGGCCCAAATCCTAAGAAGCGTCGTATTTCGGCGCAGCCCACTAAAGTCTAGGTTAAGTGACCTAGATAGAGGCACACCTACCAATGACCCTATAAATAGGGAGATATTTCCCCATTTTAGGGACACAATCAAACATTTATTACACGTACTTTCTCTTTCACCCACCTAAACTTCCGTATTCTTAATTCTCATTCAAGTTACTAACTTGATCTTCGGAGGTGGAGCTCCAACCACCCGGAGTCTCCGTTGTTTTTGCAGGTACAACTCAGCCGGACCAGGCTTTGTGACGTAACTCTCCCGAGGTACAAAATCACCCAAAACACCAACAAAAAAGATTTTTGCGAGGAGAGTTAGCCTCCCTATTTTTCTTTTTATTCTTCTACTTTATCTTCTTATTTTCTTGATTTTTCTTTTGATTCTTTTACTTTTTCTTTTCTCCCCTCTCTCAAGCATAAAGTCTCCTTGTACTTTATGTTTGTTTGTCATATGAGCATCGCGTATGCTCTATTTCTTGACATGTTTGTCGGTGCATATGGCAAGCTTTTGCGTCCTTTGTCGGGTTATTTTCTAGACTGGTCATGCTTGGACGTTAAGCAACCCTTTCTCGGGAAGTAACCCGTGTTTTATTGATTTCCTTTTCTTTCTTTTACGTTTCTCATTTTTGTTTACTCTCTTGTCTATGTGTATAGGTACTTGATGCATATACTCATGTGCAAGGATTTTGGATTGAGATCCTTGAGTAGAAGCACACCAATGATTGCTTGCATTTGGAAAAGCAACAAAGACGAGGAATTATATGAAAATGTGGAAAATGTGCTCAATTGCAGGTTTTAACACCCACATCACATTTGGTTTACTCTTTCTTTATTCCCTCATCTTAAATTTGCTTTCTTAAATGCATGTGGATTGAATGAATTATGATTTTTTGTGTGGATGTGTTTTCTTTCTTCCCTTCCCTCCCACCCTTATTGCCTTTATTTTGAGCATTGAGAACAATGATCCATTCTAGCTTGGGGGAGTAGCTATTCGCTAGCTTGGGGGGTTATCTATATCTCTTGGTATTTTCTTAATCCATAGTCACTTGATTACTTGATTGATTCTACCCATACTTGGCAAAGTCTATTTTTAAGATTGGTTTTCTATGTTTGGACGGCCGTAAGCGCCTTTTGAGTTGACTTTTAGTATTTGTAGCTTTGATTGATCATGCTTTCATCTTGCACAATTGTATATGCATTCACGAGTACTGTTGGTTTTGTGAATATTCGTGTGTATAGTGTCTTTCCATGGCATTCAAGTCAAGGTTTCAAAATGTTTTGTTTTAATATTGGACATATTTGGGCTTTAGCACCTAGAATACTCTCTTTCCTAGTTGTTAGAGGTTTTCGTGCACTTAGATGTCGGGGTTGGTTCACACATATATCATTGCCAAGGTAGTAGAACTTAAGGGCTATAAGACCTTAGCTCACTCGGTTTGTGGTAAGATGGTTGTCGCTCTCTGGGCAGTTGAAGCTCTAAAGGGGATTTTAGCTACTCCACTACCGTTATTTTTGTGAGGATGTATCTATATTGTTCTAGCCTTCTACATTTCTTGCATGTGTGGTGTTTGGATCCTTGGCATTGCTAGCTTATATCGAGAATTTGGCTTAATCTACCCGAGACTGAGACCGAACAAACCTAGGGGGAGACGAAGACAATTAGGATTTTTGTTTTATTTTATTATTTTCCATTCTTTTTTCTTTTGCATTTGCTCAATTAGTACCCCAATTTGAGCCATTTTCCCTTCTTTGGCATAACCACATTACAAACCAATGGACCTCAGCTTTATTTTCACCTTTATTAGTTTTTGTGAAGCATTCTTGGGACTTGATTTGTATTTTTGGTTAATGAAATTGAGAAAAAGAATGAGAAAGAAGTGAAAAACTCAAATCTTGGTGCTTGTGATTATCTTTGTTATGTTGAATACTTTGAGAAAATGAAAAGAAAAGAAAGGAAAGAAAGAGAAAGCCGCTCAAAGTTAAAAGAGGCGAGAGCAAAGAATAAAAGTAAATGAAAAAAAAAGAAAAAAATATTGAGAATATACAAAAATATTTGTTGTTTGGTTGAAAAAGAATAAGTTTGGAGGAGGAGTTGCTTTGTGATCTATTGCTAGAATTTTTTATTTGAAAGTTGGTAGTTTATTGAGTTTGAATTGAGGAATTATCAACCTTGTTTCACTTCTAAGTTTACCACCAATTTCCAAATTTATTTCCACGCCCTTTACCCTAACCTAAACGTTTCAACCCTTTTAAGACCTTTTGACCTTAGTGAGGTTTAGTTACTACCGGTGGAGGGTAATCAAGCCAAGCCTATTGAGCGAGCTATCGATGCCAAGATGTCGGGTAGTCTAAATGTTTTTCATTGTTTATTTCATCCAGTTCCTTCGAGGAATCTCAAAATATCACCTTAAAAGTGGATGCAAAACTAGTGAGGACGCAGAAGTTTGGATGGAGATAAGGAGGAGTGTAAGTCCCTCTAAGTTCTTTACCCTTTGCATTATTTATGTGTGTACCAACCTTAGCTATTCTTTATCTTGGCTACCTTTAATGTCTAGAAAGAATTGTATTCTTGTGCACTTAGCCCGATGTTTGTGTTTGGTTTGAACTATCAAAGCTTGAGTTTTCTTGATTTTACCTTTGCCTTGAATGTTATGTGTTGCCAAGAGTTGTGGATTAAACCTCTTAGGAAACCCTTATGAGAGCTTACTCGTCCTCTTTGGCGACCTGAGGGTTTAAAGGGCTTGATGCATACGCTAAATGCATCTGTGATTCCTACGGCAGTGATTTAGTGTACATTCTATCTCTTTGTTTCTCTTTTGTTTCTTTTGCTTTCAATAATTTCATCTTGTTCTCTTTTGCTCTAGATTTGCTCGAGTACGAGCAAAGGTTTAGCTTGGGGGAATTTTATGAGTGACATTTATGTCACTGTTAAGGAGTAGTTTTAGAGTCATTTTCGTGCTCGGTTTCTCTTATTTTCCCTTTTTATCCTCTTGTTTTCTCGTTAATAAACTTTCTAGTTTATTTTGTTATTTTGGCATGTTTTAGTTCTTTTCATGATTTTATTATTTTTAAGTTTATTTTGGTATTTTATTTTATTTTATTTAAATGTATAGTTTTATATTTTTATTAGTTTTAGTTTTATTTCTCTTATTTCTATTTTACTTTATTTATTTGTATTTTATTTTATTTTATTTATCACGGTTTCTCTGTCGGGGTTTTGTTTGTTTGTAGGTTCCAGTTCAAGGTCCAAATCGAGCCTTTTAAATTGCTACTCAAGCCTCACCAAACTCCCCTGCTCCCCTTATCTTCTCCGCTAACCTCCTTCGAACTCCGACCTTGTTGCCACTATCATCCACCAGCACACTATCCCTTAACCATCACCACAACACCCAATTATCCCCTACTCCAATTTACCGAGCTGCTGCACCCCCTCACAACACCATTCACCTCCAATACATCAAACAACAGCAGCACCTGCTCTCACCACCTCACACAACCACAACCAGACCCCTACATCTCACAACCACAACTCACCCTACACCAAACCCACAGTAACACCACCTGCACCACCGTTAACCTCCAACCACACCCCAACCCAACTCTCAACAGAGCAGCCACCACCGCTGCTTCCTTCCCCTCGCAGCTCTCCTCTTCGCGCAACCGCAACAACACCGCACCAATTTACAGCAACAAATCAGCCACCAATCGCAAGCACCCAACATCAATTACAGCAGCAGCAATTAAGCCACAACAAATCACCAATTCGCACAAGCAACAGCCATAATCAGAGAAAATCGCAAATTGATCGAGTTCGGGCAAACCGTTGAGGAGTTCGGTTGAAGTGCCAAAAGAATAAAAAACATAAGAGGTTTTATAAATTGAAGAGGTGTGGTTGAACACACCCATGGTTCAATCGAACACACTTGTAGTTCGGCCACACCAACCCATGGTTCGACCGAATCACTCCACGAGCTCTGCGCGTGATTATTAATGAAGATCGAACGGTTTTGATTTTATGCTTGATGATAAACGATGAGGATGAGTGGTGAAGATTTGATGATGATGTTTGATGAACGGTGGTGATGGTGATGTGCTTTAATGGAGTTCAGAGCAACCAAATGCGAAGGAAATGGGGAGTGTGAGTTTTTCAATTTTAGGGTGGGATTTTTGGGTTTTATTATTTTAATTTCTTTTTATCTTTCTTTCTTTATTCTTTTATTTTCTTTAATTTTCATTTTTATTTCCTTTTTGTTTTCTTTGTTTTCATTATTTCTTTATTTTTCTATTTATTTTTTATTTTATTAGCTTAGTATAAATACCCATTTTTGGGGTGATTAAGGGGGAACCAATTATTTTACTTTTCTTAATTAGTTTTAGGAGAGCTTCTCTCTCTAGGTTTAGGTTAGGATTAGAGTAGTTTAGAGAGAGAAAGTGAGGGTTTCACCATTGTTGAGCTTGGATTTTGAAGAAGAAGATTGATCATCTTGTTTGTAGACTTTCAACTTCAATCAATGAGAATCTCTAACTCTCTCTCCTTTATTTTATTTGCTTTCTTTTAATTATTGTTTTAGTTGTTACTATTGCTTGTTAATCATGTTGATTCTTGATTATTTGTTAATTAATCTTGTTATTGTCATGATTAGTGAGTAATTTCCCCATTAAGGGGATGGTTGTGGTGTAGTGGGACCTTGAGCATGTTCTAGGGTTTGGAATTGATTTATTTGTGATTAAAGTCTTTATATGCTTGATATTCTTTGATCTTCTTGCAAGTGCACATTGTTGGTTGATTAAAGGTGAATCTTTGCTAACAAGGAACGGAAGTTGACTTAGTTAAGGTTCATTACTATCGATTGTTCTTTGATTGCACCTCCCAATATATGCTTCTAGTGTGGAAACATAGAGGCTATGTTAGGAGAAGCCGATTAACCCCGGAAGGCGGCTAGATTGGACCTTACTTTGATATTCGAGCATTTTTATTTCATAATTAGTTCAACTTCTATGCCTTTGTTATGCTTGAGTGATTGCTACTCCTAGACCATTTCCCTTAATGTTTAATCTCTAGTTTTAGTTTGTTTAGACCTTTAGTTTACCTTCCCTTATTCCGGACTAGCTTAGTTGTTGATAGCATTAGGTAGTGTTTATCTGCTTTCTGTGGTTCGACCCCTCTTCTTTCCGTATACTCGTATTAGGTTAAGTTGAGTGTTATAAATTGTATTTGATATAGGGATAGTTGTTAACGACGCAATTATTACCTTTGTCACTTTTCTTTTTGAAAATCCTATTTCTATATGAATTGAAAGACGTTCAAAGATAGTCAGATATGATTTTCGTGCCTCATATTTTTTATCCAAATTTTATATGATTTGATAGCCCTTGAAATTATCTTTCCAATGATATATTATAATATCAATTCCCAGCTATAACGGAAAAGATATGAATAAAATATCAAACTCTATCCAAAACTGACACTATCTCACTATTTCGGCCATATTTTTTATTCTACAAAAATTTTTAATCTAATTCTAATTGAGATAGAAATTGAACTTCAAGAGCTTTCCAACGATATCTTATTTATCTTAATTTGATTCCTGGATCAAAACTTATGATAAAAACAAAAACCGTAAAAACTGCAGTCTATCGAGTTTTATTCCGATTTAATTCGGATCTTATCTTGTTTTTTCGTCCTTCCTTTTTTCTCTATAAAGAGAGGTCTTATCTCCCCTTTTTTCAATCATCAATAAGCTTGATCACAAAATAATTCTTTTCTCCCTCTTTAGGCTAAATACTAGCCACCCTATTCTTCCATAATACTTCCCCTAAGCACTCCAAAGAGTTCATACAATACCCAAAGTTCTATACTTAAACCAAGGCGTGAAAGGTATAATTGACTGAGGGTTTGGACCAAATCAACTCTAATTTTTATTTAATTTAATTGTTTTAATTTGATATATATTTATATTGAAGTTACTAACAGTTTATTCATGATGTAGCAATTCAAGGAAACGCCGAAAGTGAGTAATTAATCACTTACTCTTATTATGTTATATTGCTAATATCATGATTAGGGTTATTATTATTATATGATTTGAATAACGACATTTTTTTTGAATTGCTTCCAATATTAATGTTCATTCTATTATTATTATTTTTTATCACCATATTGCATGTTTAAAGGGGATATGTAATTGAAAATCATGACTAATATGATAATTTGGACAACCGGTTTAGGCTCCCTTTTAATCTTGTTATTTAATCAAGTGATCACAAATATTTTAGAATTATATGTTTCATTAATATTCAACAAATTTAGCTTAATAATAGTTTGGAGCGAATTGAATATTTTATTTGCATGCCTTTGAGATCGCAGGAATCACTTTTCATTATAAGAATCGAGTAGAGGCCAATACGGGCGAATGTGACTCCATGACTCACTTCGTACCATCATCCCCAATCCTCCTTTCGTGGTTCCAAACCATATGGAGTTAGTAGTCTAATGGATTATGAATGGGGTGTAACCTTCACGGGTCAATCGTTGTTGCCTATCGTTGTCCCTTATCGTGGTTGCCTTTTATGATCCATGAATGGTTTACAAGTTCCTTACAAAATTGTTGGCGGCTCCCTACTTTCCTTGTCCCTAATCGTATATGTCAATTCCCACTTCCTATGAGTGCCAAGCATATTCACCACATGCTTTAACGTAGGCGCACTTCGAATGATGCCTACAATTTGGCGACTCCACTGGGGAGTATTCTTGGTTATTTATTGATTTGAGTGATTGGTATTTAATTGAGATGATTGGATGAGACTTGAAAGATTCTTGAATTGTATTCCTGCGATTTAATTGACATTGTCACAAATGCATATGAATTTTAGCTTACCTATTTTTCCACAATAGTACGTGCTCTACTTATGTGGCTAGCCCGGGGGATTTATGCTCTATCAACCCGAAAACGCTCATGGCAATAAGGGTTCATACGAGTGTTTAAATCCACCCAAACCATGGAGTCGAGTTTGATTTCATCACGAACTCGTGGAGTCGCCCGTTGGAATACACCCTCAAGGGAGGATGTCTAGATAACGCGACCAAACTCTTAACCATGGTACCCTTTGACACCCAAAAGCTTGACCATAGTGGAACATAGATCTTGACTTTGGGTTGCGAACTTCATTGCATAATGTTTGACGATGTGCTTATATGTGCATTTTCTTTATTGAATTTTTTTAAAATATTTTTTTCTCTTATTAAACCCTTTTTATTTTTATTTTTTTAGAGTCGAGTCATAGATTTTTTTTTATTTGAGTCAACAAATTTTTATTCTTGTATCATGCACAAGAGTCAACCTGTTTTGGTCATAGCTGGAGTTCTAGAAAGAGTTACGTGTCGTGCCAACTGTGGATCTGTAGCCCCGAGTTTTATCTTTTATTTAGAGTTAGTTTCGTCCCAATAAGAGTCACATATCAAAAGTTATAACTTATATACTACAGCCTACCCAGTTTAGTTGTCTTTTATCTGTAGCCCCGAGTTTTGTCTTTATATATATATATATATATATATATATATATATATATATATATATATATATATAATATATATATATATATATATATATATATATATATTTCTTTTAGTGTCAAGCTAGTCTTAGCCAAATCTTTTAATCTTTGTCAACTCGTACAACATAGGATTATAGATTTTTATTTTTATTTATTTTTTTTATCCCCATGAGTCATAACTCTTCTAGAATTCTAGTCCTCTTCCTAGTTTCTTGTGATCAATTTTTATACTAACCTTAACATGTGTTCTTTGTTTTTGATAGTGGTTGATCTTATTCATGACTAAAGATTGCCAATGGACTGTTTTCACCTAGTAAATAGCATAAACATTAAAATTGGACAAAATTAATCAAGTTAATTTGTCTTTTAGTCTTCCGTGCTATTTGGTCATTGGGTCCTTTGTTTTTCACAACGTCCTCATGTCTAGCCATGCGATCATACCAAGAGTCTTAATAAACTCACCTAATCTCACATGTTGAGTCATTGCACACACTTTGTCTTCAAGTAATGCACTATATTGTTTATGATTGTATACTAGGACCATGCATGCGTCGTTTTCCCTCGTAATAGGAATGAGTGGAGTATTTCCCATTAGTTTTAAAAAAAAATTTCATACACACTTCCTTTTCAATATCTGAGTATTGAGTGAATGCGTTAAGTGAGTTCTTCCTTACACGGTACTTGAGTCTAAAATCACTAGCCAATAGTTGGAAGAATAAGGGCCAACAAGTTTTTAAAGAACTTGTAAACCGTTCACGGATCATAAAAGGCAACCACGATTAAGGGACAACGATAGGCAACAACGATTGACCCGTGAAGGTTACACCCCATTCATAATCCATGAGATTACTAACTCTATATGGTTCGGAACCACGAAAGGAGGATCGGGAATGATGGTACGAAGTGAGTCATGGAGTCACATTCGCCCGTATTGGCCTCTACTCGATTCTTATTATTAAAAGTGATTCCTGCAATCTCAAAGGCATACAAACAAAATTCAATTTTCTCCAAACTATTATTATGCTAAATTGGTTGAATATTAATGCAACATATAATTCTAAAATATCAGTGATCACTTGAATTAATAACAATATTAAAAAGGAACTTAAACCGGTTGTCCAAATTATCTTATTGGGCGTGATTTTTTCAATTAAATATTCCCTTTAAACATGAAATATAGTGATCATAATAATAATATAACAAACATTAATATTGGAAGCAATGTAACAATAATTCCAACAATATAAAATCGTTAGAAAAATAATAGAAATACAAGGAACATAATTCTTACTTTGATTCTGTTTGCTTGCAACTATAAAATAATAAACGAGTTAGTAACTTCAAGGAAATAATAATAAAACAATAATTAAATTATATTAAATTAAATAGAATTGATTTGTGGCCAAACCGTCAAACAGTTCTACCTTTCACGCCTTGCCTTATGGACAGAACTACGAGTAAAGTATGGACTCCTTGGAGTGCTTGAAGAAGGAATTATGAAAGAAGAAGGGTAGGCTAGTGTTTAGGCTAGAACACAGAAGAGAGAAAATAGAGAATTAATTGATGCCCCGTACATCAGAAATGAGGGGGTATTTATAGAAAAAAAGTGCTGAGGGAACACACGGAACCCTAAAAAGATAAAAACATTAAAAAACTATGCCGCGACACGGCAAAGTATACCGTGACATGGGGAACCCTACCGTCAGACGGGAACATTCCCGTGACACGGTGTACTTGTTGTGTGATGCGGGAAATATTTAGTAAACGGGGGAGAAAACGCGTTAAGGGTTTACGCGGAAAGGACACGAAAACTCCCGTGTCATAGCAGGTGTCCCGTGTCACGGGGATTCCCACCGTCTGACGGGACAGGTTCCCGTGACACGGTGGACAGCTCCAATGATGCGGGAGTCTGTGGTCCGTTTTCCGTCTAAATTCATTTTTAACCGTAATTTTGTTCAGCATTTTAAGTGTCGATAATTTCGGACCATTTCCGATTTATTATTATTATTTGGGATGAATAAAGAAAATAAGTAAATAAAATAAATAAAAGGTTTAGCCAAAATAAATAATAAAACAATAAAATAAAAAAGGTTTCGGCTAAAATTAAAAACTATGCTTTGACTAAACATCAAGTCTGATCCATGGACTATTGAATTTAATTAAATACGATTTTTTAAGCACTCTCGAGATTAAATACTGAACCCGACCAATAGTGACAGTGAAAGGTTGTTCATCATTGGGTTTGGTTTTGGGTAGACATTTTTAGTTGTCTACAGAAGCCCCCACTTTGACTGAGTTTGTAGAAACGTCAGTTTCGAAAAGGATAGTCAAATTAGCCGATAGGGAACGAGAATGATTTAAGACGTTCAGCGATCCTAAACCACTCTGTATACGCCGATACCTGTAAAAAATGTTAATTCCATAGATAAAAGAGTAAAAGGATAGAATACGTATCTGGCACTAGTGTATCGGTGACAAATGATTTTGGCAGCTTCCTATGCTTGAAGGAATCCACCGGATGACGTTTGTTGAAACGCTTTCCATGCTTGAGGAAAGCCGACTGATGAATTTGGTAACTTTCTAAGCCTGAAGAAATCTACCAGATGATACTTTACATGCTTGAGGAAAGCCGACATACGTATTTGGCGGTTTTCTATGCTTGAAGAAATCCACCGGATAATAATTTCCATGCTTCAGGAAAGTCGACAGATGATGAGATTACAAGTCTCTGTGTATCGAGAACCTTACGCCGTGAAATGATGGTGGTTCGATTGTCCTCAAACGTGGGTTGTAGTTGATTCTCCTATCCCGAGCGTGGGCTGTAGATTGTCCGTTTGTCCTTGGACGTGGGCTGTAAATGGTCCGCTTGTCCTTGGACGTGGGCTGTAAATGGTCCGCTTGTCCCCGGATGTGGGCTATAAATGGTCTGCTTTTCCCCGGACGTGGGCTGTAGATGGTCCGCTTGTCCCCAAACGTGGGCTATAGATGGTTCGCTTGTCCCTGGACGTGGGCTGGTTGTAAATGGTCCGCTTGTCCTCGGACGTGGGCTGTAAATGGTCCGCTTTTCCCCGGACGTGGGCTGTATATGGTCCGCTTGTCCCGGACGTGGGCTGTAATTGAGACCTGCAAAATAAAATTTGCCAAGGGACTCGTATAGACTATGATTGACTTGACCAAGTTTGACTTGACACGACATGACATGACATGAGTATGACTTGTGATTGTGTGTGTATAGTTTGAGTGTGTTTGTGCAGACACAAGCAACCGAAAATGCAAAAGCAAAATTTTTCCATCATTTTTGTCATGAGACGAGTAGAGGATACCGACTTTCTCCCGAAAAAGAAAGACGTGAAAAATGAAATTTTATTTTCGAACTTCCCTCGATAAAAATTTTGAAAAAGTTTTTGAACTTCCCCAAAATAAAATAATGAAAAAGGAAAGAAGTTTTGAGCTTCCTCCTTGAGCTAGACGAAATGAATCGTATGGATTGAATTGCTTAAACTGAAAATAATGTATGCATGATGCATGTTCTTAGGCCAGGAGGCTAAGGACAATTATATCATGTGACACGATAGATGAATAAACTTAAGTCATGGAGATAAGCATCATATATGGTGTAAAGAAGAGATCTTGAACGTCACTTAGGTCTGGAAGCTAAGCACGTATATAGATGAAGTGATTATGAATGTTGCTTAGGTCAAGGAGCTAAGAACGATATGCTTCTTATTATAACAAATAATTGATATAGAAATGTTACTCAGCACATTATGCGATGCATGAAACAATGAACATTGCTCAGGTCAAGAAGCTAAGCAAGTATACAATGTTGTCTTGAAAGATGATGAAGCATGCGCGGTAGGGAAACAAGATTTCATGATAAAGGGTTCCTAAGGGAAAGATGATATGGATATGTATGTGTGAAAGAAGTGTGTGAAAGTGATACTAAGGTGAGGCTGCAAAGGTTATGGTGATGGAAATATATGCGTGAAGAGTCAAAGATGATGACTCTCTAGGCTGGGTAAGCTAATGTGATGTGGGTTCAAGCCCCCAAGTCTAGCTCTAAATGGGTAGGGATATAGAGATAAGCATTGGATATTCTTTGACTCAATCATGCATAGATATGAATGTGAATGTGGCCGCACCTCAATGTGAGGTTGCCTATGTATCCGTTAGGAATCAAGCCGAACTTAGCTCTAACCAAACTTTGCACAAGTGTATGTACACCTCAAAGAGGTCTTTCAAGGGTTGTAATGTGGTTAAGTTGATGGTTTAAGGAAGAAAGGAGTAAAAGGCTTAAGACCCGAGAGAAACCCCCAAGATGTGTAATTGTGAATTTGAAAATTTTGAATTTTGCAAGTTTATTTTCAACATTTTTTTTTTGCTTTGATTTTTTTTCATTCTTTTGAATCAATGTAGGCAATCTCTGATCATGCGGTCCATCACTCACTTAGCATTCATGTTTCTCAGGCACGGTACCGAGCACTTGATGTGAGACACAGTTTGAGACGTGTTCATATCAAAGACATTGGAACACTTGCCTTTAGACATTGTTTTATTGTTGCTTTGCTGCTTTTTTTTTTCTTTCCTACTTGCTTTTTAAATGTTATAGAATTACACATCTTCCAATCCCAGGGTTAAGTGAATGTGGGTTGAAGAAATGAAGGCCAAACGTTAGACGAGGCTCAAAATGGTTGGTGAAGAAATGGAATGTGATTGAACGGTTAACAGGGAATGACAGGGTTGCAAAGGTGCCTCAAGTCATTGGTGTACCTTGGGTTTAGTTCGGTAATTGATTTTTTTTTCTTATTTTTTATTTATTTTTTATTTATTTTAGAATGAATGAATGAATGAAAAATTCTATGATCGAGATGTAAAGGAAATTTGCTCATTTTATTAATGGAAAAGGTGAACGAAACACATGAAACATATAAAAATTCAAAGTGGAAAACCTATGCTAGACATGAATGGGGGAATGGGGATGAAAGATAAAGAAAGAAATCATGAAATCTTGCATGAAGGATCTGTTGTGTGCCTTGTATTCATTACTTCTTGCCGCCTGGAGGGACAGGAAGTTTGTTTGCATCCACCAAGTCTTGAATGACGTCCTTCAAATTCCAACATTGCTCCGTAGTGTGGCCCCTTCCTTGATGGTACTTGCAATGGGCATTGGGATTCCATTTGGTGCTCCTTTCTTTAGTTTTTGGCTCTGGAAATGGCCCAATAGGTATGATCAAGCCTTGACCGTAAAGGCGATCAAAGGTCGCATCATAAGTCATTCCTAAAGGAGTGTAAGTTCTTTTCTTCTTGGGCAATGGAGCAACAAGAGCTAACACTTCATTGATATCAACTTGGCTTATATTGTTGGTAGTATTTTCGTGCTTAGAAGACGAAGAAGAAGGATGGTCGTTCTTCTTGTTTTTCCATGTGTTATTATTGTTACTACCAGGAGTCTTTATTAGCTCATCCTCGATATTGATGCCGATGTCGTATACAGCTTTGAAAGTGTTCAGTGGAAGAAATTTCAGATGTTCCCTATATTTATGAGTCAGATTTTGAATAAAGAGGCGAACCATCTCTCTTTCTTTGGGAGGATCAACTAAGAGTGAAGATGTTTCCCTCCACCTCTTCAAGTAAGCGGTGAAGCCTTCATTCTCTTTCTGTTTGAGAATGGAGAGTTCACGTTCAGAAGTTTTAGTTTGAATGTTACACTTGTAACGATTCATAAAACTGTCGATGACATCTTGCCAAGTCGAAGTATGCTTGGCATCTAAGGAATAAAACCATTGTTGGCAAGCATGTTATAAGGAGAGAGGGAACACCGTAGGGAAGAGTGTTACGTCCAATCCCTTAAGAGCCATGGTTGCAGAGAACGCCTTCAATTGGAATATTGGATTGTCAGTAGGCTTGAACTTTGGAATATCAGCAGTGGATAACTTTTCAGGGAGTCTGTCCTTCACATCCAAAGGAGTGGGAGGCCGTTCCACATAAGTGAAATCCTCAAAAATCTTACTCATTTGTTCCTTCAATTTGTCAAGGGTGGAAACAGTTACCTTGTTTTGTTCCATGGTAGTGACCCTAGTGGTAAGGGTTTGCATCATGGCAGACAGTGCCTCGATGGATTTGTTGATGTTCTCAAGATCGTTTTTAGTGGCCATTGAAAGGTGATAAGTAATGTGGAGATGGCAAATTTCTCTTTGAACGCCTATTAGATCTGATAGATTGTTGCGGTAATGACTCGAACCGTATTAATCTATCCCTGTTCCTTGACCAAGTACTGTGAAATAAAATAATTCACTTAATTGTTTGACTCATTGCTCAAGATAGGAAAGGAAGGAAAAAAATAGACATTGAAAACAGGTGAGAAAACTCCACTCATTTTTTATTATGACGAAAAAAGGGTGCATGAACCTAGTATACGATCATAAACGACCTGGTGCAAGACTCGAGTCGGAACATAAAGAAAGTATGTGGACTATACTTGACTCGTGAGTGACTAAGTGATGTTCTAAGACTCGTGGTATGATCGTATGGCTAGACATGTGAACAATAACCAAAATGACTGACGCGAGGACCAAATTAACACGGAAGACTAAAAAAAAGCTGACTGGACTTATTTCAAGGGCACAGTTACACGGAAAATTGTACCGTGTCACGGTACAAGCTGCCGTGACGCGGTGGTTTTAATTTTATTTTTTTGCTGGAATTCCACCGTGCCACGTTGGAAACTGCTGTGACACGGTGAACTTTCCCGTGGCATGGTGGATGCTGACGTGTCACGGGAAAGTTCACCGTGACACGGGATTTTTTTTTTTTTGCTGAAAATCCACCGTGCCACGGTGGAAATTGCCGTGACACGGTGGATGCTGACGTGGCACGAGAATTTTTATTTTTTATTTTTCGGGAAATCCACGGTGGCACGGGATTTTTTTTTTGCTGGAAATCCACCGTGCCACGGTGGAAATTTCCGTGACACGGTGGATGCTAACGTGGCACGAGATTTTTTTTTTTTTTTGGAAATCCATCGTGTCACGGTGGAAACTGCCGTGACACGGTGAACTTTCCCGTGGCACGGTGGATGCTGATGTGGCACGGGATTTTTTTTTTTTTGCGCTAATTACTAAATGAGTACAGTCCATTGGCAATCGTCAGTCACAAAATATTCCACCATAGACAAAGAAAGATCGTTAAGGTTAGGATCAAAACGACCAAGCATAAAACACGTAGGCACAATGATGCAAAGAATAGTTCGCAACCTAAGGTCAAGTTCTATGTTCGACTATTGTCAGGTTTATTTGGTGTCAATAGGGTACCATGGTTAAGAGTTTGGACGCGTTAGCAAGGCAACCTCCCTTGAGGGTGTATGCCAACAGGCGGCTCCGCGAGTTCGTGATGAAATCGAACTCGACTCCATGGTTTGGGTGGATTTAATAACTCGGATGAACCTTTATTGCCATGAGCGTTTTTGGGTTGATAGAGCTTAAATCCCCCGGGGCTAAGACGCATATAGAACACACACGTTTTTTCTGGAAAATCGAAGGAAGTTGACTATGAGAAGAGAAAACAAGCCACCAGACTGATTTTAGGACTGCCGTGACACGGCAAATTTTGTCGTGACACGACAGTCAAACAATCTGATTGGTGCCCTGTTTTCCTTCGTATGTAATCAAGTTATTCAATTTTTCCTACGGGACAGACCTAAATGTGACGTTAAAACGTCTATGCTTATGCAACAATGCCAAATTAATCACATGAATATTTTTCAAGAATCTTTCAAGTCTCATCCACTAATCTTAATTAAATACCGATCACTCAAATCGATAAATAAACAAGAATCCTCCACAGTGGAGTCGCCAAATTGTAGGCGTCGCTCGAAGTAAGCCTACGTTAAAGCATGTGTGAATACGCTTGGCACTCTTAGGAAGTGGGAATTGACGTATACGATTAGGGACAAGGAAAGTAGGGAGCCGCCAATAAGTTTTTAAGGAACTTGTAAACCGTTCACGGATCATAAAAGGCAACCACGATTAAGGGACAAAGATAAGCAACAACGATTGACCCGTGAAGGTTACACCCCATTCATAATCCATGAGATTACTAACTCCATATGGTTCGGAACCACGAAAGGAGGATCGGGGATGATGGTACGAAGTGAGTCATGGAGTCACATTCGCCCGTATTGGCCTCTACTCGATTCTTATTATTAAAAGTGATTCCTGCAATCTCAAAGGCATACAAACAAAATTCAATTTGCTCCAAACTATTATTATGCTAAATTGGTTTAATATTAATGCAACATATAATTCTAAAATATCAGTGATCACTTGAATTAATAACAAGATTAAAAAGGAACCTAAACCAGTTGTCCAAATTATCTTATTAGGCGTGATTTTTTCAATTAAATATTCCCTATAAACATGCAATATAGTGATCATAATAACAATAGAACAAACATTAATATTGGAAGCAATTTAACAATAATTCTAACAATATAAAATCGTTAGAAAAATAATAGAAATAAAAGGAACATAATTCTTACTTTGATTCTGTTTGCTTGCAACTATGAGTTAGTAACTTCAAGGAAATAATAATAAAACAATAATTAAATTAAATTAAATTAAATAGAATTGATTTGGGGCCAAACCCTCAAACAGTTCTGCCTTTCACGCCTTGCCTTAAGGACAGAACCACGAGTAATGTATGGACTCCTTGGAGTGCTTGAAGAAGGAATTATGAAAGAAGAAGGGTAGGCTAGAAAATAGAGAATTAATTGATGCCCCGTACATCAGAAATGAGGGGGTATTTATAGAAAAAATGTGCTGAGGGAACACACGGAACCCTAAGAAGATAAAAACCCTAAAAAACTATGCCGCGACACGACAAAGTATACCATGACACAGGAAACCCTACCGTCAGACGGGAAACATTCCCGTGACACGGTGTACTTGTTGTGTGACGCAAGAAATATTTAGTAAACGGGGGAGAAAACACGTTAAAGGTTTACGCGGAAAGGACACGAAAACTCCCGTGTCATAGCAGGTGTCCCGTGTCACGGGGATTCCCACCGTCTGACGGGACAGGTTCCCGTGACACGGTGGTCAGCTCCCATGACGCGGGAGTATGTGGTCCATTTTTCCGTCTAAATTCATTTTTAACCCTAATTTCGTTCAGCATTTTAAGTGTCGATTGATAATTTCGGGCCATTTCTGATTTATTATTATTATTTGGGATAAAAAAGAAAATAAGTAAAAAACATAAATAAAAGGTTTGGGCCAAAATAAATAATAAAATAATAAAATAAAAAGGGTTTGGGCTGAAATTAAAAACTATGCTTTGACTAAACATCAAGACTGATCCATGGACTATTGAATTTAATTAAATACAATTTTTTAAGCACTCTCGGGATTAAATACTGAACCCGACCAATAGTGACAGTGAAAGGTTGTTCATCGTCGGGTTTGATTTTGGGGAGACAATTTTAGGTGTCTACAATTATCCTTATGTCTATATGCCATGTTCTATCAATGAACATTTCTTTCCTTTGCATTCGATCATGTCATTCGCAAAATAAAAAAAAAAAATCAATCGCCGTACTGAACACAAGGTATACCAATGATTTGAGGTACCTTTGCAACCTTGTCATTCCTCGTTAACCATTCAAGCACACATTCCATTTCTTCATCAACCACTTTGAGCCTCGTCTAACCTTTGGCCTTCATTTTTTCGACCCACATTCACTCAACCATGGGATTGGAAGATGTGTAAATTGTGTAACATTCAGAAAGCAAGTTCAATTAAAAAAGAAAAGAATAAGTAAAAAAAAAAATTGTCTAAAGGCAAGTGTTCCAATGTCTTCGATATGAACACGTATCAAATTGCGTCTCTCATCGAGTGCTTAGTACCTTGCCTGCACTAGTAGAAATTTTTTTTATTTGTAACGCCCTATTAGTAACTGGCGTATGTTATGATAGTTACGAAAGCATCAATAGTAACCGACTAAAATAATGCCAGTTACAAATTTCATGACATTAGTAACCGGCGTAGTAAGTGTCAATTACTAATATGTGGTTTATCATTATTTGAAGTTTTATTAGTAACTGACTAAATAAATGTCAGTTACAAATATTAAGTCAAAGAAACTTTGACTAAAAAGTTTGTAACTAGCTTACAAACGCCAATTACAAATATTAGGTCAAAGAAATTTGGCCAAAGCATTTGTAACTAGCTTACAAACGCCAGTTACAAATATTAGGTCAAATAAACTTTGACCAAGCATTTGTAACTAGCTTACAAACGCTAGTTACACATTTATTAAGTCAAAGAAATTTGACCAAAAATTTTGTAACTAACTTACAAATGTTAGTTACAAATTTTAAGTTGTTGGAAACAATTTTTTTTTTATTTTTTATTTTTTTTGTTTTTTATGTTTTAAAGAAAGGAAACAATTTCTCTTTGGAAAATTTTTATTTTTTTTTATATTTTTTAAGGGAATTTCTCGTTGAAATCTATCTTTACCTTTCTTTTATACAGAGTATAATTTAAGAGTTGTTTTTACAACTTCTCACCGCAACACTCTAATTATTAAATAGAGCAATTTTATGTATTCTATTTTTTTTTGATAACTTCCTCTCCAACTTCCACTACTTTAACCATATCACTTCCACTTCTCTTATTTTTATTTTTTTTAAATGAAAAAATCTATAACATTATAACTTCTACATAATTCCTTTTTTTTACATATACATATGACATACGTATATTTTCGTATACACTCTAGTTTTCTACTCGTAAAAAAGGAGAACTGTTAACTGTATCTTCTGTATTTCCCCCTTTCTTCTTTCCTCCATTTTTTTCCTGCTTAATTTCTCAAATTAATCGATTAATCTTTTAATTATTTTGATTTTTTATCAGCTGCTACAGCGGATGATGATTTGTGCCCTTTGTTCGATAACTATGGCAAGGTTATTGATCTCTTTATCCGATCCCTCGTGACCGCAGGTTTTTTAGGGTTTTCTCTTAAATTCTCCTTTTTTCTGTAGGGTTTATGGTAATTTTTGTTGATTATTGATTATTTGTCAGTTGATTTGATTTTAGAATTGGTGAATCTCGTGGGTTTGCTTTTGTTCATTACATGTATCAAGATGAAGTTGTCAAAGCTGTTGAAAAGCTTGATGGTTGGTTTTAATTTTTCCCCATTTATCCATTTTTTTAATTGAAATTGAAATTTTCTTGAATTTGGGATAATAATTGAAATTGGGTATTCTTTTAATTGTAAAACTATCGGGTATGTTTTAAAATTTATTACCCCGATTGGGTTTGTTGGGCAGGCAAGGTCGTTGATGGCAGAGAGATAGATACTAGGATAGTAAATTAGTGTAAAAGTGATATCCATGTCATGGAATTGATTACAGCAATCTGCTAAGAAAGGAAAAGTGGTGTCGGTTTGATGTTCATGTCATGGGATTGATTGCAGCAATGTAAATTATTGGTAGCATTACTAAAAGATCCATTGTCCTATTGAATGATTTGACCTGGATTTACCATGAACCAAATTATTTTATATTGGTACAATTCCCTGTTATATGTGTGCCTCGAATGCTCCATGTTGATATATGCTTTAGTATTATGGTGTTTGGAGCTTTAAGCAAAGAAGCATGGCAAGGGCTGACTTAAAATGAGCATATATCAAGATCTAGAAGTGATATTGAGATAATTCAAGTTGGAGGTGATAGCTCTTTTCAAGAGCTTTCCAACGAGTGGTCATAAGCTTCATTTGGTTAAGAATTGAGGGAGTTATGACTGTTTCAAGAAGTGTTGTCCGCACATGGGGAGTTTGACCGAACCATTTATAGGTTCGGTCTTTGGCAGAACTGATGCTCTTTTGATTTCTAGAGTAGGTTCGGTCGAACCTAAGAGAGGTTTGACCGAACCACCCTAAGTTCGATCGAACTCTGTGTAGGTTCGGTCGAACCTTTGAGCCCCTGTTCCAGCGCTGCGATTTCTTCTTATTTCGCTCGGGATGTAATCTTAACCGTTGTTTCATCTTGCACTATGTATACTCTTGTTTTTATTGTAGAGAATATGAGAGAGAAACACAAGTCAGACAAAGACCTAAACTTAGCTCACCAAGAGCACCATCTTTCTCCATTGTAATTCTTCCTCCATTGAAGAGTAATACAAGTTCCAAACTCCCCAAAAGTGGATGTAGATTATTTTGAGTGAACCACTATAAATCTTGTGTGTTTTATTTTGTTCATCTTTAATTGCTTTCTCATTTAGCTTTGCATTGTTCCTTAATCAAATTCAAAGTCCCAAAAGGTCCTATTTCATTAACATTCCCAAGTTGTGAATTTACCATAACAATTATCAACTTGAATTTGCAGATTGCTGCAGGTGTCTCTGGATATCATGCCAGGGCCAAATGATCTTGCAAATTTTATCTGGATGTTAGTTTTGTAAGCTATTTGTTGTTTTCCTTTTTGTCTCTCTAGATGTGACTGTTGTAGTCCTCTGATCATGCTATTGCATTATGGATGAAAGCTTCTAACTTATTACCTCTTGTTCACATCCTCTGATTTAGTAGTTATAATGTCTTTCAACTTTGTTGAAAATTACAAATAGAAGTAGTTTTTAGAGCATCAAGTCTTTAGATTGTGAAGTTGTAAGTTGTTTGGTAATTTGAGTGAGTACTTAAAAGTTGAGTCAAAATGGTTAGGTTTATGACTTTGTAATTTCTATGTTGGGTGATTTTTTCATTTGCATGAGATTGAAACTTTCTTACATATCTTTTTTCCTTTCCAGAAGCAATTATGATTATGCCATTATGAAGGATTGGAGGTCTTGGCTAGAGGATAGCAAATGATCAGCTTGTAGACTTGATTATTTGACGGGGAAGAAGATGTTAATACAGTATGTCTTATTATCATCTGCTTCATTGATCTTGTTAAAAACTTTTATCTCTTGGGGTGTTCAACATCTCTTGTGGACTTGAGGTTATGATCTAGGATGAATGTTGTCTGTGCCAATTGTTGATTCAGCTTGGTATTTTTTCCTATGTAGCACTTTGGTACTAAAGTTAGATTTTTTGCATTTAAGATCATGCTTTTGTATGAATTGTCTGCTAATTATCAATATCTGAAAAATTAAACTTAAATTCCTGCTACGTATTGTTGGGGATTAGAACTTTGATGCTGCAAGATGTCTCTGCTTTGGGATGAATGTTGCTAACATATCGATACCTTGAAATTTTTTCTTTTCATATTTGAACATGTTAGATATCAGCGCTCATAATTAATTTGATGGTGAATTAATGATAAACTGATAACCCTTTCACTAGGTACCCTCAATGGGCATATTTGCTTTAATGAAGAATGAGTCAGCTCAGTTTGATTTATGAAGTGCTATTCTTTTTATTTGATTTCCTCTTCCATATCAAGAAGACAAAAACCTCTTTTTTCAGCCAGTTCTTTTCAAGTCATCTCACTTCTCAAAACCAATGTGCTTTCATAAAATATGAAAAACATGGATTAATTAGATTTGTTGATTAACTTTCTGATTTCTTAAGACTGTACTCTTGTATCCCATAGGCCATAGAACATTGCATTTTTTCTTAGATTTATAAGGTTACTCTCTTACTCTTGCTTGTCACAACATTAGAAGTGAGTAAGCTGAATCCTAATTGTTTTTTCAAGGGATACTCAGATAGTCTAGCCCCAGTCAGGCTGGTTTCATCCATTTCTCTGTGGTCAATTCCTTTCTAATTGCTCTACAACTAGAGTGATCCTTATAGGTATATTGTCTAAAGCCTTTTTGAGTTAGGGAAACTTAGTTAAGATAATTTTAAATTAAGGCTAATATGTTCAGTTACCATTATATCAAGATTATCAACAAGATCAAAAATATGTTTAGCCAAGGATAAGTGAGTTCAGATAAATTTACACAAGGAGTTTTCAGCTTAACTGTATGAAGCCTTATCGGGAAATACCTATAGCACATTAGCACTATAGCAGTATAGCTGGAGAGATTTTCAATGACCCATTCTCCTGCTATTCTGTGTTACTCTACAACGCTGTAACTTATCAGCTCATTAGTTGTATAGAGATTTTACATAGGCAATACTCAAGGGAACTATAGAGTGCAATCTCTTTAAGAAGTATTGATACATCTACATCTTAAGGGAACTGTAGACTATATAGTACATGTATTATAAAGGATGCAAGCTAGAAAACACTAATTTAAAAGACCAAAAGTTCAGGTATGATGAAAACTTTTTCACATGAGATTTATATATCCATTAAGTGTTCTTTTTTATATCCATTAAGTGTTCTTCAATTATCGTATGTATTATTTTGCTCTGATTTTTCATTATTATTATTATTATTATTATTATTATTATTATTATTATCATCATCATCATCATCATCATCATCATCATCATCATCATCATGAATTGGGTTTCTGATTTTTATTTAAATTCAATTAATTGTTTCTATCAAAATTGATGAAAACTTTTTGACTGTATTATTGGGTTTATATTTGCAGGAGTATTTGGTAAGACTTGCAGCCTATAACGATGTAGAATTGGATGAGATTCGAGAATAATGGAGAAAGTTTTTTAGACTTATGTTTTTGTTGAAAGACTAGTTATCTTATTAATCGATGTTATAATTAATCACATTTATCTTAATAAAACAATGTAACACATTCCTATATATCTACTTTTATTTAGCCTATTGGTTATTGTTATTACAATTCTAAATTATAAATCAATGATTTTTTGTATTCAAGTTTTAATTGTTATTTTGGAAAGTATAGTTAATTTTGTTGTATTGTATTGTTGTGGATGAATTCAAGTTGTGTGGAATTATTTGGAGTGTTTGTACGGTATGTTGTGGTTGTGGGTGAATTTAAGTTATATGGAAATATTCGAAGTACGTGTTTTGTTGGTTGAATTGTAACAGGTTGTAACCCATTTGACGATGGGTCGTTTGGTAGGATATACTACCATTCTTGTATTCGAATCAAATATTTATAAAAAAATATTTATTTATTAGTAACTGGCATAATCTAATGCTAGTTACTAATAGTATTTTTTAAAAAAAATTAAAAAAAAATTATTTGTAACTGGCGTTAAGATTTGCCAGTTACTAATAATACCTTGATTGTAACCGACATAAATTAATGCCAGTTACGAATAGTATGCTTTCTTACTTGAAAATAGACTTTTTGTAACTGACATTAGGTTAAGCCAGTTACGAATAATAAATCATTTGTAACTAACATTAGCTGGTTACGAATCACTTTCACTAGTTGTAACGGTGGCATTCGCAACCAACAATGTCAGTTACAAAAAGTCAATTTCGCCAGTTACAAATAGCATTTTTTCTACTAGTGCTGAGAAACATGAATGCTAAGTGAGTGATGGACCGTATGATCTGAGATTGCCTACATTGATTCAAAATAAACAAAAGAAAAGAAATTCAAATAAAAAAATATATGAAAAATAAATTTACAAAGTCCAAATTTTCAAATACACAATTGTATATCTTGGGGGCTTAGCTTGGGTCTTGAGCCTTTTACCCCTTTCTTCCTTAAACCTTCAGCTTAACCATATAACGACCCTTGAAAGACCACTTTGAGGTGTACATACACTAGTGCAAAGTTCGGTTAGAGCTACGTTCGGCCTGATTCCTAACGGATACGTAGGCAACCTCACATCGAGGTGCGGCCACATTCATATTCACATTAATATTCATATCCATGCTTGATCGAGTCAAAGAATATCTAATGCTTACCCCTATCCATCTAGAGCTAGACTTGGGGGCTTGAATAAGCGGACCAATTACAACCCATGTCTGGGGATAAGCGGACAATTTACAGCCCACGTTTGGGGACAATCGAAACACCATTATTTCATGGCGCAAGGTTCTCGATACACAGAGACTTGCAATCCTATTAGACAAGTTTTTCCTCAAGCATGGAAAATTGTCGGTCGTTGTCATCTCTCAAAGCGAAGAAGTCAGCGTTTACATCATAAGTCGACTTTCCTCAAGCATGGAAAGTATCTCAATCGGTGGGTTTCTTCAAGCATAGAAAACTGCCAAAATCATCTGTCGACTTTCCTTGAGCATGGAAAGTATTATCCGGTGGATTTCTTCAAGCATAGAAAGCCGCCAAATTCATATGTCGACTTTCCTCAAGCATGGAAAGTATCATCTGGTAGATTTCTTCAAGCATACAAAGCTACCAAACACGCCAGTCGGCTTTCCTCAAGCATGGAAAGCATTTTAACAAATGTCATCCGGTGGATTCCTTCAAGCATAGGAATCTACCAAACTTATTTGTCATTGATACACTGGTGTCAGATAAGCATTCTATCCCTTTACTCTTTTATCTGCAGAACTAACACTTTTCTACAGGTATCGGCGTATACAGAGTGATTTAGGATCGCAGAACGTCTTAAATCATTCTCCGTCCCTATCGAATACTTTGAATATCGTTTTTGAAATTGACGTTTCTACAAACTCAGTCAAAGTGGGGGCTTCTGTAGACACCTAAAAATATCTCCCCAAAACCAAACCCGATGATGAACAACCTTTCACCGCCATTATTAGTCGGGTTGAGTATTTAATCTTTGAGTACTTAAATCCATAAATCCATTTCATAAACCAACCCAAATCCTATCCCATTTCCCCAAACCAAAATTTATTTTCCTCTTTTCTTGCCTTTTTACCTAAAATAGTTCATTTCCTGTCCTTTAAAATCATTCATTTCGTGTCCTTTTTATAAAAATGTTTAATCCAGTTTATTTTGGTCCATAATCTGGGTCCAATGATTTAATAATTGGATGGGGTTTGAAAAGAGATTTCCAATGATGTATTATCAGCCCAAATCCGAGTTATAACGAATAAGTTATAACCAAAATATTAAACTGAGCCCAAACCGAACCTAAGCCCACCTTACCTACAACCCAATGATCATGTGGAGGGTCCAAATTATTTACTCCCATTTCTAAACCAATTAGGATTAATTAGAAGCTTCTATAAGCTTCTAAAATATCTTAATTATCCTTTTTGAAAAGATAAGATTAAAGAGTTTGAAATTGAATAAAACTTTTCTTTTTGAAAATCCTATTTCTATCCGAATTGAAAGGCGTTCAAAGATAGTTAGATATGATTTTAGTGCCTCATATTTTTTATAAAAAATTTATATGATTTGATAGCCCTTGAAATTATCTTTCCATTGATATATTATAATATCAATTCCGAGCTATAACAGAAAAGATATGAATAAAATATCAAACTATATCCAAAACTGACATTGTCTCACTATTTCGGCCATATCTTTTATTCTATAAAATTCTTTAATTGGATTCTGGGTTAGAAAGTAGACTTCAAAATCTTTCCAACGATATCTTATTTATCTTATTCCAATTTCTGGATAAAAAGATATGATAAAAACAAAAACTACAAAAAATGCAGTCTATCGAGTTTTATTCCGATTTAATTCGGATCTTATATTGTTTTTTCGACCCTTCTTTTTTCTCTAAAAATAGAGGTCATATCTCCCTTGTTTTCAATCATGAATAATCTTAATCACAAAATAATTCTTTTCTCCCTCTTTAGCCTAAATACTAGCCACCCTATTCTTCCATAATACTTCCCCTAAGCACTCCAAGGAGTTCATACAATACCCAAAGTTCTATACTTAAACCAAGGCGTGAAAGGTATAATTGACTGAGGGTTTGGACCAAATCAACTCTACTTTTTGTTGAATTGCTTCCAATATTAATGTTTATTCCATTATTGTTATTTTTAATCACCATATTGCATGTTTAAAGGGAATATGTAATTGAAAATCACGCCTAATAAGATAATTTGGACAACCCGTTTAAGGTCCCTTTTAATCTTGTTATTTAATCAAGTGACCACAAATATTTTAGAATTATAGGTTGCATTAATATTCAATCAATTTAGCTTAATAATAGTTTGGAGCGAATTGAATATTTTTTTTCATGCCTTTGAGATCTCATGAATCACTTTTCATTATAAGAATCGAGTAAAGGCCAATACGGGCAAATGTGATTCAATGACTCACTTCGTACCATCATCCCCGATCCTCCTTTCATGGTTTCGAACCATATGGAGTTAGTAATCTCATGGATTATGAATGGGGTGTAAACTTCACGGGTCAATCGTTGATGCCTATTGTTGTCCATTTATTGTGATTGCCTTTTATGATCCGTGAACGGTTTACAAGTTCCTAAAAAACTTGTTGGCGGCTCCCTACTTTCCTTGTCCCTAATTGTATATGTCAATTCCCACTTCTAAGAGTGCCAAGCATATTCACCACGTGCTTTAATGTAGGCGTACTTCGAACGACGCCTACAATTATGAGCCGACTCTACGAGTCATGCTTTACGATGAAGAGGCAAACTGGGAGGCCATGCGGCTAGAATTTCACTCACCCCCTGAGCGCAGGGGTAATGCTGCCTTGCGTCATGAGATATACCATCTGATAATGACTCGTGCCTACAACAAGAGACTGCACAAACGACCCTTGAAAGTTTGGGATTTTGTGTTACGAAAAATGGAGGCAATCGGTAGGACCAATGAGAAAGGAAAGCTAACCCCTAATTGGGAAGGCCCCTACCGGATCTATGAACAAGTAAGAAACGACACCTACTGACTTGAAACTCTAGATGGCAGGCGGCTACCTAGAACTTGGAATGTAGATAACTTGAAAAAGTACTACATCTAAGCTTGTAAATTTTTGTAAATAAAAAGCTTATCAATGAAGAAGTTAATTTTTGTTTCCAATTTAACTTAATTGCTTTGTATATATATACATGAACAACAATATACCACCGCATGTTGAAAAAACAGACAATCTATTGAATAAATAAGCTAGGTTAAAAACTTAGCGACTAACTTGATATTTAAATTGGTGGACCATCATCTGTGCAATGCACAGACGGGCCCTATAATGAATGAAACTAAGCTAAATTAAAAGACTTAGTGGCTAAAATGATATTCAAACAGAGGCCAATGGACGGATGCAAACTTATTTTATAAATGCGTCTGCTCCTATTTGAGTATGGCGTCCGGCGAAGCCCCTCTAGGTGTTATTGTCGCAGAGGGCATTCTATCGTTTTCTCTACCAGCATATGTAGACGGCAAAGATTGAACGACCAAATTAGTCAACTCATAGCTGACTGACCAAAATAACTGTCAGCCGGTTAATTACGAAAGTTCACTATTAGGCTGTTCAACGAAATTGTACCAGTCACCCTAATGGGGAAGACGAACCAGGTGCAATGGATTGCAGGTATCCCAAATGGTATTTAAGTTGTCTAGGGTCCATCAAACAAGCGGACAATATGTTCCTTGTTCCATTAACTGTCAGGCGGCAATGTCCCCTCTGGCTCACAAAGAAGTTATATGCGAATACCCGGTTGGGGTTGTCGTTGACGACGGTGTACTTGGTTTGGGGAAATCACTACTGTGATTGATTGACTTAGGAATATTCCATACTCTTTAAAGTATCAAACATTCCAAAGTCAATCAATCAAAGAAGTACTGAAACCAATCACACAGCCGCCAGGGGCAAGAGTAGTCGGTATACTATCTGAATTGTCGCATGCTTTAAACAGTTGGGAAAAAATTCAAAAATAAAAATTGCAGAATATACATATGCAAAAATTGAAACAAAATCATAATTTCATTAAACCAACTAAGTCGGCATACTTCATTCAAAACCGGTTTAAACTGGATAAATATTGTTAACCGGATAAACATCTGGTAGGAAAAAAAGTTAAATTGTTACCCGACTCCATAGTCGGTAAAAACAAACAAATACTCGGCACACAGGCCGGAAAAATCTAAAGTTTGGCATACTGCCGCTGAAAATTCAAGGCTGAGGTTGAGCCGCCTGGTTCTCCTTATGTTGGACCACCTGTTCTGAGCTGCCTGGCTCTCTTTGGGATTCTTCTCATCAGATTGAAGCTCAATGGCTTCTCCTTCTTCAGGGAGGTCCTTGGCAGGCTCCTTAAGCTCTCTATTTGCCAAGGCGTCAAAGGACTCGGGCTCCGGCTCTCCTTTCTCTCTTAAATATACTACATGTTCAGCATATTGAAAAGCCAGAGCCCACATGCCATAGCCCTTGTTGGGGTAGAGAACAACCTAGGCGATCTTCATCCGGGTTTCGGAGTCTTGTAGACACCTAAAAATGTCCCCCCGAAACCAAACCCGATGATGAACAATCTTTCACCGCCATTATTGGTCGAGTTCAGTATTTAATCCTGACAGTGCTTAAAAATCGTATTTAATTAAATTCAGTTTTCAATAGTCTACGGATCAGTCTTGATGTTTAGTCAAAGCATAGTTTATTTTTATCGCAAACCTTTTTTTATTTTATTTATTATTTTGGCCCAAACCTTTTTATTTTATTTATTTTATTATTTTGGCCCAATTAATAAATAATAAATGAGAAATGACCCGAAATTATCAATAGGCACTTAAAAAGGCTGAACGAAATTAGGGCAAAAATTTATTTAGACGGAAAAATGGACGTAGAGTTTCCCGCATCACGACAACAAGCACCTCGTCACGGGGCTTAAGGTCGCGCCACGGTGGGATTCCCTGTGACACGGTGCCACTGCTGTAACACGGGGCAACTCCGTGTCCGTTCTGCGTAAACCCTTCACGCGTTTTATTTCCCATAACCTAATTATTTCCCGCGTCACACTGTTTTCCCCCGTATCATAGGATTTTCCCCCGTTTGATGGTGCCAGGCACCGTGTTGCGGTGTCCTCTGCCGTGTCACGGTGTTATTTTTTAGGGTTTTTATCTTTTTAGGGTTCCGTGTGTTCCCTCTACTAATTTTTTCTATAAATACCCCCTCATTTCTGATGTACGGGACATCAATTAACTCTCTTTTTCTCTCTTCTATGCTCTGGCCTAAACACTAGCCTACCCTTCTTTCAAAATTCCTTCTTCAAGCACTCCAAGGAGTCCATACTTTACTCGTGGTTCTGTCCTTAAGCTAAGGCATGAAAGGTAGAACTATTTTTAGGGTTTGGCCCCCAAATCAACTCTATAAAATTTAATTTAATTATTGCGTTATTATTTTTCCTTGAAGTTACTATTATTTTATAGTTGCAATAAAATATAATCAAAGTAAGAATTATGTTCCTTTATTTCTATTTTTTTTCTAGCGATTTTATATCGTTGGATTTATTGTTAAATTGCTTCCAATATTAATGTTTATTCTATTATTATTTATTGATCACCATATTGCATGTTTAAAGGGAATATGTAATTGAAAATCACGGCTAATAAGATAATTTGGACAACCGGTTTAGGTTCCTTTTTAATCTTGTTGTTTAATCAAGTGATCACTAATATTTTAGAATTACATGTTGCATTAATATTCAACCAATTTACCTTAATAATAGTTTGGAGCGAATTGAATATTTTGTTTGTATGAGATCGCAGGAATCACTTTTCACTATAAGAATCGTGTAGAGGCCAATACGGGCGAATGTGACTCCATGACTCACTTCGTACCATCATCCCCGATCATTCTTTTGTGGTTTCGAACCCTATGGAGTTAGTAAACTCATGGATTATGAATGGGGTGTAACCTTCACGGGTCAATCGCTCTTGCCTATCGTTGTCCCTTTCTCGTGGTTGCCTTATAATGATCCGTGAACGGTTTACAAGTTCCTTACAAACTTGTTGGCGGCTCCCTACTTTATTTGTCCCTAATCGTATTATGCCAATTCCTATTTCATATGAGTGTCAAGCATATTCACACATGCTTTAACGTAGGCGCACTTCGAGCGACGCCTAAAATTTGGCGACTCCACCGGGGAGGATTCTTGGTTATTTATCGATTTCAATGATCGGTATTTAATTAAGATGAGTGGATGAGACTTGAAAGATTCTTGAAAAATATTCGTGTGATTAATTTGGCATTTTTGCATAAGCATAGATGTTTTAACGTTGCATTTAGGTATGTCCCGTAGGAAAAATTGAATAACTTGATTGTGAACGAAGGAAAATAGGGCACCAGTCATATTTTTTTACTGCTGTGCCATGGCAGATGCTACCGTGTCACCGTCACGCGGTGTGCAGAACCGTGGCACGGTACACTTTGTCGTGTCACGACAGCCTTTAAATCAGTCCAGTGGCTTATTTTCTCTTCTCACAGTCAACTTCCTTCGGTTTTTCTGAAAAAACGTGTATGTTCTACATACGTCTTAGCCCGGGGATTTAAGCTCTATCAACCCAAAAACGCTCATGGCAATAAAGGTTCATCCGAGTTATTTAATCCACCCAAACCATAAAGTCGAGTTCGATTTTATCAAGAACTCGCGGAGCCGCCCGTTGGCATACACCCTCAAGGGAGGCTGCCTTACTAACGTGTCCAAACTCTTAACCATGGTACCCTTTTGACACCCAAAGATTGACAAATAATTGAACATAGATCTCGACCTTAGGTTGCGAACGCTTTTTTACATCATTGTGACTAAATGCTACGTGGTTTATTTGGTGCTAACCTACATGTGTTTGCTCATTTAATTTAGCCTATGATCGAGGGTTTTTATTTCCAAATAGTTATTAGTATGGAATTAAAATTGATTAAAGCCTGGAAACTATGCAAGTTTAGGCCTGGAATTGTGCACCGTGTCATGGAAGGTCTGGTCGCGCCACAGTGTGAAATGCCGTGACACGGTGCAGTTTGCCATCTTACGGTGCGCTGAACCGTGTCACGACAGTCAGCACTATGACATGGTGCCCAGGATTTTGTCAAGTCATTTTTTTGTCTTTATGCGTGCTTATGTGGTCCGTACGTCAGGTTTGGTGTCATGTCTAGCAGTACGGTCATAACACGTGTCCATAACCTCACTTAATCACTCACATGACCGTACTTTAGGGTTGTCTTGTGTCGTTTTTTTTGTTTCATTTTTTTCGGAGTAAGTTAGATGGTATCCTCTCATACATATTTTCTAGAAAATAAAGAAAATTTCGAAAAAAACAATTCTTTTCCGGATGGGTCAAGGTTAAGTCTAGTCATTAAAGGTGTGTTTGTTTCGATGTCACACCACTTGGTTAAGAAGTAGGGGTAGATTGTTATAATTTGATTCAATACCTCAACAACCTCTTATACCAAAGAGGCGTACTAGGAAACCACCACAATCATCTCCACAAAGTCCGTCTCCAGTCTACTTTCAACCAACGGCTACTAAGGAGGATATTGAGAACATCAACAGGACCATTGAGATGTTGTCTAACATGATGCAAACACTCACCACCAGAGTCAACATGGTAGAGCAAGACAATTAAAATAATGGCACTGCCGCTGCAATGGACAAGATCAATGAACAGATGAGTAAGATCTGCGAAGAGTTCACTTATGTGGAGCAACCTATCACCTCTTCGTCCATAAGGGACAAACTTCTTGAAATGTTTTCCACTGCTGACATTCCCAAGTTCAAGCCTACTGATAATCCGATGCTCCACTTGAAGGATTTTTCTGCGACCATGGCTCTTAAGGTATTAGATGTGACACTCTTCCCTACTGTGTTCCCTCTTTCCTTGGAGCATGCCTACCTGTCAACAGTGGTTCTACTCTCTAGAATCCAAACATGTTGCAACCTGGGAGGATGTTACTAAAAGCTTCATGAACCTCTACAAGTGTAACATCCAAGCCAAGACTTCTAAACGGGAACTCTCCATTCTCAAACAGAAGGAGAATGAAGGCTTCACTACTTATCTAAGCATGTGGAGAGAAACAGCTGCACTCTTGGTGGATCCTCCCAAGGAGAAAGAGATGGTTCGCCTGTTTATTGCAAATCTGACTCATAAGTACAAGAAGCACTTAAAGAATGCTCATTGCAAGTTTCATCAAGGAAAAGGTCATACTTCTGAGAAGTGTTGGAGGTTGAAGGATGCGATCCAAGACTTGATTGACGCTAATCAAATTCCTGTCCCTCCAGGGGGCTAAAAGCCTAATATTCAAACAGGTCCCCTTTTTAATGCTTTGGCTATCATGGGAGATGAAGTCTCCTTTGATCCGTCAATATTCATTCAACATGTGAATGAACCTCTACCAGAAGTTGTATTTATTTCAAACTGTGAAGAAGTGAATAGAATTTGGGATAGTGACGATGAAGACGTCTATCTCAAAGATATAGCTTGTTCATCTCTTGGCACTAGTGAAGATGTTTGGGGAGACCTTGAGGTTAAGGTTCTCACCATAAATGGAAGGTTGCAACAGCCTAGTCCACCTCCACCTCCACCTCCACTGCAATCACAACCAATAGTTGATCCCATCGACCCTGTGAACAACGATGTGACCAAACAATTACAAAAGACTAAGGTGGAAATGAACGTATGTAAGATTTTGGCCACCTCCCACGAGCATTGAAAGGTTGTGATGAATGCTCTGGTGAAAATAGGAGTTGATAATGATATGACTCCTCAAGGCTGGTCAACTTTCTCACTACTGAATTGGCAAGTACCAGTAATCTGATTTCCTTCTCTGACAAGGATCTGCCTCCGGAAGGGGACAAACATAACAAGGCCTTACACCTCACTGTGGTGTGTAGGCAGATGAATTTTCCTATGACCCTGGTTGATAATGGCTCTGTAATCAATGAATTCCTACTCCGCAATACAAAGAAGTTGGGCAGATGAATTTTCCTATGAGCCTGGTTGATAATGGCTCTGCAATAAATGAATGCCTACTCTGCATAAAAGATGAAGAATTTATTCCCTCTACCCAAGGGATTCGTGCTTACGAATATACTCGTCGTCAAGCCGTGGGTACTATCATGCTAAATATAACTATTAAAGTCATTGAACGTCGCACCAAGTTTTAGGTGGTGGACATTAAGGCTTCTTTCAATCTGCTGTTAGGTCATCCTTGCCTTCATGAGCTAAAGGTGATCCCATCGTCGTTGCACCAAAAGGTTAAAGCTATAATTGGAGGGGTCCCAATTACCATTGATGCCTCCCTCATGTGCATTCAAGTTATTGATACTCCCATCGTCCATGTCTAACATAACGAGGTACATGAAGATCTCTGGGGGTTTTCGTTGGATGATGTTCTCATGATCGAAGAAGAGGAGAAGTGTCACCTCGACTTTGATCCTTATTCAAACACCAATGTCAATGCCATTATGAAGAAGCAAGGGCATTTCCCTAGAATGACCCTTGGACTAAAAAAGAAAATGGCTGAACTTTGGGGCCATCTTGGTGCGCCTAAGAAAGATACCTTTGGCTTGGGATTCAAGCCATTAAAAGAAGATATGAAACAAGCTCTCCTGAAAATGAAGGCTCGCAATAATGCTCGAACCATGAAGCCGGAAATGGCCACGGATCCATACCCCTTCACTCTCAACGGCCAGTACATTAAAGAAGGGGAAAACTTCCCATGCTATAAATTCCCCGAGCCTTCCGTCCACAATGGGAAGCGTGAGCCAGGTTTCGCGTTGTTCCTTGATTGTGATTTCGTCGACGAAGGCGATGAATTCTTCACAACTGAGAAACCATCTAGTCCAAGCTCTAATGATATCAACATTAATCTTCTTTTTGGACTAGAAAAGAATGAGCCCAAGCCTGTCTGTAATGACAATTCTGAGCTCATTCAAGCTGTCATATCAAGCAAAGATTTTGACCCCTTTGAGTTAATTGTCCTGACTGATGATGTTTCAAAGGGATGGCACGAGACGGTGAAGATCACTACGCCAAGTGGAGAGAAGTTGGAAGTGACCGCTGGCGAAGGTCCTATGTTTGATGAATCTAAATTGTCTGGGTCCGAGTCGGAGTCTGAGTCTGTAGACGAGTCTTTAGGATCTGAGGCCAACCCCCTTTCTGCCATAGAGTCTAATGTAGTTCCCCTTAATGCTAAGTCTCTTATTGAGTCTCCTCTTTCTATCCCAAATAATTCCGGCGAGGTCACAGTTGACCTTGCCCTCCTTGATTTAATAATCAATGAATTCAATGAAATGTGTACCTTTTCTTACGATGCGTGTCATTCCCCTACCCCTGATCAATATTGCTTTGCTAATGATAAAAATGACAAAGAAATAATAAAAGCAATGGAAGAACACGAAAATAAAACAGCAATCATCGAAAATATAGAAATAATTAATATTTCCAATGATACGACTATCAAAGAAGTAAAAATTGGACTAACACTAAGTTAAGACGAACACAAAGAGAAAATTAACTTGCTTAGTGAATTTGTTAAAGTATTTTCTTGGTCATATCAAGATATTCTAGGAAATGATAGCGATATAGCTCAGCATACAATACCACTCATTCCAGGTATGAAGCTTGTCAAACAAAAGTTGCGTCGTATTAAACCAGATGTGGCTCTCAAAATAAAGGATAAAATCAGAAAGCAATTGGCTGCAGGTTTCATCAAAGTATCCAAGTGTAGACACCCATTTGTGTCTCCGAAAAACCAAACCCGATGATGAGTACCTTTCACGTCGAATCATAATCGAATGAAGTGAAAGTGTGGAAAGTCTAGTGATGCGGTTAGTTTTTAATTCTTTTCTTTCTTTCTGTTTTTGAAAACCTATTTTAAGAAAACACCTAATCCAGTTTGATTTGGTCCATGGCAAGGGTCCAATAATGGTGTAGTTGTGTCGCGTTAAAAAAGAGCTTTCCAACGATATATTATACGCCCAATGCCGATGAATAATGAGGAAGTTATGGCGAAATTACTAAATTGGGCCCGGTTTGATCTTTATATGCGGCCCAATGATCAAGATGAGGGCCTATTATGATTTATCATTCCTAATGTGATTATGATTATAGTCTTCTAGAATCTTCTAGAAGGTTCTTTTGAATCCAAATTTGATTAGCATTGATAAATTGACTTTTAAGAGTTTTAATTAGAATAAAAGAAGTGTTTTTAAGGAAATTACAGTTTTACCCTCTTGTACGCTTAAATTTTATCAAAATAAGAAATAGCGTGGAAAACTGATTGCAGCGCCGTACGACACGTCTGTCGCCTGGCGACAGCGTCATGTTTTATTCTTTTCGAAACTCTGATTCATTTTTTATCATATCCGACTGAGTTTCTCTATAAATAGCCTCCTAAAACCTCCGTTTTCAATAACCAACTCTCAACTCTCATCAAGAAATTCTTGATTACTCTCTCTCTCTCTCTTTTCTAAACTAGCCTTCTCTCAAAAAAAATTCCGCAGTCACAAGATCTAGACACACCTAGTATAGTTCGAAGTTGCCTTCGCCCTAGATGTGAAAGGTTTGATCTTTCTTATGGTTTGGTCCTAAATCTCTATTTCAATTATTTAATATAATTGTTTAATTTTATATTTTCCTTGAAGTTACTAACGTGTGTATTTTGTTATTAGAAAGAGATACGAGGCATCCAAGTAAGTGCTTTAATTGTTTTATTAATCTTTCGATATAGAAATCATGTCTAGGTTCCTATTTTGATTCCTAGAATCATGTTAGGATGTTTTCCTTAATTTGATGTTTAGAATGACAACAATGATTCCTAGTATCATGTTTAGGGTAAAGGTTATAATATCAAATATGCTTATTATGATTTCTATGATGCCTTTTATTTTCTTTCCTAATATTCATGTTAGTATCATGTTACGGAAAAATATTTGATCTTTAATGTTTAGTGACATGCTAAGGTTTGTTATTAATATTGTGAGTATCATGCCTAGGATCTTGCTATTATTATGCTTTAACATGATTATCATAAGTATGATTATCGTTATTATATATTGTTATTCTGATTATTATTATGTTGCTTGATTATATTTATTATTATTGCTTGATCACGCCTTTTATGTATGTTTAAAGGGATTTGGTACTTGTAACACGCTTAATAAGATAATTAATAATCTTGTTTAGGGATAATATGATTATAATTCAAGTGATCGCTAATAATAGTCTTATTTGTGCATTATTATTCAACCAACATAGGTTAAACAGGTTTAGGGTAAACCTATTGATTTCATGTTAGTCAGAATGCGCACATGAATACGAGCAGAATAAAGTAGAGGCCTATTATTAGGGCAGGTTCAATCTCTTTTAGGTTGGATTTGTACCTTCATCCCCGAACTTCTTGTCATGGTTCAAGAACTATTGGAGTTAATGATCTCTTGGATCGTTAAGGGGTGTAAGTGTAACCTTCACCCTGTGAACGGTTTACAAGTTCCTAAAACTTGTTAGCGACTCTTTTGCTCTAGCTTCCTTTTCTTTGAACGCCACCATGCTTTAGTGTATGATCAGAGTCGGGTTCAAGTTTGGGGTAATGCTTGAAATATTCCCTACAGTTTTTTGGCGACTCTACTGGGGAGGATTTCTATTTTAATTCCTGAAATTTATTTTGGCAATGATTTCGAATGAGTGGATGAGACTCCAAAAGTTCTAAGTATTTCATGTGCATAATTTTGATTAACATTATTTTCATATGCATAAAAAATATCTCATTGGAAAGACCATCTGTAATGAGTTAAAAACATAGGATTTTTTACACGCAGGGAATTTGAGGAATATCTTTCACAACTAAGATCAAAATAATGCTGCAAAAAACTGAAAAATTTTATCGAACACAGAAAGCTGCTGAAGCATGTAGGAACCGGCGTCTAGAAAACAGAGTCTGTCGCCGATGATATAACTCTGTCGCCAGGTGCCACTCCTGTCGTCAGGCGACAGAGCTATATTGCGGCGACGGCCTCTGTTCGCTGGCGCCAAGTTCTTCCAATACCAAGCCAGAAATATGAGTTCTAATTTTGACCAGTTTTAGCACTGTTGGCTCGATTCTACCTCCTGATTGAGTTTTTCTCACTTTTCTGAAACCCATATGTGTTCTACATATGGACATAAACCTCTGGGAATTCATGATCCATCTACTTAATTGAACGCTCTTTGCAACAAAGGGTACATCCGAGAATGTTGAATTCACCAAACCATGGAAGCGAGTTTTTAACTCGCGGTGTCCCATCCACTCGTGCCATTCCGTCAAAAGGTAATGATTTCGCGCGGTTCATCCGGAAAAATAACCATGACCCTCTTTGACTAACCCATATCTCGAACTTTATAAAACTAGAGCCATGGTTAGGTTGCAAACTCATTGCATCATATTGTGCCTACTTGACTAATTGTGCATTATTTGTTGTGCATACTCTATGTGTTTTCCTAACCGTTTGTTTGACTTGTGTTTAAGTCTAAATAAACTGATTAATGACTAAAAGGACTTTGTCTAATTAATTGATTAATTAATTAATTTAAGTAATTAAAGTCTAATAATTTAATCGGAATTGACTTAGTACGACTCTAGGTATGTCCCGTAGAGTTAAAATACTGAAAGCAGTCCCAGATTAATGCTCCAGTAATAGCGCCATGATTTGGGCTGCAGCGCCACAGTATACTGTGCAACGCCTGGCGACAACTCTGTCATCTGGCACTGCACTGCAGAGTGCGACGAGAGTCCTGTTGCTTTAGCGATAGTTCAGCATTTTACTCGAGTCATCACGACAAGTCTAATCAAACAGTTTGCTAATCAATTCAGTTATTTTGTTAATAACAGTACCTTTGTTAAGTTCTTAATTGAGTATAGACACTAAGTCCCATGGTCTTACACAAGAGTCAAAGCATGTCACTCGCACTCACATATAAAGCACACACTAATATTTAAATACACTTTGACCATGTCTAGAGAGTCTTGTATGTGCGTGTTTTCCGTCATTTTTTTAGGGGCTAAGTCGGATATTAATCCTCCAATTAAACCACTTGTTTGAACCTTATACTTGTTTCCAAAAAAAAACACCCTATTTTTGCTTTTTTTCCTTTTCTTTATAAACTCATAAAGTCAAAGTCAATTTGAGTCAAGTCATTTAAAAAAATGGTTTAATTTATAGAGCGTGGTCAAGAAAGGAAGGGCGTTTGATCAGAGACAACCTTTTCGTTCAAGTACAACTTTTTGACAAACCAATCGCTCAAAAAAGGAAAGCCAAGAAGATAATGGCGAGTCAAGAAGAAGTTAATGAGCTCAAGAAGCAAATGGCGTGTGTTACTGAACTACTGAAGACCTTAACCCTCCAAATTAATGACCCTGTGAAGAAACAACAAATGGATCTTATGCAAGAAAGCTTGAGCAAGCTATCTAGTGATTACAAGTTTCAGGGCATTAGTTCACAAGGGGTCTCGGTGGACAAGGAGCTTCTTCTACAGAAGTTCAATGCCAACGACATCCCAAAATTCAAGGCAACTGATAACCCTTATTTCCATTTAAGAGCTTTTGAAACAATAATGAGTATTAAGGGTATTGATAAAAAAGTATTTCCTTCTCTATTTTCCTTATCTCTTGAAATCGTTTGCCAACAATGGTTCTTCTCCCTTGATAAAGAGAAAACCTCTACTTGGGAATCAATAGTAAACGCTTTCATTAATAGGTATAAATGCAATATTCAAGCTGAAACTGATCATAGGGAACTTGAAATATTTAAGCAAAAAGAGAATGAAGGTTTCACTTCTTTCTTCAATAATTGTAAAGAAACCTCTGCTAGGATAATTGAAGTACCAAGTGAAAAAGAATCTGTGAGGTTGTTCATCAAGAACCTTCAAGAAAAGTACTCCAAGCATCTGAAATATCAAACCAATCTACACACCTTCAAGGCCGTCTATGATATTGGGATAAACATTGAAGACAACCTTGCTAAACAAAAAGCTGCTAACAATAATTCCAACAATGGCGGGAAAGGCAAGAAGAACGACAATCCTTCTTCTTCCAAAACCACCCACTCAAACAATGTTAGCACCTTTAATTTGAGTGAAGTCCTTGCTATGAACAACCAAGGACAAAAGAAACCATTTAGGAGGAACTTTACTCCTATTGGTATGAGTTGTGACACCGCATTTGATCGACTGAATGCAAAAAGGTCTTATAACTCCTATTGGACCATTTGGGGACCCACCAGTTGAAAAGAGGACAGCTAATTGGAACCCCAATGCACATTGCAAATATCACCAAGGTAGGGGCCATCTCACCGAGAATTGTTGGAAGCTTAAGTAAGCCATCCAAGATTTAATTGATAACAACAAACTACCATTGCCCCCTGCCAGTAAGAAGCCAAGCATCAACAATGCACCTTTCTCCGATTCCTTGGCCATCTCTGATGAGGAAAATGATGTTGATCCTCATCTCTCATCAAACCTATTGAAGAAATTCATGCTATCGAAGAAGAGGAGGAAACCTTTTTCGATGCCATGGATGACTTTCCAGAACCAGAAACCAAGGAAGACCTGCAAATGCTTATGTGGTTCATGTGGGAGGGAATAGACTTACTACGTGAGGCTATTGAATTTGCAAAGAAACAAGGGGAGGAACTTCAGAAAAAGTGTGATAAAATTCCATCCATGAAGAAGAAAACATTCCCTCTCCAGGTAATTGACACACTTAAAGAAGAGTAATAAACTTCATACTCCAATTGGGACTACCTATTCTAAAATGTTCAAAATGCTCTCCGAGAATGGTAAGGTCAAACCTCTCGAGACGAGACCATTTGAATCTCTAAAGAGGACAGACAAGTTATACTGTCCATACCATCAATCAGGAGGACATACCATTGAAAATTGTTTTAAATTTAAAGATTTAATTCAGAAGATGATTGAAGATAAAAAGCTAGTTCAAATCCCACAATAAGAAGACATAAGCATCAATGGGGTTTGGGACAACGACGAAGAAGACGTCTACCTAAAAGACATGGAAAAACCTCCACTTTCAGTGTCGTATTCAATAGGTGATTTTTGGGAAGAAGAGGATAGATTCACCTATAAACGTTTTCACAAGATCTGGGAGAACGCAACCTCTCGGCTTTACACAATCTATTCCAGCCGTGCAGCAAGTTCCCACAACTCTCATAGAAGACAATGACATTGTCAAGCAATTCAAAAATACCAAGGTCGAGATGAATGTATGGAAACTTCTAGCTACGTCTCAAGAACATAGGTTGGCGGTAATGAATGCCTTGGATAAGATAGGGATAGATTCCGACACCACTCCTGAAGGGTTGGCTAACTTCCTTACGAGTGATCTCCTTAGTCCTATCAACTTGATCACCTTTTCTGGCAAAGATTTACCTCCAGATGGTGACAAGCATTACAAGGCGCTAAACCTCATAGTAGTCTGCAAGAGAATGAATGTCCCAATGACTCTTGTAGACAATGGATCAATAATTAATGTCCGTCCACTTAGAAATGCGAGGATGTTAGGCATAAGGGATGAAGACTTAACCCCTTCAATACAAGGAATAAGAGCTTATGACAATACTCGTCGCCAGGCTCTTGGTAAAATTACTATGAATCTAACGGCGGGAGCAATAAAACATTCCACTACCTTCCAAGTGGTAGACATTAAAGCTTTATTCAAGTTATTGTTGGGACGCCCTTGGCTTCATGACCTCAAGGCTGTTCCTTCATCTCTTCACCAACAGGTAAAATCCATAGTTGGAGGAATTCCCATCACAATCGATACTTCGACTATGAGGATAAAAGCTGTGGAAAATCCGATCATTAATGTGGAGCACGATGAAGAGATGATGAAGACTTGTGGGGCTTTAATGAAGAGGTCTCCTTAATCGAGGAAATTGAAAAGACCCCTCTCTGTCACGAACCCCACTCCAATATGACAGTAAATGCTATTCTCAAGAGACAAGGGCACTTTCCGGGAATGACTCTAGGAAAGAAAAAGGAAATAGCAAGACAACTGGAACTACCTGGCCTCTCTAAGTTAGATACTTTCAGACTTGCGCTGTGTCTGTGCTCCCCCCGTGGGTTGGGGGTCGTGTCCTTTGAAAATTTGAATTCGAGGTTAGGGCGAATTCGGTTTTCTCAGTTGCCTTGTCGCGTGAGAAACTTGTTTTGAACTGTCCCTTTTTTCCAGTTTTTTAAGGAAAATAAGGGACTGGCAGCTTCTATATTTGGTTACCCCTGCCGCGTCGTTCGCTTTCATGCGTGTGAAAGTAAGGTCTCCCCTTCTTCATCCGTAGTATCTCCCCGGAAAGAGCCCTTTCCTAAATGGCTAAGGCTCGCAATCGAATCAACTCGGGAAGATCATAAGCGAGCCCAGGAAAGGTCTAAGGTGCGTAGGAACGCTCGCACCCAAAAGAAAGCAATCCCAATAGATTGGTATCCTCTTACCCTCAATGGACAGTTTATAAGAGAAGGAGAGGACTATCCATGCTATGAATTTCCCGAACCTTTTGTTGTAAATGGAATAAGACAACGGTGTTTGAAATCTTTTTGGATTGCTACTTTTTAGATGAGATCCCAACTCCTATTCATAAGGAGAAAGCACCCCCATGCTTTTACTTTAATATCATGGGATTACTATTTGGGCGAGAAAAAGATGAGCCGAGGTATGAAGAGGACAACTCCTCGCTCATCCAAACGGTCCTACTAAGCGAGAACTTTGACCCTTCAAAACTCATCACTCCAGCGGAAGGATTAGTACAAGGGTGGCGCAAGACGGTCAAGGTGGCTACTCCAAGTGGAAGAAAAATCTATATAACAACAGGGCAAGGACTGATGTTCGAAGAGTCGTCTTAGTCAGAGTCAGAGTCTTTTCCTATAGAGTCTTCCAAGTCTTTAGCTGTAGCACCCCCTACTTCTTCTATTTCTACTCCTAGGATAGTTAGTAATCAAGTCCCTGAGGACATTTCCCTTTTCGATGTAATGATTTCAGAGTTCAATAATATGTCTTCTTCTGCTTACTCCTCGTGTTTTTCATAACCCAAGATGACGAGCATTGCTTAACTAACAATGAAAATGACAAAGAAATTATTAAAGCAATAGAAACACTTGAAAAGAAAACACCGATAATTGAGGAAACTGAGACGGTTGATATCTCAAATGATTCAACCATTAAAAGAGAAGTTAAAATCGGATTAACACTTAATGAATAAGAAAGAACCGATTTAATTAATCTACTTTAAGAATTTATTGATGTATTTTCTTGGTCATATGAAGATATGCCAGACATTAATAGAGAAATAGCTCAACACACTATACCACTAATTCCAGGAATGAGACCTGTAGAACAAAAGTTGCGTCGAATGAAACCCGACGTAACTCTTAAAATAAAAGAAGAAGTTCAAAAACAAATAACTGCAGGTTTTATGAGGGTATCCAAATATCCCGAATGGGTAGCCAACGTGGTCCCTGTTCCAAAGAAGGATGGAAGGGTAAGAATTTGTGTCGACTATCGAGACTTAAATAACGAAAGTCCAAAGGAAGACTTCCCTTTACCACACATTGATATTTTAGTAGATAATACAGCAAATCATGCACTTCTCTCATTTATGGATGGATACGTGGGATACAATAAAATTCTCATGGAAGAAGAAGACATGGAGAAAACAACATTCATAACACCATGGAGTACTTACTGTTACACGGTAATGTCATTCGGGTTGAAAAAAGCGGGTGCTACTTACCAACGAGCAGCGATTGCCCTACTCAATGACATGATGCACATAGAGGTTGAGGTATATGTAGATGACATGATTGTGGAATCAAAAGATTGCCCAGGACATCAAGTAGCCTTAAGAAAAATCTTCGAAAGGGTAAGAAAATACAACATGAGGTTGAATCCATCAAAGTGTGCTTTTGGAGTCACCTCAGGCAAGCTCTTAGGGTATGTCATAAGCTCTAGAGGAATAGAGATAGACCCAACCAAGATCAAGGCGATCATGTCAATGCCACCGCCCAAAACCGAGAAACAAATTTGAGGGTTTATTGGCCGGTTGCAATATATAAGTAGGTTCATATCAAAATTAACAACGATATGCGAACCAATATTCAAGAAGATAAAAAAAAATGTGCCAGTAATATGGGACGATGAGTGTCAAAAAGCCTTTGAAAAGATCAAAGCCTATCTCGCAAATCCTCTCGTATAAGCTCCAGCACTTCCAGGGATCCCCCTTAGATTATATTTAATAGTCACCAAGGAGACAATAGGAGCTATGCTCGCACAAGAAGTAGAAGGTAAAGAAAATGCAATCTACTATCTAAGAAAAAAGATGCTCGAGTATGAAGTACGTACACTACCACAAAATAAGGATTAGAGAACGCCTAAAATAGGGAATAGAGAGCGCCTGTGAGGCGCTCTTCTGAGGGGGTGCCCTATAACATTTATAGAGCGCGTCTTTCAGGCGTTCTATATCAAACACAATATAGAGTGCCTGTATAAGATAACAGCTCTCTATTTTGTGTAAAAAAGGAATAAAAAACAAGGAAAACAGAACGGTTAACTAGTGATAGGCGCTCTATATATATTAATAAAAAAAACGCCTATCTTAGATAGGCGTTCTCTAGCTTTTTCTCATTTTTTAATTAAAATGATTATTGATTTATTTTTGTTTACGAAATAGGGCATCGATCTTTTTGTTTTTTTAAATTAAAAAAAATAATGAATATAATAAAATTGGTTTCCCATTTTTGGGTAATTTTTTAAATGCAATATTGCCCTGTATACACCCTGCTTTGCATAAACCTGCTTTCAATAAAAATAAAATACAACCTGCTTTGTTTAAAAACAAATACAACCTGCTTCTTATAGAATAAATACAACTGCACAACTTTCCCAAAAAAAAATAGAAATTTCATTCATCAGAAATATTTACATGGTCAAAAGTTTCATTCTAGTTTGTTCAGAAAAAAAGTCCATTCTAGTTCCATTCCAAATATAAATAACACATATACAAGATATCCAAAATATATTCCAAAATATATACAAGATATCCAAGGTACTTAATATGTACTGCCCACTTACAACTCACGCTGATCATCATCGTCCTCCTCGGCTGGTTGATGTCTTGTAACAAATAAGACCACATGTCTCGAATCTCGTCGATCATTTGTTGAGAATATTTGACAGGAGCTTTGTCAAAATACTACATGTAAAAAAAAAAAATATATATATATATATATATAAATATAAATGAGATATATAGTGGTAGTCCTGATTTCTACCCTATAAAACCATCAGATTATAACAGATACTTATATTATCCTTAGGAACTGGAACAACCAGAGAAAAATTAGGAGGCTTCTTCCATAATATTATCCTTACATGTATACACATCGCTAGGACACAATGTATAAAATCACGATTAGGAGTCTTGGTTGCTTCCGTGCATAATGTTTGTTATAAGGACTGTATTATAAGCTATATAAGCTGAAATGGGTTGATATATTTATTGCCCTTGGTGAAGCCTATGGACTGATTGAAACCTTGGTGGGAGCCACTTCATTAAATTTTATGAGCTGGGTTTTTGTTGCATGTTGTTGCTTTGTATCAGCCACTTCACACACCTCATAAAGGGTAATATACTGTGTTTTTGCTAACTTTTAGTTCATAAGTTTTGCCAGAGTCATGTCAAAAGCATTGGCTCTATTGTAGGCTATCATCTTCTTGCTTGATAGGTGAGGGGTTTTGTTTGGTGGTGATCTAGAGTTTTTATTAGGATTCTAAGTAGATGAAAAATATCCACCCTCCCCTCTCCCCTCTAGCCCCTTCCTTGTCTGGTAAAAAAGCAAAGAAAAAAAATATTGGGAGAAAAAAGCTCTGAAATCATTGCATGTGTTTGGGTTTTTCTTGGTCAAGCTTGTAGTGCCTGGCTCAAGTGTTATCAGGCTGCTTCATTTCTTTCTGCTTTAAGCATAATGTGTTAGCAGCTAGACAGGCAAGTAGGTGGGCTAACTGTCCAACTGGGTAGTGGGTATACACTTTTATTAGTCTAGCAGACTTATAACTTGGTACCTAATAAGCTTCATAGAAAATATGAGTGGTAGCATAGATTATTGTACTCTGAATTAAAAGGAAAGCTATAGAACTTGTTGAAAACTGTTAGTTTTGTTAAATTTAACTGATTGTGAATCCTGTAGAAATTGTGAATCAAAGATTGCATATCCAGTGAAGTGATAGTTTTCTGGGTGATAGTTTGTACTCTGAATATTCTGCTTGATTGCCAAAAATCCTTCAATCAAGCAGTCAAGTGATAGTTTTCTAAGTGATAGTTTTCCAGTCAAGATTATATAGAAAAGTGAGCTAAATATAGCTTTGTTACACTCTTATATAGAGTAAAGATTCTTAATATAGCAGCAAACTAATATTATTTAGGTAACCAATACAAATGTAGATCTTCATAACATATATAATAAGAAATATAATGCAGGTCCTTAATGAATTCACAAGAAGAATGCTCTATGATTTTACATAATGAGATAAGAATTATAGTAGTTGAAAATAAAACAGGAAAATGAACAAGAAATTACCGGTTAAACCTTGAAAAAAATCACATTAAATTGCTAGAAACTACTAGTAGGTTGTCTAAATTTGCAAGACCTAAAGCTCACCGCTGCATACAATTAAGGAAGAGTAATACCTTGTCTGGTACATATGACTTTCTAGATTGAATTGTCTCTAGCATGTAACGACAAACATAATATCCACAATCGAAGTCGAAATCTTAACAAGGGCACTATTACAATAATAAATTTGAGTTATACAATTATACTTACAAATTGTAATCACAATACATAGATAAGTGAACCCAAAAGATAAAGTAAAGATCAATTACCTCTACTTGTTTCCATTTAATGGCTGAATTCTTATTCCACTTAATTTCTGCTCGGTACTCCAAGTTAAATCTCAAAATTGCCCTGTACTGCCACAAGGACTGGTTTAGTTTTTTTTTTTCCTTCTAATATCAGAACTAATAACCTAATAAGATTACAATATAACAATTAAAAGCTCATGCATATACTTATTGATGATATCTAGAGCAAATTGATGAGGTTGAAATTCTGCTCCTGCTGGATCTAGCCAATGTACTAATCCAACCCATGGACAAATCACCGCCAACATCCAGTGCATGCTACACATAAAGTTAGTTGAATAACATGAAATCATAAGAGTCATAAAATCATGATAACATAATAAGCACATTAAACAAATTACTTACTTATTAGTGTATGGAGCAAAGAATATTTGGTTTCGATTTTGTGCATTATTGCGAGCAAAGACTCTAACCAAATAGTCACATCAATTATTTTCATTTTCTTGCGTTGGAGTTTCAGGGGATATGAAATTAGAATCACAAAATGCATAGATTCCTGAGATACCTAGTGAATGAACCATTTCACTCAAGTGCCTTTCAAAATAATAATAATAATAATAATAATAATAATAATAATAATAATAATAATAATAATAATAATAATAATAATAATAATAAGGAAAAATTAGAAAATAACACCCAAAAATTATCACGATTTTGATAATAACACCACAAATAAAAAAACTTAGATTACAACACCACTAAAAAACCAAAAATTTTGATTTCAACACCACTTAACTTTTTCATCCAAAAAAACCGTTAATGGGTCCCACATTGTACACGTGTCAATTGTGCATTGGATTAAAATAAATAAAAAACAAAAAAAAAGGAAAACCCTTAAAATACCCAGCCACCATTCCTACCGCCGTTCTCCAACTCAGCCTCCACCGCCGTCACCCAATCCCAACCGACCACCCTCGACCCACAAAACCAGTCAACCGACCACCCCTTGACTGCCGAAATCAGCCCAAACGTACCCACGAAAGAACCCGAACCCCGATTTGGTTCAAGGTGAGGGTGAGAGGAGTAGGGCGGTTAGTGGGTTTGGGTATGGGTGGGTCGGGGTTTCGGCGGTTTGGCGATGACTTTTGGTTGGGTTTGGTAGAGGAGTACGGTGGCTGGCTGGTTAGGGTTGGATTTGGGTGGTTTGGCGATGGATTCTGGTCGGGGAGACGATAATGGGGGCTGGGTTGGTTTGGGTTGGGGTCTGGGTGGTTCGGCGACGGCGGGGAGACGATGATGGGGCCTAGGCTGGTTTGGGTTGGGTTCTAGGTGGTTCGGCGACGGCGCGGTGAGACGATGATGGGGGCTGACTGGTTTGGGGTCTGGGTGGTTTGGCGATGTCTAGGAGGCAGTGATAGGGGCTGGGTTGGGGTGCCGACCATGGTAGGGTTGAGTTAGGGGCTGGGTTGGGGTGCCGGCCATGGGCGCCGGTGGTGGTGGTGGTGGCTGGGTTAGGATTATAGGCTTTTTCTTTTTTTTTTTTGAATTTTTTATCCAATAGTTGATTGACACGTGTAACGTGTAGGGCCCACTTAACGGTTTTTTTGGATGGCAAAGTTAAGTGGTGGTGAAAGCAAATTTTTGGTTTTTTTTGTGGTGTTATAATAAAAACTTTTTTTTTTGTGGTGTTATTATCAAAATTGTGACAATTTTTGGGTGTTATTTTCTAATTTTTCCTAATAATAATAATAAAAACAAAAACAAAAAATCAATTAGAACAGTAAAAAAAAAAAATCAACTAAGTAAAGGGAAATTCACCATTTATATTATCACCACACTTACATCATAAAAGTTGACATGCGACTTGTTCCTATCTTTCTTTGAAAGCACCAATCACACATATCTTCATAATCAATGTTAATTTCCTGCTCATTATAAAACACATTCTTTGGGACTTTGATAGGTATGGTTTTTTCACTCCTTTTCATTTCAATAGCTAACTTCCTACAAACGCGCACCAAACTGGTGGTCAACTTCAATTTCTCCTCAGGAGTGATCACATAATTGGTGGATGATGATTGTGATAATATAGAATGAGTAGAAGGTGTGATTAGTTCTTACGCAATTCACCAACTATTTGCCTATCACCTGATCCATCTAAACCATGGCTGCTAAGTAATTCACCAAATGTAGCACTGTACACATCCTTGTTGACACCAAATCCCCCAAATTGGGCACTTGAACTACCAAGTTGAATTTGTTGGAATTGTTCCGGAGTCAATTGAAAATTAGACATAATAAAAGACATCAGAAAATTTTGATTGTTTGTCACATTTTCTAACTTTGTTTCGACTTGCTTGAGCTCTGATTGCACTTGGTTAGCGGGTGTAGGCTTCTTGTACCCGAAATACTCCTTGTTTGTGACACCTCCAACGGCCCTCACACAACCACCATGTTCAGGAGTGTTTAATGCTCTTGCCAATATATCATTGCGCCCTGATGCATCAATTTCTCCTTGATTATGTTGAGCCTCTAATTCTTTCTGAAATTTATAGATATTAGCCTGGTTGTGTTAGAATGATTAAAGATACTATCAGTTTGAGGTCTATGACTATGCAACATATATATGGATACATAATCTTACAATTGCTTGAGCTATTTCCAAATTTGCCAGATTATCAAATTTTAGAACTCCTCCCTCTTCTCTAGAATGAGCTCTAATCCAAACCAAATGCCGAGGTACATCTACAACTTGAATTCCTTGATTCTGCAATTCCTTAGCCTGAAAAAAGTACACAATTGAAAAGTCATAGTCTTATTTGTATAGTATTTATTGTTCGAGAAGCATGGAGTATTGTAAACTTACACTCTCGTCCTCATAATAAGAGTACCCTTTTCGACCCCCACGATAAGAAGTCTTCCTCTTTTTAGCCCTTTTTCGATTCAGTTCACTCAATTCCTTCAGTACGATATACATAATGTTAGTAAATAGCTTAGCTAATTCTTATATGACTTCATAATATTTATGTGACGAATATAAGATTACCTTAAACTTATCATCAAGACTTGTTTCAACGAACTTTTTCCAATCATCTACGGTTATCCATGGATACAAACTCGGTGGTGTCCAGATAATGACATCTGTAGTATTTCCCTCCTCGTCACACTCGTACATAAAATATTTTCTTAATCTAGCCTTGAATGCTCTCCACCTCTTTGATGCTTGTTTTATCACATATCCTTTACAATCTTCAGGAACAGTGAAACCTTTCTGCAAAAATTAAAATAAGCACACTATTAAGTTTAATAGAATTTACAACCAGCAGAAAAGAAAGGTTCTAAATATACAATAATTAACAAAAGTAAAAATTTATGAAAGGAAGAGAAAAATCAGACCGCAGGTAGGTCGCAACCTACTTAACTATTCCACAACCTGGTCGCAACAATGCAACATGGGGTCTATACAATTTTATTTAATAAAAAAAAAGCAAACACTTAATTAAAAATTTAATGAAAGTGTGCAGCTAATTAATGTACGCTCTTACCGTAATAAAGTCTAGAACTTCATTGATAACTTCTTTTGGTACTTCTTCCCACTCCTTATAATTAATACTTACTCGGATGCAAACAACAACACCAATATAAGTAGAAAAGTCAGTTTTATGATCTCCACAAGGCAATTTTTTGTGATTCCATTGTAAAGGGATTTTATTGCCACTTTGAATTGGTCTTCCAACTGCTGCACGGACTGTACGACCCCTGTGATTCTCACGTGTAGCAGCCTCTTGAGAGGAACATATTTGTTTTCTTTTATTTGCTATCAACCTAATAAACAGAAAATTTTATTAATGATTACACAATTGGTCAGCATAGATAAATAAAGAAATAGAAACAAAAAAATGCAAGCAATAAAAAAGATATACACGAAGTTCCAATGCATCATTTTATGCAGCAATCAGAACCTAATTGCAAATTAAGAAGGGTGAAGGGTTAAGGTTATTACAAAAGAAGTTATGTTGCCACTATGTTTGTAGCATTGTTTGCTGCCTTTTTACTATTCTTTTTTTGACGCTTTTGAGGTCTTTTACAAGTATCATCTTTGTTTTCAACCCAAATTCCTTCTTCATGGTCATTTCGAATATAGGTTGATGTATCATCAACATCTTCCATAACTTGGATGTCATTCAACCCAGACCTTTCCTCAAACAAAGCATTATCTTCATGTTCATCAATGGAATATCGAGGTCTTGGTGTTATAACAACAGACCTCCTCTTATGTGATGGGTCAGTCATGTAAAAGACTTGTTTTGCTTGGCTAGCTAAAATATAAGGATCTTCCTTATGACCAATTCTATCAAAGTTCACTAAAGTATGCCCCATGTCATCATATGTAACGTTATTGCTATCAGCCCATTTGCAACAAAAAACAGGTAGCAAAAAATCAGAGTAATGCAACTCACATATCTCTTCAATTACCCCATAATATTGCATTTTACACAAAACAGGACGAGTGTCTTTCGCACTAGCAAAATGCATTGCTTCAGTTTATAAAGATACCCCTCTATTTTGCATTGTACTCTTCTCATCTTGGTCCTTTGTATAAGAAGTCCAGCCATTAATGACATAACCAGAGTAAAAAGTGGCTGAAAAACTGGTCCGTATGCCAAACTCTTTAGACGATCCGAAATGGCATGTGATGAACCTTAAAACTCTTTCATTACCTCATTTTGGAACCAAATACCAAATGATTTATTATGCTCAGCAGCAATTGCTTTTGGATTAGCCTTTCGAATCAACCTCCTTAAAAAAGACATGTGTCGCTCAACATAAGGAGCTACTTCGTCTTCATTATGAAGAATATATGTGTGTGCCATACGCCATTTCTCTCGAGTCAAGTCCCTATCTCTACGACCTATTGTCCCTTTACCATCAAGTCGGCCACAATGTCGAGATTTAGGAACCCCTATGGTCTTCATATCTCCTAGAAGATCCATGCTAAGTTCAATAGCTGATTCATAAACCATTCTCTCCGCGATACAAGCTTCTGGACGAGAAAAATTCTTAACATAATCTTTATAAGTTTTCATTTGCCTTTCAAAAGGCCATGAACTCCTCATATGCACCGGACCACAATATTTAATCTCTCTCACCAAATGAATAGGGAGATGAACCATGATATCAAAAAAGGCGGATGGAAAATACATCTCAAGCTGACACAAAATAACAACAATATCTGTTTCCATAGAATCCAAATCGCTTGGTCTGAAGACTTTGCTGTGTATTGCATTAAAGAATGAACATAATCTAATAATGGAATATCGCACATTTTTTGGAAAAATGGAACGAATAGCAACAGGTAAAAGATATTGCATCAAAACATGACAGTCATGAGACTTAAGACCCACAAGATTCAGATTTTGCATTGAAACTAGAGAAGAGATATTAGAAGAAAAGCCCTCAGGCACTTTTACCCCAGATAAAGATGCACAAACTTCTGCCTTTTCTTTCCTAGAAAGTGTATAGGCAGCAAGGGGCAGATATTTTCTATTTCCAGACTTAACAGCATGGAGTTCATTTCTGATTTTAATTTTTTTAAATCAAGTCGAGCCCCTTTACCATCTTTTGTCTTTCCAGGAATATCTAGTAAAGTCCCTATCAAACTATCACAGACATTTTTTTCAATGTGCATCACATCTAGACAATGTCGCACAAACAGATGTTTCCAATATGAAAGGCGCCAAAACTCTGAACACTTCTTATAACCCTGTTTGGGAAGGGCGTTTCTATTTTTCTATAACTTGCCAAACGTAGTTTGAATGTCTTTTACCCTTTCATACACTTCAAGGCCGGTAGAGACATGTGGCTAGCAATTAAACTCTTGTTTCCCATTAAAAGCCTTTTTCATTCTACAATAGCATTGATCACATGGAAGAAATGGACGATGGTCAAAGTACACTATCTTATGAGATCCTTTCATATACTCACCCTTCCAATTGTCTCACATATAGGACAAGGGGCTGTTCCTTTTACACTATACCCCGAAAGATTACCATATGAAGGAAAATCTTGTATTGTGCAGAACAACAATGCTCTTAAATTGAAAGTTTCCTTTTGATTAGCATCAAACACTTCAACTCCACTTTCCCACAACAATAACAAATCATCAATAAGAGGTGCTAAGTACACACAACTATCATTTCCTGGTTGTGTTGGTCCAGGAATTATCAATGAGAGTATAATGTATTTTCTTTTCATGCACAAGGAGGGGGGCAAGTTGTAAATGGCCAATATAACTGGCCAAGTACTATGGCGGCTACTGAGAGAGCCGTATGGATTCATACCATCTGTAGACATTGCAAGGCGTAGGTTTCGTTCTTCTCGACCGAAATCACTCCATTTCTCATCGACAAGTCTCCACTGAGGAGAATCGGCTAGATGTCTAAGTAAACCATCATTCTTTCGCCCGAATTTATGCCATGTCAACTTCTTAGCTTCATCTGGATTTGAATACATCCTTTTAAACCTAGGGATAATGGGAAAATACCATAAAAACTTTGCTGGAACTCCTTCAAATTTGTACCTTGAGACCTTACATTCTGGGCAACTACCAAGAGATTCATATTTTTTTCAAAAAAGTATGCAATCATTCGGACATGCGTGAATCTTTTCATAATGCAAGCCCATTGTACACAATATTTTTTTTGCCTCATATGTACTACTTGGCAAAACATTGTCAGGAGGAAGCACATCGTACAAAAACTCAAGTAATGCGCTAAAACTCGTATCTGTCCAACCATGGCCTGCTTTTAAATTGTACAGCTTAAGTACACTTGACAATCTTGTGTACTTATCACAACCTAGATATAACGGCTTCTCAGATTCCTGTACGGTCACATCAGGATCATCCTCAACCCTTTCCTCAAACCCATCTATCATGTCCTCTAAGTTATCACCTTCATAATCAATATGACCATCATCCATTCTTTTGCCCATTGGTGATGTTCCTTCTCTACTTTCTCCATGGAGATACCAATAAGTATATGTTCGATCAAATTCCCATTTACTCAAATGAGCAAGTATAACATCGACTTTGTGATAACTAAGATTATGGCAAGTATAACAAGGACATGGCATAGTATCACGACCTTCATTATTCGTTACAGCAAATTTAATAAAATCCACAACTCCCTGATCATATTTTGGGTCCACGGGTTTGGTAGTTGTAATCCAACTTTTACCCATTCAAAACACTAGTAGATAAAAAGAAGAATATAAAAATAAATATTAAAAGTTATAATAACAATATATATTAATAAATATGCATCCAAAGGCATTGGGTATCATAACACTTAGCTTAACTCACTAATATTCTAATAAGATCATGTAATATGATCCAAAATCCCTATGTTTATCTATATATTTATAAACGATATTATCTACCTAAGGTCCTAATTCCTAAGCATATATATCCATAATTCCAATAATCAAGCAATCTGCCAAACTTTAAATTCACAACAAAAAAATTGTATATACACCAAACTCAAGAATGAATATATATATATATATATATATATATATATATATATATATATATATATATATATATATATATATATATATATATATATATATATATATATATATATATATATATATATGTCAGAGTAGTTTACCAAAAGCAAGCTTCTAAATTCACACAAAGTTCAAAATTGTAAAAATCAAGAACATAACAGAAATTGTGGAGTATCAAAACCGTCAACCTTCAGCAAAAATTAAAATTTAACACAAAATACCAAAATTCGTCTATATCTAGCAAGAATTCCATCACTAGAAACCGAAATTGACAAAGATTCAAATAGATTACATGAAAATACATACTTAGGGTTCATCTTTGAAAAATTAAAATTGTAATTAATTAGATTAAAACAAACCTAACGTTGAGTAGTAGCTTTGAGTAGCAGCGTCGGCTTCGTAGCAACATTTCTCTTAGTTCTTCTTGGAGGTGGAAGCTATGGAGATTCAATTGGAGAGGCGGTGGAGAAGAAGCAGTAGCGTTTTTGGGTTCTAACTTTTTTTTGGTTTGAAAGATTTTTAGGTTCTTTTGAAAATATAAATTAATTTACTTATTCCTTCCGCGGGATTTAGCGCGCCTCGTGTAATTTTCACTTGGTCAAAATCATATAGATCGGTTAAGTCTGACAGGCGCTCTATATTGTATGGTAATGTTTAAAAAAAATAGAAAAATCTATTAGTGACATATAGAACGGTTAACATAGAGAGGTGCTATATATAATTTAACCTACAAAACGTTCTTCTAAGATAGGCGTTCTATATAATTCTAGAGATCGCATTTCCAACTTCACCGTTGTGTATTATGCGTTATTTATTCTCCATTTTGTGGTAGTATATACGCTACGCACCACTTGAGAAATTGTGCCTCGCATTGGTGTGGGCCACAACCAAGCTAAGACATTACATGCTCGTGCATACAGTCTTTGTAGTTTCCCAAATGGATCCACTTAAGTATCTATTCGAAAAGTCTACACTCAATAGGCGCATATCAAGGTGGATAGTCAATTTAGCCCGCTTCGATGTGAGATTCATACCTCAAAAGGCTATCAAAAGATCCGTGGTCTCGGATTTCCTAGCGGATTTTCCAATAGAGGATTCGACGCCGATACATGACAATGAATTTCCAGACGAAGAATTGATGGTCATAGAAGATGATACTTGGACTTTATACTTCGATGGAGCCTCAAACTAAAGGGATGTGTGATAAGTGACTTTTATGTCACTTTTAGGGTGTTTACTGAGTGGCTTTCCGACTTATTTTCCAATACTTTAACTCTTTTTATCCTTTATTTCTATTATTTTCTTATTCTTGTCTTTTGTCCTTTATTTGAGTGTTTTGGTAATTTTTAGTGTTTTTGTGTTTAGTATCTTTATTTGATTTGTTTTAGTTTATTTTCTTATTTTTATTTTATTTGATTTTATTGTTTATCTTTATTTTTTTTTTTTAGTCTTTAGTTTTATTCTTTAGTCGTAATTTTATTTTAGTTTATTTAGTTTCTTTTTATTATTTATTTTCTTTTATTTGTCTCGGTTTCATTCTCGGGTTTGTTTATGTGTAGGTTCGAGTTCGAGGTCCAAGCCAATTTCCCAAGCCTTTTTCATCCTCCTAGCAGCTCCCTCAATTCACCAAACCACCTGAACCACCATTCAGCCACCCTTAACACCATTCCCCTGCTCCCATAAACCGCAACCAACACCACCTTCAGCCACCCTTAACACCATTCCCCTGCTCCACCACTTCCACACACAAAACAGCAACCACCAGCTCCACCACTGCTGCCCGCTCCACCACACAAAACAGCAGCCACCAATCACCACCTATAACAGCCACAACAACGCCCACAACAACCCTTGCACCACCGTCCACCAAAACCCACACCAATCAACCAACCACCTCACGCAACCACTTGCGAACCTCACACCAAGAACCACCTCCAGCAACCAACACTACCAAACAACCACCAGCAACCCCTGCTCCCTCACGCAAAACCACAGCAAAACCACCACACTCCCTTGATTTCCCTCTCCTCTTCTCACCTTCACGCAACAACATCAACTACCTGAACCACCAACACCCCGCAACATCCCCCCCATTTAATCCACCTCACGCATCTCCCCAACTCCATCTCCACCACAATCAACCACGCACATCAACAACAACCCAGCCACAAAGTCCACATGCAACAACCAGCCATGAAACCACCAATTCGCATAAGCAACGGCAAAAATCAGAGCAATCGCAAATTAATTGGGTTCGAGCAAACCGAATAGGAGTTCGGTCGAAGTTCGAACCAGAAAATTTTGAGGTTTTGTAATTTGAAGAGGTGTGGTCGAACACACCGATGGTTCGACCAAACCAACCCCGTAGGTCGGCCGCACCAACCCATGGTTCGACCCAACCATTTCACGAGCTTCGCGCGTGACTCTTAATGAAAATCGGACGGCCACAATTCCTTCAATTAATCCAAAGGCCGAGAATTTGGTGATGCTAGATGATGATAGTGTTGATGAACGGTGATGATGGTTGGTTGGATGATGGTTGATGATAGAATGAGAGCATCCATGTACGGAATAGGGGAATTGGGGGGGTCTGATTGTTTTCGTGGGTTTTATGGGAATTTTGGGGTTTTGGGGTTTCTTTTTCCATTTTATTTTATTTTATTTTTTTTTTTAGTTTTGTTTTTTTTGGCTTTTAGTTTAGTTATTTTAATTGTTTTATTTAGTTTTATTTCTTTTTAATTTATTTTATATTATTTTAACTTGTATTATAAATACCCTCTTGGGGTTATTTTCTCACAACTTTTAATCAACATTTTATTTTTAGATAGATTAGATTAGTTTAGCCTATATTATTTTCTCTCTTATGGTTACATTAGGATTTTCTCTCTCTAGTTTAGGAGTAGTGTAGAGAGAGAAAGCTTGGATTTCCATGGAGTTTTTGAGAGGTTGAAGAAGCAACTTTGTGGAACTTCTTCTCATCTATTCAATGAGCATTTTCTAACTTTCTCTCATCTTTTTTTCTTTGCTTAATCCTTAGTTTTTGCTTTTTGTTTGTTGATTTGAGTAGATTAATTAGTTTGTTTGTTTAATCTTGTTTTTATTCTTATTTTACCTTGTTGTCCATGTCTTTCTTCATTATGTTAGCTTAGGTTTTGTTCTAGGGAATTGGATGAAGGTTATATTAATGAATTGAATGATTGATTGTGATTAGTCTGAAATTGTTTCTTGATTATTGTGTATGGGTGATGCTTCTATGGATTAAAATCTTTCTAGCTAATCGATTCTATGCTCTTAATTGTGCTTTCAATCAATTGTGCGAGAGTGAGTTGGTTGAGAGCCCTAAATTCTTCCATACCTTTGCTAGGCTAGTTGCACGAGAGTGAATTAGTTTAGTAGGATAATTAACATGCTTAATTGTGCGAGAGTGAGTTAAATGTGTTGATGTTCCTAATCAAGATAATTTTTATCTATTTGTATGATGTTGTTTAATACATTGATGTGATTGGATTCCACTTTCCCTAGTTTTAGTTGTTTGTTCTTAGTCGTGTTTAGTTTAACCTCTCTCTATCTCACGACCTTTCCTAGTAGTCTAGTTGGCACAAATTAATACACTTAGTCCTTTTGGGTTTGACCCTTTAATTGCCACTAACTAGTTTAGTGTAAGTTTAGGTATTATAAATTTCTAATTTGGTTAGGGTTAGTAGTCCCAACGACCTACTCTTACCCGCGATCAAATTTTGGAGCCGTTGCCGGGGACTAAGGCGTTCATTGGTTTGTGTTGATTAGATTAGCTAGGTTCTTGTATATGATTTTATTTTTGTTTGCTTTTCTTTGTACTTTGTATAAAAATGGCATGCTTATCTTTTCCTCAATTTGATGGTGAACCCTTCTATGCTTACTTTGAAAGACTAGATGGTTTCCTTAGTTACCATGGGTGTTCTCTTAGTGATGCTTGTGGTATAGATTATTGGGGCATGAATGAGTATACTAGGGGAATGGCTGAGGACATGAATAATGGTAGATTTTGTCATTTGTCTATGCATGATGCTTGGGATTTCTTCACATGGCTTGCTAGAGATTCTTTAGATAGAGAATCTCATGTTTCTTGTTTTGATTCTCAATGCCAAGATTCTTCTAAGTTTTGCATGAATTCTCTTAATACTTCTTATGTGCCTTGTGATGATCTAAGTATGCAAATTGACACCTTCCCCCCTTATGCTCATTTTGATAAGGTTTGTGCTAATTTTAATGATATGCAATTTGATTTTGAGCATGAACCTCAACCCAATAACATTGATGCCCAAATTCTCTCTCAAATGCAATATCTCACCCAACAACTCCAAGAGCTTCAAGAGGAACAAAAATTGAGAGAAGTAAGGCTTGCCCAAGTGATGAGTGCTATGTTTGATTTAGATGGACGTGAGGCACCTCACTTGGAGTTTGAGAGTGTTGTTGAGGATGATGTAGGGTAAGGGTGTGAAGGTGAGGGGAGATTTTCTTGTGATGAGAGGATTTTGATCCTTTTCATTCCCTATTTGAGCTTGATTGCCATCCTTCCCCTTATTCACCCCCTTTGAGAGCTTCCCTTGGTGAGGATATAAGTGAGCCATATTCATGTTTGAATGAGGGAGTTCATGAGGATGATGATGGTGAGTTTGAGAAATCAAGAGAGATTGAGAGTCCCTTGAGTGATGGTGGAAGAGTTGGGAATGAAGAAAATGTCGATTTTGAGGTTTCCAACCCCCTTCCCCATCTTGATGAGTCCACCTTGCATGTTTTTGACCCTTCTATCCATGAGTCTTTGGACTCATTTGAGGTTATGGCTAGTATGTTCATTGAAGGTGTAACAAAACATTATAGCCTTTTGGGAGAGTTCATTGGCAATGCTTCATGGGAAAGGGATGAGTTTGAGACAAACCTTTATCCTTTCATGCATGGTTTAGAGACTCTAGGCTTTGAGGATCTTGAGGGAGTTGTTGTTCATCGTTGTGATAGAAAGGAGGATGAGGTTGTTTTTATGGGAGAGTTTTTGTTTGAGGGAGATGTGAGTCATGAATGTTCTTTTGAGGATTCTATGATTGATTTTCATGCCCTCAATAATGATGTGAGGGTTTGTGAGACCATTGTTTCTCCTCCTCTTCCTCATGTTCCTTGTGACCACATCTCCTACTATCCCATGTTCCTCCCTTCTTTTGTCAAAGAGCCTATTGAGGACCTTCTCTTGTTTGATGAGACTCTTCCTTTTCGTCCTCCTATTATTGAGGAAATGGTTGATTGTGCCACTCAAAAAGATTTTGAGGAGATTTTGTCTTTTTATTCTTTTCCTTATTTTTCTTCTTATTTCTGTTCTTATTTTCTTGATTTTTCTTTTGATTTTTCTTCTTTCTTTTGGCATCTTCCTCCTCACTTACGTGCAATAATCTTGTTGCATGTCTTCCTCCCGTAATTTGCCTACTTGTTATCATATGAAATGTGTAGTAGTGCATTTGATAAGCTCTTGCGTTCATTGCAATATTATTTATTAGAGTGGTCTCGCTTGGACGTTAAACAAGCCTTTCTCGGGAAGTAACCCGAGGTTTTTATTGCTTTCATTTTCTTTTCTTTTTAGATTAGATTTTCTCTCATGGAAATGTTTGTGTTCCCCTTGCTAGGTACATAACTTGATATACACTTATGCATTGGTTTGGATCAAGAATTAAGGAAGTTTAATGCCTATTTTTGCTAGCATATGGAAATCGAGATTCAATTCAAGAGGAAATCGGCTTTGAAAGGTTGAATTGGTTCATTTGCGGGTAATTACACCCACTAATATCCGGTAATATCTTTCCTAGCTCTTTCTCTAATGGTTGGTGACTCGTTGGACTTGTGTTGGTTTGTTGGATTGATTTCTTTCTTTTCCCCTCCCATGGATTATTTTGTTTATATTTGAGTATATTGTCTCACTCAAGCTTGGGGGGAGGGTATTCTATCATGTTTGGTGGGGTGTTGATTCATTTATGCCATGCACTTGAGTATATGCATTTCCATGTCTTTTCTTTTATTTTGAAAAATCCAAAAAGATTTTTGTTTACTTTCAAGGTAATTTTGGCAAAATGTGTTTTGTTTGTTCTTATTTTGGAAATTTTGTTTTGGGACTTGAATCCTTGAATGTTTTTCTTCCTAAGTGGTAAATGTATGCACGGTTTAAGAGTGTCATTGATTGACTCTAGGATACTATATGCTAAGGTAGTCAGGTTAAGAACTTTTAGGGGTCCCTGAAGCCTTAGTTCACTGGAATGTGGTAAGATGGAGTTACTCTCTATAGTGGATTTGAAACCCTTGGTTGGTTTTTGTTTGGTTATAATCCCTTGTGAGCTTCATTTGTTCTAGCCTTCATCACCTTGTTAAGTGGCTATTTAGGATCCTTGACTATGCATGTCTTAATCCTTGTTTTGACCTCTAGCTCCCAAGATCGTGACTGAGCCACTCTAGGGGAGGAAAAGAGCACTTTTTCTCTTTTTTCTTTATCTTCTTTTTGCTTTGTTACAAATTTGATTTTCTATTTTGCATTACCCTACTTGCTAACCAATTTGAGCCTAATTTTCCTTTTCTTGTCTTAACCACATTACAAACCCAATGGCCTATGTTTACCAACCCTTTTAGTTAGTGAAGCATTGGCATGTGAGGTTTGAGTTTTGAAAGTGTTGAAATTGAACAAGACATTTTGTGAATTGGTTTAAGTACGGTATTAAAAGTAGAGCTTGAAAAGAAAATGCAAAAATTTTGAGAAGAAAGATGCAATTCAAGAAAATCAAATGAAGTTTCAAGAAAAAGCCGTCCATAGTTTAAAAAAAAGGCAAGGACATCAAATAAGATCTTAAAAAAAAATTTGAAAAAGAAACAAAAACACACAAAAATATTTTAGTTTGGTTTCGTTTTCTTCCCTAGTTTAAGCATTGAGGACAATGCTTCGTTCAAGCTTGGGGGGGGGGAGCGTTACTTCGGTTTTGGTATATATTGTGTTAGTGTTGAATAAGCTTGGGGGAGATGGAATTATTGGTATTTTTGTTTGATATTTTGTAACTTCTTGAGTTTGTTTTTGAGAGTAGGCCACTCTTTTGCTTCACTTAGGAAATATCACCAAAATTTTCAAATTTTTACCCCGCCTTAACCCTTAGCCTTACGTTACAACCCAATAAAAGACCCTTAGACTTTAGTGGGGTTGGGTCAAAGAACGGTGGAGGGAGATAGACTTCAAACCTATGGAGAGAGTATGCGTAGTTGAGATGTCGGGATTACCTTCTCAAAGTTTTTCATTTCTTTATTTTTTTCGGTTCCTTCGTGGAATCATGAGAAGCTAGCTTGAGGGTTGATTTGATCCTAGTGGAGAGAACGCGGCCCGATTGGTTGGGGCTAGGGTGGATTGTGTACCCATTAGTTCTCTATGCTTAGCATATGTTATGTTTCAATCAACCATTGACTTCTTGGAACGTGCATACATTTGTCTATTTAGAAAGGTTTGCATTCATTGGTGCTTGTTCCTATCTCATGTCGAAATATGAACTTTGTGTTTTCTTTCTCTTTTTTTATGTTTCTTTTTCTTTTCTTTTTATTGCCTTGCCTTTGTTTTTGCTTAGAGTTGTGGGTTAAACTCTTATGACACCCTCACGAGAGCACACTCGTCCTCTAGGGCGATCTAGGGGTTTAAAGGGCTTGTCTTTAGTTGCTAAAATTGACCGTGATTCCTACGAAAGTGAGTTAGTGTACTTTCTTGTCTCCTTTAGTGTCATAGATTTGCTTGAATAAATCACTCTCCTTCTCTCGTGTTTCATGTTAATTTGATCGAAGACGAGCAAAAGGTTAGCTTGGGGGAGTTTGATAAGTGACTTTTATGTAACTTTTAAGGTGTTTATTGAGTCGCTTTCCGGCTTATTTTTCAATAATTTAACTCTTTTTATCCTTTATTTCTATTATTTTCTTATTCTTGTTTTTTGTCTTTTATTTGAGTGTTTTGGTAATTTTTAGTGTTTTGTGTTTAGTATCTTTATTTGATTAGTTTTAGTTTATTTTCTTATTTTTATTTTATTTGATTTTATTGTTTATCTTTATTTTTTTTAGTCTTTAGTTTTATTCTTTTGTCGTAATTTTATTTTAATTTATTTAGTTTCTTTTTATTATTTATTTTCTTTTATTTGTCTCGGTTTCATCCTCGAGTTTGTTTATGTGTAGGTTCGAGTTCGAGGTCAAAGCCAATTTTCCAAGCCTTTTTCATCCTCCTAGCTGCTCCCTCAATTCACCAAACCACCTGAACAACCATTCAGCCACCCTTAACACCATTCCCCTGCTCCCATAAACAGCAGCCAACACCACCTTCAGCCACCCTTAACACCATTTCCCTACTCCACCACTTCCACACACAAAACAACAACCACCAGCTCCACCACTGCTGCCCCCTTCACCACACAAAACAGCAACCACCACTCACCACCTATCACAGCCACAACAACGCCCACAACAACCCCTGCAACACCGTCCACCAAAACCCACACCAATCAACCAACCACCTCACGTAACCACTTGCGAACCTCACACCAAGAACCACCTCCAGCAACCAACACCACCAAACAACCATCAGCAACCCTTGCTCCCTCACGCAAAACAGCAGTAATAACCACCACACTCCCCTGATTTCCCTCTCCTCTTCTCACCTTCACGCAACAACATCAACCACCTGAACCACCAACACCCCGCAACATCCGCCCCCCCCCATTTAATCCACCTCACGCATCTCCCCTACTCCATCTCCACCACAATCAACCACGCACATCAACAACAACCCAGCCACAAAGTCCACATGCAACAATCAGCCATGAAACCACCAATTCGCATAAGCAACGACAAAAATAAGAGCAATCGTAAATTAATTGGGTTTGAGCAAACCGAATAGGAGTTCAGTCGAAGTTCGAGCCAGAAACTTTTGAGGTTTTGTAATTTGAAGAGGTGTGGTCGAACACACCGATGGTTCGACCGAACCAACCCCGTAGTTCGGCCGCACAAACCTATGGTTCGACCCAACCATTTCACGAGCTTCGCGCGTGACTCTTAATGAAAATTGGACGGCCACGATTCCTTCAATTAATCCAAAGGCCGAGAATTTGGTGATGCTAGATGATGATAATGTTGATGAACGGTGATGATGGTTAGTTGGATGATGGTTGATGATAGAATGAGAGCATCCATGTACGAAAAAGGGGAATTGGGGGGGGGGTCTTATTGTTTTCGTGGGTTTTATGGGAATTTTGGGGTTTTGGGGTTTCTTTTTCCCTTTCATTTTATTTTATTTTTTTTTTTTTTTTGTTTTGTTTTTTTTTGGTTTTTAGTTTAGTTATTTTAATTGTTTTATTTAGTTTTATTTCTTTTTAATTTCTTTTATATTATTTTAACTTATATTATAAATACCCTCTTTGGGGTTATTTTCTCACAACTTTTAATCAACATTTTATTTTTAGATAGATTAGATTAGTTTAGCCTATATTATTTTCTCTCTTATGGTTAGATTAGGATTTTCTCTCTCTAGTTTAGGAGTAGTGTAGAGAGAGAAAGCTTGGATTTCCATGGAGTTTTTGAGAGGTTGAAGAAGCAACTTTGTGGAACTTCTTCTCATCTATTCAATGAGCATTTTCTAACTTTCTCTCAACTTTTTTTCTTTGCTTAATCCTTAGTTTTTGCTTTTTGTTTGTTGATTTGAGTAGATTAATTAGTTTGTTTGTTTAATCTTGTTTTTATTCTTATTTTAATCCATGTATTTCTTCATTATGTTAGCTTAGGTTTTGTTCTAGGGAATTGGATGAAGGTTATATTAATGAATTGAATGATTGATTGTGATTAGTCTGAAATTTTTTCTTGATTATTGTGTATGGGTGATGCTTCTATGGATTAGAATCTTTCTAGCTAATCGATTCTATGCTCTTAATTGTGCTTTCAATCAAATGTGCGAGAGTGAGTTGGTTGAGAGCCCTAAATTCTTCCATACCTTTGCTAGGCTAGTTGCACGAGAGTGAATTAGTTTAGTAGGATAATTAACATGCTTAATTGTGCGAGAGTGAGTTAAATGTGTTGATGTTCCTAATCAAGATCATTTTCATCTATTTGTATGATGTTGTTTAATACATTGATGTGATTGGATTCCACTTTCCCTAGTTTTAGTTGTTTGTTCTTAGTCGTGTTTTGTTTAACCTCTCTCTATCTCACGACCTTTCCTAGTAGTATAGTTGGCACAAATTAATACACTTTGTCCTTTTGGGTTCGACCCTTTACTATCCACTAACTAGTTTAGTGTAAGTTTAGGTATTATAAATTTCTAATTTGGTTAGGGTTAGTAGTTCCAACGTCCTACTCTTACCCGCGATCAATGTGGCATTGGAGTATTATTAGTATCACCTAAAGAAGAGCACGTTCCAATCTCTATAAAGCTAGATTTCGACGTTACCAACAACGCTGCTGAATACGAAGCAAGCGTGGTAGGCCTTGAAACAGCTTTGGCATTGGGAGTAAAGAAATTACGAATATTCGGAGACTCTTCATTGATCATTAACCAGATTTCTAAAAGATGGAAAGTAAGGAGTGAGAGTCTAGCCCCTTACCAAACTTATCTGGAAACTCTCACCAATCAGTTGGAAAAGGTAGAATACACTTATCTACCTGGAGAGGAAAACCAATTCGTTGATGCCTTGGCAAGACTAGCCTAGATGGTTAGAACTCCTACGGAAATCGAGCAAATGTCTCTAACTATAGAGAAAAGGCACAAACTGGCTTATATTTAAGCCATAGAAGATGATGAAGTGATCCAAGATGAAGAAGAAGAAGAAGAATAAGAAGAAGAAGAAGAAGAAGAAGAAGAAGAAGAAGAACCGTGGTATACAGATATACTTAATTATGTCTCCAAAGGAGAACATCCTCCTCATGTTGACAAAAGAGAAAAAGAGCATTAAGACTCTTGGCTTCCCAATACGTACTCATAGACAACGAGTTACATAAAAGGGTACCTAAGGGCCGAGCTCTTTTATGTGTAGGGAAAAAGGATGCCCAAAGAGCTATGAGGATAGTCCACGAAGGCATCTGTGGAACCCATGTTAATGGAAAAATGCTAGTCCAAAAGATAATGCGAGAAGGGTACTATTGGACTACCATGAATAGGGATTGTCATCAATATGTAAAAAGATGCCCTAAATGCCAAATATATACCAATTTACAACATGTTCCTCCATCTCTATTTTATACCTACACTTCACCATGGCCATTCTCTACATGGGGAATTGACATTATTGGTAAAATTACCCCTCGTGGGACAGGAGGTCAAGAATACATCCTAGTAGCAATTGATTACTTCACAAAGTGGGTTGAAGCACAATCATATGCTAAACTCACTGCAAAACATGTAGCACTCTTTATCGAATGGAATATCATTTGTCGATATGGAGTCCCACATGAGATGATAAGTGACAATGGAACTCACTTTCAAGTTGAGTGTGAAGAATTGCTAAAAAATATGGCATTCAACATCATCATTCTTCCCCTTATAGACCTCAAACAAATGGAGCAGTTGAAGCGGCTAATAAAAATCTAAAGACTATCATCTAGAAAATGACAGAAAATTACAAGGATTGGCCTTACAAACTCCATTTCGCACTATGGGGTTATCGCACGTCGATTCGCACATCAACAGGAAATATGTCATTCTCCTTAGTTTATGGAATGGATGCTGTACAACCTATAAAGATAAAGATACCATCTCTACGCATTGCACTAGAAAGTAAACTTGATGAAGTCGAATGGACTAGAGCAAGGTATGAAGAGCTAATTCTACATGATGAAAAGCGACTGGAAGCTCTACATCATACCCAATGCTATCAAACCCGTATGGCCAGAAATTTTAATAAGAAGGTTAAGACGAGAAACATCAAAGTAGGAGAGTTGGTGTTAAAAGCATTAAGGAAAAATGTTTTGGATCCAAGAGGTAAATTTAGGCCTAATTGGTCCGGACCCTATATTGTCAAAACAATTCTATCAGGAGGTGCAGCAAAACTAACTGACATGGATGGCAATGATTTCTCAAACATGACGAACCTTGACCAACTTAAAAAGTACTACCCATAATTACTTGAGTAGGAAACTCAAGAGAGCTACGTTTGGCCTGATTCCTTAGGAAAGGATATGTAGGCAACCCTTTACAGGGTGCGGCCACTTTAATTTTCGCAAACCTCGCATCCTAGAAATAAAAGGAATTCGACAAAATACCAGCGTCATAGAAAGAAGTCTGTCGTCGGCCGATGGACGGCAACGTCTGGCGACAGCCACAAAACGACAGTGTCGCTCTTCCGGGAATACCTGGGCAAATTTCAGTGTTTTTCGGAAAATTTTTGACTTCCGTACTCGAAATTTTTTTTGGAAAATAAAATTTTCTGTTTTCATTGCTTTAATAAATTAAATTTAAAGAAGCCAATTTAATTAAAAGGTTGAAATTTCATTAATTAAATAAAATAAAAATTACATTATTGATGGAATTTAAATGAAAGCTTAATAAAACAAATTAACTTTGAATTTAAAACCAAGTCTAATAAATTGGAAGTTAAGCAATGCTTCAATCTTTCTTCTCTTTCTTTTCTCTTTTCCAATTTTTATCTGAATCCTCTTCATCGTCCATGACTTTAGCTAGTAGGCATCCTTTAGAGGACCTACATTCAATTTTAGAGTAAATGGTTTCTCCCTTAGCTAGGACCCCATATTTCTTTTCTACCCAAACCTTCTTTTCTTTCTTTTCCCTTTATCCTTTGTAGAGTCTTTCTTCTTGGGCATCACAGGTGTTTTGAACTCAATCTTTTCACCCAAGCGTTCCTTAATAGAAATCACTTTGTCACCTAGACGATTCTTCACATTGGATTTACTCTGATTTTTCTTCATGTCCTTTGAAGGTTTCTTAAGAAGCCACCTGTTTACATCATTAGGCAAGGAAGGAGGAACCTTTTGGGTAACTACTTCCCATAAAGGCCTAGCGTTCCAATATGCGTCAAATTTCTCTACTTCTTGTGAAACAGGGAATTCATAGGGACGACGAAAATCATCATAAGGAATTGTTTGAAGTAGGCCGTACTGTCTTTTTACCCTGTAGGGATAATAAAAAGTCATCTTGGTTAAGCTTAGAAGACGGCAGAAAGGTTGCTTGTTGCACCAACCATCTTCTCTATTTTCCACCAAGGAATGACCCACTTGATAGCAAAGTTGCAAGAGGCAAAGACTTTATTCCACTCATGGTGCCCCATCTTAGAGAAGCGTTTCTTTCGCCTCATGAAGCAATTTGGAGTATATTTTTCAACATTGTTAGGAGGACTAATTAATTCTAGTCTCTCCATTAGCCATATCTGTAAAAAATTCAATGCAAATAAATAAATATTACCATACAAAAATATGTTTTTGATTTCTGTAATTAAAAATATTATTTTTCTACCTGTAATAAAATTGGAGAGCCCAAAAAAGGTGCTTTTGGATTTCTCTTCAATTCATCAAGACTAAGCATAGTCTCTCCAACAATTAATGGCATTGGATTTCTTCCAGATTCAATCTTCTCCAAAACAATTAATATAATTGCTTGGACCTCATTAGTTTACCACTAGTGAGAAGATATTGGTTAAGCATGCAAAAGAGAAAAGCTCTTCTTCTATAAACGTGAAAAGATTCAGAATAGGGTCTATCAAATTAATGGTATGCAAATTCTTTTAAATTAACTACACTATCGTCTACAATATTTGTTAGATCTCTACCTCTTAAATTAAAGAAGTGCTCAAAATCTTTATAATAATATTCATTTATTCTAGGGATTACCGCAAGATCTAATGAAGGGAAGCCTAAGATAGCACCAAATTCTTCCGGCAGAGGGCTAATTTCATCACACCCTAGTCTAAAACAATGAGTATCTATATCCCAATATTCTAAGGAGGTATGAATAAAATCTATATCAAGATCTACCCCCTTAACACCATACCTCCCATGTGAAAAAATTCGAGTTCTTTTCTCTCTTTAGCAGTTAAAGACTAACACCATTCACAAGTGAAATTGGTAAAACTCTTAGTAACTAAATACATGATTATTTTTTGAGAAGCTAAGATTATGATTAATCTGTTGGAATAATACAGAAATTCGGCAGATTAGGGGGCTATTTATGCACTAAATTGATGCAGTTTTACTCCGAAAAGGACTCGGAATCAGCGCACTTCAGCGCCAAACGACAACCCTGTTGCTTGTCGCCTGGCGACAACGCAAAATGTGTAGCGACACGTGGCGCTGCAGCGTTTCCTTAACGTGTTATGCAAACCGCGTTTTTTCTGGCTATGATTCGAATTCGTACAATGACTTTACGATTTTACTCCTTTCTACAAAAACCCATACATATTAATATATTTTCCTTCTATTTTCCTTTTTGGATTTATTCAGACTCAATTTAATTTTAGGTTTGTTTCAAATCTAATTTATTTTTTGTTTTTTTCTTTTTGGGGGAGAAAGTCGGATACCTTCCATTAGTAATAAAAATGATGGAAAATTTTTGCGCAAAATTAATCACAATTTTATCACAATTCTTTGCACACACACATATGCACATAAAAATGTAAAATAAATGCAAAAATAATACAGTCATAATAGATAATAATATTTATATACAAATATGTCTAACAAGTGAGTCAATCAAGCAAAGTCCTACAAAAGTCAAAATAAATAAACAACACAGGTACACCTACGGTGCTGGAGGATGCAGATGATGAGGAATGTTCATCATATCAAAGAACTGCGCAGAACGAGGAGTATGCTCCCCACCAGCTCCAGTCTCTCCAAGAGGAGGAAAACTCAGCTCAGGACCCGTCCACCCAAGGTCGCCCTGGTGATGAATCAGCAGAGGCTGAGGCTGCGGAGGCTGCTACAAAGATGAGCCGACCTCTTACGTCTCACCACCTATCGGAGCCGAAGTCGCTTCTCCCTGGCCTATCGGCCCAGTATGCGCACTTTCATATGAAGAGCCCAAGCCCTCCACCGTCTCGGTCCGAACAACGTCAGATCGGCCACCCTGACCACCAGAAGTAGTGCGGCGACGCCTCGAGCTAGACCTCGCCGACTCTCTCTGAACCTCATGTCTCGTCCGAGTACGGGAAGGAATAGGCTGTCCCTACAAGGAGAAATTAAGTCAGAAGCAACAAAAATAGAAATATAAATAATGCAGAATTAAAGAGAAAAAGCTACCTAATGTAGACATCTAATTTTTTCCTCTTGTCCCGACAAGAAGTGCAATGACGATAAACAAAACTATCTTCGTGTTGGATCAAAGTGAAGAATACTTATGGATAACTGGTTAGACCATAAAACACAAAAGACTAGCCCAAATTAAAATAAAAGCCAAAACAAAGGTTCAATTAACTAAACCCGATCATAATTAGGCTTAAGACCGTGCTTAAAACCTAATAATGACGGATTTAAGAGCGCTTAGGTTAAATCTTAGTGCTGCCGCAGAAAAAGTTGCGCGCATCTAAAAGAGTCGTGTTGGGTTGTCGCGCATGACACCCAGAGCAACCTCCAGAGTTGCGCTGCGAAAGATTCAGAATTATACGGAAAATATAAAATTGAATCTTACCATAAAGTTGCGCGCAAGACAAATAGTTGTGCTGCCCATAGCAGCGCAACCCAATCACTTGCGCTAGAATGCCGCGCGCAACTCGTTCTGTTGCGCGCGACACCTGCTGCGACAGAATGCTCGAAACCCTAAACCTAATCATTCCCTATAAATATAAGCTTAGACCGAGGCTTAAACAGACAGAAAATAAACCTAAAACTCTGGCAAAATACTTGTGAACTTGTGCAACCTAGCCCCTCTTGTCTTGAACACTCACCCTTTTGATAATTTGTTACTACGGTGGAGGTTCCCTAACAAGAAGAAGTCCATAAGTGTTCTAAACGGAGATCTAGAAAAGAGAAGTGGTAAATTCTTGAGCACTTAGTTATATCACATTTATTTTCTTGTTTAAAAGGACTTTAATTAATTAATTAGTGTTGTTTGATCATCTTTAAAGTAATTAATTAATCAATTCCACATAGTATCTTGCGTTAAATAAAGATTAGAATTGAATTAAATAATTATTGGTTGATCACTTAATCCAAGGTGAATCTTGTTTATTTTCTTGTCCTTTTCACGAAATTAATTAAATAAGAATAACGACATTACGATGTAATTCCTACGTGAATTAATGCTTGTAAATAAAATCAACTAACATAATTTTAGGTATCGCGTTGCATATATTGTTTGGTGATGAAATTGTAAAAAAGGAAGAGCTAGTAGAGGTCGTACTAGGGCTAGGATAATAATTCCCCTCTAAAAGGAATGTTATTTTAGTACCCTCGCTCCCGAACTCATTTCTAGTTTATAGACCAATTTGGATATGGGTAAACTTATGATTTGTGCTTACTATTCCATGAACTCCACATGGAAGAAAGGCATGAACAAGGTTTATGAGTTTTTCCTAAAACTCATTAGCGAGTCCTACTAGTTTCCTACAAAAAAGCGTGACAATAGAATCAATTCAATTCAAGGTCTCCCAAACAGTCAGGAATTCAAATCCTACTACACCCTAAGAAGTGTAAAGTCCTAGGCTTTTAAGTGGCCATGGGCATTTAAGGAGAGTACCCCTTACAATGGGATCACCCTCCTTACAATGTCGACTCCACTAGGGACTTAGAGGTAACATGATTAATTCGTAGTTATGGACCAAGGTTTCCATCACTAGGTTGCCTATGGGTTGTAACGAGAATTAACTTGGATATTCTCTAGTTAGAGAGCGAGACTTAAACGCATAATATCTTCCTTTTGCACAAGAGTAAAAACCAAAAAAGCAACATTGCATCATGCATAAGAATAACACACTTAAACCATTGGGGATTGGCTCATTGACTAGGGTTGCCAACACTAGGCTTCTATCCCGAAATCCATAATAATCATCCCACCCATATCGCTAACAAGATGTTGGGAGGTAGATGTCATGAGTCAACATGTTGAGTGATTGATTTGTGCGTCGTTTCTTAAGATATGGTACCTTTGGACACCCAAGCCTTTTTTACCTTAGAACGACATTGCGTGAATCTTGACTTATAGTATGCTTATGTGACTCTGTGCAACGTGTTAGGGTAGTCTTCTTTTTTTCTCTTTTTAGTTTGGTATAGGTTCCCAATTACGAAGTTTTCTCTTCGTGATTTAGCGTCTTATTCAAAGGATAGCATAAAAAAAGTCAAAACAAAAAATCGAATCGAAAAAAAAAACACGAAGACAAAAAAAAAACGCTCAAATTAAAACAAAAATTTTACGAGCAGGTTGTGCGCACAACGCAATGAGTTGCGCGACCCCTCCTAGCGCAAGTGATTTCGTTGCGCGCGACAGCCGCGTGCAACTGAGTCACTTGTGCGCGCCCACTGGACGAGTCAATTTTGATTTCTTAAAAAATAACTTGACTCATCCGAACAATATCTTCATTGAAGAATTGTTAAGGGCGATGTTATCCGTTTGAATATATTTGGCGTCTTTTTCTTTTTTCCCTTCTTAAACAAGCGTATCGATTTACTTATCCTTTCGTACACCTTTAGGGCCGGTTTTCAAGCTTCAGAAAGAGGACCCCCGGGCACTCGCATTCTACGTTTACCACCCAAAGATCAACCCCTTTCAAACCACTTTTCTTCAAAAACTAATCCTAGTTCAAAAACAATGCCAATTATCGAAGAAATTCAACTAGAGATTCTTCGTTTGAGATAAGAAACGGCTCAAGAGGCCGAGGAGAGAAGAATTAAGAAAATGGAAAAAATTAAAAAGAAAAATGATGAAGCTTTAGCCTTGCAAGAAAAGATGGAACAATTATCCATCAAAGAAAAGTCGTTGGAGAAGCTAGTTCTTCGATCTACAATAGGGAACAAGTACTTTGACGCAGAAAAGTTTGCTCCTCCTCCAAGACTTGCTTTACTGGAAAATTTCGTAGCTACGGACTTGCCAATATTTAAGGTGACCAATAATCCACAAAATCATTTAATATGTTTTACTGGCACTATGGCACTAAAGGGAGTTGATCCTAAGCTTTATGCTTTGACTTTCCCTTTATCCCTAGACCCAACCGCGAGAGAGTGGTATTATAGGCTAGATCCAAAATTCAAAGCAACATGGGAAGATGTAGTTTTGACTTTCATTACCCAATATGAGAGTAACGTAGAGTTCAAGTCAACTTTACCTGAGCTCAAGGTGCTTAAGCAAGGCGACGATGAAGGTTTCCTTGCTTTCTATGGTAGATGGCGAGAAAAGGCGACCCAACTTGCCCAAAGGCCTCCTGAACTCGAGTTAGTACAAAAATTCATTGACAACTATCATGAAAAGTACAACAAACATCTACGTTACCTTGTTCTAGACACTTTTCAAAAGGTCTATTCTGTGGCTACTAGGATTGAAGATGATCTTGTTAAAGAAAAAGCAAACAAACCTCATCATCATCATCAACCTAAGAATAACTACAAGAAGGGGAATGATAATGCATCATCCTTTATTAACGTATTTGCGACCTTCACGCAATACAACAACACAAATCGATATGATTATCCTAGAAAAAGATGGACAAAAGAGAAAATTTACTCCATTTCCAGTAAGCTATATAGAATTGTTAGAAAACTTAAATGAAAAAGGCTTACTCGCGCCAACAGGGCCAACACCACCCACTCTACCAGAAAGAAGATTTCCTCAATGGAATGGTAGTGCTTATTGTGCTTATCATAGAGGCGTTGGACATGATACTGAACGTTGCTATGTTTTACAGCACAAATTAAAATAAAAGATTTAGTAGACGATGGGAGAATCACCAAGCCTAAACCTAACAATAATGTATCCCCCTTAGAAATGTTTCACATCAATGAGGACTATATGGGAAGTGATATGTTCAATCCTTTGGAATATATCACACCTATAGGAGAACCTCTATCCATAATGCTCGTAGGGGCAACTAAAGAAGTATGTGGACTATGGGACGACGACTTTCAAGACTTATATGTCTTTAAGTATGCCGTCGACCCACCTCCATCTTGTTTGCAAAATGAAACAAATGGAGCGCTTGATCGGGATCATTTCTTGGGGAAGTCGAAAGATTTATCGAATCTCTCCTTGGAGGAACAATGACAACAAGCACAACTCATGGAACATCTTTAAATGGAGGCACATCCAAAGCCTCTACAAGAAAGTTGAATTGTGAGTCCTACAACTAACCCAAACAAGATAGATCATTTAACTCATTCTGGGCGAGTCTACCAAGCACCACCACCAAATGGATCTTCGACCACACAAAATCAAACTCAAGGTCAAGTAAAAAAATCCAATACCACCTCCACTTAAGGTGGAAGATCCATTGGTCAGATAACTTCGCCAATCCAAGGCGAATGTTAGCATTTGGGAACTCCTAAGTACTTCTAAAGAACATAGGAATTCTCTCATGAACGCTCTAACGTCTTTGTCTGTAAGCACAGACACAACCGCTCAGGATCTCATTAGCTTGCTTACTAGCGAGAAATCCGACAAATAAATCATTTTCACCAATGATGATTTGCCTTCAAAAGACATTACCCACAACAATGCATTATACTTAACTGTGGGATTCAAGGGATACAATATCCCTCTAACTTTGGTAGGCAATGGGTCAGTTGTAAACTTATGCCCATTACGAACGGCAAAATACTTGGGCCTAAATCCTGAAAAAGATTTCCAATAAACAAAGCAAAGCATTAGGGCCTATGACAATTCGACAAGATCGGAGTGTGGAACTGTTAAGCTACCAATTACCACAGGCCCAATTCAAAAGATGGTTGAATTCCATGTTATGGACATAAACCTACATTAAACCTTTTACTTGGACGTCCTTAGATACATGAGCTTGGTGAAATACCATCCTTACTTCATCAAATGATTAGGTTGACCTATCAAGGGCTTCCTATGACTATACATGCTTCTTCACTCAAAATAGCAATAAATGATCAATCACTCTTAGAAATAAACCATGATAATGATGAAGAGGACATGGGGGGATTCGCCATGGAGCCAATCTTCACAATTGAAATGGAAGAAGACTTTGGAGAACCATTCAAGCTTGATCCATATTCCACTCGAATAGTAAACAACATCTTACTCAAGAGTAGTTACTTTCCTGGGATGCCTTTGGGAATAGAAATGAAGAAATCTCTCTTACTTCCTATCCCAAAGAAAAGCTTCTCATTTGTATTAGGATATAAACCAACCAAAGAAGAATTGGAGTCTCACGATACAAAAAACAAAGCACGTAGAGACAATAATAAGAAAGGGACAATCACCTTACTCCTATCCTATCAACAAACCCTTAATGGGCAATTCATTGGGGAGGGAGAATATTACCCATGCTACGACTTTCCAGTATCCTTAGTTCTGAAAGGAATCAAGAAGCCTGGAATTGAAATATTTCATGATTGCTACTTCTTAGATTACGATCTTAGTATCGTTAAATCAAAACACCCAATTCTAGGGTGCTATGATGGGCAAGCATTTAACTTGCTATTTGGACTAGAGCAAAATCATGTCGCTACAATCACCAATCAAAACTCCATTCAAGATGAAGCTTTTAACCCAACCTCATCGATCACCCTTTCAAAGGAAACTTTTGAGCATGGATGGAGGAAATCTTTCAAGTGGACCAATCACAAAGGCGATAAGCTGAAAGTCATCACAGGTGAAGGGAAGATGTTTGAAGAATCGGACGATGAATCTATTATAGACTCTAGGGAAGATGGAAATCTACGCCTTGTGGCCATTACTGAGTCTTTATTTTCTAGTTCTAAGGACGAAGATCCCAAAAAGGATTCTTCTCTTGATGTACTCTCTTTTGATTTTAATAATATGAGTTCTATTTCCGAGTATATGCCTTCTCTTGAATCTTTCGAATGCTATAACAATCAATCTAATGAAGATGATAACATTAATAAATTGGTTGAACTAATGAATGAACGAGAACAAAATAACCCTATATTTGAAGAAACTGAAATAGTTAATATAGGAACTAACGAAAATAAAAAAGAAGTCAAAATTGGCTTTACTCTAAATCCGGAAGAACGATCGACCCTCATATTGACGCTCAAAGAATTCGAAGACGTGTTTGCTTGGTCATACAAGGACATGCCTGGAATAGATAGGGAAATTGCGGAACATACCATTCCCTTGAACCCTACCTCTAAACCAGTAAAACAAAAACTTCGACGAATAAAACCTGATGTTGCATTAAAAATAAAAGAAGAAGTACAAAAACAGTTGGATGCCGGTAATTCGCGTATGTAATTACCCAGAATGGGTAGCGAACATTTTTCAAGTCCTTAAAAAAGGATGGACGAGTTTGCATGTGTGTCGACTTTAGGGATCTTAATAAAGCTAGCCCTAAAGACGATTTTTCTCTACCACATATTGATATATTGGTAGATAACACGACAGAACATGCGATGTTGTTCTTTATGGATGGATACGCAGGTTACAACCAAATTTTAATGGCAAAAGAAGATGAAGAAAAGACATGCTTTATTACCCCTTGGGGTACGTATTGCTACATAGTCATATAATTCGGTTTAAAAAATGCAGGAGCTACGTACCAAAGAACGGCTACGACTCTCTTACATGATATGATGCATAAAGAAATAAAAGTATATGTGGATGATTTGATCGTAAAGTCCAAAGATAGAATGGGACATATAAAAGCTTTACGCAAATTTTTCACTCGCATAAAAAGAATACAAAGTGCGGTTGAATCCACAAAAATGCGCCTTCGGAGTAACTTCTGGTAAGTTACTCGGATACGTAGTAACCACACGTGGCATCAAGATCGATCCCTCTAAAATAAATGCAATTGTTGACATGCCTTCCCCTCAAACAGAAAAAGAAATTGGGGGATTCCTTGGCAAACTACAATACATTAGTCTATTTATTAACAAATTGACTATGACTTGTGAGCCAATATTTAAAAAACTGAAAAAAGAGGAGAAACATGAATGGGACGATCAATGCCAAAAGGCCTTTGAGAAAATCAAGAATTATCTCAAAAGTCCACCAATTTTAGCACCACCAGTACCCAAACTACCTCTTAGGATATAACAGACATAGCCACAGGCACCATGTTAGCGCAAGAGGTAGAAAAAGTCGAGCGTGCAATATATTACTTAAGTAAAAAATTCATCCAACATGAAAAAAAATATAGCACCTTGGAAAAGACAAGCCTAGCATTAGTGTGGGCAACTAAACAATTACGACATTATATGTTACCACACACTACTCATGTGATTTCTCAACAAAATCCGATAAAGTATTTGTTTGAACAACCACCCATATAAGGAAGGATATCTAAGTGATTGGTGATGTTTGCCAAATTTGAGCTAAAATATATTCCTGAAAAATCAATGAAAGGAAAAGTAATTTCCGACTTTCTGGCACAACATCCAATTCAAACAAGTCATGTAGAAATTACTTATCTTCCAGATGAAGAGATTCTCATGACACAAGATGACAAATGGGTAATGTACTTCGATCGTTCAATAAAAAAGGATGTGGCGTAGGTGTATTACTCATAAGTCTAGAGGGAGCACATATTCCAATCTCTATTAAACTAGACTTTGAGGTTACTAATAATGCCGCAGAATGTGAAGCGCGCATTATTGGATTAGAAGCAACAGCTAGCATAGGTGTGCAAAAATTAGAGGTATATGGAGACTCTAGTTTGATTATAAATCATTTACTAAAAAAATGGAAAACAAAGAACTCCACAATGATATTATACCAAGCACACCTAGAGCAACTCATCGAGCATTTTGAACATATTGATTTTAAATATCTCCCAAGGGATGACAATCAATTTGTTGATGCGCTAGAAAAATTAGCCTCAATGATCAACATTCCTGATCACTTAAATATGATGCCATTATGCGTTGATAGAAGAGAAGAACCAGCATATTGCAACGCAATAGAGGAAATAAATGAAATTGAAGGAGATAATGCTTGGTATGATCATATCCTCAAATATATTACTCATAGAACATATCCTAAAAATACTTCATTGAAAGACCAACGTGCCTTACGAACACTTGCGGCCCAATATGGTCTAGTAAATGGTCAATTATGAAATAAAGGATCTAATGGTCAAAGTTTATTATGGATAGGTCAACCGGAAGCCACACGCCTTATGGAAACTTCTCATAAAGGTGTTTGTGGACCTCACTTGAATGGTAAAATGCTTTCAAAAATAATTTCACGACAAGGTACTATTGGTCCACTATGGAACATGATTGCACACAATATGTTAAAAAATTGTCCAGAGTTCCAAATTTTCGCTAATTTATAACACCTTCCACCATATGAACTATACAATCTCACTTCCCCTTGGCCTTTTTCAACTTGGGGAATTGACATAATTGGAAAAATTTCTCCAACTAGAGCAGGAGGGCACAAGTACTTATTAGTAGCCATCGATTAATTCACTAAGGGGATTGAGGCTGCTTCTTACGTGAATATCACTTCTAAACATGTCGCAAAGTTTCTCGAACGAAACATATTTTGTAGATACGGAGTTCCACATGAACTAATTAGTGATCAGGGATCTCAATTCAAAGCTGAAGTCGAGACCCTCTTAACTCATTATAAAGTAAAACTTCATCACTCATCCCCATACAGACCTCAAATGAATGGAGCTGTAGAGTCGGCAAATAAAAATATAATAGTCATCATTATGAAAATGGCAGAAAATTATAAAGCCGGCCGAATAAACTACACTTCGCATTATAGGGTTATAGAACGTCTATACGAACATCAATAGGAGTAACTCCATACTCCTTAGTTATCGGAATGGACACAGTTCAACCAGTCGAACTGGAAATACCATCCCTATGCATCGTACTTGAAAGTAAGCTACCAGAAGCTGAATGGGTAAGAGCGAGGTATGAAGAGCTTTTATTCCTCAACGAACGACGATTAAGAGCTTTGCATCGTGTACAAGTCTACCAAAGGCGCATCGCGCGTCATTTCAATAAAAGAGTCAAACCTAGAAATATAAAAGAAGGTGAATTTGTACTAAAGGAGGTTAGGGGTCAACCAACCGATCCAAGAGGGAAATTCAAACCTAATTGGATAGGTCCCTACCGCGTAATTGAAATCTTATTAGGAGGAGCCGTCAGATTAATGGATATTGGAGGAGATGAAATTCGCCAATTAATAAACATCGATCGCCTTAAGAAGTATTACATATGAAATCCGGATAAACTCGTTCACTCATACAACCAATTTTAATTAGCAGATTCTATGTGTTATGCATTTTACCGAATAACACGATAAAATACATAACACTTAAGGGGGTAATTTAGAAATAATAAACCGTTCTAAGTGTTCAAATTTTTCCGAACATCACGAAAAAATCTTCACACTTGGGGGGTAATAATACAGAATTTAAAAAAAAAATTCCGAGACATTCGTAGCACAGGTGTCACGCTCAACTGGAAGAGTTGCGCGCGGATATCACGCGCAACAGATTTCGTTGCGCGCGGATGTCACGCGCAACAGATTTCGTTGCGCGCGACAGGCTCGCGCAACTACTAATGTTGCACGCGCCACCTGATGACAAACTGCGAACCCGAATTTTTACGTTTCAATGAAGTTGCGATTTCTACTTGCGGCAAAAAGAGGGTTTTTCTTAAATATGAAATATACTTGGAAAATACAAGGTTTGATTAAGTTTTCATTTCATTTCTATCTAAGAGATTAAAGAAAAATAAAAAAAATGCATATTAATAAAAAAAAAATTAGAACTACGCAAAGACCTGATTTCGTAATGCGAATACATAGGCAATCTTTATGATTCGGTCATATCAAAATATAAAAATATAAAAAGCTCATTTTTATTTCATTCAAATTTCAAAAGAGAGACATCGTTGAACTAGATTGTAAACGAAAATAAAACATAGTAGTAGTTACACTTTATTCGAAAAAAAAACTAATGATAAAAGTGTGTAACACTATAAGGTTTTACTATGTCCTCGATTGTCACATATGATGGAGGAGTAGTCTCCATCGCAATATTTTCAGAAACCTTGGAGCTTTCCCCTACACTCTTCTTCTTCACCCAAAAATTGTTCTTCAATTTAGAGATTGGGGCCTTTGCAACCTGTTTTCCTTAACCTTTGACTATTGGAGCTTTCATGCGAGTATTTGGTGAAGGTTCTTTGATTTTCACACCTTGTTTCGCGGGTTTGGATGGAGCTTTCCTTTTTGTTTCCTTCGAACGAGCCTTAGGGGATGAAAAGTCTAATTTTCTTCTCACTCCTTTTTTTTGGCCACTAGGAGGAGTAGTAGTGGTTGAATGCATCAAAGGCTTAGGTGGATTACGAGCGGTGGCGGCTTGAAGTTGAGGTCGAGCCTTGTTTAATTCACATTTATCCGCCGCATTCATCTAAGCCTTGTAAAAGGAAGATAATGTAATACTCGCGATAGGATTTTGTATTTCCCACCTAGGAAGACTTGACCAATATTCCATCCAACGAGGAATTCTTTTGGGTTTAAAGATCACATCTTTAGGGGCATCACAGTCTTGCGAGGGAATAAATTGTCTTATTACCCTACAAGGAAAAATATAGGTAATACTGGATAGGCCAAAAAGCCTAATGTAAGGGCAATTGAGACTATTCCCAATCATACTATTTATGTTCCACCATCTTTGGAATATAGGTTTGAGATCCGACAAGGTAGGCGAATAAGTCACAGGGAGAGTATTTGTAGGGAAACCTAGCAAGGCCTCAAACTCACTTGTAAGGGGAACAATTTCCTCCCCTTTAAACAAGGAAAGATGGTGGTTAGAGTACCAATGGTTGACTGCGGCATGAAGAAAATCAAAGTTAACCACTAGTTGCATATAATTCAATAGACGGTCTAGGTGGTAAATTTTGTAAGCTAGTTTGACCTCGGTTAAAGGGAAGTGACCCGTTGCTTCAAACGTTGTTCAAATGTTTTCACCATCGTTCAAAAACAAAAAAAGAGAATGAGAATTTAAAGAGATTAATTCTTTTTAGTTTCTTATATTACTAAGCGAATGAATGCGATATGATCAAAAGCCTACATGAAACCACGTTTAAATAGACCCAAGAGGGGCGAATTTCGACAAATTCGGCTTAAAGGAAAGTTCACCAACAGCTGGCGCGCGCGACATCCGCACACAACTAATTCCCATGCGCGCAACAGCCGTGCGCAACTCACGCAGTTGCGCGCGTCTTTCCTGATGCGACATGTGAGTTGGATTTATTTCCGTATTTTGGCTCATATAATGACGGAATCTTCACAAAATCTTAAGACGAATCATACACTTTCCTTCTAACATTTTGTGTCCTTTTTCTTGCCTTCTTTCTTATTTTCTATTTATTTTCTTTTTTTTTTTATTTTCCTACTTTCTTTTTCTTTTTTATTTATTTATTTTTTATTATTTTTCCTACTTCCTTATTTTCTTTTTTTTATTATTATTTTCTTATTTCCTTTTTCTCTTTTGTTTTCTTTTCACCTTCTTTTTTTTTCAAGGGGGGTAAGTCGGGAACCCTTTCCCTCCCTCGAATTTTTTTTTGCTAATAACAATAATAAATTACACATGGAAACAAAATAATATAATAATAATGGCATATATACAAATGTGTCATATGTACAAAATATGCAAGATATATATATATATATATATATATATATATATATATATATATATATGTACATATATATATATATACATATATATATATATATACATATATATACATATATATATATATATATATATATACATATATATACACATCAGTTTCCTAAAAAATAACAAAATGTGTACAAGAGGAATCAGGGTGCTCGGCGACTACTAGACGGTTGCTGCACATCCAGCAAAATCCAAAACGAAGATTAATACATGAAATGTAATAACTTCGTTGAAAAGAAAAGAAATAAAACTTGCCGCGATAATCCAATGATTATGACATGATAAAGTCACGAGGGCTCTCCGATAAGCACCTCAGAAAGAACGTAAAGTCCTCACCATGTCGTTCACGATTTCCCGCGGAACCTGTTCCAAAAATACAAGGATAGTTAGTAAACAAATATATATGAAACAAAAAAATATATAGAAATGTTTAAGTACATATACACAAAAGACATACCGACTCAACCGTCTCAGGTACAAATGGTATCCCCTTGTCATCCTCTGCTGCTGGAAGGATCTCACGAATTACCGATCCGACAGCAACAGTATACATGATCTCCGCTCTAGAAGGCACCCAACCACCTAGCTCGACCCGCTAAAATATATATGACAAAAAACGATAAAAGGGTCAAAGTTTCGAAAAATAATTAGAAACACGGAAAAAAAAGAGTAGGAGTACTAACCGGAACAAAAGCCGGCAAAGGAGTCAGCCTGGATGCTATAAAAGCCGAATAAGAAACCTCCGGCAGCACCAGCTGCTCCGCTGGATAACAGAGGATCGCCTGAGCTCGATCCTCGGTAGACAGCAAGTCCAGGCGTAGCATCCGGATCAGGGGATCCGCGGGAACCAAAGGCTCCTCGGACGAAAACTGGCAGAGAACACGCTCGCCTAAAAACCAAGCGTCTGTCCTCTAGAACATCGAGATTCTTGTATAGAGGGTCCGGAAACGACAACGAACCATGCTAGACCAGATAGCCTCAGGGACTCCAACGATATAACTCTAAGGACGGAGATCGATCTATAAAACACAACCACATGAAAAATCGTCAAAAAATAAATAAAGATCAAATAATGCACATGTAGTTGGAATACTCACCGACGCACGAGTCGTCGAAAGGATCCCCTGGCGAAATTCGCCTGCAGAAGTAGCTCGTTTCTTCTTAATCGCGACCAATCGATGGCCGATAAGAAAACGAGCAGTCCCAAGCACCCTGGGTGATAAGAAAGGCAGGTACGAGTATCCCCAAGCCTGAAATCGAGAAAAGAAAAGCTTAAAGGAAAAAGAGAAAGTAATAACCGAAAGAAGCTTAAAACACGTACTTCAAGGATACGACCATGCCACGTAAGCTAGATCCGAGGCACCTCAGTAGCTACCGCGGAATCTATCACCCAGGTCGCCTTGCCCATAGTTGTAAGCATACGGGCATACGACACCTCCGCCCAACTCAGGTCACCTACTTGCCCCAAATCGCTGAGGCAAATAAGTTACCCAACGAAAAAACGCTCTCCCCGATCACTCAAGATAGTGACGGAAAGAACATGAGCAATGTATATCCGAGCCAGCTGCTCAGGTGTACACTGCCTATCAAGCTCATCAACTGACAACTCGTCGGCAAGAATCGAGTACGGACAAGACTGCGCGTACATGTGAAGGGCTGACGCAAGACGGTCCCCCACAAGGTCGCGTAGTCTCTCGTCTGACCCCTTAACGAACTCTATTACTACAGGATCGCCTCCGAAAGGAAAACTCATAATCATAGAGAAGTCGAAAGGGGTAACCGTCATCTCTCCCCATGGAAAGTGGAAAGTTTTGGTCTCGAAGATGCAGGCTGACTCGATAAATCTCGAAGAGCCGCAGGCTGGGAGTCAATCCCAAAAAGTGCTACAATCTCCTTTGCCACCTCGGGCAAACTCTCAAAACGGGCTCGCAGGTCACCAGAGCCGTACAAACGCATGATAGGCTCACTCTAAATAAAAGAATAAAATAAATAAAAACGGTTATGGTTTAAAAAGGAGATGAAACAAAAGAAAAAAGATAGAAACAATGGCGCAAAAAAACTCACGATGTCGTGCCACCCTCTGATCGAAACGTGATGGTCTGGGTCCCACCTAAGGACCCTAGGATCCCAGTTGGGAGGAGCCTCCCAAACCACATCCTCCTGGCGACGTCGATCGGCCGCGACGCGTTGCTCTCGAACCTTCTCTCGAGGACGAGTCACCCTCTTCCGAGGGCGAACCGCCTCGTCTGGACCACCAAGAATCTCCTAAGCATCGACAAATGGAGGCGATTTCATGCTATGACGGATAAAGTTTCTTTAATTAGTTTAATTTATTTAAATACAAGAAAACATCAAAATTGCGACAGAAAAAGTTCGTCGGAACTTATTCAAAATCCGTTTGCTCATCCTCGTCATCACGTACAACCTGAGATTTCCCCTTAATCTTTCTCCTCTTGGATGTTTCTCCTTTATTTCCTCCCGCCATGATGACCACCTTTAAAATTGTTAGTACCATGATCGCACATTGTAATTTCATAAATTAGAACCATATTACATAAAAAATAAAATGAGACAAAATATGTAATGCAATATTACAAGTCCAAGTAGTCATTAAAAACTAAAAATTCGAAGACAACATTTAAAGGAGTAACTACATATTCTCCTCTTCATTACTCTTATCACTACTACCACTATCATTATCACTATCATTATTACTATCACTAGTGTCATCTAAAAATACATCGATGTCCTCTTCTTCATCACTATCACTAGAGTTAATGCTATCTTCTTCTTCTTCTTCTTCTTCATCGCTTGAGATAACAAAGCCATCGTCATCATCATCATCACTATCAAGTTCATAGTCTGGAATGTCAGCTGGTGGACAAAGTGTTGAATGTACTTGTGGTGAAGGAGCCTACAAAAACTCTAAATCCACCGGAGCATCAATCACCAACCTTGCTTGAGTTCTAAAAACAGCCCACCATTGAACCCGATCACGTTTAAGGCTAGGGTAAGATGCATAATACACTTGAGACACTTAATAAGATAAGACAAATGGATCATACTTGAGATATTTCTTAGTATGATTTACTTTGTGAAAGGAATGGTGTCCTTCGAACAAGTGTATTATTCTGATGGCGGGTTCTGAATTATTAGAAAGCTAATATATTTAGTAAGGTCAAGTGATCGGAATGCCTGGGTGGAGGCCGCTTCCGATATGTAATATTAATATAATTAATATTACAGCTTAATCTTGACTGAACCCTTCGGGTCACACCCAAGCAAAATATACGAACCGACTAGACGAATTAATTCGGAAGAAATTAATTCGTCGCCCGAATGTTAAATATTAGACGTCGGAAATTCGAGCTTAGAGCGTCGAAACCGAGCGTCGGAAGTCGAGTAAAAAATAATAAAAAGAAGAGACGACAAATTAGTAATAAATTAACAATGACCAAAATACCCCTAGCATCGGAATCCCGAGTGCTAGGGGATTAGCCGAGCTAGCAGCCCGCACCATGTGCGAAACATGCTAGCAAGGCGTGGCTAGCAGCCCGCACCATGTGTGAGGCATGCTAGCACAACACGGCAAGCAACCCGCAAGCAGTGTGTGGCGTGCTGGCGTGCGCTGCTGCTAGCAGCCCGCACATGTGCGTGGCTAGCTAGCAGCGCCCTCGGCATAAGCAGCCCGCACGGTGCGAGGCTAGCTAGGTCGTGGGCCTAGTTCGGGTAGAAAGGGGAAGCTAGTAAGTATGCTTGCTTTTTGGTTTGGACAAGTGTCACAAGGAGAGGAAGGAGTGGGGAGAAAGTATGGTCCCCTCCTCTCCAAGTGGTCCATACTCCTCTTTACATATGACTAGGACACTTGTTGATTTATTACTTGCTTATATATTTAATTTAATTTAGCTTTAAATTAATTTGTGGAATTTCATGAATCCCACATTGATGGGATAGAAATTCCCACTCATACTTTCCTTTATAAATACCAACCTTGGGATTTGGAGTAAAGTGCTTGAGTGGGAGTTAGAAAGAGCATTCCATATTTTGGAAAAACTCTTAAACTCCATTAATACTTGGGTTTTGATCAGACCTTGCTAACTCCAAGGTAGCGGACCTAAAAAGTCGTGTTCGTCCTTTGTGGGTGGATACCGTTGGAGGCACAGCATTTGCGGTGCTCAAGGATTTCAAGTAAGAGCCCGTTTTGAGAGGGCGAAGCTCGCTTCAAGGGTATGATTCGTTCTTCCTTTTCTTGTGTTTATTTATTTATGTTTTATGGTTTTATTAATTACGAGTGGTTCCTTGAGTCGGGGTTGTTTCCGCGGTGAGTTGGACTCACCAAACCCCAGATTTTGGCTTATTTTTCTTGTTTAAGTTGCTAATTAGATTAGTAGCTCGGTTTTATTTATTTTAATCCCGTTTTTAATATCGAATTTGGCCCAGAACCCAGATTTTCGCCCAAAAATAGTGAATTTTGGGTGGAAAATATGTTATGGTAAGGTTTTTTTTACCTTTAGGCCTGTGATTTTAGCAAATTCTGACCAGAAATGCCTTTTTCGAGGAATTTTCCGTTTTTGACGAAAATTTTTAAGTCTTTTCTAACCTTGAAATTAATGGCATAACTTGTTGATTATGTGGTTGATTATTTGCATTATTTTCTGCATTTTTAAGTCCCCTTAAAGCACACTTACTTGGTAATATTTGATGCTTAAAGGTTGATTTATTTTCACATAATTGCAAACTAATTGCTTTTTAGTATGAAATTTTTTGTTTTGAGGCTTCCTAAGTGTTAAAGATTCAATCTTTATTTGTGATAAGTGATTGAAACTTTAAAAACCACTAAATTCCATGTTATTTTGTGTTAAACTTTGTTGTTTTAATCATTTTGAGTTGATTGGAAACATAAAGTTTCAATTTTTGTGATAGAAATTTGGTTATCTTCATGTTGGAAGATATAATTTTCAAGGTTTCACAAAATTTAGATGTTGGAATTTTCATTTGAACATTAAAGTTCATATTTTTACAACTTCCCCTTACTTTGTTAAATTCTCAAGTTTAATTTAAATTGATTAAATTAAAAGTGAGAAATTGCCTCAACTTTGTTATTGCACCAAGCTAAACCAATTTAATTAAGAATGGTTCTTGGTATTATTTTGGTTATTTGCACTTTGAAATTTTATTAAGTTGGACTTGTTTAAAAAATTTTCATTTTTGCTCATTAAGTTAGTTCTAAAATTAATTTAGAATTAATTAATTATGTCTCGCAAAATGGGATCAAATCCCGAGGCCATGACACGTAAAACGAGGCAAAGAACCACACTTGGCTAGCCGGGCTGCATAGCAGCCCGCATGTGGCTGCCAAGGTGGCTGCCCCGCCTTGCGTGCGGCCATATGCGCGGCAGCAGCACACGGCCACAACAGCCACGCAGCAGCAGCCATGGTTGTGTGTGCGCGTACGTGCGGCAGTGGCAGCAGCTCAAGGCTGCCTGCCGCGGGCCGTGTGTGCGGAGCTTTTGTGTGTGTATGTGCTTGGTGCGGTGAGGTGAATGGCCGTAGTGTGATTGGTTTGCACGAGTCGTAATTATTCGAGTTTCTTTGGCAAAACGCTTAAAGCGAAAGCCACTTGAAATGCGGTTGGCTTAATATTTGCTTACTTTGCCGTTTTATTTATTTTAATTAATTTTGTTTATTTTAATTAAAATTTTGGGAGGCTAGGCCTCAGTTTTGAGCGGCATTGACAAAATTTTATTTTGACAAGTTTGGGTGCTACCGACTTAATTAATTGGATTAATTAAGGGAAATGCGGAATATAGTGGGAGCTTCAATTATTAATGACGTCAATTACATAATCGGTTAAACAACTTTGACTAGTTTTAATTAGGCGTGTTAATCGGATTAACCACCTAGATTAGTTACTAGTGCGCGCATTATTTAAATGCATTTTACTTGTTTGATATTGTATATTGCATGGGCCATTTCACAAATAGTGAATGGATGAATGGAATGTATATTCTCTCTCACAGGTTTTATGAAATGGCAACTAGTGGGACCCGATTAGGATAGAAAATACAGACTACATGTGAATATATATACATGTGAATTATTCGTTAGATGCATGTTTAGGTTTTCTTTATGTTGCGATGATTAGTTAAGTTCACTTAAATCAACCAACATAGAAATCCTAGGTCCCTAATAATATTGAGTCAAATTTGCCTTTCCAAAACAACACTTACCAACCGAACGAGGGTGATAGTAGGCTACGCCAAAGCGAGGTGCCATCACTACTCCAAGGCTCATAAGGCACACCGGGTGTGCATGTTGTTTTTGGTTGAACTCATCGGTATGAGTGAGGAGTCCTCACATACCGTGGCAAAAGAGATACATCGTCAAAGATGCATTAGATGCGACGATTATCTTACCAAGAGTGGCTTAGAGCCATTAGTAAGGCAATGCTTACCTTAGAAGATTGAGTGTTAAGACAAGCTAAAGCATGCTTAACCACTCTTTGTTTTTTCGGATCTTGGAATTGCCTTATTTTCGCTAAATAGGGACAATTTTTATGCGTAAATAAGCCGTTTAATAAGATTGAAATTTTCATGAATGCTATTAAATTTCAAACTTATTATGTTCTTGATAAATGGTTATACTTTGCACTTATATTTATAGTATTCTAAATCAAATAATATTGCTCCATGATTGGTAAAGGAAATCCTTGAGAATAGTTCTCAAAGACAGGAAAAGCATTTCTAAAATACAATTCTCATAAATGACTTTTATAACTAAATCCGAAAGGACGGTTGGACATCATGTATTCAAAATACTAGGTACTTTTGATAAAACATGAGTTATTGAGTTGCAAACTCAAGATTGTCAATGTTTGACAACCAATGTATCTTTTCGCATCATACATAATTGAGTAGGACTCATTGATGTAGTAATTTGAGTAAGAATTAATGGAAAAGATGGAACTTTGTTTTACGGCGCACTAGGTGCTTGATTATGCCTAACAAAGTATAAGAGTCAAGGTACTTAAAGAAATAATTCTTAAAGTAAGATTATGAGATATTGTATGATAAGAAATATAGGAAAGAAGGAACAAAGAAAAGGAATTAGATTCCATTTCATTTCATGAGTTCATGTTATTGTAGTTAACTTAGCAATTCGTTATCTTCACAAGTATCGGATACTGCTTGAGTGTTCCCCTATGATAGTGACCTCAAACTATTGAAGGTAAGCTAAGTTATCGACTTACAAGCTTAGAATGAAGCAAGAAAAGCTACATCAGTTGTAAGGTCGTATGTTTTGTTTAAAGACCTTTTAAGCCAAAGGCTGGAACAAATAATGGTTATTATGTTCCATAATCAGCAATTGATCCATTTACATACGGAAAGACTCACATTCAAAGTAATGAGCAATAGTTGCGAGATTTATTTTAATGACATGGTTATCCAAGCGTTGAGTCAAGAATGCTTGATCATAAACAAACATTTCCCTAACATGATTAACTCACTAAAGTCAAGTCATGGGCTTGATTTGCGTTCCAAACATCTTTAGCAATGTCATATCGACAAGAACGTACTCAAGATTCTATTAGATAGGCTCTTGATAGTCGCTCGATTGAGAATCATTCTAAGACAAGCAAGTCTTAGTTGTTGAAACCGACAAAGCAGAGAGCTATTGTTCTTGGTATAGACAATTGACTCCGAAGGCTAAAGAGGAATCAATTACTTCAACGTTTCACAAAGAATTTGAATGGATATGGCTATATTCATCAAATGTGAACAAACTTGACCTGAGTAGCTCAAGAGTCCAGTGAAGTACTGTAGGCGTCGTTTGAAGTGCGCCTACGTTAAAAGCATGTGTGAATATGCTTGGCAATCATAGGAAGTGGGAATTGACGTATACGATTAGAGACAAGGAAAGTAGGGAGCCGCCAACAAATTTTTAAGGAACTTGTAAACCGTTCACGGATCATTATAAGACAACCACGAATAAGGGACAACGAAGGCAACAACGATTGACCCGTGAAGGTTACACCCCATTCATAATCCATGAGATTACTAACTCCATATGGTTCGGAACCACGAAAGGAGGATCGGGGATGATGGTACAAAGTGAGTCATGGAGTCACATTCGCCCGTATTGGCCTCTACTCGATTCTTATAGTGAAAAGTGATTCCTGTGATCTCAAAGGCATACAAACAAAGATTCAATTTGCTCCAAACTATTATTAGGATAAATTGGTTGAATATTAATGCAACACATAATTCTCAAATATTTGTGATCACTTGAATTAATAACAAGATTAAAAGGAATCTAAACCGGTTGTCCAAATTATCTTATTAGGCGTGATTTTCAATTACATATTCCCTTAAAACATGCAATATGGTGATCATAAAAATAACAATATAATAAACATTAATATTGGAAGCAATTCAACAATAATAGCGTTAGTCAAATTAAATACAAAATAACCTAATCATGATACTAGCAATATAAAATAAAATAAGAGTAATTAATTTAATTAATTACTCACATTCCGCGCGTTTCTTTAAATTGCTACATCATGAATAAGCTGTTAGTAACTTCAATAAAAATATAAATCAAATGGAAATTAAATTAAAGTAGAGTTTATTTGGTCCAAACCCTCAGTCAATTATACCTTTCACGCCTTGGTTTAAGTATAGAACTTTGGGTATTGTATGAACTCCTTGGAGTGCTTAATTAGGGGAAGTATTTTGAGAAAATAGGATGGCTAGTATTTAGGCTAAAGAGGGAGAAGAGAATTATTTTATGATCAAGCTTGTTGATCCATGAAAAAGGGGAGATATGACCTCTATTTATATTGAAAAAGAGGGTCGAAGAATCAAGAAAAGATAAGAATTCGAATCGGATAAAACTCTTGCGATAGACAACAGTTTTTGCGGTTTTTGTTTTTATTATATCTTTTGATCCAGAAATCGGAATAATATGAATAAGATATAGTTGGAAAGATCTTGAAGTCTACTTTCTAATCCAATTAGAATCAGATTAAACTATTTTGTATAACAAAAGATATAGCCGAAATAGTGAGACAATGTCAGTTTTGGATTGAGTTTGACATTTTATTCATATCTTTTCCGTTATAACTCGGAATTGATATTATAATATATAATTGGAAATATAATTTCAAGGGCTATGCAACCATATAAAATTTAGATAAAAAATATGAGGCACGAAACTCATATTTTTCTATCTTTGAACGTATTTCAATTCGGATAAAATAGGATTTTAAAAAAGAGGAGTTTATTCAACTTCGAACTCTTTAATCTTATCTTTTCAAAAAGGATAATTAAGATCTTTTAGAAACTTGTAGAAGCTTCCAATTATTCCTAATTGGTTTAGGAATTGGATTAAATAATTTGGACCCTCCACATGATCATTGGGTCGTAGGTAAGGTGGCACTACAAAAAAAAAATCAATATAACATCAACTAAAATTTGTTGCTATTCACCAAAAAGCCGTTGCCAACTCTATTTAGCAACGGGTTGGAAACAAAAATTTGTTGTTGCTAAAAGGCTTGTTGCCATGGGATTTTGGATACCAGTTGCAAAACAATTTTGTTGCAATATTGCATCAATTTAAATATAGTTTCCATGATTGTTGCTGTTTGTGGTGCATTCGTTGCCAACTTTGGCAACAGATTACCATTGGTTGTTGCTAAAATTAGCAACAAATTATTAATGTTAGTTCCTAAAATAGCAACAAATTATTAATTATGGTTCCTAAAAATAGCAACAAATTATTAAAGTTGGTTCATAAAAATAGCTACAAATCATTAATATTGGTTGCTATCAACACTATGAGACAAAAACCCAATCCCTATTAGCAATTCGGTTTAACCCGATCTCGGCCTTTACCAATCTAAAATCTCACTCAGTTTAGGTCAACTCAGTTCGACTTTGCATGTAAGGCTCTTTGAATCCCCAGTTTCAAGAATCGCATTTGGTAGGAGTCGAACTTGCAACCTCAAAGTCAGATGGTGAATCTCTTACCAACTATACCAAGTACTATTTGTTTACTTCTATACATGTAATTTATAATAAGTGAACAAAATATTAGAGACGAAATTGAAAAATTTGTCTCCAAATTAGGGACAAAATCAAAAATCCGTCTCTAAATTAGAGACGAAATTGAAATCCATCTCTATTTGATGTCATTATAGCAACAAATAATTTTATACATTACAGCAAAAAGTGGCTTACATATAAATTAACAACAATATGTAACACAACTCGTTTCCATTGGCAACAAACAAAATAATGCGTTATCAATTAGCAACAATAATTTAGAAGACTTGTTTCTAATGGAAACAATTCAAAAATTCATTGTATTTGTTTGTTTCTAAATCAATACAAATAAATATTTGTTGTCATAGTTTGTTACTATTTGGCAACAAGAGAAAAATATGATTCCATCTAATAACAACTAGTAAGACAATTTGTTTTAAAAAGCAACAAATCAAAAATATGTAGCCATTTTTTATTAAAAAACTAAAGCATAAAATGTCGCTTTTAATTAGGCAATGAAAAAATTTAGATTCGTTGCTATTTAGAAACATTTTAAAAATCTGTTGCCAAACTTAGTTTCTAAAAAGCTTTTATTTTTGTAGTGCATGGGCTTAGGTTCGGTTTGGGCTCAGTTTAATATTTTGGCATAACTTATTCATTATAACTCGAATTTAGGCTTATAATGTATCGTTGGAAAGATCTTTTAAATCCCCATCCAACTATTCAATCATTGGACCCTAATTTATGGACCAAAATAAACTGGATTAAACGTTTTATAAAAAGGACACGAAATGAATGATTTTAAAGGACGTGAAATGAATTATATTGGGTTTAAAGGCACGAAAAGAGGAAAATAAGTTATGCTTTGAGGAAATGGGCTAGGAATTGGGTTGGTTTATGAAATGGAAATATGGATTTAAGCACTCCAAGATTAAATACTCTACCCGACCAATAATGGCGGTGAAAGGTTGTTCATCACCGGGTTTGGTTTTGGGGAGACATTTTTAGGTGTCTACAAGTACAAAATCGACTTGGCAAGATATCAAAACTTCTAGATTAGATCGAGCAATGTTTTCTTGAGCCAGGCGTAACCATCTCATAGTTATGAATGGAAATTTTCATAAAGAACTCCACAAAGAACATAGTGTGTCCTCACGGAGACATCGATGTCATTGGAAAATGACTCAAACAATGATGGTTCACAACCCTTCCTATAAAGTTCTTAAAGATTTGCACAAATGACTAATGTTACACTAAACAATATGTCGAAGCTAAGAAAGAATGCCATATTCAGTTATGGATAGAATTAACTTCTAAAAGTCTTTTCAAGTATATGTCTAAGGCTCTTAGTCTTAGTGGGAGTTCACTAGCTCAATGGGAGCTAAGTAGCTCAGTGGGAGCTAAGTAGCTCAGTGGGAGCTAGGGGCTCAGAGGGAGCTAGGGGCTCTGAGGGAGCTGAATGGCTCAATAAAGACTAAAGATAGCTCAAGTGGGAGCTAACTGTTTGTTTCAGAACGAACTTTTACCCAAAGACAATATACATGTCTCTTTGTAAGCATTCAAGTGAGACTACGGGCATTACCTCCACATCCTAATTGAGAACATAATGTTTGTTTCTCTAAGTGGTGTCTTTCTGGAGAGTAACACGTTTCCAAAACGACAAGTGGGAGGAAAATGAACTCAATGACCATCGAGCTTAGCAACAAACTAGAACTGAGAATCTCGGAACACCTTAAAGGACTTCATGAGAATGCTTGATCAAGAATACTCAAAAGGACTTTACAAGTGCCTTAAAAGACAATTCATTACTCACAAAACATTAAAAATGTTGGAGTAAGATCAACATGATAAAAGGGCTTTGAAAGCACCTTAAAACTCAGTGTTTGATGCAATTACCCCGTATAGGTATAGAATTCACCAAAGGCTTGGATTGAATCCTATAAATTTTCTATTAAGTTAGAAATAAAGCTAAGACTTACAAGCAAAGGAATAATGTCTTGTAAGATAGCTACGACAAACCAAATTCCGAATGATGGTTAGAGGCCATGAAAATCCGAAATAGACTCCATGTTTGAAAATCATGTTCGAAACTTGATTAATTTGCATGAAGGATGAAAGATCCATCAATTGAAAATAAGTTTTCAAGGAGATAACTAACAAATGTGGAAATGTATATGCATACATAGCTAGATTGGTTGAAAAGGATATAATTAATTTCAAGGAGTTGATTTTAATAAAAACCTATTCACCAATCGGAATGCTTAAGTCTTTTCGTGATTGATCTAGCAAAATTGCACATATGAAATATGGCAAAATAGATACCAAAACCGCCTTCCCAAAATAGGATCTTGGAAGTGACTATGGAATAGTCTAAGGGTTTTGAAAATCTAAATAATGCTAGATTTGAAAGCAAGCACATGGAATCCGTCATGGGATTAAAGGAAGCATTGCATGAAGGAATTGGAACGTGTTTTCTCATAAAGTTAATAAGAGGATTGACTTATGGAGAAACATAGAAATTCTGATGAACAAGAAGTTTAGTGGGAGCAAAAGTAAAGGTCCAACGAGAAGTTTACGAACTCTATTGTGAAACAACTATCAAGTGCTAAATGCTTAGATTTGAAAGTATTTTCGACAATGGACCAAGCTAAAGACGATACTTAGTACATGTTGGGAATTAAGTTCTATGGTATAGACTTAATTAAATGTTTAAATGAGTAAAGGAATTTACCATGTTAAACATGAAGGACTTTTGAAAGGCTTTCGACCCATATATGTATGAAGCTAAGTAAATGTTTGAACTAAGTATAAGCTAGGATAAATACTAAGTCAACCAAGAAAGACTCTAGTAAGAGACTTTCAACCATATCACATAGCGAACATTTTGGCAAGACTCAGTGTAACTGAATGAGCTAAATGTCACATGGATGGAATAGAATTGAGAATCATTCTAGAATTAAATCCATCATGTAAAGATATGATATGGAATCGTTAGTCGACTTACTTAGAGAATGTGAAGTACGTATATAATACTAGTCGACATTAATCTAAGTATTAGATCATTAGATTATAGTCAAGAACATCCATAACACTTAAATAAGTAGTTGGATGAGTTCTTGACGCATGGAAACAAATACAACTCGAGTTTTGATGTTGCAAGCACAAACCTTAACAAGGGTTAGATCCTTAGCAAGGAAGCCATTTATAAGCACGAGGCAAGAAGTACTGTGGCTTGACAATGGTAACATGGATATGCATCCATGTATAATGTGCGCAAATTTAAGATAAATTTCCATGATCGTAAGTGATTTGAGTATTCCAAATCATTGTGAATTGTTTGGAGTGAAATCCACGCAAGGCATAATCGGAGAGTCTACTAAAACATATGTTAAGAATATTGTTGCCTTAAAGGCAATAATAAGATAGATGTTAAATGAAAAAGTTCGTTGTTGAACATTGATGATTGTAGGTTGTTAAGTAGAAGGTCTCAAATCATGAAAATGAGTGGGAGCCATTGCTTGGACAATAAATCCTGAATCACATGTAATCCATTAACACTCTCAAAATTTTATAATCTTATTATGGAAATGGTGGATAATGAAGATGCTAAGGTTTGCAAAGTAATTATAACTAAACCTATGCAATAAGTGAACGACAACATTCATAATTGCATGAAAGAAATCAAGCATATCAAATATGAGTGTGATTTCTATGAATGTTTTATGAAGAGTACTACTCTTAAAACATTTGGGAAAAACCATTTATTATAAGATGAAACATTGTGAAGTTTCATAGTGGAATAAAATATTTCTAAATATTCCACAAAACTATTTAATTGTGGTTTAGAATTAAATAATGATTCCATTCGATTTTAATAAATATTCAAAATAGGGTATCAAGTCAATGGCTTGGATAAAGAAACACCTATTGAGTGAACATTGAATATTTTAATCGAAAATTATCCCTAATCAAGGTCACATTTTTTTGTGGACGATTAATGACCATTAGAGATTAGTGTGTAGTATGATTTATAGCACCGTTTCTTGTGCTATGAGGATATAAATCATTTGCATAGGTATTGGTTTAGAACCATACTGGATCGACCTATGAGAATAATTTAAGAGATTTAAAATCGTCATAAGTATTTTTCTCATTATTACTATCGGAACTCTTTTCCTTGACCATGAGTAGTGGGAGGTCTCTTGTTTGAGTACTAGTCTGCTTTGGTATCCGCCAAACGTCTGACGTAACTGGGGATTATAACGATAGATATCGGGCGGCTAGGTCCTCTTAGTAAGAGAAGCTACATTATAAGAATGGAAATGTCCCCCTACTAATAATAGGGAACATGTCTTGTTGTTTACAAGGCCTCTCGAAGAGCGAGACTGTAAAAATGCATGGCCGTGCTCAGATGGATTTTAGAAATCATCTGCTTATTGACAGTCAAACTCGGATTTCGAGAAACACTTCTGGACGTAACAGAGATGACGAGTAATCTTACTCTGTAGTTCATGAAGAGACATGAAGAGACATAGGAAAGGGGCTATACACTAAATGCACACTTGTCCGGAAGGACAAGTGGGAGATTGAAAGGAATGGTGTCCTTCAAACAAGTGTATTATTCTGATGGCGGGTTCAGAATTATTAGAAAGCTAATATATTCAGTAAGGTCAAGTGATCGGAATTCTTGGGTGGAGGCCGCTTCCGATCAGTAATATTAATATAATTAATATTACAGCTTAATCTTGACTGAACCCTTCGGGCACACCCAAGCAAAATATACGAACCAACTCGACGAATTAATTCGGAAGAAATTAATTCGTCGCCCGAGTGATAAATATATAGACGTCAGAAATTCGAGCTTAGAGCGTCGAAACCGAGCGTTGGAAGTCGAGTCAAAAATAATAAAAAGACGAGACGACAAATTAGTAATAAATCAACAATGACCAAAATAACCCTAGCCTCGGAATCCTGAGTTCTAGGGGATTAGCCGAGCTAGCAGCCCGCACCATGTGCGAGACATGCTAGCAAGGCGTGGCTAGCATCCCGCACCATGTGCGAGGCATGCTAGCACAGCACGGCCAGCAGCCCGCAAGCAGTGCGTGGCGTGCTGGCGTGCACTACTACTAGCAGCCCGCACATGTGCGTGGCTAGCTAGCAGCACCCTCGGCATCAGCAGCCCGCACTGATGTGTGTGGGCGTGCTGGGCCAAGCTGGCAGCAGCTAGCAGCCCACACGGTGCGAGGCTAGCAGGGCCGTGGGCCTAGGTCGGGTAGAAAGGGGAAGCTAGTAAGTATGCTTGCTTTTTGGTGTGGATAAGTGTCACAAGGAGAGGAAGGAGTAGGGAGCAAGTATGGTCCCCTCCTCTCCAAGTGGTCCATACTCCTCTTTACATATGACTAGGACACTTGTTGATTTATTACTTGCTTATATATTTAATTTAATTTAGCTTTAAATTAATTTGTGGAATTTCATGAATCCCACATTGATGGGATAAAAATTCCCACTCATACTTTCCTATATAAATACCAACTTTAGGATTTGGAGTAAAGTGCTTGAGTGGGAGTTAGAAAGAGCATTCCATATTTTGGAAAAACTCTTAAACTCCATTAACACTTGGGTTTTGGTCGGACCTTGCTAACTCCAAGGTAGGGGACCTAAAAAGTCGTGTTCGTCCTTTGTGGGTGGATACCGTTGGAGGCATGACATTTGCGGTGCTCAAGGCTTTCAATTAAGAGCCCGTTTTGAGAGGGCAAAGCTCTCTTCAAGGTTATGATTCATTCTTCCTTTTCTTGTGTTTATTTATTTATGCTTTATGGTTTTATTAATTACGAGTGGTTCCTTGGGCCGGGGTTGTTTCCGCGGTGAGTCGGACTCACCAAACCCCAACACTTTGACAAGCTTGTATTGTTCATGAATGTTCATTCCTTTACCACAATCCGTCAAATTACAACTAAACAAAATAGTCTTGTACTCTTTTTCGGGATCGGTGTAGACAAGTTCAATTATGTCGTTTAAAATGCCAAAGTACTCTCCACCGTCCTCACTTGAGACACACACCCCATAATTCATCGTAGATTTGTGTTTGCCATAGGACTGTGTGTGGAAATTAAAGCCACCGACAAATATCTGGTTCCAAGTTCGAACATGCTTGAAAGGCCTCATAGACAATGCTCGCAACACATCGGAACTTGGTTTCTGTTCCACCACCTATAACCGTTACGAATACAAATGTCACACTAATGAAAATGAAATTTATTGTATTATCACAAGTTAATCGATATGTAATGTTCGAAAAGTATTATCACCTTGTGATGAAACCAATCAGGGAATTCATTTTCGCATTTCTCCATGACATCTTCTCGACGCAAATAAGTTCGAGTACTAAGAATGTAGTCCTCAAACTACCTAATAGATTAATGACACATGGTTAATCATTGCATCAATTATATTAAATATAAGGGTTTTTCAAAATTTTATCCTAAACATATATACTTTCATATTCACCAAGAATGCCGGTATTTCTTAAAACGAACAAACGAGAACGTTCGAGTTCCTTGTCATCTAAAAACCGAGTTTTACCCACATTTGACACACGACCCTTATCCACCGTGAACAGCTTGGGAATTTCATCGCTGTTAGCCGTTGATTCCACATCAACATTCACATCTCGACCTAGATCTCGTGTTTTTGTGTCAACTAAGGGCTGAAAGTAATTGGAGCAGAAGTTTGATATCTCTTTAGTGAGATAAACGTTGCATATGGAACCTTCAACACGAGCCTTATTACCAATTTTTCATTTCAGGTTATTGAGGAACCTGTAATTATTTTTATATAGATCATAGAAGTATAAAGTAACCCTAAGCAATGAAAGAGATGAAAGTAAGAGTTGAGAAAGGGCCTTTGATTTACCTTTCAGAAGGATACATCCACTGATATGGAACAGGTCCACATAACTTGCCCTCATATGGAAAATGAATTGGTAAATGCTCCATGGAGTTGAAGAAAGAAGGAGGGAAAACCTTCTCAAGATTGCACAGGATCTCAGCTATGTTTTTTTCCAATCGCTCCATGTCGCTAACTGTAATTGTGTAGCAACATAAATCGTGCAAGAATTGGCATATCTATGTAATTGCATTCCATACATGGCTAGGGAGCAATTCTCTCAAAGCAGTGGGAAACAACCTCTCCATGAACACGTGACAATCATGGCTTTTCATTCCGTGTAACTTAACTGCTTGCAAATCAACGCATATGCTCAAATTGGAAGCGTAACCATCAAGAAACCGCAGCTGTTTGACCCACTCACACAAAACCTTTCTCTAAGCCTTCTCAAGAGCAAATGGAGCCTTTGGCATGAATTCTTTTCCTCTATCATCCTCTTGAAGATGTAGTAGGGCCGTTTACAGTATTTGGCAATTTCATTCCGAGGTGATGGCGTGTCCCAAGATAGCTTTTTCACGTCCATTATAGTGTGAATCAACTAATCAAAAAAGTTCTTTTCAACGTGCATGACATCTAAATTTGTGACGAACAAGCATATGTTTCCAATATGGAAGGTCCCATAGAGTGCTTTGCTTGAACCACCCTTTTTTTGCATTCTTAAAACGTTTCAGTGCCTCGGGGCCATCTGTTGCCTTCGAGAGGTTTTTCACACATTCCCAGAGTTCCTCTCCTGACATGATGTGAGGTGGTGAACCTTTTTGGACTTTGTTTTTACAAAATGCAGTTTTACTATTTCGAAACGGATGATTTGTCGAAAGGAATTGACGATGGCAATCAAACCAAGAAACCTTACTACCATGTTCTAGCCAAAATGCTTTGCTTTTCTCCATGCAATATGGACAAGCCTTCTTACCGGCTGTGGTCCAACCAGATAACATACCATAAGCCGGGAAGTCACTAACGCTCCATATGATGGCTGCTCGAAGATTGAAATTCTGTTTTCTCGAAATATCGTAAGTATTTGCCCCAACTTCCCACAACTGTTTCAACTCGTGTATGAGCGGTGTCATGTAAACATCCAAGTTGCCCTTAGGGTTTTAAGGACCAGGAACGAGTAACGAAAGAAACGTGAATTGTCTTTTCATACACATTGACGGAGGCAAGTTATAAGGGGTCAAAATGACAGGCCAACAAGAATATTTTCCCCCAAACTGACCATGTGTAGCAAATCCATCCGTACATAGGCCAAGTCGAACATTACGAGGTTCAGAGGCAAACTCAGGAAAGCAACTATCAAGGTATTTCCACACTTCACTATCTCTAGGGTGTGCCATTGTGCCTTGAACTCGAGGATTTTTAGCATGCCATGTCATTTCCTCGGAAATGTTTTTAGTTGCAAAAAGCCTTTGCAACCTAGGTGTGATAGGGAAATAAAATAGAACATTCAAAGGCACTAAGCTACCTTTAGAATTCTTCTTGTATCGGTCGCTGCCACACACCATACATGTAGATAATTGAGCATCATCTTTCCAAAACAACATACATCCTTTCGGGCATGCATGAATCTTTTCATGGGGCAGCTCTAACCCCTTAACAATTTTCTTAACCTCATAGAATGTCTCGGCCATGTGGTTGTTGTTAGGAATCGCTTCATTAACCAAAGAAGCAAATCCATCAACACATCTGTGCGGCAAATTATACTCGCACTTTAGGCTAGTGATTCTAGAAGCCATCTCTAACACAGACAATGAACTCCTTCGTATAATGGTTGTTCAGAAGCCCTTAACAAATCAAAAAATTGCTTAGCTTGTGCATTAGGCTCCTCCTCTAATGAAACAACCGCCTCTTCGGAATGCCCTTGATCTTGAGACTGACCAAATGCATCCAAAACCATTTCACGATATTCATTTAACTGCATTTCACGAGTTCCTGGAAACCCTTCCCCATGACACATCCACTCATAGTAATTAGGTAAAAAACCATTGCGATACAAATGAAGTTTAACCGTATCCGCATCCCAAAGACGTTTGTTTTTCCATTTAAAACATGGACACCTAACTTCATTGGGGTTGCTACTCTCGGGATGATCTTCCATATATTTAAGGAATTCATCTACCCCCTTCAAGAACTCAGGATTAATAGAATTCCCAACCTTCCTTTCGTACATCCCGATACGTTCTTTTCGTTTCATGATCACAAGTTCTACACAACTAACACATATGCCATTAATCACATTAGTCACAAAGCACAATATATATTCATTATAGATTAAAGTGTTATGGAAATGCAAATGAGAAGAGAAATGATTATCAAGGGTCCTTATCACTCCAACCTAACCCATCCTTGGACATTCAATCTCACTAGTGATTGTATGCCACGATTTAAATTCTATGGAAAATCCGGCAACATTTCCCTACAGTTCTCCAAGTACACGATATAGACGATTAGAAATACCTATATATGTACCTAGAGAACATTGTAGAGAAATGACAAGCAAGTATCTTCCTTAGAATTAAAAAAAAAGAATACATTCACCACCTAAGCGAGAATAAACGTACAAGGACAATCCCAACCAGGGACTATTCAAGACATAATCCTAATGTGTATGCCTTGAACGGGTATCTAGGCATATGATTATGCAAATGATTTATTTAAAAATATTAAAACTAAACTAACATACAAAATATTATACAAATATATCATAATTAAACTTAACATAAACAAACATATCATAAAACCATAACATTAATATAAACAAATCAAACCAAACAAAACAAACATATCATAATATTAAATTTAGTAACATGCATTATATAAAATTAAACTTAAGTAAGAAATATTATGTTAAACTAAACAAAACTAAACTAGATTATAATGAACTAAAGTAATCTAACATATATCATATTAAAAAAAACGAACAAAACCTAACTAAAGTTTCATAATATTAAACTAATATAATATACTTTAGTAAAACTAAACTAAATTAAACCACATTATATTTAAAAGAAAAAAACTTAACTAAACTACATTATATTAAATTAAACAAAACAAAACTACATTATATTACATAAAGTTATCTAACATACATCATATTAAACAAAACGAACCAAACCTAACTAAAGTTTCATAATATTAAACTAATCTAATATACTTTTGTAAAACTAAACTAAATTAAACAACATTATATTAAAAAAAAAAACTATATTAAACTAAACAAAACTAAATATATTAAATAAAGTTATCTAACATACATCATATTATACTAAACTAAAACAAACCAAACTAACATTTCATTATATTAAACTAAACTAACATATATATAAAAAAAAACTAAACTAATTTAAAGTACATTATATTGAAATACATTATACTAAACCACATTTTATTATAATAATCTAAACTAAACTACAATATATTAAACATAACCAAACCAAAGTAACATTCATACATTATATATTAAATTTAGTAATGTGACTAACCTTGATTTGCACTTGTTTTTGACAATTAATCAACTAAATTGTACAAATCCTACAAAAAAGTTAAAGAAAATAAAATAAATAATTGTTTATTTAATTTTTCAACATAATTAAATTAAAAATTTTAAAATTAGAAAAAAGGGGGGAAGTAGGAAACTTACCGGCGGAGGTGCTTCAGTCACGGAGGGAAGGAAGGAGGCCGGAGAGTGCTTGTGGTGGTTGTTTCAGCCGGCGGAGGTGCTTCAGTCGGTGGAGGCTGCTTGCTATGGTTAAGGAGGAACCGGTAAGATTTTAATTTAAAATTAAAAATAAATTAAAAAAAAACTAAACACTGACCTTTTGTGAGGGGCGTCGCCGGCAACTACCACCGCGGCGTGGAGGCTCGGTAGGGAAGGCTAGAGGACGGGATTTTCTCTTTCTCCTTCAACCTCGTTCTTTCTGTCGCCCTAGGGAATCGCCGGCAATTCCGGCTCCGTGGAACCACTAGCGTGCGTGCGTCTGGCCTTCTCCTCTCTCTCTCCTTCTCTATCTCTCTCTCCTTCTCTTCTCTCTCTTTCGGTTTCAACCGGAACAAAATCCGTCGCCCTTGGGGAAAGCCGCCTACTCCGGCAACGTTGAGGAACGCCAGCACCGGCGACGCTCTCTTTGTCTCTCTTTCTCTCTCCTTCTCTTTCTCTCTCTTACTGTCGGTTGCGGGCTGCCTACTGTTTCGAATTAGGTCAAACGGTTTCTAATGCTTCAATCCCCTTATTTTTCAAATGAGTAATTTTCCGACGGAAAATTAATCCGTCGGAATTTATTTTTTCCGACGGATTAAATTTTCGTCGTAAAGGTTCCGACGGAAAATCCATCGTAACACTTAAATTCCGTTGAAATATTGCGACGAAATAAATTCTGTCGGAAATTTTAAAAATTGCGACGGAATTATTTGTCTGTCGGAAGAGATCCGTCGCTATTTTGCTTATTTCTAGTAGTGTTTCCTAAACTAAACTAATATATGTATTTTAGACCCATTTTGGCAGCATAACGACTGCCGATAGGGCAAAACATAAAAATCGAATGCCACCCATAATTGGGGGCTACGATACCTGCAGTTAAACTCAGTAAATGGGGGCTTCTAACACCCACAAAAGCCATCCTATACCAGTTTCAACTAAGTATTCAAGGGATTGTATTCCAAAATCTCAAAGAATCAACAACTTTTAGAAGAATAACAGTAATATAAACACAATTATCGTCTACCAAACAATTTTGAAGTTCGTATATGGCAAAAACAAGCTAAAAGTATGTTTCGCGCCATTTTTCAACAATTCAAAATTCAAAAAAAGGAATTATGAAAGTAATATTACTTCCTTCACTATAATATACTTCATAATCAGCAATTATAACCAAAATGACCAAGAAAAAGCAATAAAATCAAGCAAAATTCGAAAAAAAAAGCAAGAACGAACTTGAACAAAGAAATGCTCATACAAGGTTCAATACTTAACCATTTTTCATGAAATTTGTTGCAAAACACTCCTTAAATATAGCATGACAACATAGAACAAACAATTTCAAGAATAATGGACTGAATTGAAAACCCCCAAATTCAAAATTTGGGGTTTAACGATTAGAAAATCGTTTGAATTCAGCCGAAAAAGAACAAATTCTAGCAAAAAACTTACATTAGGTTATGGCAAATATGAATTAAGGACGAATTTTTCTTCCTTTAGCTTTGAAAATTGCAAAATATTGAGCTTCCTAGAGAGAGAAACACTCGAAAATGGCGAAGAAAGGAGAAAGAAAGAGTGAAGTGAAAAATCGTGTATGTGATTTTCACTTTACTGACAGAAATGTCGCGCGCAACTGAATCTGTTGCGCATGACATACCAGTGCAACTCAGAACGATGCGCTGGACAGCGCGACCCTATGAGTTGTGCGCGGATACTTGTCACTAAAATACCGGGATTTTTATTTTGATCCGTTGAATAATTTTTTAACGGTTTTTGCTCTTTATTAGACGTAATGGCGCGTAAATTATCAAAATCTTTTTAATTGCTTTGCATATTGTAGTTTGTTTTCTTTTCTGTTAGTTTTTTGCATCATTCTTGCATGCACACCGTGCTTTGTGCCTTCCCAAGCATACGTTTTGAACGTTTTTCGTAAGAGTGCCTTAAGACGTTCCTTGGTGGTGCTTTACGTAAAAACACCCATAGACAGGTTTGTCATTTTACTGTACTAACGTTACAAATGTCCGGGTTTTCTTCTTTTTTCACGTCCGAAGCAAAAAGGAAGGCGTTTCATGCAGCGTAAAATTGAAAATGGCGTATCGTACGGCGCAAAATTGTACGATGTAGGTGTTGCGTAAAATTTCACTTAGCCCATGCTTTGCGAGATCTACCTCTCGGGACTAAAAGGTAGAGAATTAATGTAGGCGTTAGTTCACGAGTCAACAGGCGTGCCGAACCTTCAAGAACAGGCACTTCTTGAATGGGAGCAAATACGGTAGTTACTGCGCTTACTAACTTACCGGACAATTAGGGTGTCGAAATCATCCCCTGTATAAAAAAGTGACGAGACGATGTTGTGCCTATGTAGTCACGTGCCCCCAGTCTTGAGACACGTGTACTCATCTTGTGGATAAAACTGCTGAGAGAGTTGTTGACTTTCTTCCCTCTCATTGAATTTGGATATATGCCTCCAGTCCTGAGACATGTATTTCTATCTTGTGGACTTCCGACTCAAATACCGGAACCGACTCAAATATCGGACCATTTTGGCTCTAATACCGAAAACCCTTTTTCATCTTTTTACTTTGTTAAAGTCAGGCTAAAGTTTCAATGACATATCGAGGGACTTTAGACCAACGATGACACGATTCAGAGGAAACCTTCTCCTTTTATCCTTTTAAAACCGATCACTTCTCATGACTTGACATCACCCAGAACACCTTTACTTGTAAAAGCGTTCTACAATTGCAAAGGATCAATCTAGATTCTTTAGCGCGTTAAGACTAGGGAAAACTTTTTCTAGCCTTAATAGCTACTTTTTTCAAACACTTAGCGAACCAAGGATTGTTTCGACATCCTTAAACATTACTGAAAGATTCTATATCCTTAGAGAACTTCGCAGAATGAGTCTCGGATTTATTTCCTTGACTACTTTGATCATCGTCTATTCTAGACTCGATCAAAGTGGGGGCTAACTATAGACATCTACTTTAAGTCTCCTGTCCCGACAGGAAGTGCAATGACGATAAATAAAACTATCTTCGTGTTGGATCAAAGTAAAGAATACTTATGGATAACTGGTTAAACCACAAAACACAAGACTAGCCCAAATTAAAACAAAAGCCAAAACAAAGGTCCAATTAACTAAACCCGATCATAATTAGGCTTAAGCCCGTGCTTAAAACCTAATAATGACGGATTTAGGAGCGCCTAGTTTAAATCTTAGTGTTGCTGCAGAAAAAGCCGTGCGCATCTCAAAGAGTCGGGCAACTAATTCAGTTGCGCGCGACACCCAGCGTAACCTCCAGAGTTGCACTACGGAAGATTCAGAATTATACGGAAAATATAAAATCGAATCTTACCATTAAGCCGCGCGCAAGACAATTAGTTGCGCTTCCCATAGCAGCTCAACCCAATTACTTGCGCTGGGATGCGGAGCGCAACTTATTCTGTTGAGCGGGACACCTTTTGCGGCAGAATGCTCAAAACCCTAAACCTAATCATTCCCTATAAAGACAAGCTTAGGCCGAGGCTTAAACAAACACAAAATTAACCTAGAACTCTGGCGAAATACTTGTGAACTTGTGCAACCTAGCCCCTCTTGTCCTAAACACTCACCCTTTTTGACACTTTGATACTACGGTGGAGGTTCCCCAACAAGAAGGAGTCCATAAGTGTTCTAAACAGAGATCTAGCAAAGAGAAGTGCTAAATTCTCGAGCACTTAGTGTAATCACATTTATTTTCTTGTTTAAAAAGACTTAAATTAATTAATTAGTGTTGTTTGATCACCTTTAAAGTAATTAATTATTCAATTCCATATAGCATCTTGAGTTAAATAAAGATTAGAATTGAATTAAATAATTGTTGGTTGATCACTTAAGCCAAGGCGAATCTTGTTTATTTTCTTGTCCTTTTCATGAATTTAATTAAATAAGAATAACGACATTACGATGTAATTCCTATGTGAATTAATGCTTGTAAATAAAATCAACTAACATAGTTTTAGGTATTGCGTTGCATATATTGTTTGGTGATAAAATTGTAAAAAGGAAGTGCTAAAAGAGGCCGTACTAGGGCTAGGATAACGATTCCCCTCTAAAAGGAACGTTATTTTAATACCCTCGCTCTCGAACTCATTTCTTGTTTATAGACCAATTTGGGCATGGGTAAACTTATGATTTGTGCTTACTATTCCATGAACTCCACATGGAAGAAAGGCATGAACGAGGTTTATGAGTTTTTCATAAAACTCATTGGCGACTCCTACTTGTTTCTTAAAAAAAAGCGTGATGATAGAATCAATTCTAATTTAAGGTCCACCAAACACTCAAGAATTCAAATCCTTCTACACCCTAACAAGTGTAAAGTCCTAGGCTTTTAAGTGGCCATGGGAATTTAAGGAGAGTACCCCTTATGATGGGATCACCCTCCTACACCTCCTGAACATCGTCGTTGCGACGACAGGAAGCAACGTTCCTCATCCGCACAAGCTTGCTCGGAAAGGCGTCTATGCACCTCGCCATCGCCGTAACCACCTCGCGCGAGATTTGTCAAAGAAATAAAATCAGTAACAATACAAGATAGATATGAACAAATAGAAAGTAAATAACTCACCCGAGTCTGGTGGCGAGGAATAGATCACTCGACAAAGTGTTGATCCTCGGGAGCCGGAGGAATCATCTCCTCGATAGGCCCGTATGTCCCTTGGTAGTGGATGGACATACGAGGGAGCATGAACTCAGTAGCTCGATCTAGAAAACAAGCAAACCAAAGTGACTAAAATATCGCTTGGGGGATACTTAGAAAAAGATAAAAGATAAAAATCATACCGCCGCCTCCGCAGATAGAACAAGGGTCGGAGCTAACAACGACAGCTACTCCTCCTCGTAGCACCGCTCTAGGGTCGCATGAGATCGCCAAGGGGTACCAGCAGGCAACCTTTCTGACATGCCGAGCAGCCTCACGTCATTGAACATGTGACGTGGCATAAGGGCAGGGACGTTAGGAATATCCGAGGAGTGCTGAATAGCAACTCTCTCTCCTAGGTACGCCGCCGCCCCACATGTCCCTAGGAAGTAGCAACGCTCAGCAGTGTACTGCGCAGCCAGCCAAGGAATAACCAAACCGCCCCATGGCCGGTATAGCACCTCAAGCTCATGTAAATAATGCCTATGAGAAAAAGATCTACCAAAAAGCGATACAACGATGTTAACTATGCAAAAGATCATATCGAAAGGATCAGCTCTCGAACATGGGCGGTAGTTGCCCAGCTGTTGTAGAGGCCTCCCCAGCAGGCACCAACAGGAAACTCGGGTGGAGACGGCCTCGCCGGCGCGAGTGAAGGAAAGTACTCGTAGAACCAAATCTACAAAGATAAAAGATATCAGCAAGTGCTAACAAAATCTTAGAGCTAACTTTGTATGAGACGAAGTATACCTCAACGACTCTCTAGAAGCTACAAAGAGCGATGTCTCCCGTATAAGACCGGTGTCGACAGGAGTCTCGCAATGCGCACAGAAAGTCATCATAGGCCAAGCTAGCCCAGTCATAAGTCCCGATCAGCTAAAGATTGCGGACAGTAGGAAGGCAGTAAAGCAGCACCCTACTACCCTTGTCAGGGGAAAACGTCCCTCACAACAAAATAAGCACAAAGATGCGCACCCGCTGCTCTCGGGTGGTCGCATCGTCCTCAAAAGCTGCCGCTAGAGTAGACCGGCGAATGCATTTGGAGTTGAATCGTGATGGCTCCACCTCAGCACGGGCCCGAACAACAATCGGGCCAAACAACTCATCAACCTCAAGAGAGTAGATGCTGATGGAGCTGTCAAACGATAGTACAGTCGAACTAAACTCTAGTCCCCAGATGAGACTGAAGTCGGTTGGGGTGACCATCATCTCACCCCTAGGGAATTGAAAAGTGTTGGTGGTGTTCCAGAAGAACTCCACCAGAGCACGAACCACGCGGTGATTTCTGTCAAAAGAGTGCATGGCCTGCGTGGCCCGAAACAAGGCAGTTAGCCCACAAGACTTCTAGAGAAGTCGCAACCCCTCATCGACACTAAAGTACGTGGTGTACAGCTTGCCTAGGGTGTAGTTACCCGAGCCGTGGCAGCGCGTCCTACCAATAGTAATCCCGCGATGCACCCTCTAAGAAATGTGGTGGTCAGGGGAAAAGTACAATGTCCGCTCATCCCACTCGGGGAAGGGACCAAGAGAAGTGGACGGGTCATGCTCCCGTCGCGTGTCTCGAGACCGTGAACCCGAATCTCGCTGTCTAACCATACTACATTGTGTAAAATTGACAAAAAATAAGGTTCTATAGTATCTAAGGTTCGCCTAGCCGCATGATACTATGTTCGCAAAAAATAGAGTACGTAGTACTAAAATAGAGCACAATTTTAATTCAAGCACATATGACATTTTTCAAGCACCCAAACAATTTCTTGCAATATTATGATAATTATTGTGACAAATTGGACAAGAATTGTTAATAAAAACATCAAGAATGAGCCACATTGTTTTCTCGACCTTAAGAAGTCCAACAATGGTGAATTGTCCGTTTCTTCACCAAATTGAGTCAAACAAGTCTCAAAATACTCCCAAGACAATATAAAAACATAATCAAGCAATTTCATGACATAAAATTTGACAAACAAAGAAAATTTAGCAATATAAGTTTCGAATTTTCAAGAAATTCGTGAACAAACATGTGCGAAATTCGTCAAAATTCAAGAGTTTAGAAAAAACTTACATAGATCAGGAAACTCAATGAACAAATCTTTGATTTGCATCAAACTTAAGCTAATTTGGTTGAGAAACGAGCAAGAACAAGCAATTCGAACTTTCGCGGCGAAACTCGAAGAAAGAAGAGCTGTAGCAGCGAAATGAGAAAGAAAAGGGATTTATACAAAAATCCCGATTCTGGCATCAAACGATAGCTCTGTCGCTTGGCGACAGAGAAAAATCACGGCGCCAGCAGCGTTGCAGCGGCGACAGAGCTCGAATCCCCTCAAAACGATTATTTTGACCTCTTACAACAATTTTGGGCTCCTTGATGCGCCAGTTAGCCCCTATAAGCAATTTGACATGATTTAGTAATCAGCTTGGTTACAATAACATTAAGTGATCGACCTGATAAATGATCGTCTCACTTAGCTTAAAGCGCCTAAACATTGGCTCACTACAAAGGCACTGACATAATGGTTCACAATACAAAGGTACTGACATATGTGTTCACAATTCAAAAGCACCGACATACTGCTTCAAAAGCAGCAAAGCGCCGACGCACTGGCATAGCAAAGACAAAGGATCGACAGGGTATTGTGGAAGGGTATTGTGGAAGGGTATTCTTCGGTGATACTATTCAGGGTATTGTTGCAACAAATGAGGATAGCTTCAGGCGAATTAATCTTCGATCGTGTTCCCTGGCTTGTGGAAGATGGTCATAAAGCGTTAGAAGGTCGTTTCAGGCGAAGCAATCTTCGATGGGGTCCTCTAGCTTACAGAAGTCTATCATGGCGAAATTGGAGGCAGTTACATGCGTAGCAGTCTTCAGGCGGTATTCTCTAGCTTACGGGAGATCGTAAAAAAAACGGCAAGATGGCGTTCCCTAGCTTGTGGAAGGTTGTCACAAAAACAATACATCAACAAATCGGTTACCTTTAGAGACGTGTACTCGACGGTGCAAGATACGTCTTTCTTAACTCTCTTATCTGTTTTAACTAACGCTAGTTTGCAGGTATCGGTGTTGCAAGAATGATTTAGGATCGCAATACGTTCTGAATCATTCTCCGTCCCTATCGCTACTTTGACTTTTGTTTTCAAAACTTTGCGTTTGTCCAAACTCAGTCAAAGTGGGGGCTTCTGTAGACACCCATTTTTGTCTCCCCAAAACAAAACCCCATGATGAGTATCGTTCATGTCGAATCATAATCGAATGAAGTGAAAGTGTGGAAAGTCTAGTGATGCGGTTAGTTTTTAATTCTTTTCTTTCTCTCTGTTTTTGAAAACCTATTTTATGAAAATAGCAAATTCAGTTTGTTTTGGTCCATGGAAAGGGTCCAATAATGGTGTAGTTGAGTCGGGTTCAAAAAGAGCTTTTCAACAATATATTATAAGCCCAATTCCAATGAATAATGAGGAAGTTATGGCCAAATTACTAAACTGGGCCCGGTTTGATCTTTATATACGGCCCAACGATCTAGAGGAGGGCCTATTATGATTTATCATTCTATAGACACCCATTTGTGTCTCCCCTAAACCAAACCCAGTGATGAGTACCTTTCACGTCGAATCATAATCGAATGAAGTGAAAATGTGGAAAGTCTAGTGTTGCGGTTAGTTTTTAATTCTTTTCTTTAATTTCTCTCTGTTTTTGAAAACCTATTTTAAGAAAACAGCCAATCCAGTTTGGTTTGGTCCATGGAAAGGGTCCAATAATGGTAAAGTTGGGTCGAGTTTGAAAAGAGCTTTCCAATGATATATTATACGCCCAATTTCGATGAATAATGAGGAAGTTATGGTAAAATTACTAAATTGGGCCCGGTTTGATTCTTATATGCGGCCCAATGATCTAGGGGAGGGCCTATTATTGATTTATCATTCCTAATGTGATTAGGATTGATTATAGTCTTCTAGCATCTTCTAGAAGGTTCTTTTGAATCCTAATTTGATTAGCATTGATAAATTGACTTTAATTGACTTTTAGGAGCTTCAATTAGAATAAAAGAAGTGTTTTTAAGGAAAATACAGTTTTACCCTCTCGTACGCTTAAATTTTATCAAAATAAGAAAACGCGTGGAAAACTATTTACAGCGCCATACGCCATGTTTGTCGCCTGGCGACAGACCTGACGTTTGGCGACACGCGCAACGTTTGGCAATAGTTCTATCGTCTGGCGACGGGCGCGTGTTTGGCGCTGCAATCGATTTTTTTCTTTTCGAAACACTGATTTGTTTTTTATCATATCCGACTGATTTTCTCTATAAACAGCCTCCTAAAACCTTCGTTTTCAATCACCAACTCTCATCAAGGAATTCTTGATTACTCTCTCTCTCTCTCTCTCTCTCTTTTATAAACTAGCTTTTCTCATACAAAATTCCGCATTCATAAGATCTAGACACACTTATCATTGTTCGAAGTTGCCTTCGCCCTAGTCGTGAAAGGTTTTAATTTATGAGGGTTTGGTCCCAAATCTCTCATTCAATTATTGAATTTAATTATTTTTTTATATTTTCCTTGACGTTACTAACGCGTGTATTTTGTTATTAGAAAGAGATACGATACATCTAAGTAAATGTTTTAATTGATTTATTGATTATGATATAGAAATTATGTCTAGGTTATTATTATGATTCCTAGTGTCATGTTAGGGTGTTTTGATCTTCCTAGTATCATGTTTAGGGTAACAACTGCAAATTTTAATATCAAATATGCTTATTATGATTCCTGTGATGCTTCCTAGTCTCTTTCTTAATATTCTTGTTAGTATCATGTTAGGGTTAAAGCATTGATCTTTATTGCTTAGTGACATGTTAGGGTTTGTTATTAATCTTGTTAGTATCATGCCTAGGATCTTGCTATTATTATGCTTTAAAATGATTTCTATTTTGATGATTATGATTTATTATTTATGATTATTATTATGTTGATTGAAATTTATTGTTATTGCTTGATCACACCTTTTATGCATGTTTAAAAAGAATTGGTACTTGTAATCGCGCTTAATAAGATAATTAATAATCTTGTTTAGGGTTAATTTGATTATAATTCAACTGATCGCCAATAATAGATTTGTTTGTGCATTAATATTCAACCAACATAGATAAACAGGTTTAGGGTTAATCCTATTGATTGCACGTTAGTCAGAAAGCGCACATGAATACGATCAGAATAAAGTAGAGGCCTATTATTAGGGAAGGTTCAATCTCTTTTAGGTTTGATTTGTACCTTCATCCCCGAACTTCCATTCTTGGTTCCAGACCTATTAGAGTTAACGATCTCCTGGATCGTTAAGGTGTGTAACCTTCACCTTGTGAACGGTTTACAAGTTCCTAAAACTTGTCGGCGACTCTTTTGCTCTAGCTTCCTTCCCTTTGAACGCCACCATACTTAAGTATATGATCACAGTGGGGTTCAAGTTTGGGGTAATGCTTAAATTATTCCCTACAGTTTTTGGCGACTCCACTATGGAGGATTTCTATTTTAATTCCTAAAATTTATTTCGGCAATGATTTAGAATGAGTGGATGAGACTCGAAAAGTTCTAAGTATTTCATGTGCGTAATATTTATTAACATTATTGTCATATGCATATAAAAGATCTCATTGGAAAAACTATCCATAATGAGTTAAAAACATAGGATTTTTACACGTAGGAAATTTGAGGAATATCTTTCACAACTAGGATCAAAATAATGTTGCCCGAAACTGGAAAATTTTATCGAGCACAGAAAGCTGGTGAGGCATGTAGGAACTAGCGTCCAGAAAACAGAGTCTGTCGCCGATGATATGACTCTCTCGCCAAGCGACAACCTCTGTTCGCTGGTGCCATGTTCTTCCAATACCGAGCCAGAAATATGCGTTCTAATTTTGACCCGTTTTTAGCACTGTTTGCTCGATTCTACTTCTTGATTAAGTTTTTTTTACTTTTCTGAAACCCATATGTGTTCTACATATGGACATAACCCCCAAAGAATTCATGCTCCATCTACCTGATTGAACTCTCTGTGCAACAAAGGGTACATCCAAGAATGTTGAATTCACCAAACCATGGAAGAGAGTTTTTAACTCGCGGTGTCCCATCCACTCACGCCTACCCTTCAAAAGGTAAGGCTTCCGCGCGGTGCATCCGGACAAGTAACCATGGACCCTCTTTGACTAACCCATATCCCGACTTTAGAGAACTAGAGCCATGGTTAGAATGCAAACTTATTGCATCATATTGTGCCTACTTGCCTAATTGTGCATTATTTGTTGTGCATACTCTATGTGTTTTTCCTAACCGTTTGTTTGACTCGTTGTAGACACCTAAAAATGTCTCCCCAAAACCAAACCTGTTGATGAACACCTTTCACCGCCGTTATTGGTCGAGTTGAGTATTTAATCTTTGGAGTGCTTAAATCCATGTTCTATCCAATATATTTCATGAACCAATCCAATTTCTAGCTCATTTCCCTTAACCATAACCTATTTTCCACGTTTCGTGTCCACAACACAAAACTGAGAGAAACTGATTTTATGGCTATAAAATTTTGATCCAATTATTATTTTGTTGGATAGGCCTTTAAATAAGCTTTCCAAATATTTATCATTAGCCCAATTCGGAGCTATAAACGAAAAAGATATGAGCAAAACATTAAACTCGGCCTAAAACTGACACCCTTCAACTATAACGGCCATATCATAAAATCTACATATCATTTTGACTTGATTCTGATTGGGTAGGAAATTAGACTTGATAAGCTTTCCAATGATATATTATATGCCTTATTTCGAGTTACAGATCAAAAGTTATGATTAATTTAAAAACGGGTAAAAAACGGAAATTACCGCGCAACATCAAAAATGCCGTGACGCGGCAAAAGCTGACGTGTCACGGGGCATATTCCCGTGACATGGTGCCCATTTTTGTAATTCTGCACAATTCTCTCCCGTGTCACGGGATTTTGCACCGTGTCATGGTGCAATTTCCCGTGTCACGGTGCCCATTCCGTGACACGGGGATATTCCGTGTAATTTCCACGTACTTTTTACACGTGACACGGCATACTACAATGTGCCACGGTGGACAATGCCGTGTCAAAACATTTCTTCCCGTGTCACGGTGCAGATTCCGTGCCACGGGATTGCTCCATGTTTTCTCTGCGTAATCCTTAAACGCATTTTCACTTCCCGTAACCTAATTATTTCCCTCGTCACTCAGTTTTTCCCCGTGTCACGGGATCTTCCCCCGTCTAACGGTGCCTGTCACCATGTCACCGTGCTCTTTGCCGTGACACGATATAATTTTTTAGGGTTTTTATCTTTTTAAGGTTCCGCGTGTTCCCTCTGCTCATTTTCCCTATATTTAGGACCCCCCCTTTTTGCAGTTCGGGGCACCAATAATCATTATCTCTCACCTTACACCAAAAAATCATTCTTTTCTCCCTCTTTAACCTAATTTTTAGCCTCCTTATTCTTCCATAATAATTCCCCTAAGCACTCCAAGGAGTCTATACTTAACCCGAGGTTCCGTCCTTAAACCAAGGTGTGAAAGGTACAAATAACTGAGGGTTTGGACCAAATCAACTCTACTTTTTATTTAATTTAATTTTCATTTACTTTATATTTTTTTATTGAAGTTACTAACAGTTTATTCATGATGTAGCAATTTAAAGGAACGTGCTGAATGTAAGTAATTAATTAAATTAATTACTCTTATTTTATTTTATATTGCTAGTATCATATTAGGTTATTTTATATTTGATTTGACTAACACTATTATTGTTAAATTGCTTCTAATATTGATGTTATTCTATTATTATTTTGATCACCATATTGCATGTTTAAAGGGAATATGTAATTGAAAATAACGCCTAATAAGGTAATTTGGACAACCGGTTTAGGTTCCTTTTTAATCTTATTGTTTAATCAAGTGATCACAATATTTTAGAATTATGTGTTGCATTAATATTCAACCAATTTAGCTTAATAATAGTTTGGAGCAAATTGAATTTTTGTTTGTATGCCTTTGAGATCGCAGGAATCACTTTTCACTATAAGAATCGAGTAGAGGCCAATACGGGCGAATGTGACTCCATGACTCACTTCGTACCACCATCCCCGATCCTCCTTTCGTGGTTCCGAACCATATGGAGTTAGTAATCTCATGGATTATGAATGGGGTGTAACCTTCATGGGTCAATCGTTGTTGCCTATCGTTGTCCCTTATTCGTGGTTGCCTTTTATGATCCGTGAACGGTTTACAAGTTCCTTAAAAACTTGTTGGCGGCTCCCTACTTTATTTGTCCCTAATCGTATTATGTCAATTCCCACTTCCTAAGAGTGCCAAGAATATTCACACATGCTTTAACGTAAGCGCACTTCGAACGACGCCTACAATTTGGCGACTCCCCAATTACACAATTTTCAAATACACAATTACACATCTTGGGGGCTTCTCTCGGGTCTTAAGACTTTTACCCCTTTCTTCCTTAAACCATCAGCTTAACCACATTACAACCCTTGAAAGACCTCTTTGAGATGTACATAAACTTGTGCAAAGTTTGGTTAGAGCTACGTTCGGCCTGATTCCTAACAGATACGTAGGCAACCTCACATCAAGGTGCGGCCACATTCATATTCATATCCATGCATGATCGAGTCAAATAATATCCAATGCTTATCCCTACCTATTTAGAGCTAGACTTGGGGGCTTGAACCCACATCATTTAGCCTACCCAGCCAGAAGAGTCATCATCTTTGACTCTTCTCACATCTATTTCCATCACCATAGCCTTTGCAGCCAACCTTAGTATCACTTTCACACACTTCTTTCACACATACATATCCATATCATCTTTCCCTTAGGAACCCTTTATCATGAAATCTTGTTTCCCTACCGCACATGCTTCATCATCTTTCAAGACAACATTCATTAAAAGAAACATTGTATACTTGCTTAGCTTCTTAACCTGAGCAATGTTCATTATTTCATGCATCGCATAATGTGATGAGTAATATTTCTATATTAATCACTTATAATCATACAAAGCATATCGTTCTTAGCTCCTTGACCTAAGCAACTTACATTATGCAATAATCACTTCATTTATATACGTGCTTAGCTTCAAGACCTAAGTGACGTTCAAGATCGCTTCTTTACACGATATATGATACTTAGCTCCATGACCTAAGTTCATTCATCGTTTCACATGATGTAATTGTCCTTAGCCTCCTGGCCTATGGACATGCATCATGCATACATTATTTTCAAGACAAGTAATTCAATCCATAAAATTCATTTTGTCTTGCCCAACGAGGAAGTTCAAAACTTCTTCCCTTTTTCATGTTTTTTCCTTGTAAGGAAGTTCAATACACTTTTTCAAAATTTTCTCATCGAGGGAAGTTTGAAAACAAATCTTAATTTTTCATATCTTTCTTTTTTGGGAGAAATTCGGTACCCTCCACTCATCTCATGACAAAAATGACGGAATTTTTTTGCTTTTGCATTTTCGGTTGCTTGTGTCTGCACACACACATACTCAAACTATACACACACAATAACAAGTCATACACATGTCATGTCATGTCAAACTTGGTCAAGTTAGTTGGTTAAGTCAATCATAGTCTATAAGAGTCCCTTGGCAAATTTTATTTTGCAGGTCTCAATTACAGCCCACGTCCGGGGACGAGCGGACCATCTACAACCCACGTCCGGGGACAAGCGGACCATCTACAACCCACGTCCGGGGACAAGTGGACCATTTACAGCCCACGTCCGGGGAAAAAAGGACCATTTATAACCAGCCCACGTCCGGGGACAAGCGGACCAATTACAGCCCACGTCCGAGGACAAACGGACCATTTACAACCAGCCCACGTCCGGGGACAAGCGGACCATTTACAGCCCACGCCCGGGGCAAGCGGACCATTTACAACCCACGTTCGGGGACAAGCGAACCAATTACAGCCCACGTTCGGGGACAATCGAACCACCATCATTTCACGGCGCAAGGTTATCGATACACAGAGACTTGCAATCTCATCATCTGTTGATTTTCCTCAAGCATGGAAAGTATCATCCGGTGGATTTCTTCAAGCATAGAAAACCGCCAAATTCCTTTGTCGGCTTTCCTCAAGCATGGAAAGCATTATCGGTGGATTTCTTCAAGCATAAAAAAACACCAAACTCATCTGTCGGCTTTCCTCAAACATGGAAAGCATTTCAACAAACGTCATCCGGTGGATTCCTTCAAGCATAGGAAGCCACCAAACTCATTTGTCACTGATACACTGGTGTTAGATACGTATTCTATCCTTTTACTCTTTTATATGTGGAATTAACATTTTTCTGCAGGTATCATCGTATACAGAGTGATTTAGGATCACAGAATGACTTAAATCATTCTTCGTCCCTATCGGCTACTTTGACTATCGTTTTCGAAACTGACGTTTCTACAAACTCAGTCAAAGTGGGGGCTTCTGTAGACACCTAAAAATGTCTCCCCTAAACCAAACCCGTTGATGAACACCTTTCACCGCTGTTATTGATCGAGTTGAGTGTTTAATCTTTTTAGTGCTTAAATCCATGTTCTATCCAATATATTTCATGAACCAATCCAATTTCTAGCTCATTTCCCTAAACCATAACCTATTTTCCACTTTTCGTGTCCACATCGCAAGACTGAGAGAAACAGATTTTATGACTATACAGTTTTGATCCAATTACTACTTTTTGGAATAGGCCTTTAAATAATCTTTCCAAACATATATCATAAGACCAATTCCGAGCTATACGAAAAAGATATGAGCAAAACACTAAACTCGACCAAAAACCGACATCCTTCCACTAAAATTGCCATATCTTAAAATTAACATATAATTTTGACTTGATTCTAATAGGGTTGGAAAGTAGAGTTGCTAAGCTATCCAATGATATATTATATGCCTTATTCCAAGTTACGGATCAAAAGTTATGATTATTTTAAAAACGGGTAGAAAAACAGAAATTACCGCGCAACAGCAAAAATGCCGCGACGCGGAAAAAGCTGACGTGTCACGGGGCTTTTTCCCGTAACACGATGCCCATTTTTTTAATTCTTCACAATTTTATCCCGTGTCACGGGATTTTTCACCGTGTCATGGTGCAATTTCCCGTGTCACGGTGCCCATTCCGTGACACGGGGATATTCCGTGTAATATCCGCGTAGTTTTTACACCGTGACACGGCATACTGCAATGTGCCACGGTGGACAATGCCGTGTCACGAAATTTCTTCTTGTGTCACGGTGCACATTCCATGCCACGGGATTGCTCCGTGTTCTCTCCGCGTAATCCCTAAACGCGTTTTCACTTCCCGTAACCTAATTATTTCCCGCGTCACTCAGTTTTTCCCCGTGTAACAGGATCTTCCCCCGTCTGACGGTGCCTGTCACCGTGTCATGGTGCTCTTTGGCGTGATACGGTATTATTTTTTAGGTTTTTATCTTTTTAGGGTTCCGCGTGTTCCCTCTACTCATTTTCCCTATAAATAGGACCCTCCCTTTCTGCAGTTCGGGGCACCAATAATCATTCTCTCTCATCTTACACCAAAAAAATCATTCTCTTTTCCCTCTTTAACCTATTTTCTAGCCTCCTTATTCTTCCATAATAATTCCCCTAAGCACTCCAAGGAGTCTATACTTAACCCGAGGTTCCGTCCTTAAACCAAGGCGTGAAAGGTACAAATAACTGAGGGTTTGGACCAAATCAACTCTACTTTTTATTTAATTTAATTTTCATTTACTTTATATTTTTTTATTGAAGTTACTAACATTTTATTCATGATGTAGCAATTTAAAGGAACATGCTGAATGTAAGTAATTAATTAAATTAATTACTCTTATTTTATTTTATATTGCTAGTATCATATTAGGTTATTTTATATTTTATTTGACTAACACTATTATTGTTAAATTGCTTCCAATATTGATGTTATTCTATTATTATTTTGATCACCATATTGCATGTTTAAAGGGAATATGTAATTGAAAATAACGCCTAATAAGGTAATTTGGACAACCGGTTTAGGTTCCTTTTTAATCTTATTGTTTAATCAAGTGATCACAATATTTTAGAATTATGTGTTGCATTAATATTCAACCAATTTTGCTTAATAATATTTTGGAGCAAATTGAATTTTTGTTTGTATGCTTTTGAGATCGCAGGAATCACTTTTCACTATAAGAATCGAGTAGAGGCCAATACGGGCGAATGTGACTCGATGACTCACTTCGTACCATCATCCCCAATCCTCCTTTCGTGGTTCTGAACCATATGGAGTTAGTAATCTCATGGATTATGAATGGGGTGTAACCTTCATGGGTCAATCGTTGTTGTCTATTGTTGTCCCGTATTCGTGGTTACCTTTTATGATCCGTGATCCGTGAACGGTCAATTCCAATTTCCTAAGAGTGCCAAGCACATTCACACGCTTAACGTAGGAGCATTTCAAACGACGCCTACACTCGTGTTTAAGTCTAAAATAAACTGATTAAAAGGACTTTGCCTAATTAATTAATTAATTAATTTGAGTAATTAAAGTCTAATAATTTAATTAGAATTGACTTAGTACGACTTTAGGCATGTCCCGTAGAGTTAAAATACTGAAAGCAGTCCCATATTAACACTCCAGTAATGGCGCCACGATTTGGGCTGCAGCGCCAAACTATGTTGTTCAACGCTTGTCGTCTGGCACTGCACTGCAGAGTGCGGCGACAGTCCTGTTGCTTTGGCGACAGTTCAGAATTTTGCTCGAGTCATCACTATGAGTCTAATCAAACAGTTTGCTAATCAATTCAATTATTTTGTTAATAATAGTACCTTTGTTAAGCTCTTAATTTAGTCTAGCTACATAGTCTAGCCACATGGTCAGGACACAAGTCTTAGCATGTCACCTACACTCACTAGTATTAGCACACACTTTGAGTATATGTCACCATGACCATGTCTTAGGTTCATGCATGAGTCGGTTTTTTCGGTCATTTGAGTCGGGAGTACATTCTATTCCTAATTTTTAACATCTTTCCATTCTCTACATGCTTTCTCTGTATCACAACCTTTATTCTTCCAACCTCCTTCCATCTAATGCATGTTGAATAGAGTTTGAGTCAAATAATTAACAATGAATATCCCTAATTTCCCTTTCCACAATACTTGGTCAAGAAGAGAAGGGCGATTAATCAAAGACAACACCTTTGTTCAATTTCAACTTTTTGATAAACTAGTGGGTCGGAAACAGAAAGCTAAAAAGATAATGGCAAGTCAAGAAGAAGTCAAAGAACTTAAGAAGCAAATGGTTGACGTCACTGAGGTGTTGAAGGCTTTAACCCTCCAAATCAATGGCCTTGTGAAGCAATAACAAATGGAGCTCATGCACAAGAGCTTGAGCAAGATATCCAATGACTATAAATTCCAGGGCATTAGCTCACAAGGGGTCTCGGTGGACAAAGAGCTTCTTCCGCAGAAGATCAATGCCACTAAAATCCCTAATTCAAGGCAACATATAATCCTTATCTTTACTTAAGAGCCTTTGAAACTATAATGAACATTAAGGGGATTGATAGGAAAGTCTTTCATTCCTTGTATTCCTTATCTCTTGAAACTGTTTTCCAACAATGGTTTTTCTCCCTTGACAAAGAGATAACCTCTACCTGGGAATCGATAGTAAACGTTTTCATTGATAGGTATAAATGCAATATTCAAGTCGAAACAGATTATAGACAACTTGAGATGCTAAGAAAAAAAAAGAATGAAGGCTTTACTTCTTTCTTCAATAAGTGAGGGAAACTTCTGCTAAAATGATTGAGGTTCCCTCCAAAAAAGAATCTGTGAGGATGTTCATCAAAATTTTACAAGAAAAGTATTCAAAGCACTTAAAATATCAACACAACTTGAATACTTTCAAAGCCATCTATGACATAGGCATCGAGATCGAAGATGACCTCGCAAAGATGCCCACTCTAGTATCAATATTAGTACTTTGATCTCAGTGAAGTTTTAGCCATGGATAACCAAGGATCTAAGAAGCAACTAAGGAAAGACTTCACCCCCATTGGAATGAGCTACGATACTGCCTTCGATCGACTCCATGCTAAGGGACTCATTACTCCCATTGGACCTATTCAAGATCCCGCACCTGAAAAGAGATTGCCTAGTTGGAATCCAGATGCACATTGCAAATATCATCAAGGTAGGGGGTCATACTACTAAGAGCTGTTGGAAGCTAAAGGAGGTTATCTAACATTTGATCGATAATGGCAAGCTTCCCATGCCTCCAGCTAGCACGAAGAGCAAGTGATGATAAAGCAAACGACACAAGACAAGAGGCGAGCTTCAACGAAGAGATTTCATGACCTCCTCTCTTCTATTTCTTTTATTTACCCTTTCCCCAATAAGTCTAGCATAAACACCTTTTTTTCGTAGATTAATTTTGTAGGATCATTATTTTTTCCCCTTTAATGAAAATGAGTATTTATTTCCTTACATATGATCATTGCATTGCACAAAAAAAAAAAAAAATTCATGTCAAACTAAGCACAAGGTATACCAATGATTTGAGGCACCCCTTGTAGCCACATCATATCACCTTTCACCCTTCAAATATGCAATCCTTTTTTGATAAACCACTTTTAGCCTCGTCTAACGATAGACCTTTCATTTTTCAACCCATATCTACCTAACCTTGGGATGGGATGGTGTGCAACTTATGCAATTTTCAATTTCATAAAAATCTTGAGTGACTTCAAAAGATTAAAATAGCAAAAAAAAGGCAAAAAATAAATAAAAGGGTAAGAACACGCCTCAGATTGCGTTTCTTATCGAGTGCTCGGTACTGTGCCTAAGAAACATGAATTCCAAGTGAGTGATAGACCACATGATCGGGATTGCCCACACTTATAAAAATAAAATAAATAAAGAAAAAAAAGAGCTAAAAAAGAGTGAGAAACCTCAAGCATGAAAATACAAATATTCAAAAGCAAAATTGCACACCTTGGGGGCTTATCTAGGGTCTTGAGCCTTTATCCCCTTCTTCTTCAACCATTAGCCTAACCACATTACAACCCTTAAAAAATACCTCTTTGAGGTTGTAGACATCTACTTTTGTCCTTCTGTCCCGACAGGAAGTCCAATGACGATATATAAATCCATCTTCGTGTTGGATCAAAGTGAAGAATACTTATGGATAACTGGTTAAGCCATAAAACCCAAAAGACTAGCCCGAATAAAAGAACAAGGCCAATACAAGGTCCAATTAACTAAACCCGATCATAATTAGGCTTAAGCCCGTACTTAAAACCCTATAATGACGGATTTAGGAGCACCTAGGTTAAAATTAAAGCTGCCGGAGAAAATGTCGCGCGCATCTCATAAAGTCACGCTCGGAATTTGCGCGCAACTTATTCAGTTGTGCGCCACACTCCCCGCAACTTCTGGAGATGCGCTTGAAAAAGATTCAAAATATCAAAAAATCTGAAAATCGAATCTTACCATAGAGCTGTGCGCAAAATACTTGTGAACTAAAATGCTTAACCTAAAAATGCTGGAAAAATAATTGTGAATACTTGTGCTTCCTAACCCTCTTGTCTTAAACACTCACCCCTTTTGATACTTTGTTACTACGGTGGAGGTTCCCCAACAAGAAGGAATCCATAATTGTTCTAAACGAAGATCTAGTAAAGAGAAGTGGTAAATTTCTGAGCACTTAGTTAAATCACATTTATTTTCTTGTTTAAAAGAACCTTAATTAATTAATTAGTGTTGTTTGATCATCTTTAAATTAATTAATTAATCAATTCCACATAGTATCTTTCGTTAAATAAAGATTAGAATTGAATAAAATAATTGTTGGTTGATCACTTAAGCCAAGGCGAATATTTTTTATTTTCTTGTTCTTTTCACGAATTTGATTAAATAAGAATAACGACCTTACAATGTAATTCCTACGTGAATTGATGTGTGTAAATAAAATCAATTAACATAGTTTTAGGTATCACGTTGCTTATATTTTTTGGTGATGAAATTGTGCAAAGGAAGAGATAGTAGAGGCCGCACTAGGGCTAGGATCGCGATTACCCTCTAAAGGGAACGTTATCTTTGTACCCTCGCTCCCGAACTCATTTCAGGTTTATAAAGACCAATTTGGGAATGGGTAAACTTATGTTTCATGCTAAATATCCCATGAACTCTACTTGGGAGAAAGGCATGAACGAGGTTTATGGGTTTTCCTAAAACTCATTGGCGACTACTACTTGTTCCTTACAAAAAAGCGTGTATGATAGAATCATTTCTAATTCAAGGTCCCCCAAATAGTTAGGAATTCAAATCCTAATACACCCTAACAAGTGTAAAGTCCTTGGCTTTTAAAGGGCCATGGTTATTTAAGATAGTACCCCTTACGATGGGATCACCCTCCTTACAGTGGCGACTCCACTGGGGACTTAGAGGTTACATGATTAGTTCGTAGTTATGGCCCAAGGTTTCCAACACTAGGTTGCCTATGGGTTGTAACGAGAACTAACTTGGATAATCTCGAGTTAGAGAGTGAGACTTGAATGCATAAAATCTTCCTTTTGCACAAAAGTAAAAAACCAAACAAGAAACATTGCATCATGCATAAGTATAGCACACTTAAACATTGGGGATTGGCTATTTGACTAGGGGCATCCAACACTGGGCTTCTATCCCGAAATCAATAACAATAATCCCATCCATATCGCCAACAAAATGTTTGGAGGACAATGCCATAGGTCAACTCTTTGAGTGATTGATTTATGCGTCGTTTCTTAAGATGTGGTACCTTGGACACCCAAGCCTTTTGACCTTAGAATGGGAATACGTGAATCTTGACTTGTGGCATGCTTTTGTGATTATGTTACTATATGCAACGTGTTATGATAGTCTTATTTTTTTCCTTTTAGTTTGGTCTAGGTTCCCAATTACGAAGTCGTCTCTTCGTGATTTAGAGTCATATTCAAAGGGTAACATATAAAAAAAAAAGAAAGATGCAAAAAAAAGGGGGAAACAAAAAAAAAGGGCGAATTAAAAAAAAAAGCATACGAGCAGGTGGCGCACGCAACTCACTGAGTTGCGCGACCCCTCCCAGCGCAAGTCATTTCGTTGCGCGCGACATCCGCGCGCAACTGAATCACTTGCGCGCGCCCACCATACAAATAAATTTTGATTTTTCAAAAACCAAATTGACTCGTCAAAACGATATCTTTATTCAAGAATTGTTAAGGGCGATGTTATCCGTTCGAATATATCTTGCGTCATTTTCTTTTTTTCTTTTTCTTTCTTCCCCTTCTAAGCAAGCATATCAGTTTACTTATTCTTTCGTACTTCTTTTAGGGCCGGTTTCCAATCTTAGGAAAGAAGACTCCCGGGCACTCGCCTTCTACGGTTACCACCCAAAGATCAATCGCCTTCTACGGTCCCAGTCCAAAAACAATGTCAACCATTGAAGAACTTCAAGAGGATATTCTTTGTTTGAGAGAGGAAAAGGCTCAAGAAGCCGAGGAGAAAAGAATTAAGAAAATTGAAAAGGCTAATAAGAAAAATGCTGAAGCCTTAGGCTTGCAAGAAAAGATGGAACGATTATCCATCAAAAAAAGTCGTTGGAGAAACTAGTTCTTCGTTCTACAATGGGGAACAAGTACTTCGACGCAGAAAAGTTTGCTCCTCCCGCATGACTTGCTTTACCAGAAAAGTTCGTAGCTACGGACTTGCCAATATTTAAGGTGACCAATAATCCACAAAATTATTTAATGTGTTTTACTGGCACCATAGCATTAAAGGGAGTTGATCCTAAGCTTTATGCTTTGACTTTCCCTTTATCTCTAGACCCAATCGCAAGAGAGTGATACTATGGGCTAGATCCAAAATTCAAGGCAACATGGAAAGATGTAGTTTCGGCTTTCATTACCCAATATGAGTGTTACGTAGAGTTCAAATCCAGTCTGTGTGAACTCGAAATGCTTAAGCAAGGCGACGATGAAGGTTTCCTTGTTCTATGGTAGATGGCGAGAAAAGGCGGCCCACCTTGCTCAAAGGCCACCCGAACTCGAATTAGTACAAAAAATCATTGACAACTGTCATGAAAAGTACAACAAACATCTACGTTACCTTGGTTTAGACAGTTTTCAAAAAGTCTATTCCGTGGCTACTAATATTGAAGATGATCTTGCTAAGGAAAAGGCAAATAAACCCCATCATCATCATTAACCTAAAAATAACTACAAGAAGGGGAATGATAGCACATCATCCTTTATTGACGTATTTGCGACCACCACGCAATACAATAACACAAATCAATATAATGATCCTAGGAAAAGATGGACAAGAGAAAGAAAATTTACTACATTTCCTGTGAGCTATAAAGAATTACTAGAAAAATTAAATGAAAAAGGTTTACTTGCGCCAACAGGACCAACACCGCCCACTCCACCAAAAAGAAGATTTGCTAATTGGGATGGTAATGGTTATTGCGCTTATCATATAGGCAATGGACACGATACTGAACGTTTCTTTGTCTTGAAGCACAAAATACAAGGTTTGGTATACGATGGGAGAATTCCCACACCTAAACCTAATAATAATGCACCCCCCTTAGGGGTGTTTCACATCAATGAGGACCATATGGGATGTGATATGTTCAATCCTTTGAACTATATCACACCCATAGGAGAACCTCTATCCCCAATACTCATAGGGGAAACTAATGAAGTATGTGGACTATGTGACGACGACTTTCAAGACTTATTTGTCTCTAAGTATGCCGCCGTCCCACCTCCATCTTGTTTACAAAATGAAACAAACGGAGCGCTTGATTGGGATTATTTCTCGAGGAAGTCACAAGACTTATTAAATATCTCCTTGGATGAACAATGACATCAAGCTCAACTCATGGAACATCTTGAAATGGAGGCACGCTCAAAGCCTCTAGGAGAAAGTTGGTTTATGAGTCCTACAACTAATCCAAATGAGATAGATCATCTCACTCGTTCTGGTTGAGGTTACCAAGCACCACCACCAAATGGATCTTCGACCACACAAAATCAAACTCAAGGTCAAATGCAAAATACAATACCACCTCCACTTGAGGTGGAAGATCCATTGGTCAAAGAACTTCACCAATCCAAGGCGAATGTTTGCATTTGGGAACTCCTAAGTACTTCTAAAGAACATAGGAATTCCCTTATGAATGCTCTAACGACTTTGTCTGTAAGCATAGAAACAACCCCTCAACATCTCATTAGCTTGCTTACTAGCGAGAAATCTGAAAAATCAATCATTTTCACTAATGATGATTTGCCTTCAACATACACTACCCACAACAATGCATTACATTTATCTGTGGGGTGTAAGGGATACAACATCCCACTAACTTTGGTAGAAAATGGGTCAGCTGTAAACGTGTGCCCATTGCGAACTGCAAAATACTTAGGCCTTAATCCAGAAAAAGATTTTCAATCAACAACACAAAGCATTAGGGCCTATGACAATTCGAGAAGATCGGTGTGTGGAACTGTTAAGCTACTAATTACCACAAGCCCAATACAAAAGATGGTTGAATTCCACGTTATGGACATAGAACTTACATTCAACCTTCTACTTGGACGTCCTTGGATACATGATCTTGGTGCAATATCATCCTTACTTCATCAAATTATTAGGTTGAACTATCAAGGGCTTCCTATGACTATACATGCTTCTCCACTTAAAATAGCAATAAATGATCAATCACTCTTAGAAATAAACCACGATAATGATGAAGAGGACATATGGGGATTTTCCGCGGAGCCAATCTGCACAATAGAAATGGAAGAAGACTTGGAAGAACCTTTCAAGCTTGATCCATATTCCACCCGGGTAGTAAACAACATCTTAGTCAAGAGTAGTTACTTTCTTGGGATGCCTTTAGGAATAGGAATGAAGAAATCTTTCTTACTTCCTATCCCAAAGAAAAGCTTCTCCTTTGGATTGGTATGTAAACAAACAAAAGAAGAATTAAAGTCTCACGATGCAAAAAACAAAGCACGTAGAGACAACAACAAGGAAGGGATAGTCTCTTTACTCCCATCCTACCAACAAACCCTTAACGGACAATTCATTAGGGAGGGAGAAGACTACCCATGCTATGACTTTCTAGAACCACTAGTTTTGGAAGGAATTAAGAAGCCTGGATTCGAAATATTTCACGATTGCTACTTCTTGAATGACGATTTTAGTATCGTTGAATTAAAATAACCAATTCCAGGGTCCTATGATAGGCAAGCATTGAACTTGCTATTTAGACTAGAGCAAAATCATGTCGCTACAATGACCATTCAAAATGCCATCCAAGATGAAGATTTTGACCCAACTTCATTGATCACCCCTTCTAATGAAATCTTGGAGCATGGATGGAGGAAATATTTCAAATGGACCAATCACAAAGGCGATAAGCTGGAAATCGTCACAGGCGAAGGGAAGATGTTTGAAGAATCGACGACGAATCTATTATAGACTCTAGGGAAGCTGAGAATCTAGGCCTTATGGCCATTATTGAGTCTTTATTTTCTAGTTCTAAGGACGAAGATCCCAAAAAGGATTCTTCTCTTAATGTACTTTCTTTTGATTCTAATAATATGAGCTCTATTTCCGAGTATATGCCTTCTTTTGAATATTTCGAATGCTATAACAATCAATCTAATGAAGTTGATAATATTAATAAGTTGGTTGAATTAATGAGTGAACGAGACAAAAGAACCCTATCATTGAAGAAACTGAAACAATCAATATAGGAACTAATGAAAACAAAAGAGAAGTAAAAATTAGCTTAACTCTAAATCCGGAAGAGCGATCGACCCTCATATCGACGCTCAAAGAATTTGAAGACGTGTTTTCTTGGTCACGCAAGGACATGCCTAGAATAGATAAGGAAATTGCGGAACATACCATTCCCTTGAACCCTACCTCTAAACCAGTAAAACTAATACTTCAACGAATGAAACCTAACGTCGCATTAAAAATAAAAGAAGAAGTACAAAAACAATTGGACGCAGGTTTCATTAGCGTATGTAATTATCCAGAATGGGTAGCGAACATCGTCCCAGTCCCTAAAAAGGACGGACGAGTTTGCATGTGTGTCGACTTTAGGGACCTTAATAAGGCTAGCCCTAAAGACGATTTTCCTCTACCACATATTGATATATTGGTAGACAACATGGCTGAACATGCAATGTTATCCTTTATGGATGGATACGCAGGTTACAAACAAATTTAAATGGCAAAAGAAGACAAAGAAAAGACATGTTTTATCACCCCTTGGAGTACGTACTGCTATACAGTCATGCCATTTGGTTTAAAAAATGCAAGAGCTACGTACCAAAGAACGACTACGACTCTCTTGGATGATATGATGTATAAAGAAATAGAAGTGTATGTGGATGATATGATTGTAAAGTCCAATGATAGAATGGGACATATAAAAGCTTTACGCAAATTTTTCACTCGCATAAAATAATACAACATGCGATTAAATCCACAAAAATACGCCTTCGGAGTAACTTCCGGGAAGTTACTCGGATACGTAGTAAGCACACGCGATATTGAGATCGATCCTCTAAAATAAAGGCAATTGTTGACATGACTCCCCCTCAAACAGAAAAAGAAATTAGGGGGTTCCTTGGCAAACTACAATACATTAGTCGATTTATCAACAAATTGACTCTGACTTGTGAGCCAATATTTAAAAAATTGAAAAAAGACGAAAAACATGAATGGGACGATCAATGCCAAAAGGCCTTTGAGAAAATCAAAGATTATCTAAAAAAATTCCACCAATCTTAGCACCACCAGTACCTAAATTACCTTTTAGGCTATACATTAATGTTACAGACACGGCCGCAGGCGCCATGTTAGCACAAGAGGTAGAAAAAGTCGAGCGTGCAATATATTACATAAGTAAAAAGTTCATCCAATATGAAACGAAATATAGCACTTTAGAAAAGACAAGTTTAGCATTAGTGTGGGCAACTAAAAAATTACGACATTATATGCTACCACACGCTACTCATGTGATTTCTCAACAAAATCCGATAAAGTATTTATTTGAACAACCACCTATACAAGGAAGAATATCCAAATGGTTGGTGATGTTTGCCGAATTTGAGTTAAAATATATTCCAGAAAAATCAATGAAGGGAAAAGTAATTTCTGACTTTTTAGCCCAACATCCAGTTCAAACAAGTCATGCAGAAACTACTCATCTTCCGGATGAAGAGATTCTCATGACACAAAATGAAAAATGGGTAATGTACTTTGACGGTGCATCCAACCAAAAGGGATGTGGCGTAGGAGTGTTACTCATAAGTCCAGAGGGAGCACATACTCCAATCTCTGTCAAACTAGACTTTGAGGTCACTAATAATGCCGCAGAATGTGAAGCGTGCATTATTGGATTAGAAGCAGCAGCTAGCATAGGTGTGCAAAAATTAGAGGTATATGGAGATTCCAGTTTGATTATAAATCATATACTGAAAAAATGGAAAATAAAGAACTCCACAATGATATTATACCAAGCACACCTAGAGCAACTCATCGAGCATTTTGAACATATTGAATTTAAATATCCCCCAATGGATGATAATCAATTTGCCGATGCGCTAGCAAAATTAGCCTTAATGATCAACATTTCAGATCACTTGAATATGATGCCATTATGCGTTGATAAAAGAGAATAACCATTATATTGCAACGCAATAGAGGAAAGAAATGACATCGAAGGAAACAATCACAATCCTTGGTATGATCATATCCTCCAATATATTACTAATGGCACATATCTTGAAAATACTTTATCAAAAGACCAACGAGCCTTACGAACACTTGCGGCTCAATACGGTCTATTAAATGGTCAATTATGCAAAAAAGGACCTAATGGTCAAAGTTTATTGTGTATAGACCAACCTTAAACCACACGCCTTATGGAGAATAGTCACAATGGTGTTTGTGGACCTCAAATGAATGGTAAAATGCTCGCAAAAATAATTTCACGACAAGGCTACTATTGTTCCAATATGGAACATGATTGCATACAATATGTCAAAATATGACCAGAGTGCCAAATGTTTGCTAATTTACAACACCTTCCACCATCCGAATTATATAATCTCACTTCCCCTTGGCCCTTTTTCAACTTGGGGAATTGACATAATTGGAAAAATCTCTCCAACAGGAGCGGGAGGGCACGAGTACATATTGGTAGCCATCAATTACTTCACCAAGTGGATTGAGGCTGCTTCTTACGTGAATATCACTTCTACATGTCGCAAAGTTTCTCGAACAAAAAATATTTTGTAGATATGGAGTTCCACATGAACTAATTAGTGATCAGGGATCTCAATTCAAATCTGAAGTCGAGACCCTCTTAACTCGTTATAAAGTAAAACATCATCACTCATCCCCAAACAGACCTCAAATAAATGGAGCTGTAGAATCGGCAAATAAAAATATTACAGTCATCATTAAGAAAATGGCAGAAAATTATAAAGACTGGCCGAATAAACTACACTTCGCACTATGGGGTTATAGAACGTCTATACGAACATCAATAGGAGTAACTCTATACTCCTTAGTTTTCGGAATGGACACAGTTCAACCAGTCAAACTTGAAATACCATCCCTACGCATCGTACTCGAAAGTAAGCTACCGGAAGCTGAATGGGTAAGAGCGAGGTATTAGGAGCTTTTATTGCTTGATGAACGACGATTAAGAACTTTGCATCATGTACAAGTCTACCAAAGGCACATTGCGCGTCATTTCAATAAAAGAGTAAAACCTAGAAATATAAAAGAAGGTGACTTTGTACTAAAAGAGGTTATGGGTCCACCTACCGATCCAAGAGGGAAATTCAAACTGTTTTGGGTAATTTTACCCCGCCACGTGGTCCAATCAAAGGATGACACGTGTTAGCCTCAGGATGGCCCAAAGTGGACCAATCCCTGCTTGACACGTGTCACTCCAGAAACTAAGGGAAAAAGGCGGCCTTCAGGCCCAAATCCCGAGAAAGCCGCAAAGCGGTGCAGCCCACCAATGACACGTGTCACTCCAGAAACTAAGGGAAAAAACACTTGGAAAACCAGGCGCTCTTGGGGATCCAGTTCTTGGGGACTTTTATTGTTTCCCCGGTTGACAAGGTCGCGTCTGTGAGGCCAAAAAAGTCTGCCTCAATGATCTTGTCAAAGTCTTCCTCTGGGATCCGGGGAAGAGCGCACTTCCGGCCCATCAAGTCGGGCTTCTTATTGTACAGACGAAATTCATAAATCTCCCGTCTGGTTGGATCTGACATCAGGTAGAACCTGTGTTTCCAGCCGTCAAATTTTGAGACATTGTCAAAGGTCATCATGTATTGGGGCTGCGTGGTTAGAGTATACCATGCCCTCCAGCCGCCTGGGCTTCTGCTAATATAATGCATGCTAGCAAAAGCCTCCCAGCCGGGGTTAAGCCCCTGAAACTCGCAGGCGGCAACATACCCCAGAATGTTTTTCCAAGAGTTGGGGGTAAGTTGCCAGACTCCGAGGCCGTAGCCTTTTAAGATTGCCTTCACCGCTTGGTGAAGGGGGAAGCGAAGGCCAGCCTTGAACGCCGCCTCGTAACAGCCGAAATAACAGTTGGGGTTCCCTTGATCGTCCCCTCAGGCGATGATGCCATCCTCAGGCGGCACCCGGATCCTATACCCGTCTTCTAGCGGGTGGATTTGAGTAAGATTCTTAAAGTTTTCTTCCATTTGGATACGGTCCTTGGCGGAGACGTGGATATTGAAGGGATCGTCCTTCTCGTTCCATTTTTTCCTTTCCTCCTCCTCGCTATCCTGAAGCGGGGGTAAATCATCATTGCTCTCAGAGGTAGAGGCGGAGCTGTCGCTCTCCGTCTCTTCCTCACTTTGGGACAAGGGGGCAGAGGCGGCCTCGTCGCCGCCTTGGTCGCAATCTTCCAAAAAAGAGTTAGCGGGGGTTGAAGAAGCGCGCGGAGGGGATCTCTCCAGAGCCGTCTAGTCACCCTGACTGGACGTTTCTCCCTCAGGCGTTTGACCGCCTGAGCCTTCGCTCTTGTAATTTGGATAATTCGCCATCTGCATTATCCAAGCCATTGTGTCCTGCACAGACACGTAACCGTTCGGAATCCGAGGCAAAGGGTGGTCCCAACACCCCGAGACGGCACTCCCAACCCTAGACTCAGCCGACCTTGGTGACCGGCTGGACTCTAACCTAGGTTGTGCCCTGTGTGTTGGTGATGCATCCATTTATTGCAATAAATATGTGCAAATGGTGAAAACAGAAAAGGAGCTGAGAGAGCTGGAGACGGTATCTTTTGATATGATATCTGAAACTAGACAGGTCCGGCTGGGTCTCTGGAAGACGAGCTTTCTTGCTTGCGCCTGACTCAAACGGATGACTTCTGCTCTCTCAAAGTTCTCTCTAGAAAATTTTTTGTAAACGTACCCAAAATTATGAGGGTTAACGACTATATATAGAGGGTAAATACGGGGGCATTTCCGTAATTTACCCGGAAGGTGAACGATTAATTTTTAATGGTAAAATTACCACCAATCAGAGCGTGACACATGTCACAGATGCCACGTGGCGTGCCACATCACATCTGTGAGGGGCAAATGTTTTGGATAATTTTACCCCGCCACGTGGTCCAATCAGAGGATGACACGTGTTAGCCTCGGGATGGCCCAAAGTGGACCAATCCCTGCTTGACACGTCTCACTCCAGAAATTAAGGGAAAAAGGCAGCCTTCAGGCCAGAATCCTGAGAAAGCCACAAAGCGGCGCAGCCCACCAATGATTAGGGTTCAGTGACCTAATCAAGGGCACAAATCCCAAAGACCCTATAAATAGGGAGATGTCCCTATTTTTGAGGACACGTTTTACCATTTATTACACATTCACTGTTTGATAGAGTCATCCTGATCTTGGAATCCGAGCAGATCCCTACCTAAATTTCCGCACCTTTTTCTCCCTTCAAGTTTCTAACTTGTGCGTCGGAGGCGGAGCACCACCCAACTGGTGTCTCCGTTTGTTTTGCATGTACAGCTCACTCTAGATCAGTCTTCGTGTTGTAACTCTCCCAAGGGACAAAAACACCCAAAACATAAACCTAATTGGATAGGTCCCTACCGCGTAATTTAAATCCTATCAGGAGGAGCCGTCAGATTAATGGACATTGGAGGAGATGAAATTCGCTAATTAATAATTATTGATCGATTTAAGAAATATTACATATGAAATCCGGATTAACTTGTTCATTCATACAACTAACTTTAATTGGCATTCAATTGAAAGATTCTAAGTGTTATGCATTTTACCAAATGACACGATAAAATACATAACACTTGGGGGGGGGGTAATTTAGAAATGATAAATCGTTCTAAGTGTTCAGATTTTTTATCGAACTTCACGAAAAAAATCTTCACACTTGGGGGGGGGGGTAATAGCGCTGAAAATAAAAACTTTTTTTCGCAACACTCGTATTACAGATGTCGCGCGCAATTGAAATTGTTGCGCGCGGATGTCAAGCGCATCCCATTTAGTTGCGCGCGACAGGTTCGCGCAACCTTAGATGTTGCGCGAGCCACCTAATCGTAAACTACGAACCCGTACTTTTTTGTTTGAACGAAGTTGCAACTTCTACTTATGGTAAAAGGAGGGCGTTTCGTGAATATACACAAGTACTCAAAAAATATAAAAATTAAACTTTGATTTAATTCTTTTTAAACAAAGTTTGATTAATTTTTTTTTTCATTTAATTTCTACCTAACAAATTAAAATAATAATAATAATAAAGCTCATTATTATTTCATTCAAATTAAAAAGAAAAGAGACATTTTCGAACTAGATCATAATTTTTTAAAAAAGGGGGGGCATAGTAGTGATTACACTTTATTAAAAAAAAAAAAAAGCACATCGAAATTGTGTAACTTTCTAAGGCTTACTTTCTAAGGCTTCACTATATCCTCAATTGTCACGGAAGATGGTGGAGTAGTTTCCATTGCAGTATTTTCAGAAACCTTAGAGCTTTCTTCTATATTCTTCTTCTTGACCCATACATTGTTCTTCAATTTAGGAATAGGAACCTTTTCACCCCTTTTTCCCTTTTCCGAAGCTTTTATTAGAGTCCTCTTTTGAGTTTGTTGCGAAGGTTCCTTGATTATCACGTCTTTTTGTGCGGGTTTGGAAGGAGCTTTCCTTTTGGTTTCCTACGAACGCGCCTTAGGAGATGAGAAGTCCAATTTTCTTCTAACTCCTTTGTTTTGGCCACCAGGAGGGGTAGTGGTGGCCGAATGTGTTTTGGGTAATTTTACCCCGCCACGTGGTCCAATCAGAGGATGACACGTGTCAGCCTCGGGATGGCCCAAAGTGGACCAATCCCTACTTTACACGTGTCACTCCAGAAATTAAGGGAAAAAGGCGGCCTTCAGGCCCAAATCCCGAGAAAGCCGCAAAGCGGCGCAACCCACCAATGATTAGGGTTCAGTGACCTAATCAAGGGCACAAATTCCCAAGACCCTATAAATAGGGAGATGTCCCTCTTTTTGAGGACACGTTTTACCATTTATTACACATTCACTCTTTGATGGAGGCATCCTGCTCTTGGAATCCGAGCAGATCCCTACCTAAATTTCCGCACCTTTTTCTCCCTTCAAGTTTCTAACTTGTGTGTCGGAGGCGGAGCACCACCCAACTGGTGTCTCCGTTTGTTTTGCAGGTACAGCTCACTCTGGATCAGTCTTCGTGTTGTAACTCTCCCAAGGGACAAAAACACCAAAACACAAACCTAATTGGATAGGTCCCTACCGCGTAATTTAAATCCTATCAGGAGGAGCCGTCAGATTAATGGACATTGGAGGAGATGAAATTCGCTAATTAATAAACATTGATCGACTTAAGAAATATTACATATGAAATCCGGATTAACTAGTTCATTCGTACAACTAACTTTAATTGGCATTCAATTGAAAGATTCTAAGTGTTATGCATTTTACCAAATGACACGATAAAATACATAACACTTGGGGGGGGGGGTGATTTAGAAACGATAAACCGTTCTAAGTGTTCAGATTTTTTATCGAACTTCACGAAAAAAATCATCACACTTGGAGGGGGGGGGGGGTAATAGCGCAGAATTAAAAAAAAAAAATTTCGAAACACTCGTATTACAGGTCTCTCGCGCAACTGGAATCGTTGCGCGCGGAGGTCACGCGCATCTCATTTAGTTGCGCGCGACAGGTTCGCCCAACCTTGGATTTTGCGCGCGCCACCTTATCGTAAACTACGAACCCGTACTTTTTTGTTTGAACGAAGTTTCAACTTCTACTTATGATAAAAGGAGGGCGTTTCGTGAATATACGCAAGTACTCAGAAAATATAAACATTAAACTTTGATTTAATTCTTTTTAAACAAAGTTTGATTAATTTTTTTTCATTTAATTTCTACCTAAGGAATTAAAATAATAATAATAATAAAGCTCATTATTATTTCATTCAAATTAAAAAAAAAAGAGACATTTTCGAACTAGATCATAAATTTTAAAAAAAGGGGGGGCATAGTAGTGATTACACTTTATTAAAAAAAAAAAAGCACATCGAAATTGTGTAACTTTCTAAGACTAACTTTCTAAGGCTTTACTATATCCTCAATTGTCACGGAAGATGGTGGAGTAGTTTCCATCGCAGTATTTTCAGAAACCTTAGAGCTTTCTTCTATATTCTTCTTTTTGACCCATACATTGTTCTTCAATTTAGGAATAGGAGCCTTTTCACCCCTTTTTCCCTTTTCCGAAGCTTTTGTTAGAGTCCTTTTTTGAGTTTGCTGCGAAGGTTCGTTTATTATCACCCCTTTTTGTGTGGGTTTGGAAGGAGCTTTCCTTTTGGTTTCCTTCGAACGCGCCTTAGGAGATGAGAAGTCCAATTTTCTTCTCACTCCTTTGTTTTGTCCACCAGGAGGGGTAGTGGTGGCCGAATGTGTTTAGGGTAATTCTACCCCGCCACGTGGTCCAATCAGAGGATGACACATGTCAGCCTCACGATGGCCCAAATTGGACCAATCCCTGCTTGACACGTGTCACTCCAGAAATTAAGGGAAAAAGGCGGCCTTCAGGCCCAAATCCCGAGAAAGCCGCAAAGCGGCACAACCCACCAATGATTAGGGTTAAGTGACCTAATCAAGGGCACAAATCCCAAAGACACTATAAATAGGGAGATGTCCCTCTTTTTGAGGACACGTTTTACCAATTATTACACATTCACTCTTTGATGGAGGCATCCTGATCTTGGAATCCGAGCAGATCCCTACCTAAATTTCCGCACCTTTTTCGCCCTTCAAGTTTCTAACTTGTGCGTCGGAGGTGGAGCACCACCCAACTGGTGTCTCCGTTTGTTTTGCAGGTACAGCTCACTCTGGATCAGTCTTTGTGTTGTAACTCTCCCAAGGGACAAAAACACCCAAAACACAAACTTAATTGGATAGGTCCCTACCGCGTAATTTAAATCCTATCATGAGAAGCCGTCAGATTAATGGACATTGGAGGAGATGAAATTCGCTAATTAATAAACATTGATCGACTTAAGAAATATTACATATGAAATCCAGGTTAACTCGTTCATTCATATAACTAACTTTAATTGGCATTCAATTGAAAGATTCTAAGTGTTATGCATTTTACCAAATGACACGAAAAAATACATAACACTAGGGGAGGGGGTAATTTAGAAACGATAAATCGTTCTAAGTGTTTAGATTTTTTATCGAACTTCACGAAAAAAATCTTCACCCTTGGGGGCGGGGGGGGGGGGGGGGGGGGGGTAATAGCGCAGAAAATAAAAACTTTTTTTTCGAAACACTCGTATTACAGGTGTCGCGCGCAACTGGAATCGTTGCGCGCGGATGTCACGCGCATCTCAATGAGTTGTGCGCGACAGGTTCACGTAACCTTAGATGTTGCGCGGGCCACCTAATCGTAAACTACGAACCCGTACTTTTTTGTTTGAACGAAGTTGCAACTTCTACTTATGATAAAAGTAGGGCGTTTCGTGAATATACGCAAGTACTCAGAAAATATAAAATTTAAACTTTGATTTAATTCTTTTTAAACAAAGTTTGATTAATTTTTTTTTTCATTTAATTTCTACCTAAGGAATTAAAATAATAATCATAATAAAGCTCATTATTATTTCATTCAAATTAAAAAAAAAGAGACATTTTCGAACTAGATCATAAATTTTTAAAAAAGGGGGGGCATAGTAGTGATTACACTTTATTAAAAAAAAAAAAGCACATCGATAACCACTCCTTGCGGGTGTACTCATTGGTCCACATACATCAGTGTGTATTAGTCCCAACAAGTCACCGGCCCTTTCTCCTAACTTGGAGAATGGTTGCTTTATCATCTTGCCTAATAAACATCCTTCGCAATTCTCAAAGTATTCTAAATCAAATGAGTCAAGAATACCTTCTTGTAGAAGTTTCTTAATACGTTTGATGTTAATTTGGCCAAGGCGACAATACCACAAGTAAGTTTGACTGGACTGTGTAGTCTTAGCTTTCTTTGCAGGATTATTTACGTTATAAATTTCCTTGTCTAGTGATAACACATAAAGACCATTTTCTGAATGTGCCGTACCATATAAAACATTATCGAGATAAAATGAACATGATTGGTCTTTAACTCGAAATTCAAAACCTTTGGCGTCCAACGCCGAAATTGAAATGATGTTTTTGGTAATGTTTGGAACACAATAAACATTGTCAAGTTCCAAAACTAGCCCCGCGGGCAAAGACAAACTAAGAGACCCTATGGAAATAGCACCAATCCTTGCTCCATTTCCTACCCGGAGCTCGATCTCTCCCTTCGCTAGCTTCCTACTGTTCCTTAATGCATGTGAATTGGAACAAAGGTGTGAGCCACATCCGGTATCTAATACCCATGAAGCCGAGCTAGTGAAGTTAAAGTCTATAACGTAAATACTTGATGTAGAAGCAACGGATCCGTTCTTCTTATCTTCCTTGAATTTGAGGCAGTCTCTCTTCCAATGTCCCTTCTTCTTGCAATAGAAGCATTCGGAATCAGACTTAGAAGATGCTACCTTTTTCTCCTTGTTGTCTTTGGTAGCTTTCGGCTTAGGCGGAAAGTTCTTCTTCCCTTTCCCCTTGAAGCCCTTCTTCCTTTTGCCTGCCCTTTTGAATGGTTTACCCTTCTTCTTCATGAGCATATCATGCTTTCCCTCATCCTTGAGCGTCTGCTCAGCTTGCTTCAACATCCCATGAAGCTCGGTGAAGGTTTTCTCCATGCTATGCATGTTGTAATTCATCTTGAACTGGTCATAGCCTTTGTGAAGGGAATGGAGAATGATGTCAATAACCATTTTAGTTGAATACCCCGCATCAAGCCTTCCCATGTTCTCAAATAATCCGATCATTTTGAGCACATGTGGGTTGACTGGCTCTACTTTCTTGAGCTTAGTCTCAAGGATCTGCCTGTGGGTTTCAAACCTTTCAGTTCGAGCCTGCTCTTGAAACATATTCTGTAACTCAGAAATGATCTCATAGGCCGATTCCTTCTCGAAGAAGGTTTTCAGAAGTTTAGGAGACATAGTGGCTAGCACTACGCACTTGACATCCCGATCGGCTACTTGCCATCGGTTAAGGGCCGCTTGAGTACATCCTCATTGGGAGCGTCGAGCATTTCCTCATCAAGGACATACTCTTTCTATTCTTGCATAAGAACGATGCGCAAATTCCTTTGCCAATCAAGGAAATTGGTACCACTCAACTTCTCCTTGTCGAGAATTGAGCGCAATGAAAACTGATTGTTTGGGGTTGAAGACATGATTCTACAATTGAAAGAATTTTAATGAAAAACCATTCAAAATACTTAAATAAGATTGAATTTTATTCATGCAAATTTTCAATACTTATTTAACGTCTTATTCACACGTAAAATTTGTCCCTATTTTGTGAAAATAAAGCGATTCCAAGATCCGAAGAAACAAAGAGTTGTTAAGCATGCTTTGGCTTGTCTTAAACACTCAATCTTCTAGGGTAAGCATTGCCTTGCTAATGGCTCTAAGCAACTCTTGGTTAGACAATCGTCGCATCTAATGCATCTTTGACGAAGTATCTCTTTTGCCATGGTATGTGAGGACTCCTCACTCATACCGATGAGTTAAACCAAAACCAACGTGCACACTCAGTTTGCCTTATGCCCCTTGGAGAAGTGATGGCACCTCGCTTTGGCGTAGCCTACCATCACTCTCGTTTGGTTAGTAAGTGTTGTTTTGGAAAGGCAAGTTTGACTCAATATTATTAGGGACCTAGGATTTCTATGTTGGTTGATTTAAGTGAACTTAACTAATCATCGCAACATCAAGAAAACCTAAACATGCATCTAACGAATAATTCACACACATATATATAAGCATAAAATATAAAGCGAAATTATTGATGCACATTGGCAACTAGCATGACCCCTTGAGATCTTCATATCTTCAAAAGGTCTTCATTTGCAATTCAAGGCTTTGTCTTCTAAGATACGCCGTCTTCAAGACTTAACCAAACTATGCAAAAACTAGTGTCTACAACTAGGAATGATCTAAATATTAAAGTACAAAAATACTTAACGGTGCGTAAACCGTATTTAGATTTACAAAAATACATAACGACACGTAGTCCGTATTTTCTATCCTAGTCGGGTCCCACTAGTAGCCATTTCATAAAACTTGTGAGAGAGAATATATATATTCCATTCATCCATTCACTATTTGTGAATGGCCCATGCAATTTACAAATTTAAAACAAAGTAAAATGCATTTAAACAACGCGCGCACTAGAAACTAATCTAGGTGGTTAATCCGATTAATACGCCTAATTAAAACTAGTCAAAGTTGTTTAACCGATTATATAATTTACGTCATTAATAATTGAAGCTCCCACTAAATTCCGCATTTCCTTAATTAATCTAATTAATTAAGTCAGTAGCACCCAAACTTGTCAAAATAAAATTTTGCCAATGCCGCTCAAAACCGAGGCCTAGCCTCCCAAAATTTTAATTAAAATAAACAAAATTAATTAAAATAAATAAGACGGCAAAATAATTAACATCAAGCCTTACTATGGCTAGCCACCTCACCGCACCAAGCATATGCACACGCCAAGACCACGAACACACGGCCCACGGCACACGGCCGCGAGTTGCTGCCACGGCACAGCCGCGCGTGGCTGCCGCAGCCCGCGTGCTGCTGCCGCGCGTGTGCTGCTGTCGTGCGTGGCTGCTGCCGCGCGTGTGGCCTCGTTTTGCTGCTTTGCTGCCCGGCTTGCCAAGGTGATGTATTGCCTCGTTTTGCGTGCCACGGCCTCGGGATTTGATCCCTTTTCGCGAGACAACAATAATTAATTCTAAATTAATTTTAGAACTAATTTAGAGAGCAAAATAAAATTTTAAACAAGTCTAACTTAATAAAATTTTCACAGTGCAAATAACCAAAATAATTCTCAGAACCATTCTTAATTAAATTGGTTTAGCTTGGTGCAACATTAAATTGAGGCAATTTCTCACTTTCAATTTAATCAATTTAAATTAAACTTGAGAATTTTGACAAAGTAAAGGGAAGTCGGAAAAATATGAACTTTAATGTTCAAATGAAAATTGCAACATCTAAATTTTGTGAATCCTTGAAAATTATATCTTCCAACATGAAGATAACCAAATTTCTATCACAAAAATCGAAACTTTATGTTTCCAATCAACTTAAAATGATTAAAACATCAAAGTTTAACACAAAATAACATGGAATTTAGTAGTTTTTTAAAGTTTCAATCACTTATCACAAATAAAGATTGAATCTTTAACACTTAGGAAGCCTCAAAAATAAAACTTTCACACTAAAAAGCAATTAGTTTGCAATTATGTGAAAATAAATTAACCTTTAAGCATCAAATACTACCAAGTAAGTGTGCTTTAAGGGGACATAAAAATGCAGATAATAATGCAAATAATCAACCATATAATCAACAATTTATGCCATTAATTTCAAGGTTAGAAAAGACTTAAAAATTTTCGTCAAAAACGAAAAACCCCTCGAAAAAGGCATTTCTGGTTAGAATTTGGCTAAAATCACAATCCCCTTAGGGATAAAAACCTCTCCAGAACACGTTTTCCACCCAAAATTCACTAGTCTTGGGCGAAAACCAAGCTACTAATCTAATTAGCAACTTAAACCAGAAAATTAAGCCAAAATAAACCTTGAAAAACATGTTTATAAAAATAAACGAGCGGGGCTCCGATACCGCTGTTGGGGTTTAGTGAGTCCGACTCACCGCGGAAACAAACCCCGACCCGAGGAACCACTCGCAATAATTAAAATCATAAAGCATAAATAAATAATCACAAAGAAAAGATAACGAATCTTACCCTCGAAGTGAGCTTTGCCCAAAAAACGGGGCTCTTACTTGAAAGCTACGAGCACGTCAAGCGCCGCGCCTCCGACGGTATCCACCCACAAAAGGCGAACACAACTTTAAGGTCCGCTACCTTGGGGTTAACAAGGTCCGACCAAAACCCGACTGTTATATGAGTTTAAGAGTTTTCCCAAAACTATGGAATGCTCTTTTTAACTCCCACTCAAGCATCATTTCCAATGCCCCAAGTTGGGTATTTATAGGGAATGATGAGAGTATGAAAATCTCTCCCATCAATGTGGGACAATGAGATTTTCACACTTTATTTTAAAGCTAAAATAAAATTATTAAGCAAACTAGTAATAAATCAACAAGTGTCAAGCATACATGAGGAGTAGGTGAGGACCACTTGGAGATGGGGACCAAACTTGCTCCCCACTCTCTCCCTCACCTTGCGCCACATGGAAACCCCCACTTGGGCACCAAGGCACCCCAAGTGTGGGCTGCTCGCTGCTGCCATACCTACGGCCCAACAGGCCACGCACATGTGTGCTGGCTGCTTGGTCGAGGCCTGCTGCTAGCAAGCCACACACCAACATGCGGGCTGCTGGCCATGGCCTGCTAGCATGCCTCGCACATTTGTGCGGGCTGCTGGCCAGGCCTGCTGCTAGCGAGCCACGCATGCTTGTGCGGACTGCTGGCCGAGGCTGCTAGCACGCCACGCACATTTGTGCTGGCTACTGGCCAAGGCCTGCAAGCATGCCACACACACATGTGCGGGCTGCTGGCTAGCCTAGCTAGCCAAGGCGCGCTAGCACGCACCAGCGAGCCTAGGCTCGGCTTGGTGCGCTTGCTAGCCACCTTGCTAGGCCATTTGCCCCTAGCACTCGGTTTTCTCGATGCTAGGGGTATTTTGGTAATTTTGTTGATTTATTAGTAATTATCTCGTCTCTTATCATTTAGACTCGACTTCCGACGATCGGTTTCGACGCTCTAAGCTCGAACTACCGACGTCTAAATATTTAACACTCGGGCGACGAATTAATTTCTTCCGAATTAATTCATCGAGTTGGTTCATATATTTTTCTTGGGTGTGACCTGAAGGGTTCAGTCAAGATTAAGCTGTAATATTAATTATATTAATATTACTGATCGGAAGTGGCATCCACCCAAGCATTCCGATCACTTGACCTCACTAAATATATTAGCTTTCTAATAATTTTGAACCCGCTATCAGAATAATACACTTGTTCGAAGGACACCATTCCTTTCACAAATATCTTCAGCCAGTCAAAGATGAGACCAAGGCACTTGAGAAATTCCGGCTGAATCAGGTGCCTAGGTCGGAAAATAATCAGGCGGATGCAATCTCAAAACTGGCGTCTTGCGCCTGCCATGATACGCCTCGGTTAGTCTTTTGGGAAGTTCTTGAAAGGAGAAGCATCTATGAGGATCCCATTGTAATTCTGGACCGAAGCTCTACCTGGATGAATGGAATCCGAGATCATCTCTCAGACGGTACACTTCCTGATTCGCCACAGGAAGTAGTCGTCCTGAAAAAGCGAGCTGCAAGATTCGAGTTGAAAAATGGAGAACTCTTCAAGGCGGGTTTCCTTAAACCTCTGTTGAAGTGCGTCATCCCTGAAAAGGGGAAGGAAGTTCTCGAAGACTTGCACTCGGGATTCTGCGCCTCCCACATAGGTGGCAAGTCCCTAGCCGTCAGAGCTAGACGACATAATTTTTGGCCCACCCTTGAGGCAGACGCCAAGGATTTGGTAAAGAAATGTGACAAGTGCCAAAAATTTTGCAAACTCATTCACTGTCCGGCTACTGATCGGACGACCATCCACAGCCCAATCCCGTTTGCAAAATGGGGCATGGACATTCTAGGTCCTTACACGCCTTCTCCAGGCGGAAAGCGCTACATCTTGGTGGCTGTGGATTATTTCACCAAGTGGGTAGAAGCTGAGGCGGTTAAAAACATCAAAACCTCAGACGTGATTTCCTTCATCTTGAAAAACATTATCACCCAATATGGGGTACCTATGTCTATGGTGTTTGATAATGGTCCTCAGTTTGAAACGCCTCAGCTAAAAACTTGGTTGGGAGATCAGGGGATCTCAAGCTATTTTGCATCTGTTGGCCGGCCCCAAGCAAACGGCCAAGTTGAAGCCTTCAATAAACTCATCTCAGACGGTATTAATAAGAAAATAGAGAGAGCCGGTGGCTTATGGGCAGAAGAGTTAATCCATGTTCAATGGGCCATCCGGACAACAGCAAAAGGGGCAACCGGTGAAACCCCATTTCTCATGGTTTACGGTGCTGAAGCCGTCTTGCCCATAGAACATCACGAGCCGACTCTCAGAGTCATGCTAGATGATGAAGAGGCAAATAGGGAAGTAATGCGCCTAGCATTGGACTCACTCCCGGAGCGCAAGGGCAATGTCGCCTTGCGTCATGAGATTTACCGTCTGAGAATGACGAGAGCCTACAACAAAAAAGTACACAAGCGTCCTTTAAAAGTTGACGACTTAGTGTTACGGAAAATGGAAGCAACCGATAGGGCCAATGAGCTGGGGAAGCTAACTCCAAATTGGGAAGGCCCCTACCGGATCTATGAAGAAGTAAGGGACAGCACCTACCGCCTGGAAACTCCAGACGGCAGGCGCCTGCATAGAACTTTGACTGTAGAAAATCTGAAAAAGTACTACTTCTGAGAATGTAAATTTTTTGTAAACAGTGAATCAGTTAATGAAGATTCAGAATTTGTTTGCAAAATTGATTTATTGTTTGATTATCCATCCGGGTAATATCCAGACGGATTCTTCATTTACCTGACGAAGTTCGATACTTAGTAAAGGTTACATTTGTTTGACCGCCTGGGTAATACCCGGATGTCTTGTTTTTTTAAGTTTGATACTTTGTTTATTTAACTAAGTTTGATTATCCGCCTGGGTAATACTCAGACGGATCTTTCATTTACATAACTAAGTTTGATACTTGGTAAGATTAAATAATTGCCTGTCCGTCTGGGTGATACCCAGACAGACTCGTTTGTTTAAACATCTAAATTTGATACTTAGTGTAAATTCAATACTCCGACTAAAAACTAGGCACAAAAACGTTTAGTGGCTATACAACCGGTCTCAAACAAGACCAGAGGCTAAAATGGCCGGATGGTTGCTCTTTTTATAAAATCGCATGTCCCAACATGGACAAAGGCGTCCGGCGACACCCCTTCGGGTGCAATCGTCACAGAGAACAGACTATTTGTCGGTTCTACGTATCCATGCAGACGGCAAAAATTGAACGATCGAATTGGTCAACTCATAGCCGTCTGACTAGGATAACCTTTGAAGAACGATCAAGTTACTGTATACCGGATGCCCTGGTGCATCAGTCGGTCACCGGCTGAAGTTCTCACTTGGGTTATTTATTCCAAAATTGCACTCTTTAACCCAATCGGGACAAAAGAGTTTTCAATGGCTATGAAATCTCTACCAAGACGGACAGACGCCGTCTGAGTAACGACTGGAACGCTTGTTGATGTACAGGTTTGCACTTGGTTTGGGGCAATCACTACTGTGATTGATTGACTTACAAACGCATCATGCTCTTTGCAGCATCAGACGTTACCAAGTAAATCAACCAACTCCACTTGAAACCAATCACACAGCCGTCCAGGGGCAAGGACAGCCAGGCTTTTGATAAGTTAGGCAACAAATCGCCGCATGCTTTTGATAAGTTAGGCAAAAATGAAAAATTAAAATTTGCAAAAAAATAAAATTCAGATGCAAAATGATCAAAACCGACTCAGTCGGTGCATTTCATAAAGACCACCCAACCAAACGGTTATAGTGGATAAAAATGTTAACCAGACCCCGTCCGGGAGAAAGAGATTGTTAATTAACCCGGCCCCTTAGCCGGTAAATACAAATATACTCGGCACGCAGGCCGGAAAAAACAAGTTTTGGCATAACTGCCGCAGAACTAAAGAAAAAATAAAAAGAGGGATTGGCATACTACCGTTGAAAAATCACTTCTAGCCTGCAGGCGGCTCCTCCTTGTCCTCCTCCTCATCATATGAGGGTATCTCCTGCGCTTCACCCGGACCAGGTAGCTGAGGTACGAGGGGCTCATTGTTGGCATTAACCCAGGCGTCGAAGGACTCAGGCTCTGGATCACCCTTCTCTCTCAGGTACACCACGTCCTCGGCGTACTTGTGAGCCAGTGCCCAGATGCTGTAATCCGCGTCTAGGTACAAGACGGCTCAGGCGATCTTCATCCGGGCGTCATTATCAGCGTCGCTCTCAGCAACAAGGCGCCTCATCAGCCTTTTTGGCACTCTCAACAGCCTTCTTCTGGGCCTCCTCCGCCTTCTTCCGGGCCGTCTCAGCATTAGCCGCCCGCTGCTTGGCCGTCTCCAGATCTGCCTCCAGCTGCTGGATTCTAGACGCCTGTGTCATTATGTTCCTTTCCTCCTCCTCGCTATATTGAAGCGGGGGTAAGTCATCACTGCTCTCAGAGGTAGAGGCGGAGCTGTCGCTCACCGTCTCTCCCTCACTTTGGGACAAGGGGGCAGAGGCGGCCTCGTCGCCGCCTTGGTCGCACTCTTCCAAAAAAGAGTCAGCGGGGGTTGAAGGAGCGCGCGGAGGGGATCTTTTCAGAGCCGTCTAGTCACCCTGACCGGACATTTCTCCCACAAGCGTTTGGCCGCCTAACCTTCGCTCTTGGAATTTAGATCAGTCGTCGTCTGCATTATCCGAGCCATTGTGTCCTGCACAGACACGTAACCGTTCGGAATCCGAGGCAAAGGGTGGTCCCAACACCTCGAGACGGCAATCCCGGCCTTAGACTCAGCCGACCATGGTGACCGGCTGGACTCTAACCTAGGCTGTGCCGTGTGTGTTGGTGATGCATCCATTTATTGCAAGAAATATGTACAAACAGTGAAAACAGAAAAGGAGCTGAGAGAGGCAGAGACGGTACCTTTTGATATGATATCTGAAACTAGACGGGTCCTGCTGGGTCTCTGGAAGACGAGCTTTCTTGCTTGACCCTAACTCAAACGGATGACTTCTGCTCTCTCAAAGTTCTCTCTAGAAATTTTTTTGTAAACGTACCCAAAATTATGAGGGTAAACGGCTATATATATAGGGTAAATACGTGGGCATTTCCGTAATTTACCCGGAAGGTGAACGGTTACTCTTTAATGGTAAAATTACCACCAATCGGAGGGGCAAATGTTTTGGGTAATTTTACCCCGCCACGTGGTCTAATCAGAGGATGACACGTGTCAGCCTCAGGATGGCCCAAAGTGGACAAATCCCTGCTTGACACGTGTCACTCCAGAAATTAAGGGAAAAAGGCGGCCTTCAGGCCCAAATCCCGAGAAAGCCACAAAGCGGCGCAGCCCACCAATGATTAGGGTTCAGTGACCTAATAAAGGGCTCAAATCCCAAAGACCCTATAAATAGCGCAGAAAATAAAAACTTTTTTTTCGAAACACTCGTATAACAAGTGTCGCGCGCAACTGGAATCGTTCCACGCGGATGTCACGCGCATCTCATTTAGTTGCGCCTGACAGGTTCGCGCAACCTTAGATATTGCGCGCGCCACCTAATCGTAAAGTACAAACCCGTACTTTTTTGTTTGAACGAAGTTGCAACTTCTACTTATGATAAAAGGAGGGCGTTTCGTGAATATACACATGTACTAAGAAAATAAAAAAATTAAACTTTGATTTAATTCTTTTTAAACAAAGTTTTATTAATTTTTTTTTTCATTTAATTTCTACCTAAGGAATGAAAATAATAATAATAATAAAGCTCATTATTATTTCATTCAAATTAAAAACAAAAGAGACATTTTCGAACTAGATCATAAATTTTTAAAAAAGGGGGGCATAGTATTGATTACAGTTTATTCAAATAAAAAAGCACATCGAAACTGTGTAACTTTCTAAGGCTAAATTTCTAAGGCTTCACTATATCCTCAATTGTCACGGAAGATGGTGGAGTAGTTTCCATCGCAGTATTTTCAGAAACTTTAGAGCTTTCTTCTATATTCTTCTTCTTGACCCATACATTGTTCTTCAATTTAGGAATATGAGCCTTTTCACCCCTTTTTCCCTTTTTCCGAAGCTTTTGTTAGAGCCCTCTTTTGATTTTGTTGCGAAGGTTCCTTGATTATCACGCCTTTTTGTGCTGGTTTGGAAGGAGCTTTCCTTTTGGTTTCCTTCGAACGCGCCTTAGGAGATGAGAAGTCCAATTTTCTTCTCACTCCTTTGTTTTGGCCACCAGGAGGGGTAGTGGTGGCCGAATGTGTTTTGGGTAATTTTACCCCGCCACGTGGTCCAATCAGAGGATGACACGTGTCAGCCACAGGATGGCCCAAAGTGGACCAATCCCTTCTTGACACGTGTCACTCAAGAAATTAAGGGAAAAAGGCGGCCTTCAGGCCCAAATCCCGAGAAAGCCGCAAAGCGGCGCAGCCCACCAATGATTAGGGTTCAGTGACCTAATCAAGGGCACAAATTCCCAAGACCCTATAAATAGGGAGATGTCCCTCTTTTTGAGGACACGTTTTACCATTTATTACACATTCACTCTTTGATGGAGGCATCCTGATCTTGGAATCCGAGCAGATCCCTACCTAAATTTCCGCACCTTTTTCTCCCTTCAAGTTTCTAACTTGTGCGTCGAAGGCAGAGCACCACCCAACTAGTGTCTCTGTTTGTTTTTTGCAGGTACAACTCACTCCAGATCAGTCTTCGTGTTGTAATTCTCCGAAGGGACAAAAACACCCAAAACATTTGGCGCCGTCTGTGGGGAGAGTACCTCGAAGATGGATCAAGAGTCTGTACCACACCCTAACCGTCTGGGCGAAGACCCAGAAGTCTTTACAGACCATGAGGATGAAGATCCTCAAGTCGAAACCTTTATAGCCGAAGACGGCTCTCTCAGAATCAAGCGCATCCGGCCCAGAGAGACTCTGGAGCAGGGTGCCTCCCAGGCGGGTGCAAGTAGACCCCCTGGGCAGCCGGAAGGGGAAACCCAAACGGCCGCTGGATCAGCCCCCGTCACCAGAGACGAATTCATGAGATTCATGACAAGTTTCAAGGGTGAAATTAAAGAGCTGATCACCCAAAGCAGGGCTGGCCCAAGTAGAGGTCAGTCGGCCAAGAAGACTCCTCTGGAAAAGGGGAAGTCAGTCAAAGATCGGCAGCCCTCTCCTCATCCAAAGGAGAAGCCAGTCGGGACCATTAATTGGTCCAAAATTCTTCTTCCCAAGGGGAATAACAATAACACCCGCCGGACTCACCAGCCGGTGAGAAGTAAAAAGTCATCTCTTGATGCCCGGGAGATCATCAACCAGAAAAGAAATCAGCAGCTGTCTGAGTCGGCTTCCACGTCAAACTTTCTTGACAGCTTTAACAATACCTCTGCTGGGAATGCATCTTCCTTCACATGATTGGAGCTGTACCGTGTGTGCCTACTCAGGCTTACGGACAGTATCCTCCTCACTTCATGCAGCCGGCCCTCTTTGGAGGTCAGGCGGCATACCAAAATTTCCAGCCATTAGACTGACAGCTTCGTCTGCTGCACCTGGGTGAACAGCCTTCTGCGTTAACCCGGGAGATAACCAAGGCGACACAGCCGTCCAAGGTTAAGAATGTATTGGTTGGCACCTATGACGGTACCACCAATCCGGAAGACCATCTCATGGCTTTTACCAACCTTATGTATCTGCAGGGGTTAGATGATGCCACTTGGTGTCGTTGCTTCCCGGATACATTGAAGGGCATTGCCCAAAAATGGTTTGATAATCTGCCAGCCGGGTGCATTGACAGTTTTAGGAAGCTTGCCTTCCTATTTGCTTCCAACTTCTCAATGAACATCCCTGCTAAGAAAACAAGCTTGGACTTAAGCATCATTAAGTAGGGGGAGAGAGAAGGGTTGCGCTCCTATGTCAGGCGGTTCAATCTGATTAGAATTCAGATTCAAGGACTGTCTGATGAGGAGGTCGACCATGATACCAACGACTGCTTCAGTCTCCAGCGGGCGTTGGGCCGTCTGGCCGACAAAGGGCTGTTGAAGTCCTACATTTCTAAGTCCCCAGCCGGGGCAAAAAAGAAAAACAAGGGTCAGTCCTCCAAGACTACCCCCAGCCTGCTAGTAGCTCGGATACCGACAAGGAGCCGGTCTACACAATAGAAGGCGGTTTCTCCTGTGGTAGCCCTACCATCTGGGGCACCAAGAGCCATCTTCGAAAGATGGACAAGGATGATGATGAGCAGGCATCTGCAAGCACCTCCTTCCCAGACGTCTTGATCACTGAGAAGGACAGGGGCAGCGTCCGCCGTCCGCATGATGACCCAGTTGTCATTTAATGTAAGGTTGCCAACCAACTAGTTGGAATAATCCTTATTGACACCGGCAGCTCATCAGACATCATCAGCCTCCGGTTCCTGCAAAAGCTGAAATACAATGTCAGCAGCATGCATCCGGTGAACCCTGCTGAAAGGCACCTCTGTCGGTGGAGGTGAAGAAAGAGAAAAAATAGCAATCATTGACCGGTGAACAGTCAGACGAGCTCCGTCCCCAACCGGTTGGTGAAAGCATTGATCTCGTTCTAGATGATAGCCGTCCAGAACGTACTGTAAAGGTTGAGACGGTTGCTCATGGTACTTTGGGTCTAGACTTGCACCTTCTGCTGAAAGAATTCAAAGACATTTTTGCCTTTGAAGTGGAAGAGATGCTAGGCGTCAGCCCGGATCTTGCTGTCCACAAGCTCGCTGTGGATCCTAAAAATAAGCGCATCCGGTAAAAGAAAAGAAACCACGGTGAGGAAAGAAATCAGGCGGCAGCTGCCGAAGTCAAAAATCTTCTAGACGCCAGGTTCATTCGGCCTTGTAATTTTCCCGACTGGGTGGCCAATGTGGTCCTTGTTAACAAACCGAATGGGGCCTGGCGCATGTGTGTTGATTACACAGACCTCAACAAGGCGTGTCCAAAGGACAGCTACCCGCTTCCAAAGATCGACAGTCTGGTCGATTCTATAGCCGGTCACGCCTTGATGAGCTTTATGGATGCCTACTCCGGCTTCCATCAAATACCCCTATGGAAGAAAGATCAAGAGAAGACGGCCTTCGTCACTGATTAGGGTTTATTCTGTTATACTGTGATGCCGTTTGGCTTGAAAAATGCGCCTGCCACTTTCCAACGGATGATTAATACGATCTTCATTAATCAGATTGGGAGGAATGTGGAGGCGTAGATCGATGACATGATAGTCAAATCCAAGCTACAGACGGATCACCTTGATGATCTCCGAGAAACATTCACCACCCTCAGACGGCATAAGGTCATGTTAAATCCAATGAAATGCGTCTTTGGTGTTGAGTCTGGGAAGTTTCTCGGATTCCAGATTGATCAAAGGGGGATAGAGGCTAACCCTGAAAAGATACAGGCGGTGATAGACATGAAGTCACCCCGTTCTGTCAAGGAAGTGCAGAGACTCACCGGCTGTCTGGCCGCCTTGGGGAGGTTCCTGTGCCGGTCAGGCGACAAGTGCCTCTACTTCTTCCAAGCAATCAGGAAGAAGACCAAATTTGAATGGGGGATGATGCTGAGGCGGCATTCTAGAGGTTGAAAGAGAATTTACATTCTCTACCTAGGTTGGTCTGTCCTTTACCTAGGGAGACGTTGTACATGTATTTAGCCGTCTCAGATCATGCCCTCAGCGCCGTTCTCCTTGTTGAGCGAGACGGCGTGCAGCTCCCGGTTTACTTCATTAGCCATGTTCTTAGAAATGCTCAACTCCAGCACCCCATGGTTGAAAATTTTGGCCTGGCTTTGTATATGGCTTTCAAAAAATTGAAGCCCTACTTTTTGGCACATCTGGTAGTGATTTACTGACATGGGGAAAATGTATGTCGTTATCTACCCTTCCCCCAAGTCAAACGAAATTTGTAAGCACCTAACCAACCTTATATGAATATAGGGCAAGTTAAGGGTCAATCCCTAGGGAATGCAATGATGAAAACTAGAGTCTAAGTCAAGCTACCTCGAAGATGGAGTTGAGATTATGGTTGGCACTATGGTAAACTAAAGCAAGTCTAATCAAGTAAAACAAAGGTATAAACACTAGGGATATGGGTTCCACATGCAAGTTCAATCAATTAATTCAAGTATTGCAATGGACAAACAATAGTAGCAATCAAGAGAGTTCACATGCTATCTCCTATAGGCCAATCTAGGTGTCACTATGAAAGGCAAATCAAGAAGGATCACAAGCAAACCCAATCAATTAGAGCAACTTTCAATTCAATTGTTCATGTCATTAAGAGCTGCAATGCAATCTAGATTAATCTTATAGGTTAATCACTCTTAGTCTAATAAATCTCATGCAAAACTATGTCAACCAATTTAATTGCAAGAAATAAATCAATCAAAGAGTATCAACTAGCAATTTCATTAATTAAACATGCTTCCCCCTTTCCCTAGCAACTAATCTACTCACTAATCATGGTGAAATTCAAGAACAAATAACTAGAAATTGCTTTAGTCTTCATTTCTATATCAAAATTTAAGAGAAATAAAAATAATCAACAATATCAAATTCAAATCCAAAGAAGAACAAGCAACAAGCAAAAATCAAATAGCAAGTAAGTAAAAGATGAAAGAAGGAAGAGATTCTCACTAATATTGATGATTGAAAATGAAGAAATCCAAACTTGATTAATCAAATGTTGAAATACAGATCCAAAACCAAGAACTTCTCTCTAGATTTTCTCTCTAAAACTAAGCTAATAAAAATTATCAAAAAGTTCCACTTTGAAAAGGAATTACAATTCTATTTATAGGTAAAGAAGAAACCAGCAAATCCCGCGGTCTATCTCGATGAATCCGCGGCCGCGGAGAAATGGGTACGGAACCCTCCGCGGGCTTTCTGGGCAGCACCCGCGCCCGCGGCAAGATGGACCCGCGCCCGCGGCCAAAGATTCCGCGCCCGCGGCCAATCCCCTGCTCCCAAAACTCAATCAGGGGGCTGCGGTCTCTCTGAGAAGGAGCGCCCTCTTCAGATTTCCCGCGCCCGCGGAGAGCCCACGGGGCAACCGCGGGGAGCTCCTGCTAAAATCTTGCAATTTGCTCCTCTTAAGCCCGCGCCCGCGGCTCCACTGACCCGTGCCCGCGACATGCCGGGAATACTTTGGAGACCTCTCTGAGGCCTCTCCTAGGCCTCTCTAAGCCCTCTCTAGGAAAATGCTTCTTCTTTACTTGATCATTAAGGCCCCAACTTGATTCCTTTGTAAAGGTGATACTCCAAATACCTACACAAGCGAACAAAGAAAGGAAATAAAAGGAAAAAGAGCCAAATAAAAGGAAAACACGAGGAAAACACGAGAATCATAAAGAAAAGAGAAGAAAGAGAAACCTAAGGAAAAAGGACCAAAAATTAAGAGAAGAAAGCATGAAAAGGGAAAGAAATAACCCTAAAAGACTACCCTATGAGTGCCATAAATGACACTCATCATTTACACCGACCTGCCACTCAAGCGGCCAATGTCTACCTTGGACTAATCCGGGAGAATGTTGAAATGGACTATTGAAATGCAAAGTCTTGAAATCACTTACGAACAAAGAAAGGCAGTGAAAGGTCAGGCGTTTGCCGACTTCATTGTTGAAATGACTCGTCCGGTGGCTTCGGATAATCTTGATCAGGTTTGAAAAGTGTATGTAGACGGGAGCTCTACAAAGAACGACTGTGGTGCAGGCGTAATCTACGAGTCTCCTGAAGGGACAAATTTGAGTATGCACTACGGTTCAAATTTCAAGCCTCTAACAATGAGGCGGAATATGAAGCCCTGCTAGCTGGCATTCGCATGTGTAAGCCCTACTCTGATTCTCAATTGGTTGTTAGCCAGTATGAGGGAAGCTACGAGGCTACCCATCCGGCTATGATCAAATATCTTCAGGCAGTCAAAGAAGAGACCAAGGCACTTGAAGAATTCTGGCTGAATCAGGTGCCTAGGTCGGAAAACAATCAGGCGGATGCATTGTCAAAACTGGCGTCTTCCGCCTGCCATGATACGCCTCGGTCAATCTTTTGGGAAGATCTTGAAAGGAGAAGCATCTATAAGGATCCTATTGGAATTGTGGACCGAAGCTCTACTTGGATGGATGGCATCCGGGCCTATCTCTCAAACGGTACACTTCCTGATTCGCCACAGGAAGTAGCCGTCCTGAAAAAGTGCGCTGCAAGATTCGAGTTGAAAAATGAAGAACTCTTCAAGGCGGGTTTCCTTAAACCTCTGTTGAAGTGCGTTACCCCTGAAAAGGGGAAGGAAGTTCTCGAAGACTTGCACTCGGGATTCTGCGCCTCCCACATAGGCGGCAAGTCCCCAGCCGTCAGAGCCAGACGGCATTATTTTTGGCCCACCCTTGAGGCAGACGCCAAGGAGTTGGTAAAAAAATGTGACAAGTGCTAAAAATTTGGCAAACTCATTCACCGTCCGGCTACTGATCTGACGACCATCCACAACCCAATCCCGTTTCCAAAATGAGGCATGGACATTCTAGGTCCTTACACGCCTGCTCCAGGCGGAAAGCGCTACATCTTGGTGGCTGTGGATTATTTCACCAAGTGGGTAGAAGCTGAGGCGGTTAAAAAACATCAAAACCTCAGACGTGATTTCCTTCATCTGGAAAAACATTATCACCCGGTATGGGGTTCCTATGTCTATGGTGTTTGATAATGGTCCTCAGTTTGAGATGCCTCAGCTAAAAACTTGGTTGGGAGATCAGGGGATCTCAAGCTATTTTGCATCTGTTGGCCGACCCCAAGCAAACGGCCAAGTTGAAGCCTTCAATAAACTCATCTCAGACGGCATTAAGAAGAAAATAGAGAGAGCTGGTGGCTTATGGGCGGAAGAGTTAATCCATGTCCTATGGGCCATCCGGACAACAGAAAAAGGGGCAACCGGTGAAACCCCATTTCTCATGGTTTACGGTGCTGAAGCCGTCATGCCCATTGAACATTACGAGCTGACTCTCAGAGTCATGCTATATGATGAAGAGGAAAACTGGGAAGCAATGCGCCTGACATTGGACTCACTCCCGGAGCGCAAGGGTAATGCCGCCTTGCGTCATGAGATTTACCGTCTGAGAATGACGAGAGCCTACAAAAAAAAAGTACACAAGCGTTCTTTGAAAGTTGACGACTTAGTGTTACGGAAAATGGAAGCAACCGGTAGGGCCAATGAGCTGGGGAAGCTAACTCCAAATTGGGAAGGCCCCTACCGGATCTATGAAGAAGTAAGGGACGACACCTACCGCCTGGAAACTACTGACGGCAGGCGCCTGCCTAGAACTTGGAATGTAGACAATCTGAAAAAGTACTACTTCTGAGAATGTAAATTTTTTGTAAACAGTGAGTCAGTTAATGAAGATTCAGAATTTGTTTGCAAAATTGATTTATTGTTTGATTATCCATCCGGGTAATATCCAGACGAATTCTTCATTTACCTGACTAAGTTCGATACTTAGTAAATGTTACATTTGTTTGACCGCCTGGGTAATACCCGGATCTCTTGTTTATTTAAGTTTTATACTTTGTTTATTTGACTAAGTTTGATTATCCGCCTGGGTAATACTCGGACGGATCTTTCATTTACATAACTAAGTTTGATAGTTGGTAAGATTAAATAATTCCCTGTCCGTCTGGGTAATACCCAGACAGACTCGTTTGTTTAAACAACTAAGTACGATACTTAGTGTAAATTCAATACTCCGACTAAAAACTAAGCACAAAAATGTTTAGTGGCTATACAACCGGTCTCAAACAAGACCAGAGGCTAAAATGGCCGGATGGTTGCTCATTTTATAAAATCGCATGTCCCAACATGGACAAAGGCGTCCGGCGACACCCCTCCGGGTGCAATCGTCGCAGAGAACAGACTATTTGTCGGTTCTACGTATCCATGTAGACGGCAAAAATTGAACGACTGAATTGGTCAACTCATAGCCGTCTGACCAGGATAACCTTTTTAGAACGGTCAAGTTACCGGATACCGGATGCCCTAGGGCATCAGTCGGTCATCGGCTGAAGTTCTCACTTGGGTTATTTATTCAAAAATTGCACTCTCTATCCCAATCGGGACAAAAGAGTTTTCAATGGCTATGAAAACTCTACCAAGACGGACAGACGTCGTCAGAGTAGCAACTGGAACGCCTGTTGATGTACGGGTGTGCACTTGGTTTGGGGCAATCACTACTGTGATTGATTGACTTACAAACGCATCATGCTCTTTGCAGCATCAGACGTTACCAAGTCAATCAACCAACTCCACTTGAAACCAATCACACAGCCGTCCAGGGGCAAGGACAGCCAGGGTTTTGATAAGTTAGGCAACAAATCGCAGCGTGCTTTTGATAATTTAGGAAAAAATGAAAAATTAAAATTTCCAAAAAATAAAATTCAGATGCAAAATGATCAAAACCGACTCAGTCGGTGCATTTCATAAAGTCCACCCAACCAAACGGTTGTAGTTGATAAAAATGTTAACCGGACCCCGTCCGGGAGAAAGAGATTGTTAATTAACCCGGCTCCTTAGCCGGTAAATACAAATATACTCGGCACGCAGGCCGGAAAAACAAGTTTTTGCATAACTGCCGTAGAACTAAAGAAAAAATAAAAAGAGGGATTGGCATACTACCGTTGAAAAATCACTTCTAGCTTGCAGGCGGCTCCTCCTAGTCCTCCTCCTCATCATCTGAGGGTATCTCCTGCGCTTCACCCGGACCAGGTAGCTGAGGTACGAGGGGCCTTCTTGAGATAGAATGCATTATGATTGGTCTTAAGGTTGGTGTTCTCTTCAGAAACGCCCTGAAAATTGCCAAGGTCGTCTGGGCCTTCTTGAGCGTCTCATCAGCCTTTTTGGCACTCTCAGCAGCCTTCTTCTGGGCCTCCTCCGCCTGATTCCGAGCCGTCTCAGCATCAGCCGCCCGCTGCTTGGCCGTCTCCAGATCCGCCTCCAGCTGTTGGATTCTAGACGCCTGTGTCATTATGATTGCTTTAGTTTCAAGTTCATTTACGATAGTGGAATATAGCGCAATATTGTCAGCGTCTAGGGCGGATTTCTTGGCCCTTTTTACCTCTTCCCGTTTGCGGGAATAAGGACGTTTGAGCCCGTCCACCCGCAGCATGGCCTGTAAAAAAGCAGGCGGTATAAGTATTGCAGGCGGGATAAAACACTTGGAAAAAATAAAATTGAATTGGCAAGTTTCTTACCTCAGCCAGAAGGGATAGAATGCATTCAAGATTGAACGTCTCTATCCCAGGGATACTGTCTTTATCCCTCTTCTGGACGGCTTCCAGCATGGCCTTGGCATGCTTCTGGACGTCTGCCCAGTGGGGAGATTGATCTGCACCACAATCAATACGTGATAAGTGCAAAACTAAGGCAACACCTATTTGTTGCCGGCCGTCTGAAGATGACGTCTGTTGAGAGTGGGATTTCACCCGCAAAGGCCACCCCAGCTCAAGCGGGGATTCAAAAGGGTTCTTACCTTCAGAGCCGGCCAAGCGGGAACCGCTTGCAGGCGTGGTGAATCCCGCGGCTGCTGATAAGGGGTTGACGAGATCAAGGCACATGCTGCCGCCTATCTTCTCGACCCGCCCCGCTATCCGCATCTGCTGATGCCCGGTTGAGGCGCCAGGGGTTGACGCAGAGGTGGATTTTTGATTTTGTTGAGAACGGCGGGGGTCTCCTCCCTAGCCCGTTTGAGTTGTTTATCAAACGACTTTCCAACCTTTCCTCCCTGCAAAAATAACCAAAGTTAAGGTTAGCATCCGGGAAAAACAATTTTAAAAGAAACTTATGAGCAGGTCAGGCGTTTGTTACCTTGGCTTTGAACTCAGCCGCAGCCTTTTCTGCAAGCGCCTTGCGGATGGCTGTAGAGGACCGCTTGGGGGTTTTCTCCGTCTGCAACATGTTTAATGCTTCTTCTGCAAAAGAAGGAAATTGGTCAATATCATAAATCAATTCTAATAAAAAGCTACTACAGACGGATATAAACTCAGGCGCAAACATTTGGTAAACATATGTCCTAGCCCGCAGGCGGCTAGGAAACACTCGTCCCTAAACCAGGCGCTCTTAGGGATCCAGTTCTTGGGGACTTTTATTGTTTCCCTGGTTGACAAGGTCGCGTCTGTAAGGCCAAAAAAGTCTGCCTCAATGATCTTGTCAAAGTCTTCCTCTAAGATCCGCGAAAGAGCGCACTTCCGGCCCATCAAGTCGGGCTTCTTATTGTACAAACGGAATTCATAAATCTCCCGTCTGGTTGGAGCTGACATCAGGTAGAAACTGTGTTTCCAGCCGTCAAATTTTGAGACATTGTCAAAGGTCATCATGTATTGGGGCTGCGTGGTTAGAGTATACCACGCCTTTCAGCCGCCTGGGCTTCTACTAAGATAATGCATGCTAGCAAAAGACTCTCACCCGGGGTTAAGCCCCTGAAACTCGCAGGCGACAACATACCCCAGAATGTTTGTCCAAGAGTTGGGGGTAAGTTGCCAGACTCCGAGGCCGTAGCCTCTTAAAATTGCCTTCACCGCCTGGTGAAGGGGGAAGCGAAGGCCAGCCTTGAACGCCGCCTCGTAACAGCCAAAATAGCTGTTGGCGTTCTCTTGATCGTCCCCCCAGGCGATAGTGCCATCCTCAGGCGGCACCCGGATCCTATACCCATCTCCTAGCGGGGGTAGATGAAGCGCACGGAGGGGATCTCTCCAGAGTCGTCTAGTCACCCTGACTGGACGTTTCTCCCTCACGCGTTTTACCGCCTGAGCCTTCGCTCTTGTAATTTGGATAATTCGCCGTCTGCATTATCCAAGCCATTATGTCCTGCACAGACACCTAACCGTTCGGATTCCGAGGCAAAGGGTGGTCCCAACACCCCGAGACGGCACTCCCAGCCCTAGACTCAGCCGACCCTGGTGACCGGCTGGACTCTAACCTAGGCTCTTCCGTGTGTGTTGGTGATGCATCCATTTATTGCAAGAAATAAGTACAAATGGTGAAAACAGAAAAGGAGCTAAGAGAGGTAGAGACGATATCTTTTGATATGATATCTGAAACTAGACAGGTCCGGCTGGTCTCTGGAAGACGAGCTTTCTTGCTTGCGCCTGACTCAAACGGATGACTTCTGCTCTCTCAAAGTTCTCTCTAGAAAATTTTTTGTAAACTTACCAAAAATTAAGAGGGTAAACGGCTATATATAGAGGGTAAATACGGGGGCATTTCCGTAATTTACCCGGAAGGTGAACGGTTACTCTTTAATGGTAAAATTACCAGCAATCGGAGCGTGACACATGTAACAGATACCACGTGGCGTGCCACGTCATATCTGTGAGGGGCAAGGGTAATTTTACCCCGCCACGTGGTCCAATCAGAGGATGACACGTGTCAGCCTCAGGATGGCCCAAAGTGCTCCAATCCCTGCTTGACACGTGTCACTCAAGAAATTAAGGGAAAAAGGCGGCCTTCAGGCCCAAATCCGGAGAAAGCCGCAAAGCGGCGCAGCCCACCAATGATTAGGGTTCAGTGACCTATTTAAGGGCACAAATCCCAAAGACCCTATAAATAGGGAGATGTCCCTCTTTTTGAGAACACGTTTTACCATTTATTACACATTCACTCTTTGATATAGGCATCCTGATCTTGGAATCCGAGCAGATCCCTACCTAAATTTCCGCACCTTTTTCTCCGTTCAAGTTTCTAACTTGTGCGTCGGAGGCGGAGCACCACCCAACTGGTGTCTCCGTTTGTTTTGCAGGTACAGCTCACTCTGGATCAGTCTTCGTGTTGTAACTCTCCCAAGGGGCAAAAACACCCAAAACACAAACCTAATTGGATAGGTCCCTACCGCGTAATTTATATCCTATCAGGAGGAGCCGTCAGATTAATGGACATTGGAGGAGATGAAATTCGCTAATTATAAACATTGATCGACTTAAGAAATATTACATATGAAATCCGGATTAACTCGTTCATTCATACAACTAACTTTAATTGGCATTCAATTGAAAGATTCTAAGTGTTATGCATTTTACCAAATGACACGATAAAATACATAACACTTGGGGAAGGGGGTAATTTAGAAATGATAAACCGTTCTAAGTGTTCAGATTTTTTATCGAACTTCACGAAAAAAATCTTCACACTTGGGGGGGGGGGATGGAGCAGAAAATAAAAACTTTTTTTTCGAAACACTCGTATTACAGGTGTCGCGCGCAACTGGAATCGTTGCGCGCGGATGTCACGCGCATCTCATTTAGTTGTGCTCGACATGTTCACGCAACCTTAGATGTTGCGTGCGCCACCTAATCTCAAACTACGAACCCGTACTTTTTTGTTTGAACGAAGTTGCAACTTCTACTTATGATAAAAGGAGGGTGTTTCGTGAATATACACAAGTACTTAGAAAATATAAAAATTAAACTTTGATTTAATTCTTTTTAAACAAAGTTTAATTAATTTTTTTTTCTTTTAATTTCTACCTAAGGAATTAAAATAATAATAATAATAAAGCTCATTATTATTTCATTCAAATTAAAAAAAAAAGAGACATTTTCGAACTAGATCATAAATTTAAAAAAAAGGGGGGGCATAGTAGTGATTACACATTATTAAAAAAAAAAAAGGCACATCGAAATTGTGTAACTTTCTAAGGCTTACTTTCTAAGGCTTCACTATATCCTCAATTGTCACGGAAGATGGTGGAGTAGTTTCCATCGCAGTATTTTCAGAAACCTTAGAGCTTTCTTCTATATTCTTCTTCTTGACCCATACATTGTTCTTCAATTTAGGAATAGGAGCCATTTCACCCCTTTTTCCCTATTCCGAAGCTTTTGTTAGAGTCTTCTTTTGAGTTTGTTGCGAAGGTTCCTTGATTATCACGCCTTTTTGTGCGGGTTTGGAAGGAGCTTTCCTTTTGGTTTCCTTCGAACGCGCCTTAGGAGATGAGAAGTCCAATTTTCTTCTCACTCCTTTGTTTTGGCCACCAGGAGGGGTAGTGGTGGCCGAATGTGTTTTGGGTAATTTTACCCCGCCACGTGGTCCAATCAGAGGATGACACGTGTCAGCCTCAGGATGGCTCAAAGTGGACCAATCCCTGCTTGACACGTGTCACTCCAGAAATTAAGGGAAAAAGGCGGCCTTCAGGCCCATATCCCGAGAAAGCCGCAAAATGGCTCAGCCCACCAATGATTAGGGATTAGTGACCTAATCAAGGGCACAAATCCCAAAGACCCTATAAATAGGGAGATGTCCCTCTTTTTGAGGACACATTTTACTATTTATTACACATTCACTCTTTGATAGAGGCATCCTGATCTTGGAATCCGAGGAGATCCCTACCTAAATTTCCGCACCTTTTTCTCCCTTCAAGTTTATAACTTGTGCGTCGGAGGCGGAGCACCACCTAACTGGTGTCTCCGTTTGTTTTGCAGGTATAACTTACTCTGGATAAGTCTTCGTGTTGTAACTCTCCCATGGGACAAAAACACCCAAAACACAAACCTAATTGGATAGGTCCCTACCGCGTAATTTAAATCATATCAGGAGGAGCCGTCAGATTAATGGACATTGGAGGAGATGAAATTCGCTAATTAATAATCATTGATCGACTTAAGAAATATTACATATGAAATCCGGATTAACTCGTTCATTCATACAACTAACTTTAATTGGCATTCAATTGAAAGATTCTAAGTGTTATGCATTTTACCAAATGACACGATAAAATACATAACACTTGGGGGGGTAATTTAGAAATGATAAACCGTTCTAAGTGTTCAGATTTTTTATCGAACTTCACGAAAAAAATCTTCACACATGGGGGGGGGGGTAATAGCGCAGAAAATAAAAACTTTTTTTTCGAAACACTCGTATAACAGGTGTCGCGCGCAACTGGAATCGTTGCGCGCAGATGTCACGCGCATCTCATTTAGTTGCGCGCGCCGCCTAATCGTAAACTACGAACCAATACTTTTTTGTTTGAACGAAGTTGCAACTTCTACTTATGATAAAAGGAGGGTGTTTCGTTTGATTAATTTTGATACACAAGTACTCAGAAAATATAAAAATTAAACTTTGATTTAATTCTTTTTAAACAAAGTTTGATTATTTTTTTTTTCATTTAATTTCTACCTAAGGAATTAAAATAATAATAATAATAATAATAAAGCTCATTATTATTGCATTCAAATTAAAAAAAAAAAAGAGACATTTTCGAACTAGATCATAAATTTAAAAAAAAGGGGGGGCATAGTAGTGATTACACATTATTAAAAAAAAAAAGGCACATCGAAATTGTGTAACTTTCTAAGGCTTACTTTCTAAGGCTTCACTATATCCTCAATTGTCACGGAAGATGGTGGAGTAGTTTCCATCGCAGTATTTTCAGAAACCTTAGAGCTTTCTTCTATATTCTTCTTCTTGACCCATACATTGTTCTTCAATTTAGGAATAGGAGCCATTTCACCCCTTTTTCCCTTTTTCCGAAGCTTTTGTTAGAGCCCTCTTTTGATTTTGTTGCGAAGGTTCCTTGATTATCACGCCTTTGTGTGCGGGTTTGGAAGGAGCTTTCCTTTTGGTTTCCTTCGAACGCGCCTTAGGAGATGTGAAGTCCAATTTTCTTCTCACTCCTTTGTTTTGGCCACCAGGAGGGTAGTGGTGGCCGAATGTGTTTTAGGTAATTTTACCCCGCCACGTGGTCCAATCAGAGGATGACACGTGTCAGCTTCAGGATGGCCCAAAGTGGACCAATCCTTACTTGACACGTGTCACTCCAAAAATGAAGGGAAAAAGGAGGCGTTCAGGCCCAAATCCCGGGAAAGCCGCAAAGCGGCGCAGCCCACCTATGATTAGGGTTCAGTGACCTAATAAAGGCCATAAATCCCAAAGACCCTATAAATAGGGAGATGCCCCTATTTTTGAGGACACGTTTTATGATCGGTGGACAATAGGTCGTTGGTCTAATATCCTAGATCAAATTTACAATTTATATTCCTAACCTAACTCTATCAAGTTCACACTAGATAGTGGTAAGCTAGGGTCGAACCACAAGGACTAAGTGTATTAATTTGAGCTAATTAAACTAGTAGGAAGGTTGTGAGAAAGAGAGAGAAACAACTAAAACACTACTTAAAGCAATGAACAAGGTACTAGGGAAAGGGGAATCCAATTATGTTATTCAATTCAATAACAAGTTGCAATAGATGATCATTATCTCAATTAGGAACGAATAACACACTCAACTCACTCTCGCGCAATTAAGCATGCTAATTATCCTACTAAGCTAACTAACTCCCGTGCAAATAGCCTAGCAAAGGTATGGAAGAATCTATACTCTCAATCAACTCACTACCGCACACTTGATTGCAAGCACAATGAAGAACCTAGAATCAATTAGCTAAAAAGATTCTAGTCAATGTAAGCATCATCCAAACACAATAATCAAGAATCAATTGCATACTAATCACAACCAATCACTCAATCCATCAACCTAACCTTCATCCATTTCCCTAGAACAAAAACTAAGCAAACATAATGAAGATGAACATGGAAAACAAGATAAAACTAGAATTAAAGAAAGAATCAAACAACCAAACTAATTAACTACTCTAATCAACAATGAATTAAACCAAAAAAAGAATTAAACAAAGCAATAAAGGTGAGAGAAAGTTAGAAAAGCTCATTGAATAGATGAGAAGAGGATCCACAAAGTTGCTTCTTCAACCTCCCAAATCTCCATTGAAATCCAAGCTTTCTCTCTCTAAAACTACTCCTAAACTAGAGAGAGAAAATCCTAATCTAACCCTAATCCTAATTAGAGGAGAGAGGAAAATGTAAAACTCCCTCCTAAGAAATCTAGGAAGTCTTCTATTTATATTACAAGAGAATAAAGAAGGAAATCCGGAATTAAAGCTCGAAAAAGACCCAGAATGCCGCGCACGCTGGTCTAATAGTCGCGCCCGCGGCAAGGCATCTCCAGAGAGTTGCAAATCCGGGAAAACAGAGTGCCGCGCCCGCGGCAGAAATGGCCGCGCCCGCGGCACCATTGTCCGCGCCCGCGGGTGTTATGGCCGCGCCCGCGGAGGCTGCGTAGCTTGGCAGTATCTTGCAGATTCAAACGGCCATAACTTCTTTTCTAAAAAGCCTCTTGGGGTGTGCGACCTACCGTTGGACAGCACTTCAAGTCTAGTTTCTAACGCAATTTGAATCGCTTCAATCCAATGTGTAGATAAAAAGTTAAGGCTAAAAGAGTGAACAAGACTTGGTTTAAGGCCTTCTACGAGCTTCAAGCTTTCTTGTCTTAAGTTTCTTAGCTTCTTCCTTAGATTCAAGCTTCTTCTATTGAACTTTATTTCCTTTTCTTGGGTCAAAAGCATCGAAGAAAGCTTCAAGCACCTACACAAATAGACCAAGAGAGAAAAGAGTGAAAGAACACATAGAAAAACATGCAAATCAAGCTAGAAACCGAGGAAAAAGAATATTATTCACAACTAAGGCCTTAAACCATAAACTAAGACAAATATAACTAAAACAAGAGTAAAAGGAATAGAAATAACAAAGAAACACCAAAATAAACCTAAAACTAAGGGAGAAAAACGCCCTAATATGTGTCATAAATGACACTTATCAAATTCCCCCAAGCTTAACTCTTGCTCGTCCTCGAGCAAGACAAAACCAAAAGAAAAAAAAAAAAGAAGAAGGATTTATTCAAGGAAGAGTAGCACACTAAGGGAGATGAGAACGTACACTAACTCACTTTCGTAGGAATCACGGTCTATTTTAGCAACTAAAGACAAGCCCTTTAAACCCCTAGATCGCTCTAGAGGACGAGTGTGCTCTCGTGAGGGTTTCCTAAGAGTTTAACCCACAACTCTTGAAAAAAAACCAAGAAAAACAAGGCAAAGAAAAAAGGAAATCAAAAGAAAAGGAAGGAAAACAAATGTTCATGAATGGTGTTTTGCAAATGAACAAGTACAAATGAATACAAGTCTTTCTAAACATTAGAGGAATGCACGCTTCAAGATATCCAAGGTTGATTGAAACGTAAGAGATGCTAAGCATAGAGAAATAATAAGACACAATTCACCTTCATCCCAAACAATCTTACCGCGTTCTCCCTATGACAAGGGTTAAATCGGTCGCTACTATCTAACTCTCAATCAAACAATACTTATACGAACACCCTATAACCAAGTACAATGGCAAATAAAGGTTCGGTCCACGAGGAACGAGAGTAATTGCAAATCAATCTTAAACCTAAGCTAGTTCGAAATCAATGAAAATGGTGTTCTAAAATACTACTAATAAGATGGAATAAACCAATAAACTAAGACACTAGGGAGAACGGGAATCCGCCTAACCATTGGTAACTAAGCAACAAGGAATCACAGAGACAAACGGGATATGCAAAGACTATAAGTCTGATCAATATCATGTGATAGGAAGACAACGGGCAATACTAAGCTTGGATTTCTCATGCACTTAACATTACTCGATACATAATCAAACCACATTTAATGGACATAAGATAGTAGGGGATATGGTTAAATCTTCTTGGAAAAGGGACATGAGAAAAGGGAATAGGAGCAATGGTCTCACCTATGAACTCTCCCTCACCACCATTCCTCAAATCACTAATAACAGCATAGAAGTCAATCATAGAGTCCTTAAAAGAAGAACACTCATGATCTCCATCTCCCTTAAACCTCCATCCTCCAAGAGAAACCACATCTTCTTCTCTATCACAATGATGAACAATAACTTCCTCAACATCTTCAAAGCCTAGAGTCTCAAAATCATGCATGAAAGGATGAAGGTTTCTCTCAAACGCATCCCTTTCCCATGAAGCATTGCCAATGAACTCTCTCAAAAGGCTATGATTTTTCGTTACACCTTCAATGAACACACTAGTCATAACCTCAAAGGAGTCCAAATACTCATAGATAGAAGGGTTGCAAACATGCGAGGTAGAATCATCAAGATGGGGAAGGGGTTGGAATCCACAAAATCAACATTTTCTTCATTCTCAACTCCTCCACCATCATCCAAGGGACTCTCGATATCTCTTGGTTGCTCAAATTCATCCTCATCCTCCTCATGAATTCCCTAATCCAAAATTGAAAATGGCTCACTCACATCCTCACCAAGGGTAGCTCTCAAAAGGGGTGAATAAGGGGAAGGAAGGCGCTCAAGCTCAATAGGGGAATGAAAAGGATCAAAATCCTCAAAAATCCTCTCATCACAAGAAAATCTCCCCTCATCTTTACATCCTTGGCCCATATCAACCTTAAAAGCACTCTCCCACTCCAAGTGAGGTGCCTCGCATCCATTTCCAACAACCCTAGCACTCATCACTTGGGCAAGTCTCACTTCCCTCAACTTTTGTTCCTCTTGAAGCTCTTGGACTTGTTGGGTGAGATATTGCATTTGGGCAAGAATTTGGGCATCAATGTTATTGGGTTGAGGTTCATGATCAAAATCAAATTGCATATCATCAAAATTAGCACAAACCTCATCACAATGAGCATATAAGGGGAGGGGTCAATATGCATAATAGGTTCTTCATAAGGAGCATTAGACACATCAAGGGAGTTCATGCAAAAATTAGAAGGATTTTCAATATTTGCATCAAGACTAGAAACATGAGAATCCCTATCACAAGTATCCCTAGCAAACCAAACAAAGAAATTCCAAGCATCATCCAAGGACAAAGCACAAAATTCACCATTAAACATACTTTCAACCACACCCCTAGTATACTCATTCATACCCCAATAAGCTATACCACAAGCATCACAAAGAGAACAACCATGGAAGCTAAGGAAACCCTCAAGTGTTTCAAAGTAAGCATAGAAGGGTTCATCATCAAATTGAGGAAAAGATAAGCATGCCATTTTTTTTTACAAAATAAAACAAAGCAAACAAAAATAAAACTATACACAAGAACCTAACTAATCTAATCAACACAAACTAATAAACGTCTTAGTCCCCGGCAACGGCGCCAAAAATTTGATCGGTGGACATGGGTCGTTGGTCTACTATCCTAGATCAAATTTACAATTTATATTCCTAACCTAACTCTATCAAGTTCACACTAGATAGTGGCAAGCTAGGGTCGAACCACAAGGACTAAGTGTATTAATTTGAGCTAATTAAACTAGTAGGAAGGTTGTGAGAAAGAGAGAGAAACAACTAAAACACTACTTAAAGCAATGAACAAGGTACTAGGGAAAGGGGAATCCAATTATGTTATTCAATTCAATAACAAGTTGCAATAGATGATCATTATCTCAATTAGGAACGAATAACACACTCAACTCACTCTCGCACAATTAAGCATGCTAATTATCCTACTAAGCTAACTCACTCCCGTGCAAATAGCCTAGCAAAGGTATGGAAGAATCTATACTCTCAATCAACTCACTTCCGCACACTTGATTGCAAGCACAATGAAGAACCTAGAATCAATTAGCTAAAAAGATTCTAGTCAATGTAAGCATCATCCAAACACAATAATCAAGAATCAATTGCATACTAATCACAACCAATCACTCAATCCATCAACCTAACCTTCATCCATTTCCCTAGAACAAAAACTAAGCAAACATAATGAAGATGAACATGGAAAACAAGATAAAACTAGAATTAAAGAAAGAATCAAACAACCAAACTAATTAACTACTCTAATCAACAATGAATTAAACCAAAACAAGAATTAAACAAAGCAATAAAGGTGAGAGAAAGTTAGAAAAGCTCATTGAATAGATGAGAAGAGGATCCACAAAGTTGCCTCTTCAACCTCCCAAATCTCCATTGAAATCCAAGCTTTCTCTCTCTAAAACTACTCCTAAACTAGAGAGAGAAAATCCTAATCTAACCCTAATCCTAATTAGAGGAGAGAGGAAAATGTAAAACTCCCTCCTAAGAAATCTAGGAAGTCTTCTATTTATATTACAAGAGAATAAAGAAGGAAATCCGGAATTAAAGCTCGAAAAAGACCCAGAATGCCGCGCCCGCGGGTCTAGTAGTCGCGCCCGCGGGCCTATGAGCCGCGCCCGCGGCAAGGCATCTCCAGAGAGTTGCAAATCCGGGAAAACAAAGTGCCGCGCCCGCGGCAGAAATGGCCGCGCCCGCGGCACCACTGTCCGCGCCCGCGGGTGTTATGGCCGCGCCCGCGGAGGCTGCGTAGCTTGGCAGTATCTTGCAGATTCAAATGGCCATAACTTATTTTCTAAAACGTCTCTTGGGGTGTGCGACCTACCGTTGGAAAGCTTTTCAAGTCTAGTTTCTAACGCAATTTGAATATCTTCAATCCAATGTGTAGATCAAAAGTTATGGCTAAAAGAGTGAACAAGACTTGGTTTAAGGCCTTCTACGAGCTTCAAGCTTTCTTGTCTCAAGTTTCCTAGCTTCTTCCTTAGCTTCAAGCTTCTTCTATTGAACTTTCTTTCCTTTTCTCGGGTCAAAAGCATAGAAGAAAGCTTCAAGCACCTACACAAATAGACCAAGAGAGAAAAGAGTGAAAGAACACATAGAAAAACATGCAAATCAAGCTAGAAACCGAGGAAAAAGAATATTATTCACAACTAAGGCCTAAAACCATAAACTAAGACAATTATAACTAAAACAAGAGTAAAAGGAATAGAAATAACAAAGAAACACCGAAATAAACCTAAAACTGAGGGAGAAAAACGCCCTAATATGTGTCATAAATGACACTTATCATTTTACCATTTATTACACATTCACTCTTTGATAGAGGCATCCTGAGCTTGGAATCCGAGCATATCCCTACCTAAATTTCCGCACCTTTTTCTCCCTTCAAGTTTCTAACTTGTGTGTCGGAGGCGGAGCACCACCCAACTGGTGTCTCCGTTTGTTTTACAGGTACAGCTCACTCCGGATCAGTTTTCGTGTTGTAACTCTCCCAAGAGACAAAAACACCCAAAACATTTGGCGTCGTCTGTGGGGAGAGTACCTCGAAGATGGTTCAAGAGTCTGTACCACCCCCTAACCGTCTGGGCGAAGACCCAGAAGTCTTTACAGACCCTGAGGATGAAGATCCTCAAGTCGAAACCTTTACAACCGAAGACGGCTCTCTCATAATCAAGCGCTTCCGGCCCAGAGAGACTCTGGAGCGGGGTGCCTCCCAGGCGGATGCAAGTAGATCCCCTGGGCAGCCGGAAGGGGAAACCCAAACGGCCGCTGGATCAGCCCCCGTCACCCGAGACGAACTCATGAGATTCATGACAAGTTTCAAGGGCGAAATTAAAGAGCTGATCACCCAAAGTCGGGCTGGCCCAAGTAGATGTCAGTCGGCCAAGAAGACTCCTCTGAAAAAGGGGAAGTTAGTCAAAGATCGGCAGCCTACTCCTCATCCAAAGGAGAAGGCATATGGGACCATTGATTGGTCCAAAATTCTTCTTCCCAAGGGAATAACAATAACTCCCGCCGGACTCAACAGCCGGTGAGAAGTAAGAAGTCATCTCTTGATGCCCGGGAGATCATCAACCGGAAGAGAAATCAGCAGTTGTCTGAGTCGGCTTCAACGTCGAACTTTCCTGACAGCTTTAACAATACCTCTGCTGGGAATGCATCTTCCTTGCATGAGAGTCACACAAGCGGTAATACCGTCCATTCTGGCCCTCACATGATTGGAGTTGTACCGTATGTGCCTACTCAGGCTTACGGACAATATCCTCCTCACTTCATGCAGCCGGTCCTCTTTGGAGGTCAGGCGGCATACCAAAATGTTCAGCCATTGGACTGGCAGCTTCGTCTGCTTCGCCTGGGTGAATAGCCTTCTGCGTTCACCCGGGAGATAACCGAGGCGGCACAGCCGTCCAAGGTTAAGAATGTGTTGGTTGGCACCTATGACGGTACCACCAATCCGGAAGACCATCTCATGGCTTAGACCAACCTCATGTATCTGTAGGGGTAGGATGATCCCACTTGGTGTCGTTGCTTCCCGGCTACATTGAAGGGCATTGCCCAACAATGGTTTGGTAATCTGCCAGCCGGGTGCATTGACAGTTTTAGGAAGCTTGCCTTCCTATTTGCTTCCAACTTCTCAATGAGCATCCCTGCTAAGAAAACAAGCTTGGACTTGAGCACCATTAAGCAGGGGGAGAGAGAAGGGTTGCGCTCCTATGTCAGGCGGTTCAATCTGATTAGAATTCAGATTCAAGAACTATTTGACGAGGTAGCATTCACCGACTTTTTCAAGGGTCTGGGAGACGGGTCGACCTTTAAGTTCGATCTAGTTAGAAAAGGGGCTTTCACTTTACAGGCGGCCCTTAGGGAGGCGGAAAGTTACATTCAAGCTACCGACCTCTGCTCGCCTAGTAACTAGTCGGACTCCAAGAAGTCCGACAAACCGAAAGACAGCCGGTCTGCCCAGCAGGCCAAAAATAAAGAAGAAAGCGAGAAAAGAAAAGAAATCTGGGCGGTTAATGATTCTGACCAGCCGTCTCTGAAGAAAAAGAAAGAGTTTAAACCAAACGTCCCTAAGTACGAGTTTAATAAAGACTGCAACGCCATCCTCATGGAGGTAAAGGACCGGCTGTCCATTGAGAAGCCGAATCCTATGAAGAGTTCTGTCCAGTCACGGAACAAAAATAAATTCTGTCAGTTCCATGAGGAGGTCGGCCATGATACCAACGACTGCTTCAGTCTTTAGCGGGCGTTGGACCGTCTGGCTGACAAAGGGCTGTTGAAGTCCTACATTTTTAAGTCCCCAGCCGGGGCAAAAAAGAAAAATAAGGGTCAGTCCTCCAAGACTAACCCCCAGCCTGCTAGTAGCTCGGATACCGACAAGGAGCTGGTCTACACAATAGCAGGCGGTTTCTCCTATGGTGGCCCTACCACCCGGGGCACCAAGAGCCAACTTCGAAAGATGGACAAGGATGATGATGAGCAGGCGTCTGTAAGCAGCTCTTTCCCAGACGTCTTGATCACTGAGAAGGACAGGGGCAGGGTCCGCCGTCCGCATGATGACCCAGTTGTCATTGAATGTAAGGTTGCCAACCAACTGGTTGGAAGAATCCTTATTGACACCGGCAGCTCATCACACATCATCAGCCTCCGGTGCCTGCAAAAGCTGAAATACAATGTCAGCGGCATGGATCCTGTCACCCACCCCTTGGTTGGTTTTGGGGGTGGGATGGTATACCTAGCCGGAAGAATTGACTTACCCCTCCGGCTGGGGGAGAAAGGCCAGGGACGACATATTGTCGTCAGATTCATGGTCGTTGAGGAGTTGACCCCTACAACATTATCCTTGGTCGGCCAACCCTCAACGTAGCCAAGGCAGTAATCATCCCGTCTCTGATGCTCATAAAATATGAGAGGAATGACGGCTCTGTTGGTTCCTTAAATGGGGATCAGAAGACGGCCCGGGAGTGCTATCTCTCAGCCGTTAGAGACATTGTGACCCCAGGCGGTCAGGAGATCCAGCACCTGCCCCACCAGCAGCCTGAAAGAAAAGAAAGACACCTCTGCTGGTGGAGGTGAAGAAAGAGAAAAAATAGCAATCACTGACTGGTGAACGGTCAGACGAGCTCCGACCCCAACCGGCTGGTGAAAGCATTGATCTCGTTCTGGATGACAGCCGTCCAGAACGTACTGTAAAGGTTGGGACGGTTGCTCATGCTACTTTGGGTGCAGACTTGCACCTTCTGCTGAAAGAATTCAAAGACATTTTTGCCTTTGAAGTGGAAGAGATGCCAGGCGTCAGCCCGGATCTTGCTGTCCACAAGCTCGCCGTGGATCCTAAAAAGAAGCCCATCCGGCAAAAGAAAAGAAACCACAATGAGGAAAGAAGTCAGGCGGCAGATGTCGAAGTCAAAAATCTGCTAGACGCCAGGTTCATCCGGCCTTGTAATTTTCCCGACTGGGTGGCTAATGTGGTCCTTGTTAAGAAACCGAATGGGGCCTGGTGCATGTGTGTTGATTACACCGACCTCAACAAGGCGTGTCCAAAGGACAGTTACCTGCTTCCAAAGATCGACAGTCTGGTCGATTCTACAACCGGTCACGCCTTGATGAGCTTTATGGATGCCTACTCCGGCTTCCATCAGATACCCCTGTGGAAGAAAGATCAAGAGAAGACGGCCTTCGTCACTGATCAGGGGTTATTCTGTTATACTGTGATGTCGTTTTGCTTGAAAAATGCGCCTGCCACTTTCCAACGGATGATTAATACGGTCTTCATTAATCAGATTGGGAGGAATGTGGAGGCGTACATTGATGACATGATAGTCAAATCTAAGCTACAGACGGATCACCTTGCTGATCTCCGAGAAACATTCACCACCCTCAGGCGGCATAAGGTTATGTTAAATCCTAAGAAATGCGTCTTTGGTGTTGAGACTGGGAAGTTTCTCGGATTCCTGATTGATCAAAGGGGGATAAAGGCTAACCCCGAAAAGATACAGGCGGTGATAGACATGAAGTCACCCCGTTCTGTCAAGGAAGTGCAGAGACTCACCGGCTGTCTGGCCGCCTTGGGGAGGTTCCTCAGCCGGTTAGGCGACAAGGGCCTCTACTTCTTCCAAGCAATCAGGAAGAAGACCAGATTTGAATGGGGGGATGACGTTGAGGCGACATTCCAGAGGTTAAAAGAGAATTTACATTCTCTACCTAGGTTGGTCAGTCCTTTACCTAGGGAGACGTTGTACATGTATTTAGTCGTCTCAGATCATGCCCTCAGCGCCGTTCTCCTTGCTGAGCAAGACGGCGTGCAGCTCCCGGTTTACTTCATTAGCCATGTTCTTAGAAATGTTGAACTCCGGTACCCCATGGTTGAAAATTTTGGCCTTGCTTTGTATATGGCTTTCAAAAAATTGAAGCCCTACTTTTTGGCACATCCGGTAGTGATTTACACCGACTAGCCACTCAAGCGGCCAATGTCTACCTTGGACTCATCCGGGAGAATGTCGAAATGGGCTATTGAAATGCAAAGTCTTGAAATCATTTACGAACCAAGAAAGGCAGTGAAAGGTCAGGCTTTTGCCAACTTCATTGTTGAAATGACTCGTCCGGTGGCTCCGGATAATCTTGATCAGGTTTGGAAAGTGGTCCTCACTTACTCCGGCAGCGCTTGACGTGCTCGTAGCTTTTAAGTAAGAGCCCCGGTTTTTGGGTGAAGCTCGCTTCGAGGGTAAGATTCGTTATCTTTTCTTTGTGATTATTTATTTATGCTTTATGATTTTAATTATTGCGAGTGGTTCCTCGGGTCGGGGTTTGTTTCCGCGGTGAGTCGGACTCACTAAACCCCAACAATTTGATCATAGCCGGATGGGTAGCCTCATAGCTTCCCTCATACTGGCTAACAACCAATTGAGAATCAGAGTAGGCGTCAATTTTCATGGCCCCTGCCGCCTTACACGTGCGAATGCTGGCTAGCAAGCCTTGACATGCTTGTGCGGGCTGCTGGCCGAGGCTGCTAGCACGCCATGCACATTTGTGTTGGCTGTTGGCCAAGGCTTGCAAGCATGCCACGCACACATGTGCGGGCTGCTAGCCAGCCTAGCTAGCTATGGCAAGCTAGCACGCACCACCCAGCCCAGGCTCGGCTTGGTGCGCTTGCTAGCCACCTTGCTAGGCCATTTGCCCCTAGGACTCGAATTTCTCGATGCTAGGGGTATTTTGGTAATTTTGTTGATTTATTAGTAATTATCTCGTCTCTTATCATTTAGACTCGACTTCCGACGATCGGTTTCGACGCTCTAAGCTCAAATTATCGACGTCTAAATATTTAACACTTGGGTGACGAATTAATTTCTTCCGAATTAATTCGTCTAGTTGGTTCGTATATTTTGCTTGGGTGTGACCCGAAGGTTTCCGTCAAGATTAAGATGTAATATTTATTATATTAATATTACTAATAGAAAGCGGCCTCCACCCAGGCATTCCGATCACTTGACCTTACTGAATATATTAGCTTTCTAATAATTTTGAACCCGCTATCAGAATAATACACTTGTTCAAAGGACACCATTCCTTTCAATCTCCTACTTGTCCTTCCGGACAAGTGTGCATTTAGTGTATAGCCCTTATCCAATGTCTCTTCATGTCTCTTCATGAACTATAGAGTAAGATTACTAGTCATCTCTGTTATGTCCAGAAGTGTTTCTCGAAATTCGAGTTTGACTGTTAATAAGCAGATAATTTCTAAAATCCATCTGAGCACGGCCACGCATTTTTCACAGTCTCGCTCTTCGAGAGGCCTTGTAAACAACAAGACATGTTCCCTATTGTTAGTAGGTGGACATTTCCAGTCTTGTAATATAGCTTCTCTTACTAAGAGGACTAACCCGCCCGATATCTGTCTTTATAATCCCCAGTTACGGCAGACGTTTGGCGGATACCAAAGCGGACCAGTACTCAAACAAGATATCTCCCACTACTCATGGTCAAAGGAAAAGAGTTCCGATAGTAATAATGAGAAAATACTTATGACGATTTCTAAATCTCTTAAAGTATCCTCATAGGTCGATCCAGTATGATTCTAAACCAATACTTGTGCAAATGATTTATATCCTCATAGCATAAGAAACGGTGCTACAAATCATTCTACACACTAATCTCTGATGGTCATCAATCGTCCACAAAATATGACCTTGATTAGGGATAATTTTCGATTAAAATATTAAATGTTCACTTTATAGGTGTTTCTTTATCCAAGCCATTGACTTAATACCCTATTTTGAATATTTATTAAAATCGAATGGACTCATTATTTAATTCTAAACCACAATTAAATAGAGACGGAGTGATTTAAATTGCATGAAAATTTTAATTACTCCAAAACTGAATGGTTCATCATGGTGCTTTACATCAACATTGTTCAAAATTTAATTAAAACACTATAAAATGGAATTCAAAGCCAGTTCATGACATGCTTGATTCCCATTGCCTCAATGTGTTTGTTGTGCTTCACTTGAGGCAAAGGTTTATTAAGTGGATCGGCTACATTGTCATCCGTTCCAACTTTGCAAATTCTGATTTCACCTTCTGGCTTCCATTCTTAAATCATGTAAAATCGCCTCTGGACATGTTTGACCTTATGATGTTCTCGTGGCTCTCTAGCCTGAGCAATAGCTCCATTGTTGTCACAATAGAGGTCAATTGGACCCTTGATGAAGGGTACAACACCAAGTTCATCAATGAACTTGTGAATCCAAACTGCCTCCTTGGCTGCCTCAGATGCTGCTAAATACTCGACTTCAGTTGAAGAATCAGCGGTTGTGCTTTGCTTTGCACTCTTCCAACTAAACGCTTCTCCATTGAGACAAAATATGTATCCTGATTGTGACTTGAAGTCGTCTCTGTCTGTCTGGAAGCTTGCGTCAATATATCCCTCAACAACCAATTCATCTTTACCACCATAAACCAGGAATCTATCCTTGTTCCTTTTCAGGTACTTTAGAATATTCTTGGCCGCAGTCCAATGCGCCTCTCCTGGGTCTGATTGGTATTGGCTCGTAGCACTTAAGGCATACGATACATCAGGCCTAGTACATATCATGGCATACATGATCGATCCAATAAACGAAGCATATGGAATTCGACTCATCCTTTCTCGCTCATCAGGTGTCTTTGGACACTGCTTCTTGCTTAAGGTTATGCCATGTGACATGGGTAGGTGCCCTCTCTTGGCTCCTTCCATTTGGAATCGAGCCAGTACCTTATCGAAGTAAGTACTCTGACTCATTCCAATCATCCTTTTTGATCTATCCCTATAGATCTTGATGCCTAATATGTACTGAGCCTCTCCCAAGTTTTTCATTGAAAAACATTTCTCGAGCCAAGTCTTTACAGACTCTAGCAATGGAATGCTATTTCCAATGAGCAAAATGTCATCGACATATAAGACTAGGAAGGCGATGTCACTCCCACTGACCTTCTTGTAGACACAAGACTCATCTGGATTTTTTGATAAAACCAAACTCACTGATGGCTTCATCAAATCGCAGATTCCAACTTCTGCTTGCTTGCTTTAATCCATAAATGGACTTCTTAAGCTTGCATACTTTCTTAGGATTATTCTGGTCGACAAAACCTTCAGGCTATGTCATATACACAATTTCTTCCAAAATCCCATTGAGGAAGGCGGTTTTGACGTCCATCTGCCATACTTCATAATTGTAATATGCAGCAATCGCTAGAAAAATTCGAACGGACTTAAGCATAGAAATTGGAGAAAAGGTTTCATCATAATCAACGCCGTGTATTTGCCTGTAACCTTTTGCTGCCAACCTTGCTTTGTAAATAAATACATTTCCATCTTTGTCGGTTTTCATCTTGAAAATCCATTTACATCCGATAGGTGTGTAACCTGCGGGTAAATCAACCAAGTCCCATACTTGATTTTCAAACATGGAGTCCATTTCGTATTTCGTGGCCTCTTGCCATTTTGCAGAATCGGGGCTCGTCATAGCTTTCTTATAGGTTGTCGGCTCATCTCCATCCACTAGTAGGATGTCCTGATCTTCGGTTAATACAACACCGAGATATCTGTCGGGTTGAGATCTTGGCCGAGTCGACCTACGTAGGGTAATGGACTTAGCATTTGCATTGTCGGGTTGTCTTTGCATATTTTGACTTTGACCAGTGTCAACAGCTGCTTGGTAAGCACTTTGATTGTCTACTTATCCTTGTTGCTCGTCCTCTCGAACTTCGTCGAGTTCGATTTTCCTCCCACTTGTCATTTTGGAGAGATGCTCCTTCTCCAAGAAGACACCATCACGAGCAACAAACACTTTGTTCTCGGATTTTTTGTAGAAGTAATACCCTTTGGTTTCTTTTAGATAACCCACAAAGTAAACCTTGTCAGATTTTGGATGAAGTATGTCAGAGATGAGTTTCTTGACATATGCTTCACATCCCCAAATCTTGAAAAAAGACAACCTTGGCGGTTTGCTTGTCCATAATTCATATGGAGTCTTTTCCACTACTTTTGACGGAGCACGATTTAGAGTGAGTGCCGCAGTTAAAAGTGCATGTCCCCAGAAAGAGATTGGAAGTTCACTAAGACCCATAGTAGATCGGACCATGTCTAACAGGGTTCGATTCCTCCTTTTAGATACTCAATTCCATTGAGGAGTTCCCGGAGGTGTCAACTCTGAAGGTATTCCATGTTCTTTCAGATGGTCATCGAACTCTTGGCTCAAATATTCGCCACCTCGATCCGATCGAAGCGCTTTGATTTTCTTGCCGAGTTGGTTTTCAACTTCTTTCTGAAATTCTTTGAATTTATCAAACGATTCAGATTTGTGCGACATTAGATAGACATAACCATATCTACTAAAGTCGTCCGTGAAGGTTATGAAATACCGATAACCACTCCTTGCGGGTGTACTCATTGGTCCACATACATCAGTGTGTGTTAGTCCCAACAAGTCACCGTCCCTTTCTCCTAACTTGGAGAATGGTTGCTTTATCATCTTGCCTAATAAACATCCTTCGCAATTATCAAAGGATTATAAATCAAATGAGTCAAGAATACCTTCTTGTAGAAGTTTCTTGATGCGTTTGATGTTAATGTGGCCAAGGCGACAATGCCACAAGTAAGTTTGATTGGACTGTGTAGTCTTAGCTTTCTTTGCAAGATTATTAACGTTATAAATTTGCTTGTCTAGTGATAACCCATAAAGACCATTTTCTGAATGTGTCGTACCATATAAAACATTATCGAGATAAAATGAACATGATTGGTCTTTAACTCGAAATTCAAAACCTTTGGCGTCCAACACCGAAATTGAAATGATGTTTTTGGTAATGTTTGGAACACAATAAACATTGTCAAGTTCAAAAACTAGCCCCGTGGGCAAAGACAAACTAAGAGACCCTATGGAAATAGCACCAATCCTTGCTCCATTTCCTACCCGGAGCTCGATCTCTCCCTTCGCTAGCTTCCTAGTGTTCCTTAATGCCTGTGAATTGGAATAAAGGTGTGAGCCACATCCGGTATCTAATACCCATGAAGCCGAGCTAGTGAAGTTAAAGTTTATAACGTAAATACCTGATGTAGAAGCAACGGTTCCGTTCTTCTTATCTTCCTTGAATTTGAGGCAGTCTCTCTTCCAATGTCCCTTCTTCTTGCAATAGAAGCATTCGGAATCAGACTTAGAAGATGCTACCTTTTTCTCCTTGTTGTCTTTGGTAGCTTTCGGCTTAGGCGGAAAGTTCATCTTCCCTTTCCCCTTGAAGCCCTTCTTCCTTTTGCCTGCCCTTTTGAACGGTTTACCCTTCTTAATCATGAGCATATCATGCTTTCCCTCATCCTTGAGCGTCTGCTCAGCTTGCTTCAACATCCCATGAAGCTCGGTGAGGGTTTTCTCCATGCTATGCATGTTGTAGTTCATCTTGAACTGGTCATAGCCTTTGTGAAGGGAATGGAGAATGATGTCAATAGCCATTTCAGTTGAATACCCCGCATCAAGCCTTCCCATGTTCTCAAATAATCCGATCATTTTGAGCACATGTGGGCTGACTGGCTCTCCTTTCTTGAGCTTAGTCTCAAGGATCTGCATGTGGGTTTCAAACCTTTCAGTTCGAGCCTGCTCTTGAAATATATTATGTAACTCAGAAATGATCTCATAGGCCGATTCCTTCTCGAAGAAGGTTTTCTGAAGTTTAGGAGACATAGTGGCTAGCATTACGCACTTGACATCCCGATCGGCTACTCGCCATCGGTTAAGGGCCGCTTGAGTTACATCCTCATTGGGAGCGTCGGGCATTTCCTCATCAAGGACATACTCTTTCTGTTCTTGCATAAGAACGATGCGCAAATTCCTTTGCCAATCAAGGAAATTGGTACCACTCAACTTCTCCTTGTCGAGAATTAAGCGCAATGAAAACTGATTGTTTGGGGTTGAAGACATGATTCTACAATTGAAAGAATTTTAATGAAAAACCATTAAAAAATACTTAAATAAGATTGAATTTTATTCATGCAAATTTTCAATACTTATTTAACGTCTTATTCACATGTAAAATTTGTCCCTATTTTGTAAAAATAAGGTGATTCCAAGATCCGAAGAAACAAAGAGTGGTTAAGCACGCTTTAGCTTGTCTTAAACACTCAATCTTCTAGTAAGTAAGTGTTGTTTTATTCCAAAGAAACAAAGAGTGGTTAAGAATGCTTTAACGTTTTATTCCCATGTTCTCAACCTCGCTTTGGCGTAGCCTACCAGCACTCTCGTTCGGTTAGTAAGTGTTGTTTTGAAAAGGCAAGTTTGACTCATTATTATTAGGGACCTAGGATTTCTATGTTGGTTGATTTAAGTGAACTTAACTAATCATCGCAACATCAAGAAAACCTAAACATGCATCTAACGAATAATTCACACACATATATATAAGCATAAAATATAAAGCGAAATTATAGATGCACATTGGCAATTAGCATGACCCCTTGAGATCTTCATATCTTCAAAAGGTCATCATTTACAATTCAAGGCTTTGTCTTCCAAGATACGCCGTCTTCAAGACTTAACCAAACTATGAAAAAACCTAGTGTCTACAACTAGGAATGATCTAAATATTAAAGTACAAAAATACTTAACGGTGCGTAGACCGTATTTAGATTTACAAAAATACATAACGGCACGTAGTCCGTATTTTCTATCCTAGTCGGGTCCCACTACTTGCCATTTCATAAAACCTGTGAGAGAGAATATATATATTCCATTCATCCATTCACTATTTGTGAATGGGCCATGCAAATTACAAATTTAAAACAAAGTAAAATGCATTTAAACAACGCGCGCACTAGAAACTAATCTAGGTGGTTAATCCGATTAACACGCCTCATTAAAACTAGTCAAAGTTGTTTAACCGATTATATAATTTACGTCATTAATAATTGAAGCTCCCACTAAATTCCACATTTCCTTAATTAATCTTATTAATTAAGTCGGTAGCACCCAAACTTGTCAAAATGAAATTTTTCCAATGCCGCTCAAAACCGAGGCCTAGCCTCCCAAAAATTTTCATTAAAATAAACAAAATTAATTAAAATAAATAAGACGGCAAAATAATTAACATCAAGCCTTACTATGGCTAGCCACCTCACCGCACCAAGCATACGCACACGCCAAGACCACGAACACACGGCCCACGGCACACGGCCGTGAGCTGCTGCCACGGCACAGCCACGCGTGGCTGCCGCAGCCCGCGTGCTGCTGCCGCGCGTGGCTGCCACAGCCCACGTGCTGCTGCCGCGCGTGTGGCCGCAAGCAAGGCGGTGCTGCCACCTTGGCAGCCACATATGGGCTGCTATGCAGCCCGGCTCGCCAAGGTGATGCATTTCCTTGTTTGGCGTGCCACGACCTCAGGATTTGATCCCTTTTCGCGAGACAACAATAATTAATTCTAAATTAATTTTAGAACTAATTTAGAGAGCAAAATAAAATTTTAAACAAGTCTAACTTAATAAAATTTTCAAAGTGCAAATAACCAAAATAATTCCAAGAACCATTCTTAATTAAATTGGTTTAGCTTGGTGCAACATAAAATTGAGGCAATTTCTCACTTTCAATTTAATCAATTAAAATTAAATTTGAGAATTTTGACAAAGTAAAGGGAAGTTGGAAAAATATGAACTTTAATGTTCAAATGAATATTCCAACATCTAAATTTTGTGAATCCTTGAAAATTATATCTTCCAACGTGAAGATAACCAAATTTCTATCATAAAAATCGAAACGTTATGTTTCCAATCAACTCAAAATGATTAAAACATCAAAGTTTAACACAAAATAACATGGAATTTAGTGGTTTTTTAAAGTTTCAATCACTTATCACAAATAAAGATTGAATCTTTAACACTTAGGAAGCCTCAAAAATAAAACTTTCACACTAAAAAGCAATTAGTTTGCAATTATGTGAAAATAAATCAACCTTTAAGCATCAAATACTACCAAGTAAGTGTGCTTTAAGGGGACATAAAAATGCATAAAATAATGCAAATAATCAACCATATAATCAACAATTTATGCCATTATTTTCAAGGTTAGAAAAGACTTAAAATTTTTCGTCAAAAACGAAAAACCCCTCGAAAAAGGCATTTCTGGTCAGAATTTGGCTAAAATCACAGTTCCCTATGGGATAAAAACCTTTCCAGAACACGTTTTCCACCCAAAATTCACTAGTCTTGGGCGAAAATCTAGGTTTTGGGCCAAACTCGACATTAAAAACGGGATTAAAATAAATAAAACCAAGCTACTAATCTAATTAGCAACTTAAACCAGAAAATTAAGCCAAAATAAACCTTGAAAAACATGATTATAAAAATAAACGAGCAGGGCTCCGATACCGCTGTTGGGGTTTAGTGAGTCCGACTCACCGCGGAAACAAACCCCGACCCGAGGAACCACTCGCAATAATTAAAATCATAAAGCATAAATAAATAACGAATCTTACCCTCGAAGCGAGCTTCGCCCAAAAACCGGGGCTCTTACTTGAAAGCTACGAGCACGTCAAGCGCCGCGCCTCCGACGGTATCCACCCACAAAAGGCGAACACAACTTTAAGGTCCGCTACCTTGGGGTTAGCAAGGTCCGACCAAAACCCGAGTGTTATATGAGTTTAAGAGTTTTCCCAAAATTATGGAATGCTCTTTTTAACTCCCACTCAAGCATTATTTCCAATGCCCCAAGTTAGGTATTTATAGGGAATGATGAGAGTATGAAAATCATTCCCATCAATGTGGGACAATCAGATTTTCACATTTTATTTTAAAGCTAAAATAAAATAATTAAGCAAACTAGTAATAAATCAACAAGTGTCAAGCATACATGAGGGAGTAGGTGAGGACCACATGGAGATGGGGACCAAACTTGCTCCCCACTCTCTCCCTCACCTTGCGCCACATGGCAACCCCCAGTTGAGCACCAAGGCACCCCAAGTGTGGGCTGCTCGCTGCTGCCATACCTACGGCCCAACAGGCCACGCACATGTGTGTTGGCTGCTTGGTCGGGGCCTGGTGCTAGCAAGCTACGCACAAACATGCGGGCTGCTGGCCATGGCCTCCTAGCATGCCTCGCACATTTGTGCGGGCTGCTGGCCAGGCCTGCTGCTAGCACGCCACGCACATTTGTGCTGGCTGCTGGCCAAGGCCTGCAAGCATGCCATGCACACATGTGCGGGCTGCTGGCCAGCCTAGCTAGCCAAGGCGCGCTAGCACGCACCAGCCAGCCCAGGCTCGGCTTGGTGCGCTTGCTAGCCACCTTGCTAGGCCATTTGCCCCTAGCACTCGGTTTTCTCAATGCTAGGGGTATTTTGTTAATTTTGTTGATTGATTAGTAATTATCTCGTCTCTTATCATTTAGACTCGACTTCCAATGATCGGTTTCGACGCTCTAAGCTAGAATTACCGACGTCTATATATTTAACACTCAGGCAACGAATTAATTTCTTCCGAATTAATTCGTCGAGTTGGTTCGTATATTTTTGCTTGGGAGTGACCCGAAGGGTTCTGTCAAGATTAAGCTGTAATATTAATTATATTAATATTACTGATCGGAAGCGGCCTCCACCCACGCATTCCGATCACTTGACCTTACGGAATATATTAGCTTTATAATAATTTTGAACCCGCTATTAGAATAATACACTTGTTCGAAGGACACCATTCCTTTCACAAATATCTTCAGGCAGTCAAAGAAGAGATTAAGGCACTTGAAGAATTCCGGCTGAATCAGGTGCCTAGGTCGGAAAACAATCAGGCGGATGCATTGTCAAAACTGGCGTCTTCCGCCTGCCATGATACGCCTCGGTCAGTCTTTTGGGAAGTTCTTGAAAGGAGATGCATCTATGAGGATCCCATTGTAATTCTGGACCGAAGCTCTACCTGGATGGATGGAATCCGAGATTATCTCTCAGACGGTACACTTCCTGATTCCCCACAGGAAGTAGCCGTCCTGAAAAAGCGAGCTGCAAGATTCGAGTTGAAAAATGGAGATCTCTTCAAGGCGGGTTTCCTTAAACCTCTGTTGAAGTGCGTCACCCCTGAAAAGGGCAAGGAAGTTCTCGAAGACTTGCACTCAGGATTCTGCGCCTCCCACATAGGCGGCAAGTCCCTAGCCGTCAGAGCTAGACGGCATTATTTTTGGCCCACCCTTGAGGTAGACGCCAAAGTGTTGGTAAAGAAATGTGACAAGTGCCAAAAATTTGGCAAACTCATTCACCCTCCGGCTACTGATCTGACGACCATCCATAGCCCAATCCCATTTGCAAAATGGGGCATGGACATTCTAGGTCCTTACACGCCTGCTCCAGGCGGAAAGCGCTACATCTTGGTGGTTGTGGAATATTTCACCAAGTGGGTAGAAGTTGAGGCGGTTAAAAACATCAAAACCTCAGACGTGATTTCCTTCATCTGGAAAAACATTATCACCCGGTATGGGGTACCTATTTCAATGGTGTTTGATAATGGTCCTCAGTTTGAAACGCCTCAGCTAAAAACTTTGTTGGGAGATCAGGGGATCTCAAGCTATTTTGCATCTGTTGGCCGGCCCCAAGCAAACGACCAAGTTGAAGCCTTCAATAAACTCATCTAAGACGACATTAAGAAGAAAATAGAGAGAGCCGGTGGCTTATGGGCGGAAGAGTTAATCCATGTCCAATGGTCCATCCGGACAACAGCAAAAGGGGCAACCGGTGAAACCCCATTTCTCATGTTTTACGGTGTTGAAGCCGTCTTGCCCATTGAACATTACGAGCGACTCTCAGAGTCATGCTATATGATGAAGAGGAAAACTAGGAAGCAATGCGTCCAGCATTGCACTCACTCCCAGAGTGCAGGGGCAATGCCGCCTTGCGTCATGAGATTTACCGTCTGAGAATGACGAGAGACTACAACAAAAAAGTACACAAGCGTCCTTTGAAAGTTGACGACTTAGTGTTACGGAAAATGGAAGCAACCGATAGGGCCAATGAGCTAGGGAAGCTAACTCCAAATTGGGAAGGCCCCTACCGATCTATGAAGAAGTAAGGGACGACACCTACCACTAAGAAACTCCAGACGGCAGGCACCTTCCTAGAACTTGGAATGTAGACAATCTGAAAAAGTACTACTTCTGAGAATGTAAATTTTTTGTAAACAGTGAGTCAGTTAATGAAGATTCAGACTTTGTTTGCAAAATTGATTTATTGTTTGATTATCCATCCGGGTAATATCCTGACGGATTCTTCATTTACCTTACGAAGTTCGATACTTAATAAAGGTTACATTTGTTTGACGGCCTGGGTAATACCCGGATGTCTTGTTTGTTTAAATTTGATACTTTGTTTATTTAACTAAGTTTGATTATCCGCCTGGGTAATACTCAGACGGATCTTTCATTTACATAACTAAGTTTGATACTTGGTAAGATTAAATAATTTCCTGTCCGTCTGGGTAATACCCAGACAGACTCGTTTGTTTAAACAACTAAGTTCGATACTTAGTGTAAATTCAATACTCCGACTAAAAACTAAGCACAAAAACGTTTAGTGGCTATACAACCGGTCTCAAACAAGACCAGAGGCTAAAATGGCCGGATGGTTGCTCATTTTATAAAATCGCCTGTCCCAACATGGACAAAGGCGTCCGGCGACACCCCTCCGGGTGCAATCGTCGCAGAGAACAGACTATTTGTCGGTTCTACGTATCCATGCAGACGGAAAAAATTGAACGACCGAATCGGTTAACTCATAGTCGTCTGACCAGGATAACCTTTGAAGAACGATCAAGTTACAGGATATCGGATGACCTGGGGCATCAGTCGGTCACCGACTGAAGTTCTCACTTGGGTTATTTATTCCAAAATTGCACTCTCTATCCCAATCGGGACAAAAGAGTTTTCAATGGCTATGAAATCTCTACCAAGACGGATAGACGCCGTCTGAGTAGCGACTGGAACGCCTGTTGATGTACGGTTGTGCACTTGGTTTGGGGCAATCACTACTGTGATTGATTGACTTACAAACGCATCATGCTCTTTGCAGCATCAGACGTTACCAAGTCAATCAACCAACTTCACTTGAAACCACTCACATAGTCGTCCAGGGGCAAGAACAGCCAGGCTTTTGATAAGTTAGGCAACAAATCGCCGCATGCTTTTGATAAGTTAGGCAAAAATGAAAAATTAAAATTTACAAAAAAAAAAAAATTCAGATGCAAAATGATCAAAACTGACTCAGTCGGTGCATTTCATAAAGACCACCCAGCCAAACGGTTATAGTGGATAAAAATGTTAACCGGACCCCGTCTAGAAGAAAGAGATTGTTAATTAACCCGGCTCCTTAGCCGGTAAATACAAATATACTCGACACGCAGGCCGGAAAACTAAGTTTTGGCATAACTGCCGCAGAACTAAAGAGGGATTGGCATACTGCCGTTGAAAAATCACTTCTGGCGTGCAGGCGGCTCCTCCTGGTCCTTCTCCTCATCATCTTAGGGTATCTCCTGCGCGTCACCCGAACCAAATAGCTGAGGTACGAGGGGCTCATTGTTGGCATTAACCCAAGCGTCGAAGGACTAAGGCTCTTGATCACCCTTCTCTCTCAAGTACACCACGTCCTCGGTGTACCTGTGAGCCAGTGCCCAAATGTTGTAATCCGCGTCTAGGTACAAGGCGGCCCAGGCGATCTTCATCCGGGCGTCATTATAAGCGTCGCTCTCAGGAACAAGGCGGTTTTGCTCCGCCTCCAGGGTTGCTGCAAAGTTCTTCTGAGCTTGATCAACCTCCTTCTATAGTTTTTGAACCTTGGTCTTCAGGTTGGTGTTCTCTTCAGAAACGCCCTGAAAATTGCCAAGGTCCGTCTTGGCCTTCTTGAGCAAGTCATCAGCCTTTTTGGCACTCTCAGCAGCCTTCTTATGGGCCTCCTCCGCCTTCTTCTGGGCGGTCTCCAGATCCGCCTCCAGCTGCTGGATTCTAGACGCCTGTGTCATTATGTTCCTTTCCTCCTCCTAGCTATCCTGAAGCGCGGGTAAGTCATCACTGCTCCCAGAGGTAGAGGCGGAGCTGTCGCCCTCCGTCACCGCCTTGGTCGCACTCTTCCAAAAAAGAGTCAGCGGGGGTTGAAGGAGCGCGCGGAGGAGATCTCTCCAGAGCCGTCTGGTCACCCTGATCGGACGTTTCTCCCTCAGGCGTTTGGCCGCCTGACCCTTCGCTCTTGTAATTTGGATCAGTCGCCGTCTGCATTATCCGAGCCATTGTGTCCTGCACAGCCACGTAACCGGTCGGAATTCGAGGCAAAGGGTGGTCCCAACACCCCGAGACGGCACTCCCAGCCCTAGACTCAGCCGACCCTGGTGACCGGCTGGACTCTAACCTAGGCTGTGCCGTGTGTGTTGGTGATGCATCCATTTATTGCAAGAAATATGTACAAACGGTGAAAACAGAAAAGGAGCTGAGAGAGGCAGAGACGGTACCTTTTTATATGATATATGAAACTAGACGGGTCCGGCTGGGACCTGGAAGACGAGCTGTCTTGCTTGCGCCTAACTCAAACGGATGACTTCTGCTCTCTCAAAGTTCTCTCTAGAAATTTTTTTGTAAACGTACCCAAAATTATGAGGGTAAACGGCTATATATAGAGGGTAAATACGGGAGCATTTCTGTCATTTACCCGGAAGGTGAACGGTTACTCTTTAATGGTAAAATTACAACTAATCGGAGCGTGACACATGTCACAGATGCCACGTGGCGTGCCACGTCACATCTGTGAGGGGCAAATGTTTTGGGTCATATCTGTGAGGGGCAAGGGTAATTTTACCCCGCCACGTGGTCCAATCAGAGGATTACACGTGTTAGCCTCAGGATGGCCCAAAGTGGACCAATCCCTGCTTGACACGTGTCACTCCAGAAATTAAGGGAAAAAGGCGGCCTTCAGGCCCAAATCCCGAGAAAGCCGCAAAGCGGCGCAACCCACCAATGATTAGGGTTCAATGACCTTATCAAGGGCACAGATCCCAAAGACCCTATAAATAGGGCGATGTCCCTCTTTTTGAGGACACGTTTTACCATTTATTAAACATTCACTCTTTGATAGAGGCATCCTTATTTTGGAATCCGAGCAGATCCCTACCTAAATTTCCGCACCTTTTTCTCCCTTCAAGTTTCTAACTTGTGCGTCGGAGGCGGAGCACCACCCAACTTGTGTCTCCGTTTGTTTTGCAGGTACAGCTCACACTGGATCAGTCTTCGTGTTGTAACTCTCCCAAGAGACAAAAACACCCAAAACACAAACCTAATTGGATAGGTCCCTACCGCGTAATTTAAATTCTATCGGGAGCAGCCGTCAGATTAATGGACATTGGAGGAGATGAAATTCGCTAATTAATAAACATTGATCGACTTAAGAAATATTACATATGAAATCCGGATTAACTCGTTCATTCATACAACTAACTTTAATAGGCATTCAATTGAACAATTCTAAGTATTATGCATTTTACCAAATGACACGATAAAATACATAACACTTGGGGGGGGGGGGTAATTTAGAAATGATAAACCGTTCTAAGTGTTCGGATTTTTTTATTGAACTTCACGAAAAAAATCTTCACACTTGGGGGGGGGGGTAATAGCGCAGAAAATAAAAACTTTTTTTTCGAAACACTCGTATTACTGGTGTCGCGCGCAACTGGAATCGTTGCGCGCGGATGTCATACACATCTCATTTAGTTGCGCCTGACAGGTTCGCGCAACCTTAGATGTTGCGCGCGCCACCTAATCGTAAACTACGAACCCGTACTTTTTTGTTTGAACGAAGTTGCAACTTCTACTTATGATAAAAGGAGGGTGTTTCGTTAAAATATAAAAATTAAACTTTGATTTAATTCTTTTTAAACAAAGTTTGATTAATTTTTTATTTCATTTAATTTCTACCTAAGGAATTAAAATAATAATAATAATAATAATAATAAAGCTCATTATTATTTCATTCAAATTAAAAAAAAAAAGACATTTTTTAACTAGATCAAAAATTTTAAAAAAAGGTGGGGCATAGTAGTGATTACACTTTATTCAAAAAGAAAAGCACATCGAAATTGTGTAACTTTCTAAGGCTTACTTTCTAAGGCTTCACTATATCCTCAATTGTCACGGAAGATGGTGGAGTAGTTTCCATCATAGTATTTTCAGAAACCTTAGAGCTTTCTTCTATATTCTTCTTCTTGACCCATACATTGTTCTTCAATTTAGGAATAAGAGCCTTTTCACCCCTTTTTCCCTTTCCCGAAGCTTTTGTTAGAGTCCTCTTTTGAGTTTGTTGCGAAGGTTCCTTGATTATCACGCCTTTTTGTGCGGGTTTGGAAGGAGCTTTCCTTTTGGTTTCCTTCGAACGCGCCTTAGGAGATGAGAAGTCCAATATTCTTCTCACTCCTTTGTTTTGGCCACCAAGAGGGGTAGTGGTGGCCGAATGTGTTTTGGGTAATTTTACCCCGCCACGTGGTCTAATAAGAGGATGACACGTGTCAGCCTCAGCATGGCTTAAAGTGGACCAATCCCTGCTTGACACGTGTCACTCCAGAAATTAAGGGGAAAAGGCGGCCTTTAGGACCAAATCCCGAGAAAGCCGCAAAGCGGCGCAACCCACCAATGATTAGGGTTCAGTGACCTTATCAAGGGCACAAATCCCAAAGACCCTATAAATAGGGAGATGTCCCTCTTTTTGAGGACACGTTTTACCATTTATTAAACATTCACTCTTTGATAGAGGCATCCTTATTTTGGAATCCGAGCAGATCCCTACCTAAATTTCCGCACATTTTTCTCCCTTCAAGTTTCTAACTTGTGCGTCGGAGGCGGAGCACCACCCAACTGGTGTCTCCGTTTGTTTTGCAGGTACAACTCACTCCGGATCAATCTTCGTGTTGTAACTTTCCCAAGGGACAAAAACACCCAAAACATTTGGCGTCGTCTGTAGGGAGTGTACCTCGAAGATTGTTTAAGAGTCTGTACCACCCCCTAATCGTCTAGGCGAAGACCCAGAAGTCTTTACAGACCATGAGGAAGAAGATCCTCAAGTCGAAACCTTTACATCCGAAGATGACTCTTTCAGAATCAAGCGCATCCGGCCCAGAGAGACTCTGGAGCGGGGTGCCTCCCAGGCGTGTGCAAGTAGACCCCCTGGGCAGCCTGAAGAGGAAACCCAAACGGCCGCTGGATCAGCCCCCGTCACCCGAGACAAACTGATGAGATTCATGACAAGTTTCAAGGGTGAAATTGAAGAGCTGATCACCCAAAGCCAGGCTGGCCCAAGTAGAGGTCAGTCGGCCAAGAAGACTCCTCTGGAAAAGGGGAAGTTAGTCAAAGATCGACAGCCCACTCCTCATCCAAAGGAGAAGGCAGCCGGGACCAATGATTGGTCCAAAATTCTTCTTCCCAAGGAGAATAACAATAACTCTCGCCGGACTCAACAGCCGGTGAGAAGTAAGAAATCATCTCTTGATGCCCGGGAGATTATCAACCGGAAGAGAAATCTGCAGCTGTCTGAGTCGGCTTCCACGTCGAACTTTCCTGACAGCTTTAACAATACCTCTGCTAGGAATGCGTCTTCCTTGCATGAGAGTCACACAAGCGGTAATACCGTCCATTCTGGCCCTCATATGATTGGAGCTGTACCGTATGTGCCTACTCAGGCTTACGGACAGTATCCTCCTCACTTCATGCAGCCGGTCCTCTTTGGAGGTCAGGCGGCATACCAAAATGTTCAGCCATTGGACTGGCAGCTTCGTCTGCTGCGCCTGGGTGAATAGCCTTCTGCGTTCACCCGGGAGATAACCGAGGCGGCACAGCTGTCCAAGGTTAAGAATGTGTTGGTTGGCACCTATGACGGTACCACCAATCCGGAAGACCATCTCATGGCTTAGACCAACCTCATGTATCTGTAGGGGTAGGATGATCCCACTTGGTGTCGTTGCTTCCCGGCTACATTGAAGGGCATTGCCCAACAATGGTTTGGTAATCTGCCAGCCGGGTGCATTGACAGTTTTAGGAAGCTTGCCTTCCTATTTGCTTCCAACTTCTCAATGAGCATCCCTGCTAAGAAAACAAGCTTGGACTTGAGCACCATTAACCAGTCGGACTCCAAGAAGTTCGACGAATCGAAAGACAGCCGGTCTGCCCAGCCGGCCAAAAATAAAGAAGAAAGCAAGAAAAGAAAAGAAATCTGGGCGGTTAGTGATTCTGACCAGCCGTCTCAGAAGAAAAAAAAAGAGTTTAAACCGTACGTCCCCAAGTACGAGTTTAATAAAGACTGCAACTCCATCCTCAAGGATGTAAAGGACCGGTTGTCCATTTAGAAGCCGAATCCTATGAAGAGTTCTGTCCAGTCACGGAACAAAAATTAATTCTGTCAGTTCCATGAGGAGGTCGGCCATGATACCAACGACTGCTTCATTCTTTAGCTGGCGTTGGACCATCTGGCCGACAAAGGGCTTTTGAAGTCCTACATTTCTAAGTCCCCAGCCGGGGCAAAAAAGAAAAACAAGGGTCAGTCCTCCAAGACTACCCCCAGCCTGCTAGTAGCTCGGATACCGACAAGGAGCCGGTCTACACAATAGTAGGCGGTTTCTCCTGTGGTGGCCCTACTATCCGGGGCACCAAGAGCCATCTTTGAAAGATGGACAAGGATGATGATGAGCAGGCGTCTGCAAGCACCTCCTTCCCAGACGTCTTGATCACTGAGAAGGACAGGGGCAGCGTCCTCCGTCCGCATGATGACCCAGTTGTCATTGAATGTAAGGTTACCAACCAACTGGTTGGAAGAATCCTTATTAACACCGGCGGCTCATTAGACATCATCAGCCTCCGGTGCCTGCAAAAGCTGAAATACAATGTCAGCAGGATGCATCCGGTTACCCACCCCTTGGTCGGTTTTGGGGGTGGGATGGTCTACCCAGCCAGAAGAATTGACTTACCCCTCCGGCTGGGGGAGGAAGGTCAGGGACGACATATTGTCGTCAGATTCTTGGTCGTTGAGGAGTTGACTGCCTACAACATTATCCTTGGTCGGACAACCCTCAACGTAGCCAAGGCAATAATCATCCCGTCTCTGATGCTCATAAAATATGAGAGGGATGACGTCTCTGTTGGTTACTTGAATGGGGATCAGAAGACGGCCGGGGAATGCTATCTCTCAGCTGTCAGAGACATTGTAACCCCAGGCGGTCAGGAACCAATTGACCTTGACAATGTCAAGGATCTCGATCTAGCACCTGCAGCCGGAAAGAAAATAAAGGCACCTCTGCTGGTGGAGGTGAAGAAAGAGAAAAAATAGCAATCACTGACTGGTGAACGGTCAGACGAGCTCCGTCCCCAACCGGCTGGTGAAAGCATTGATCTCGTTCTGGATGACAGCCGTTTAGAACGTAATGTAATGGTTGGCACGGTTGCTTATGCTACTTTGGGTGCAGACTTGCACCTTCTGCTGAAAGAATTCAAAGACATTTTTGCCTTTGAAGTGGAAGAGATGCCAGGCGTCAGCCCGAATCTTGCTGTCCACAAGCTCGCCGTGGATCCTAAAAAGAAGCCCATCCGGCAAAAGGAAAGAAACCACGGTGAGGAAAGAATCAGGCGGCAGCTGCCGAAGTCAAAAATCTGCTAGACACCAGGTTCATCCGGCCTTATAATTTTCCCTAATGGGTGGCCAATGTGGTCTTTGTTAAGAAACCGAATGGGGCCTGGCGCATGTGTGTTGATTACACAGACCTCAACAAGGCGTGTCCAAAGGACAGTTACCCGCTTCCAAAGATCGACAGTCTGGTCGATTCTACAGCCGGTCACACCTTGATGAGCTTTATGGTTGCCTACTCCGGCTTCCATCAGATACCCCTGTGGAAGAAAGATCAAGAGAAGACGGCCTTCGTCACTGATCAGGGGTTATTCTGTTATACTGTGATGCCGTTTGGCTTGAAAAATGCGCCTGCCACTTTCCAACAGATGATTAATACGGTCTTCACTAATTAGATTGGGAGGAATGTGGAGGCGTACATTGATGACATGATAGTCAAATCCAAGCTACAGACGGATCACCTTGCTGATCTCCGAGAAACATTCACCACCCTCAGACGGCATAAGGTTATGTTAAATCCTAAGAAATACGTCTTTGGTGTTGAGTCTGTGAAGTTTCTCGGATTCCTGATTAATCAAAGGGGATAAAGGCTAACCCTGAAAAGGTACAGGCGGTGATAGACATGAAGTCACCCCGTTCTGTCAAAGAAGTGCAGAGACTCACCGGCTGTCTGGCCGCCTTGGGGAGGTTCCTCAGCCGGTCAGGCGACAAGTGCCTCTACTTCTTCCAACCAATCAGGAAGAAGACCAGATTTGAATTGGGGGATGATGCTGAGGCGGCATTCCAAAGGTTGAAAGAGCATTTACATTCTCTACCTAGGTTGGTCAGTCCTTTACTTAGGGAGACGTTGTACATGTATTTAGTCGTCTCAGATCATGCCCTCAGCGTCGTTCTCCTTGCTGAGCAAGACGGCGTGCAGCTCCCGGTTTACTTCATTAGCCATGTTCTTAGAAATGCTAAACTCCGGTACCCCATGGTTGAAAAATTTGTCCTGGCTTTGTATATGGAATTCAAAAAATTGAAGCCCTACTTTTTGGCACATCCGGTAGTTATTTACACCGACCAGCCACTCAAGCGGCCAATGTCTACCTTGGACTCATCCGGGAGAATGTTGAAATGGGCTATTGAAATGCAAAGACTTGAAATCACTTACGAACCATGAAAGGTAGTGAAAGGTCAGGCGTTTGCCGACTTCATTGTTGAAATGACCCGTCTGGTGGGTTCGGATAATCTTGATCAGGTTTGGTAAGTGTATGTAGACGTGAGCTCTACAAAGAACGGCTGTGGTGCAAGCGTAATCTACGAGTCTCCTGAAGGGGACAGATTTTAGTATGCACTACGCTTCAAATTTCAAGCCTCTAACAATGAGGCGGAATATTAAGCCCTGCTAGCCGGCATTCGCATGTGTAAGGCGGCAGGGGCCATGAAATTTGACGCCTACTCTGATTCTCAATTGGTTGTTAGCCAGTATGAGGGAAGCTACGAGGCTACCCATCCGGCTATGATCAAATATCTTAAGGCACTCAAAGAAGAGACCAAGGCACTTGAAGAATTCCGGCTGAATCAGGGGCCTAGGTCGGAAAACAATAAGGCGGATGCATTGTCAAAACTGGCGTCTTCCGCCTGCCATGATACGCCTCGGTCGGTCTTTTGGGAAGTTCTTGAAAGGAGAAGCATCTATGAGGATCCCATTGAAATTCTGGACCGAAGCTCTACCTAGATGGATGGCATCCGGGCCTATCTCTCAGACGGTACACTTCCTGATTCGCCACAGGAAGTAGCCGTCCTGAAAAAGCGAGCTGCAAGATTCGAGTTGAAAAATGGAGAACTCTTCAAGGCGGGTTTCCTTAAACCTCTGTTAAAGTGCGTCACCCCTGAAAAAGGGAAGGAAGTTCTCGAAGACTTGCACTCGGGATTCTGCGCCTCCCACATAGGCGGCAAGTCCCTAGCCGTCAGAGCCAGACGGCATTATTTTTGGCCCACCCTTGAGGCAGACGCCAAGGAGTTGGTAAAGAAATGTGACAAGTGCTAAAAATTTGGCAAACTCATTCACCGTCCGGCTACTGATCTAACGGCCATCCACAGCCTAATCCCGTTTGCAAAATGGGGCATGGACATTCTAGGTCCTTACACGCCTGCTCCAGGCGGAAAACGCTACATCTTGGTGGCTGTGGATTATTTCACCAAGTGGGTAGAAGCTGAGGCGGTTAAAAACATCAAAACCTCAGACGTGATTTCCTTCATCTGGAAAAACATTATCACCCGGTATGGGGTACCTTTGTCTATGGTGTTTGATAATGGTCCTCAGTTTGAATCGCCACCGCTAAAAACATGGTTGGGAGATCAGGGGATTTCAAGCTATTTTGCATCTGTTGGCCGGCCCCAAGCAAACGGCCAAGTTGAAGCCTTCAATAAACTCATCTCAGACGGCATTAAGAAGAAATCAGAGAGAGCCGGTGGCTTATGGGCGGAAGAGTTAATCCATGTCCTATAGGCCATCCGGATAACAGCAAAAGGGGCAACCGGTGAAACCCCATTTCTCATGGTTTACGGTGCTGAAGCCGTCTTGCCCATTAAACATTACGAGCCGACTCTCAGAGTCATGCTATATGATGAAGAGGCAAACTAGGAAGCAATGCGCCTGACATTGGACTCACTCCCGGAGCGCAGGGGCAATGCCGCCTTGCGTCATGAGATTTACCGTCTGAGAATGACGAGAGCCTACAACAAAAAAGTACACAAGCGTCCTTTGAAAGTTGACGACTTAGTGTTACGGAAAATGGAAGCAACCGATAGGGCCAATGAGCTGGGGTAGCTAACTCCAAATAGAGAAGGCCTCTACCGGATCTATGAAGAAGTAAGGGACGGCACCTACCGCTTGGAAACTCCAGACGGCAAGCGCTTGACTAGAACTTGGAATGTAGACAATCTGAAAAAGTACTACTTCTGAGAATGTAAATTTTTTGTAAACAGTGAGTCAGTTAATGATGATTCAGACTTTGTTTGCAAAATTGATTTATTGTTTGATTATCCAATCGGGTAATATCCAAATGGATTCTTCATTTACCTGACGAAGTTCGATACTTAGTAAAGGTTACATTTGTTTGACCGCCTGGGTAATACCCAGATGTCTTGTTTATTTAAGTTTGATACTTTGTTTATTTAAATAAGTTTGATTATCCGCCTGGGTAATACTTAGACGGGTCTTTCATTTACATAACTAAGTTTGATACTTGGTAAGATTAAATAATTTCCTGTCCGTCTGGGTAATACCCAGACATACTCGTTTTTTTAAACAACTAAGTTCGATACTTAGTGTAAATTCAATACTCCGACTAAAAACTAAGCACAAAAACGTTTAGTGGCTATACAACCGGTCTCAAACAACACTAGAGGCTAAAATGGCTTGATGGTTGCTCATTTTATAAAATCGCCTGTCCCAACATGGACAAAGGCGTCCGGCGACACCCCTCCGGGTGCAATCGTCGCAGAGAACAGACTATTTGTCGGTTCTACGTATCCATGCAGACGGAAAAAATTGAACGACCGAATCGGTTAACTCATAGCCGTCTGACCAGGATAACCTTTGAAGAACGATCAAGTTACAAGATATCGGATGCCCTGGGGCATCAGTCGGTCACCGGCTGAAGTTCTCACTTGGGTTATTTATTCCAAAATTGCACTCTTTATCCCAATCGGGACAAAAGAGTTTTCAATGGCTATGAAATCTCTACCAAGACGGATAGACGCCGTCTGAGTAGCGACTGGAACGCCTGTTGATGTACGGCTGTGCACTTGGTTTGGGGCAATCACTACTGTGATTGATTGACTTACAAACGCATCATGCTCTTTGCAGCATCAGACGTTACCAAGTCAATCAACCAACTCCACTAGAAACCAATCACACAGCCGTCCAGGGGCAAGGACATCCAGGCTTTTGATAAGTTAGGCAACAAATCGCCGCATGCTTTTGATAAGTTAGGAAAAAATGAAAAATTAAAATTTACAAAAAATAAAATTCAGATGCAAAATGATCAAAACCGACTCAGTCGGTGCATTTCATAAAGACCACCCAGCCAAACGGTTATAGTGGATAAAAATGTTAAACGGACCCCGTCCGGAAGAAAGAGATTGTTAATTAACCGGGCTCCTTAGCTGGTTAATACAAATATACTCGGCACGCAGGCCGAAAAAACAAGTTTTCGCATAACTGCCGCAGAACTAAAGAAAAAATAAAAAGAGGGATTGGCATACTGCCGTTGAAAAATCACTTATGGCCTGTAGGCGGCTCCTCCTGGTCCTCCTCCTCATCATTTGAGGGTATCTCATGCGCTTCACCCAGACTAGGTAGCTGAGGTACAAGGGGCTCATTGTTAGCATTAACCCAGGCGTCGAAGGACTTAGGCTCTGGATCACCCTTCTCTCTCAGGTACACCACGTCCTCGGCGTACCTGTGAGCCAGTGCCCAGATGCTATAATCCGCGTCTAGGTACAAGGCGGCCCAGGCGATCTTCATACGGGCGTCATTATCAGCGTCGCTCTCAGCAACAAGGCGGTTTTGCTCCGCCTCCAGGGTTGCTGCAAAGTTCTTCTGAGCTTGAGCAGCCTCCTTCTCTAGTTTTTGAACCTTGGTCTTCAGGTTGGTGTTCTCTTCAGAAACGCCCTAAAAATTGCCAAGGTCTGTCTAGGCCTTCTTGAGCGCCTCATCAGCCTTTTTGGCACTCTCAGCAGCCTTCTTCTAGGCCTCCTCCGCCTCCTTCCGAGCCGTCTCAGCATCAGCCGCCCGCTGCTTGGCTGTCTCCAGATTCGCCTCCAGAAGCTGGATTCTAGACGCCCGTGTCATTATGTTCCTTTCCTCCTCCTCGCTATCCTGAAGCGGGGGTAAGTCATCACTGCTCTCAGAGGTAGAGGCGGAGCTGTCGCTCTCTGTCTCTCCCTCACTTTAGGACAAGGGGGCAGAGGCGGCCTCGTCGTCGCCTTGTTCGCACTGTTCCAAAAAAGAATCAGCGGGGGTTGAAGGAGCGCGCGGAGGGGATCTCTCCAGAGCCGTCTGGTCACCCTTACCGGACGTTTCTCCCTAAGGCGTTTGGCCGCCTGAGCCTTCGCTCTTGTAATTTGGATCAGTTGTCGTCTGCATTATCCGAGCCATTGTGTCCTGCACAGACACGTAACCGGTCGGAATCTGAGGCAAAGGGTGGTCCCAATACCCCGAGGTGGCACTCCCAGCCCTACACTCAGCCGACCCTAGTGACCGGATGGACTCTAACCTAGGTTGTGCCGTGTGTGTTGGTTATGCATCCATTTATTGCAAGAAATATGTAAAAACGGTGAAAACAGAAAAGGAGCTGAGAGAGGCAGAGACGGTACCTTTTGATATGATATCTGAAACTAGACGGGTCCGGTTGGGTCTCTGGAAGACGAGCTTTCTTGCTTGCGCCTGACTCAAACGGATGACTTCTGCTCTCTCAAAGTTCACTCTAGAAAATTTTTTGTAAACGTACCAAAAATTATGAGGGTAAACGGCTATATATAGAGGGTAAATACGGGGCATTTCCATAATTTACCCGGAAGGTGAACGGTTACTCTTTAATGGTAAAATTACCACCAATCGGAGCATGACACATGTCACAGATGCCACGTGGCGTGCCACGTCACATTTGTGAAGGGCATATGTTTTGGGTAATTTTACCCCGCCACGTGGTCCAATAAGAGGATGACACGTGTCAGCCTCAGGATGACCCAAAGTGGACCAATCCCTGCTTGACACGTGTCACTCCAAGAATTAAGGGAAAAAGGCGGCCTTCAGGCCCGAATCCCGAGGAAGCTGCAAAGCGGCGCAGTCACCAATGATTAGGGTTCAGTGACCTAATCAAGGGCACAAATCCCAAAGAACCTATAAATAAGGAGATGTCCCTCTTTTTGACGACACGTTTTACCATTTATTACACATTCACTCTTTGATAGAGGCATCCTGATCTTGGAATCCGAGCAGATCCCTACCTAAATTTCCGCACCTTTTTCTCCTTTCAAGTTTCTAACTTGTGCGTCGGAGGCGGAGAAACACCCAAGTGGTGTCTCCGTTTGTTTTGCAGGTACAGCTCACTCCGGATCAGTCTTCGTGTTGTAACTCTCCTAAGGGACAAAAACACCCAAAACAGAATGCATTAAAGGCTTAGGTGGATTGCGAGCTGTGGTAGTTTGATATTGAGATCGGGCCTTGTTTAATTTGTCCTTATCCTCCGCATTCATCCAAGCTTTATAAAAGGAAGATAATACAATACTCGTAGTAGGAGTTTGTACAACCTACCTTGGAAGACTTAACTAATACTCTATCCAACGAAAAATTCGCTCGGGTCTAAAAGTCACATCTTTGTATGCTTCACAATCTTGTGGGGGGATAATCTGTTTCATCCTGTATTGTCTCATTACCGTACTAGGAAAAATATAAGTAGCACTAGATAGGCCTATAAGCCTAATGTAAGGGAAATTAAGACTACTCCTAACCGTACTATTTATGTTCCACCAAGTAATCACAAAACGTATGTTAGGAACCCCGTGACAGAAAAACGACGTCCATTCCTCTTCAATCTTGTGCTTGTAAAGGATTCGACGTCCAGGGAATGTCCGTACTCCATTAGCCTCGATATTTTGTGGTTTATCAACTATTCGCAAATGCTCCATGAGCCAAATCTTAAAAATAAAAAATCAGTTTGCGATTTTTTACACGAGCAGGTGGCGCGCGCATCAGAATAAGTTGCGTGCGCCACCCGCACACAGCGCATATGATTGCGCTGGTCGTACCAGCGAAACTTCGTTTCTTGCGTTAAAAAAACGACGAAAAAAAACCTTACGTGTAATAGGAGTGGACTTCCCGTGAAACCATTTTCGTTAGGGTCTCCTCTAAGGCGATTCAAGCATAGAATGGTTTCTGCCAAAGCTAAAGGAGTGGGTGAATGACTTCCCTCTATTTGCTCTACTATGGACACCATGGAATAATCACCATATAAGTAAACAATTGACAACAAGACAATAGCATAAAGCACGAATTTTAAAGCATTGTTTAGTCATGTCGTCACGAGGGGCGACTAAATGTTCAATAAATTGAATTAAATTTACGCCTTTTTCAGTTCCAATATTGGTCATATCATTGTCGGACAAGCCAAAAAATCTATGGAATATAGGTTTGGGATCCGACAATGGGGCGAATAAGTCACAGGGAGAGTATTTGTAGGGAAGCCTAGCAAAACCTCGAACTCACCAGGAAGGGAAATAATTTCATCCCCTTTAAATAAGAAGAGATGGTGGGGGAGTCCCAATGGTTAACTGCGGCTTGAAGGAAATCAAAATTAATCACTAATTGCATATAATTCAATAGAGGGTCTAGGTGATAAATTTTGAAAGCTAGTTTGTCCTCGTTGGAAAGGGAGGTGACCCATTGCTTCAACAGTTGTTCAAAGATCTTCACCATTGTTCAATGTTAAAAAAAAAAAAAAAAAAGAGAGTAAAAATTTAGAGAGATTATTCTTTTTAGTTCTTATAAAATTACTAAGCGAATGAATGCGTGATGATCAAAAGCCTATACGAAACCATGCTTAAATAGACCCAAGAGGGGAAGATTTTCGGCAATTTTCGCCCAAAGGAAGGTTCACAAACAGGTGGCGCGTGCAACTCATGAGTTGCGCGCGACATCCGCGCGCAACTAAATCACATGTGCGCGACAGCCGCGCGCAACTCATCCAGTTGTGCGTCTTCTTTGTCGCGACATATGGTCTAGGTTTATTTCCGTATTTTAGCTTACATAATGACGGAATCTTGACGAAATCTTAAGAATAATCATATGCTTACCTTTTGCTAACTCTTGTGTCCCTTTTCTTTCCTTTTTTATTTGTTTTCTTTTTTTTTATTATTATTATTTTCTTTTTCTTACTTTTTTTTCTTTTATTTTCTTTTTTCCTTTTTTCCTTTCTCTTTTTCGAGGGGGGGTAAATCGGGAACTCTTTCCCTCCCTCGAATTTTTATTTTGCCTTTTCTTTTATATGCGTACACATGGAAACAAAAATAATAAAATTATAAATGACATATACAAAAAAAAAGAGTGTCATTCGTACAACAAAACAAAATAATATGTACATTTGTTTCGTAAAAATATAACAAAATGTGTACAAAAGAACTTAGGGTGCTCTGCGACTGCTAGACGGTTGATGTACATCTTGCAAAATCCCAAAACGAAGATTAATACATGAAATGTAATAACTTCGTCGAAAAAAAAGAAATAAAACTTACCGCAATCATCTGATGATCACGGCATGACAAAGTCACGAGGGCTCTCCGATAAGCAGGTCGGAAAGCACGTATAGTCCTCACCATGCCGTTCACGGTCTCCCGCGGAACCTGTTCCAAGAATACAAGAACAGTTAGTAAACAAATGTATATGAAGCAAAAAATAGAAATATTTTAAGTACATATACAAAAAAGACATACCGACTCAACCGTCTAAGGAACGAATGATATCCCCTCATCATCCTCCACTGTTGGAAGGATCTCACGAATTACCGACCCAACAACATTGGTATATGTGATCTCCATTGTAGGAGGCACCCAACCGCCTAGCTCGACCCGCTAAAAAATAATAAAAAAAAATAATAATAATAAAAGGGGGATCAAAGTTTCGAAATTAAATAGAAACAAAAAAAAGAGAGAATTAAGATACTAACCGGAACAAAAGTTGGGAAAGGAGTCAGCCTGGATGCAATGAAAGCTAGATACGAAGCATCCGGCAGCACCAGCTGATCCGCTGGAAAACCAAGGATCGCCTGAGCTCGATTCTCGGTCGAAAGCAAATCCGGACGTAACATCCGGATCGGAGGCTCCACAGGAACCACAAGCTCCTCTAACGAATGCTACTAGAGAACGCGCTCACCTAAAAACCAAGCGTCCGTCCTCTGGAGCACCGGGAGTCCCGAGTAGAGAGCCCGGAACCGAAAACGAACCATGCCAAACCAAATATCCTCAGGGACTCTGACGATCAAACTCCAAGGACGGAGAACGATCTAATGCAATCACATGAAAATCATCAAAACAAAATAATAAGAATAATATGTAAAGAAAGATACACATGTGTTGTCAAAATATTCACCGACGCACGGGTCGCCGAAAGAATCCTCTGGCAAAAGTCGCCGGCTGAAGTAGTTCGCCTTTTCCTAATCGTAGCCAGTCGATGGCCGATAGGAAAGCAAGCAGCCCCGAGCACCCTGGGGGCTAGGAAAGGCAGGTACGAGTATCCCCAAGCCTAAACAAAATAAAAACGGCTTAAAAGAGAAAAATAAATAATAAAAGTTAAAAAAAAAGTTTAAAGTACGTACCTCAAGGATACGACCATGCCATGTAAGAGAGATCTGAGGCACCTGAGTAGCTTGCCCATAGCTCTAAGAATAGGGGCATACGACACCTCCGCCCAGTTCAGGTTACTTACCTGCCCCAAGTCTATGAGGCAAGTAAGTAACCCAATAGGGAAACGTTCTCCCCGATCACTCAAGAGAGTGACGAAAACAATGTGGGCAATGTATATCCGAGCTAGCTTCTCAGGTGTACACTGCCGGTCAACCTCGTTAGCCGACAACTCGTCGGCAAGAATCGAGTACGGACAAGGCTGAGGAAATATGTGAAGGATCGCTGCCAGACGATCCCCCACGAGATCCCTCAGTCTCAAGTCTTGCCCCGTTATGGCCTCTATAACTACAAGCTCACCTACAAAAGGAAAACCCGTAATCATAGAGAAGTCGTAAGGGGTGACCGTCATCTCTCCCCACAGAAAGTGAAAAGTGTTGGTGGAATCCCACCAAAACTCCAGCAATCCGCAGAGGAAAGCTGACGAAGCAGACTGACTCGAAAAATCCCGAAGAGCCGGAAGCACGCGGCCGATCCTTGAAAGCTCCACAATCTCCTTTACCTCATCGGGTAAGCTCCCAAAACGAGTCTGCAGGTCACCAGAGCCGTATAGACGCATGCTAGACTGACTCTAAAAAAAGAGAAGAGAGAGAGCCAAAATAATAAAAAAACGGTTATTAGAAGAAAAGAGGGAAAGTAAGAGAAAGAAGGCGTACGAAATTCACGATGCTGCACCACCCTCGAACCGAGACGTGATGGTCTGGATCCCACTTAAGGGCCCTAGAGTCCCAGTTTGGAGGAGCCTCCTAAACCACATCCTCCTAGCGACGTCGATCAGTAGTGGCACGTCACTCTCGAACTTCCTCACGAGGCCGGGTCATCCTCTTTCGAGGGTGAACTACCACATCAGAACCGACTAGAATCTCCTCAGCGCCGACAAATGGAGGCGAATCCATGCTACGAGATTTCTCTATTAGTTCATTTTTTTCCTAAACTAATAATCGTGTTCTAGATCCATTTCGACAGCATAACGGCTGCCGATAGGACAAAACACAAAAATCGAATGCCACCCATACTTGGGGGCTACGATACCTGCAGTCAAACTCAGTAAATGGGGGCTTTTAACACCCACAAAAGCCATCCCCTATACCAGTTTCAACTAAGCATTCAAGGATTAAGTTTCAAAATCTCAAAGAATCAACTATTCCAAGACGAATAATAGTAACACCAACACAATTATCGTCTGCCAAACAATCTTAAAGTTCGAATATGGCAAAAACGAGCTAAGTATACACTTCGCGCAATTTTTTTCAATTTCAAAATTTTCAAATTGTGAATTATGAAAGTAATACTAGTTCTAATACTAAAATCTACTTCATAATCAACAAGTATAACCAAAATGAGCAAGAAAAGCAACAAATTCGAGCAAAAAGAGCAAGAACGAACTTAAACAATGAAATGCACGTACAAGGTTCAATACTTAATTATTTTTCATGAAATTTATTGCAAGACACTCCTTAAACATAGCATAACAACATGGAACAAACAATTTCAAGAATAATGGACCGAATCAAAAACCCCCCAAATTCAAAATTTAGGGTTTTATGGTTCTAAAATTGCTCATATGCCAGCCAAGAATAAACAAAATTAAGAAAAACTTACATTAGATTATGGAAAATATGAATTAAGAGCGAGATTTGCTTCCTTTAGCCTCAAAAATTGCAAAAATCTGAGCTTTATAGAGAGAGAAAGGGACGAAAATGGAGGAAGGAAGGAGAGAGAGCGAAATGAAAAATCGCGGTTGCGATTTTCTTTTAGTTGAACTAAGTGTCGTACGCAACTAAAGAAGTTGCGCGTGACATATCAGCGCAACTCAGAAAAGATGCGAGCGCCTGGCCAGCGCGACCTACTGAGTTGCGCGCGAATACTGGTCACTAAAATGACCGGTATCCGGATTTTGATCCATTTAATCATTTTTTCAACGGTTTTTGCTCGTTATCCTTTTTAATTGCTTTGCATTTGTAGTTTATTTTCTTCTTTGATAGTTTTTTGAATCATTTTTCATGCACACCGTGCTTTGTGCCTTCCCCAAGCATACGTTTTGAACGTTTTTCATAAGCGTGCCTTAAGACGTTCCGGTGGTAATGCTTTACGTAAAAGTACCTATAGACAAGTTTGTCATTTTTCTGTACTGACGTTATAATTGTCCGGGTTTTCTTCTTTTTCACTTCCAAATCAAAAGGAAGGCGTTTTCATGCAGCGTAAAAATGCAAATGGCGTAGCGTACAGCGTAAAATTGTACGGCGTAGGTGTTGCGTAAAATTTCACCTCAGCCCAAGCTTTGCGAGATCTACCTCTCGGAACTAAAAGGTAGACTACTGAAGGTGTTAGCTCACGAGTCGACAGGCGCGCCGAACCTTCAAGAACAGTCACTTCTTGAATGGAAGCAAATATGGTAGTTAGTGAGCTTACTAACTTATCGGACAGTTAGGGTGTCCGTTTACCCCCTGTATATAAAGAGCGATGAGAAAATGTCGCACCAATGTAGTCACGTGCCCCCAGTCCTGAGACACGTGTAAAAGTATTCTTTTTAAAACCGATCTCTTCTCATGACTTGACATCACCTAGAATACATTTACTTGTAAAAGTATTCTACAAATGCAAAGGATCAATCTAGCTTCTTTAGCGCGTTAAGACTAGGGAAAACTTTCTCTACCCTTAATAGCTACCTGTTTCAAACGCTTAGCAAATCGAGGACTATTTCGACATCCTTAAACATTACTAAAAGATTCTCTTACCTTAGAGAACTTCGCAGAATGAGTCTCGGATTTTTCCTTGACTACTTTGATCATCGTCTATCTTAGACTCGATCAAAGTGGGGACTAACTGTAGACATCTACTTTTGGCCTCCTGTCCCGACAGGAAGTGCAATGACGATATATAAAGCCATCTTCATGTTGGATCAAAGTGAAGAATACTTATGGGTAACTGGTTAAGCCACAAAACACAAAAGACTAGCCCGAATAAAACAACAAGGCCAATACAAGATCATAATTAGGCTTAAGCCCGTGCTTAAAACCCAATAATGACGGATTTAGGAGTGCCTAGGTTAAAATTAAAGCTGCCGTGGAAAATGTCGCGCGCATCTCATAAAGTCGCGCTGGGAAGTCGCGCGCAACTTATTCAGTTGCGCGCGACACTCTGCGCAACTTCTTGAGATGCGCTTGCAAAAGATACAGAATATCAAAGAATCAGAAAATCGAATCTTACCATAGAGTTGTACGCAAGACAAATAGTTGCGCGAGTAATCTGCGCGTGACTTATTCACTTGCGCGCGATGGCCGCGCGAAACTCATCCTGTTGCGCGCGGCATCTGCTGCGACAGAATGCTCTTAAGACTTAACCTAATCATTCCCTACAAGTATGACCCTAATACGAGGCTTAAACAGACAAAAATATAATCTAAAAAGCTGGCAGAATACTTGTAAACTTGTGCTTCCTAACCCTCTTGTCCTAAACACTCACCCCTTTTGATACTTTGTTACTACGGTGGAGGTTCCCCAACCAGAAGGAATCCATAAGTGTTCTAAACGGTGATCTAGCAAAGAGAAGTGATAAATTCCCGAGCACTTAGTTAAATCACATTTATTTTCTTATTTAAAAGAACCTTAATTAATTAATTAGTGTTGTTTGATCATCTTTAAACTAATTAATTAAACAATTCCACATAGTATCTTTCGTTAAATAAAGATTAGAATTGAATAAAATAATTGTTGGTTGATCACTTAAGCTAAGGCGAATATTGTTTATTTTCTTGTTCTTTTCATGAATTTGATTAAATAAGAATAACGACCTTACGATGTAATTCCTACGTGAGTTGATGTGTGTAAATAAAATCAATTAACATAGTTTTAGGTATCACATTGCATATATTGTTTGGTGATGAAATTGTGCAAAGGAAGAGCTAGTAGAGGCTGCGCTAGGGCTAGGATCGCGATTCCCCTCTAAAGGGAACGTTATCTTGGTACCCTCGCTCCCGAACTCATTTCAAGTTTATGCAGACCAATTTGGGCATGGGTAAACTTATGATTCATGATAAATATCCCTTGAACTCTACTTGGGAGAAAGGCATGAACGAGGTTTATGGGTTTTCCTAAAACTCATTGGTGACTCCTACTTGTTCCTTACAAAAAAGCGTGTATGATAGAATCATTTCTAATTCAAGGTCCCCCCAAAAGACAGGAATTCAAATCCTAATACACCCTAACAAGTGTAAAGTCCTAGGCTATTAAAGGGCCATGGGAATTTAAGGAGAGTACCCCTTACGATGGGATCACCCTCCTTATAGAGGTATACACACACTTGTGGGAGGTTCGGCTAGAGCTACGTTCGACCTGATTCCTAACGGATACGTAGGCAACCTTACATTGGGGTGCGGACATAATAAAAAATCATTCATTCATATTTATATTCATCATGATCATATCAAGGGATCTCCAATGCTCATCCCTATCCATTTAGAGCTAGACTTGGGGGTTTGATCCTTACATTATTAGCCTACCTAGCCTAAGAGTCAACACCATTTGACTTTTTTCAATAATATTTTTCCATACAATTAGCCATTGCAGCCTAACCTTAGTGTCACTTTCACACACTGAATAGATACATGACCAAATATAGTCCTTCCCTGAGGTACCCTTTGTCATGAAATCTTAACACAATGCTGAAGCATGCCTTGTCATATCACTCATCACTCATCATTACATCACAAAAGTGAAGTATTTAGCCTCCACGCCTAAGTCACCTTAATACTTCCATTATCAAGTAAACTAGGATCGGATAGCCTAAGATGAATTGTTTTTACGTCTTAAGAAACAACATCAAACGCATATATTTGACTAAGCTCATTCAACATGCACTTCAAAATCTTCGCTTCTTTCTTTTTTCGCGTCTTTCTTTTTTGGGAGAAAGTCGATACCCTCCACAAAAATGACGAAAAATGTTTGCTTATATTTTCACTTTATAGTCGCGCGATCACGAGTCAATGCACACACGAGTCATGTCGTGTTATCACATTGAGTCAACACTATGCACACACGAGTCACACGAAGTGAGTCGTTATACCTTGAGTCGTGTCAAGTCAATGAGTCAAGGAGCACTAAGCCTTAGGGCAACCCTAAAATAATTAAAGAGATAAGTAAATTCCTATAGTAAAAAATATAAATGCAAGTACGTCCCAGCAAGCAAGAACGTTCTCGATTGTTTTCGAAAAACCGCGAATACGTCGCATGAGAATCTTCCAAGATGAAAAGAGTTTGAGAAAAATCACATAGATTAGTAAATTGGAGATGAAGAGCTTTAATTAACAAAAGATTTGAGCGGATTTTGTTGAAAGGAAACGACCAAGTTCAAAGTTCAAAGCGAAATAGAGCAACAACAGCAGCAATGGCAAAATAGGGAAAACTTGACTCTAGCGCCAGGTGACAAGGCTGTCACCTAGCGGCTATATCTGTCGCCTAGAGATAGAAGAAAAGCGCGGTTCCAGTCAGTTCTAGCAAGCACTGGTGCGGCTACATAATACGTGGCCTCATATTAGATTATGCAAAGCTAGTGCAGCAATTTCGGGTTCCTTGGTACGCCAGTTGGCCCCTATAAGCAATTTGACATGATTAAGTAGTAGGCTTGATTACAATCATAGAAAGTGATCAACCTAATAAAAGATCGTCTCACTTAGCTAAAAGCGCCTAAAACAATGGTTCATAAACAACAAAGCACCGACATACTGGTTCACAAGTAGAAGAAGTGCCGACGCACTGGCTAAAGCAAAGTTCAAGCGAACTTTAAAGGATTAACAAGCGATGGTTTTTAGTAGTTTCTTTTGGAATATTATCACAACAAATGAGATGACATCAAGTGAAGTTATCTTCGACAGCATTCGCTAAGATTATGGAGGTTGTCAACGAGATTTGAGAAGATAGCACGAGATGGACGATCTTTGACAGCATTCGCTAAGATTATGGAGGTTGTCACCAAGGTTTGAGAAGATAGCACGAGATGGGCGATCTTCGGCAGCATTCGCTAAGATTGTGGAGGTTGTCACCAAGATTTGAGAAGATAGCACGAGATGGGCGGCCTTTGACGACATCCGCTAAGATTGTGGAGGTTGTCACCAAGATTTGAGAAGGGCGGTTCGTGAGGAGGCAGTCTCCGACGACTTTTGCTATGATTAGGAAGGTTGTCACAATGATTCAAGGAAAAGGCTCGAGATGTAGCAGCATTGATCGACGGTGTTCCCTAGCTTGTGGAGGGTTGTCACAAACAATTGGAGGTGATTTCAAGAGAAGTTATCTTCGATGGCGTTCCCTAGCTTGTGGAAGGTTGTCACAACAACAAAGCAGCAAATCGGTTACCTCCAGTGACGTGTGCTCGACGGTGCAAGTTACGCGTTTCTTAATTCTTTTATCTGTTTAACTAATGCTAGTTTGCAGGTATCGGTGTTACAAGAGTGATTTAGGATCGCAGAACGTTCTAAATCATTCTCTGTCCCTATCGCTACTTTGACTTTTGTTTTCGAAATTTACGTTTCTCCAAACTCAGTCAAAGTGGGGGTTTCTGTAGACACCCATTTGTGTCTCCCCAAAACCAAACCTAGTGATGAGTACCTTTCACGTCGAATCATAATCGAATGAAGTGAAAGTGTGGAAATTCTAGTGTTGCGGTTAGTTTTTAATTATTTTCTCTCTCTTTTTTGAAAATATATTTTAAGAAAATAGCCAATCCAGTTTGTTTTGGTCCATGGAAAGGCTCCAATAATGGTATAGTTGGGTCAAGTTTGAAAAGAGCTTTCCAACGATATATTATAAGCCCAATTCCGATGAATAATGAGGAAGTTATGGTCAAATTACTAAACTAGATTCGGTTTGATTCTTATATGGGCCTAATGATCTAGGGGAGGGCCTATTATTGATTAATCATTTCTAATGTGATTAGGATTTATTATAGTATTCTAGAATCTTCTACAAGGTTCTTTTGAATCCTAATTTGATTAGCATTGATAAATTGACTTTAATTGACCTTTAGGAGTTTTAATTAGAATAAAAGAAGTGTTTTTAAGGAAAATACAGTTTTACCCTCTCGTATGCTTAAATTTTATCAAAAAAAGAAAACGCGTGGAAAACTATTAGCCGCGCCATACGCCATGTCTGTCGCTTAGCGACAGACCTGACGTCTGGCGACAGTTCTGTCATTTGGCAATAGGCGCGTGTTTGGCGCTGCAGTCGTGTTTTATTCTTTTCGAAACTCTGATTTGTTTTTATCATATCCTGCTGATTTTCTCTATAAATAGCCTCCTAAAACCTCTGTTTTCAATCACCAACTCTTATCAAGGAATTCTTGATTGCTCTCTCTCTTTCTCTTTTCTAAACTAGCTTTTCTCATACAAAATTCCGCATTTACAAGATCTAGACACACTTAGCATTGTTCGAAGTTGCCTTCGCCCTAGACGTGAAAGGTTTTAATTTCTGAGGGTTTGGTACCAAATCTCTCTTTCAACTATTTAATTTAATTATTTGTTTTACATTTTCCTTGAAGTTACTAACGCGTGTATTTTGTTATTAGAGAGAGATACAAGGCATCCAAGTAAGTGTTTTAATTGATTTATTGATTATGATATAGAAATTATGTCTAGGTTGTTATTATGATTCCTAGTGTCATGTTTATGGTAACAACTAAAAATTCTAATATCAAATATGCTTATTATGATTCATGTGATGCTTCTTAGTCTCTTTCTTATATTCTTGTAAGTATCATGTTAGGGTTAAAGCTTTGATCTTTATTGCTTAGTGACATGCTAGGGTTTGTTTTTAATCTTGTTAGTATCATGCCTAGGATCTTGCTATTATTATGCTCTATTATGGTTGTTATTTTGATGATTATGATTTATCATTTATGATTATTATTATGTTGCTTATATTTATTGTTATTGCTTGATTACACCTTTTATGCATGTTTAAAGGGAATTGATACTTGTAATCACGCTTAATAAGATAATTAATAATCTTGTTTAGGGTTAATTTGATTATAATTCAACTGATCGCCAATAATAGGTTTATTTCTGCATTAATATTCAACCAACACAGATAAACAGGTTTAGGGTAAACATATTGATTGCAGTTAGTCAGAAAGCGCACATGAATACGATCAGAATAAAGTAGAGGCCTATTATTAGGGCAGGTTCAATCTCTTTTAGGTTGGATTTGTACCTTCATCCTCGGAGTTCCAGTCTTGGTTCCGACCTATTGGAGTTAACGATCTCCTAGATCGTTAAGGGGTGTAACTTTCGCCCTGTGAACGGTTTACAAGTTCCTAAAACTTTTTGGCGACTCTTTTGCTCTAGCTTCCTTCCCTTAGGATGCCACCATACTTATGTGTATGATCACAGTGGGGTTCAAGTTTGGGGTAATGCTGAAATATTCCCTACACATTCCTATGCGATTAGGATTGATTATAGTTTTTTAGAATCTTCTAGAAGGTTCTTTTGAATCCTAATTTGATTAGCATTGATAAATTGACTTTTAAGAGTTTTAGTTAGAATAAAAGAAGTGTTTTTAAGGAAATTACATTTTTACCCTCTCGTATTCTAAAATTTTATCAAGATAAGAAAACGCGTGAAAAACTGATTGCAGCGTCGTACGACACGTCTGACACCTGGCGACTGTAGGCGTCGTTCGAAGTGCGCCTACGTTAAAGCATGTTTTGAATATGCTTGGCATTCATAGGAAGTGGGAATTGACATAATTCGATTAGGGACAAGGAAAGTAGGGAGCCGTCAACAAGTTTTTAAGGAACTTGTAAATCATTCACGGATCATATAAGGCAATCACGATAAGGGACAACGATAGGAAACAACGATTGACCCGTGAAGGTTACACCCCATTCATAATCCATGAGATTACTAACTCCATATGGTTCGGAACGACAAAAGGAGGATCGGGGATGATGGTACGAAGTGAGTCATGGAGTCACATTCGCCCATATTGGCCTCTACTCGATTCTTATAGTGAAAAGTAATTCCTGCGATCTCAAAGGCATACAAATAAAATATTCAATTTGCTCCAAACTATTATTAGGCTAAATTGGTTAAATATTAATGCAACACATATTTCTAAAGTATTTGTGATCACTTGAATTAAATAACAAGATTAAAAAGGAACCTAAATCAGCTATCCAAATTATCTTATTAGACGTGATTTTCAATTACATATTCCCTTTAACATGCAATGTGGCGATGAATAAAAATAATAGAATAAACATTAATATTGGAAGCAATTTAACCATAATATCGTTAGTCAAATCAAATATAAAATAACCTAATCATGGTGCTAGCAATGTGAAAATAAAATAAGAGCAATTAAATTAATTAATTACTCACATTTCGTGCGTTCCTTTAAATTGCTACATCATGAATAAACTGTTAGTAAGTTCAATAATAATATAAAGCAAATGAAAATTAAATTAAATAAAGGTAGATTTTATTTGTTCCAAACCCTCAGTTATTTATACCTTTCACGCCTTGGTTTAAGGACGGAACCTTAAGTTTAGTATAGACTCCTTGGAGTGCTTAAGGGAAGAATGGTGTAATTAGGAATATAGGTTTAAGGCTTAGAATATGGGAGAGAGAGAAGAGAATGATTTTAGGTGTAAAAGAGAGAAAGAGGGAAGGATTTGATGATCAAGCTTGTTGATGATTGAAAAAGGGGAGATATGACCTCTATTTATAAGGAAAAAGAAGGGTCGAAGAATCAAAATAAGATAAGAATTCGGATCGGATAAAACTCTTGCGATAGACAGCAGTTTTTGCGGTTTTTGTTTTTATTATATCTTTTGATCCAGAAATTGGAATACAATGAATAAGATATAGTTGGAAAGCTCTTGAAGCCTACTTTCTAACGCAATTAAAATCATATTAAAATAATTTACAGAATAAAAGATATGGTCAAAATAGTGATACGGTGTCAGTTTTGGATAGAGTTTGATATTTTATTCGTATCTTTTCCGTTATAGTTCGGAATTGTTATTATAATATATCATTGGAAAGAAAATTTCACGTCCTATCAAAAAATATAAAATTGAGATAAAAACTGTGAGGCACAAAAATCATATCTGACTATCTTTGAATGTCTTTCAATTCGAATAAAATTTGGACTTTCAAAAAAGGAGATTTTTTTTCAATTTCAAACTCTTTAATCTTATCTTTTCAAAAAGGATAATTAGAATCTTTTAGAAACTTATAGAAGTTTCTAATTAATCCTAATTGTTTTAGTAATTGGATTAAATCATTTGGACCCTCCACATGATCATTGGGTCGTAGGTAAGGTGGGCTTAGGTTAGGTTTGGGCTCAGTTTAATGTTTTGGCCATAACTTATTCATTATAACTCGGATTTAGGCTTATAATATATCGTTGGAAAGCTCTTTTCAGTCCCCATCCAATTAGTCAATAATTGAACCCATACAATGGACCAAAATAAACTAGATTAAACGTTTTTATAAAAAGGAGACGAAATGAATGGTTTTAAAGGACACGAAATGAATTATTTTGGGTTTAAAGGCACGAAAAGAGGAAAATAAGTTATGGTTTGGGGAAATGGGCTAGAATTTGGGTTTTTTTTATGAAATGGAAATATGGATTTGAACACTCTAATATTAAATACTCAACCCGACCAATAATGGCAGTAAAAGGTTGTTCATCATCAGGTTAGGTTTTGGGGAGACATTTTTAGGTGTCTACAGAAGCCCCCACTTTGACTGAGTTTGTAGAAATGTCAGTTTCAAAAACGATATTCAAAGTAGTCGATATGGACGGAGAATGATTTAAAACGTTTTACGATCCTAAATCACTCTGTATACGCCGATACCTGCAAAAAACGTTAATTCCACAGATAAAAGAGTAAAAAGATATAATACGTATCTGGCACCAGTGTATCGGTGACAAATGAGTTTGGCACCTTCCTATGCTTGAAGGAATCCAACGGATGACGTTCGTTGAAATGCTTTCCATGCTTGAGGAAAGCCGACTGAGGAATTTGGTAGCTTTCTAAGCCTGAAGAAACCTACCGGATGATACTTTCCATGCTTGAGGAAAGTCGACGTATGAATTTGGTGTCATCTATGCTTGAAGAAATCCACCGATAATGCCTTCCATGCTTGAGGAAAGCTGACAAAGGAACTTGGCGGTTTTCTATGCTTGAAGAAATCCACCGAATAACACTTTCCATGCTTGAGGAAAGTCGACAAATGATGAGATTGCAAGTCTCTGTGTATCGAGAACCTTGCGTCATGAAATGATGGTGGTTCGATTGTCCCTGAACGTGGGCTGTAATTGGTCCGCTTGTCCCCGGACGTGGGATGTAGATGGTCCGCTTGTCCCCGGACGTGGGTTGTAGATACTCCACTTGTCCCCGGAGGTGGGTTGTGGATGGTTAGCTTGTCCCCGGACGTCGGCTGTAGATGGGACCTGCAGAAATAAATTTGCCAATGGACTCGTATATATTGTGATTGACTTGACCATTGACTTGACCAAGTTTGACTTGATGTGACATGACATGTGTATAACTTGTGAGTGTATGTGTGTATATGTGTGTGTGCAGACACAAGCAAACAAAGATGCAAAAGCAAAAATTTTCCGTCAATTTTTATCATGAGTGAAGGGTACCGGACTTTCTCCTAAAAAAGAAAGACATGAAAAATGAAGTTTTATTTTCGAACTTCCCTCAATAAAAATTTTGAAATTTTTTTTGAACTTCCCCAAAAGAAAATAATGAAAAAGGGAAGAAGTTTTAAACTTCCTCCTTGAGCAAGACTAAATGAATCGTATGGATTGAATTGCTTGTCTTGAAAATAATGTATGCATGATGCATGTTCATAGGCCAGGATGCTAAGGATAATTACACCATGTGACACGATAGAATAACTTAGGTCATGGAGCTAAGCATCATATATGGTGTAAAGGAACGATCTTGAACTTCACTTGGGTCTGGAAGCTAAGCACGTATACAGATGAAGTGATTATTGCATAATGAATGTTGCTTAGGTCAAGGAGCTAAGCACGATATTCTTTGTATGAAACAATGAACTTTTCTTAGGTCAGGAAGCTAAGCAAGTATACAATGTTTCTTCTAATGAATGTTGTCTTGAAAGATGATGAAGCATGCATAGTGTTGAAACAAGATTTCATGAAAAAGGGTTCTTAAAGGGAAAGATCATATGGATATGGATATGGATGTGTTAGTGAAGTGTGTGAATGTGATACTAAGGCTGGCTGCAAAGGCTATGGTGATGGAAATTTATGTGCGAAGAGTCAAAATGGTGACTTTTTAGGCTGGGTAGGCTAAATGATGTGGGATCAAGCCCCCGAGTCTAGCTCTAGATGGATAGGGTCATAGGATTAAGCATTGGATATTTTTTAACTCAATCAAGCATGGGTATGAATATAAATGTGAATATGAATGTGAATGTGGTCGCACCTCGATGTGAGGTTGCCTACGTATCCATTAGGAATCAGGCCAAAGTAGCTCTAGCCGAACATTGCACAAGTGTGTGTACACCTCAAAGAGGTCTTTCAAGGGTTGTAAGGTGGTTAAGATGAAGGTTTAAGGAAGAAAGGGGTAAAAGGATCAAGATCCGAGAGAAGCCCCCAAGATATGCAATTGTGTATTAGATTTTGCAAGTTTTATTTTTCATATATTTTTTTTTGTTTTCAATTTTGTAAGTTTATTTTCATTTTTTCTTCTTTTTTTTGCTTTTTTTTCAATCTTTTGGATCAATGTGGGCAATCTCAGATCATGCGGTCCATCACTCACTTAGCATTCATGTTTCTCAGGCACGGTACCAAGCACTCGATGAGAGACACAATTTGAGACGTGTTCATATCAAAGATATTGGAACACTTGACCTTAGACATTGTTTTATTGTTGCTTTGCTGCCTTTTTTATTTTACTTGCTTTTGAACGTTATACAATTACACACCTTCCAATCCCAGGGTTAAGTAAATGTGGGTTGAAGAAATGAAGGCCAAACGTTAGAAAAGGCTCAAAATGGTTGATGAAGAAATGGAATGTGATTGAACAGTTAACAGGGAATGACAGGGTTGCAGAGGTGCCTCAAGTCATTGGTGTACCTTGTGTTTAGTTCGGTAACAGATTGTATATTTTTTTTTTGAATGAGTGAATGAAAAATGCTATGATCAAGATGTAAAGGAAATTGCTCATTTTACTAATAGAATAAAGGTGAATGAAACACATAGAACATATAAAAAATTGAAATGGAAAACCTATGCTAGACATGAATGGGGGAATGGAGATGAATGATAAAAAAATAATAAATCATGAAATCCTGCACAAAGGATCTGCTATGCGCCCTGTGTTCATTATTCTTGCCTCCTGGAGGGACAGGAAGTTTGTTTTCATCCACCAAGTCTTGAATGACGTCCTTCAGATTCCAACATTGCTCCGTAGTGTGGCCCCTTCCTTGATGGTACTTGCTATGGGCATTGGAATTCCAATTGGCGCTCCTTTCTTCAGGTTTTGGCTCTGGAAATGGCCCAATAGGTGTGATCAAGCCTTGACTGTAAAGCCGATCAAAGGTCGCATCATAAGTTATTCCTAAAGAAGTGTAAGTTCTTTTCTTCTTGGGCAATGGAGCATCAAGAGCTAACACTTCATTGAGATCATCTTGGCTTATATTGTTGGTAATATTTTCGTGCTTAAAAGACGAAGAAGAAGGATGGTTGTTCTTCTTGTTTTTCCAAGTGCTATTATTGTTACTACCGGCAGTCCTTATTAGATCATCCTCGATATTGATGCCAATGTCATATACAGCTTCAAAAGTGTTCAAAGGAAGAAATTTGAGATGTTGCTTGTACTTGTGAGTTGAATTTTAGATGAAGAGGTGAATCATCTCTTTTTCTTTGGGAGGATCTACCAAGAGTGCAGTTGTTTCCCTCCACCCTTTTAGATAAGCGATGAAGCCTTCATTCTCTTTCTATTTGAGAATAGAGAGTTCACGTTCAGAAGTTATAGCTTGAATGTTACACTTGTAACGATTCATGAAACTTTCAATGACATCTTGCCAAGTCGCAGTACGCTTGGCATCTAGGGAATAGAATTATTGTTGGCAAGCATGTCCTAAGGAGAGAGGGAACACCGTAGGGAAGAGTGTTACGTCCAATCCCTTAAGAGCCATGGTAGCAGAGAATGCCTTCAAATGGAATATTGATTGTCAGTAGGCTTGAACTTTGGAATATCAGCAGTGGAGAACTTTTCAGGTAGTCAGTCCTCCACATCCAAAGGAGTGGGAGGTCGTTCCACATAAGTGAAATCCTCAGAAATCTTGCTCATTTGCTCTTTGATCTTGTCCACTGTAGTCGTACTAACATTGTTTTGCTCTACTGTGTTGACTCTGGTAGTGAGTGCTTGCAACATGGTAGACTTTGTTTCAATGGAGTGGGAGGTCGTTCCACATAAGTGAAATCCTCAGAAATCTTGCTCATTTGCTCTTTGATCTTGTCCACTGTAGCCGTACTAACATTGTTTTGCTCTACTGTGTTGACTCTGGTAGTGAGTGCTTGCAACATGGTAGACTTTGTTTCAATGGACTTGTTAATGCTCTCAATATCTTCCTTAGTGGCCATTGGGACAAATTGAAAGTAGTTTGAATGTGATGAGTGGTGTGGAGATGGGGAAGTTCTCTTCTAAGAGGTTGCTGCAGTAATAACTAGAACCGTACCAATCTACCCCTGCTCCTTGACCAAGTATTGTGAAATGAAATAAATTCACTTAATTGTTTGACTCATTGCTCAAGATAGGAAAGGAAGGAAAAAATAGACATTTGAAAACAGGTGAGAAAACACCACTCATTCCTATCACGACGGAAAACGACACATGCATGGTCCTAGTATACGATCATAAACAATATAGTGCATTACTCGAAGACAAAGTGTGTGCAATGACTCAACATGTGAGATTAGGTGAGTTTATTAAGACTCGTGGTATGATCGCATGGCTAGACATGAGGATGTTATGAAAAACAAAGGACCCAATGACCAAATAGCACGGAAGACTAAAAGACAGACTAAAAGACAGACTAACTTGATTAATTTTGTCTAATTTTAACGTTTATGCTATTTACTAGGTGAAAATGGTCCATTGGCAATCATTAGTCATATATACGATCAACAACAATCAAATAAAAAAACACATGTTAAGGTTAGCACAAAAAATCACAAGTAACTAGGAAGAGGACTAGAATTTTAGAAGAGTTATGACTCAAGGGTATAAAAAAAAAAATAAAATAAAATAAAAATAAAAAATAAAAATCTATAATCCTAAGTTATATAATTAACAGTGAATATCCCTAATTTCCCTTTCCACAGGTTTGGTCGAGGAGAGAAGGGCGATTAATCAAGGATAACCTCTTTGTTCAAGTCTTACTTTTTGATAAACCGATTCGTCAAAAGAGGAAATCTAAAAAGATAATGGCAAGTCAATAAGAAGTCAACGAACTTAGGAATCAATTGACTAATGTAACCGAGGTGTTGAAGACTTTAACCCTTCAAATCAACGACCCTGTGAAGCAACAACAAATGGAGCTCATGCAAGAAAGCTTGAGCAAGCTATCTAGTGACTATAAGATCCAGGGCATTAGTTCGCAAGGGGTCCTGGTGGACAAGGAGCTTCTTCCGCAGAAGTTCAATGCCACTGACATCCCTAAATTCAAGGCAACAGATTATCCTTATCTTCACTTAAGAGCCTTTGAAACTATAATGAACATTAAGGGGATTGTTAGGAAAGTCTTTCATTCCTTGTTTTCTTTATCTCTTGAAACCGTTTGTCAACAATGGTTCATTTCTCTTGATAAAGAAAAAACCTCTACTTGGGATGCTATTGTAAACGCTTTTATTAATAGATATAAGTGTAATATTCAAGTCGAAACCGATTATAGACAACTCGAGATGCTAAGACAGAAAGAGAACGAAGGCTTTACTTCCTTCTTCAATAAATGGAGGGAAACTTCCGCTAAGATGATTGAGGTGCCCACCGAAAAAGAATCTGTGAGGATGTTTATCAAGAATCTCCAAGAGAAGTATTTAAAGCATTTAAAATATCAACACAATCTGAATATTTTCAAGGCCGTTTAAAACATCGGAATTGAAATCGAAGGTGACCTCGCAAAACAAAAAGCTACTCACAATAGTAACCACAGTGGCTGGAAAGGAAAGAAGAACGACAATCCTTATTCTTCCGAAAATGCCCACTCTAGTAATAATGTTAGTACCTTTGACCATAATGGTGTCTTAGCCATAGACAATCAAGGATCTAAAAGGAAACCCAAGAGAGAGTTCACACCCATTGGAATGACCTACGATGTTTCTTTCGATCGTCTCTATGATTGGGGATTAATCAAACCTATTGGTCCTACCGAGGATCCAACGCTAGAAAATCGATCTTCGAGATGGAATCCCAACTCTTATTGCAAGTACCATCAAGGACGCGGTCATACTACTGATGAATACTACAGGTTTCAAAATATCATTCAAGATCTCATAGAAGCAAATAAGATCCCATTGCCTCTAGCTAATGAGAAGACAGGGTGATGATGAAGCAAACAACACAAGACAAGAGGCGAGTTGCAACGACAAGATTTCATGACCTTTTTTTTCTATTTCTTTTTCATTTTTTCCTTTCCCCAATAAGTCTAGAATAGATATCCCTTAGATTAATTTTGTAGATTCTTTCTTTTTCCCCTTTTGAATAAATGAGCATTTATTTACTTGCATATGATCATTGCATTGCATTGTAATAAAAAAAAAAAATAAATAAAATCCATGTCAAACTAAGCACAAGGTATACCAATGATTTGAGGCACCCCTTGCAGCCACATCATATTGCCTTTCACCTTTCTAATTTACAATCCTTTCTTCATAAACCACTTTGAGCCTCGTCTAACAATTTCCAACCCATATCTACCTAATTTTGGGATGGGATTGTGTGCAACTTATGCAATTTTCAATTTCATAAAAAGATTGAGTGACTTCAAAAGATTAAAATAGCTAAAAAAAAAATAATAATAATAAAAGTGTACAAAAGGGCAAGTGTTCCAATGTTTTGACATGAACATGTCTTTGATATGAACACGTCTCAGATTGCGTCACTTATCGAGTGCTCGGTACTGTGCCTAAGAAACATGAATGCTAAGTGAGTGATAGGCCGCTGAAAGGAATGATGTCCTTCGAACAAGTGTACTATTCCGTTAGTGGGGTCAGAATTATTAGAAAGCTAATATATTTAGTAAGGTCAAGTGTTCGGAATGCTTGGGTGGAGGCCGCTTCCGATCAGTAATATTAATGCATAATTAATATTACAGTTTAATCTTGACTGAACCCTTCGGGTCACACCCAAGTAACTAACGAACCAAAGCGACTAATTAATTATAAATTAATTAATAAGTCAACCGAGTAATTAATATTTAAACGTCGAGAATTCGAGCTTAGAGCGTCAAAACTGATCGTCGAAAGTCGAGTCGGAAAATAATAAAAGACAAGACATGAAAATAATAAATCAACAAATACCAAAATACCCCTAGCATCGGAATGCCCCGAGCAAACCGAGTGCTAGGGGCATGGTGGCTAGCATCACAATACTAGGCATAGCCTAGTGCGTGCTAGCGCTGCTAAGATGGTGCTAGCCTAGTGGGTGCCTTGGTGCCCAAGTGTGGGTGCCACATGGTGCGAATTGAAAGGAGCTTAGAGGGGTGTGTTAGCCGATTTTTGGAGAGGGAGTGGGGAGAAAGTTTGGTACCCCCCTCCTCCAAATGGTCCTCACCTAACCTCTTACATGAGCTTGCCACTTGTTGATTCATTACTAGTTTGATTATTAATTTTATTTTTGCTTTAAAATAAAATGGAAAAATCAAATTCTCCTACATTGATGGGAGAGATTTTCACTCTCTTATTTTCCCTATAAATACCCAAGTTGGGGTATTGGGAAATCACTTGAGTGAGAGTTGAAAAAGGCATCACCATTGTGAAAACCTTTGAACTCATTAATCACTCGGGTTTTTGGTCTGGCCTTGCTAACTCCAAGGCATTGGACCATTTTCGGTGGTCGGGTTGTGGGTGGACTATCGTTGGAGGCCGTCGTATTTTCGAGGCTTGCATTCGAAGTAAGAGCCCGTTCCGTTTGGGCGAAGCACGCTCCAAAGGTATCTTGTCTTAATCTTGTGATTAATTTATTTATGGTTATGGTTTTATTTATTGTGAGTGCGGTCTTGGTTTTGGGTTTGTTTCTGCGGTGAGTTGGACTCACCAAACCCCAACAGTGGTATCAGAGCCTCGCTCGTTTATTTTTAAAATCTTAATATTTTTTCCAGGTGTTTTATGGCTTAATTTTTCTGATTTTGAAGTGCTAATTAGATTAGTACCTTGTTTTATTTATTTTAACCTCGTATTAAAGCTATCATCAGCCCCGAACCTAGATTTTGATCCAAAAATAGTGAATTTTGGGTGGAAAATGTGTTCTGGAAATGGGTTTATTCTTCCAAGGAACGATTTTTAGCCAAAAAAAACGATTAGAAATGCACTTTTTGAGGGTTTTTTCGTTTTTACAAAAACTTTTAAGTCTTTCTAACCTTGAAAATTAATTGCGTAATTATGGTGGTTATGTAATTTGTTCAATACATATTTTATATGTAATTTTAAACCTCTTTAGGCATGATTACTTGGTAGTAATTTGTGCTTGAAAGCTTGGTTTTATTTTTCACATAATTGCAAACTAATTGCATTAAGTGTGAAATTGTTGTTCTTTGAGGCTTCCAAGTATTAAATATTCAATCTTTAATTATGTTAAGTGATTGAAAATTTATGTTACTAAATTCCATGAATTTTTGTTAAACTTTGTTGATTTAATCATTTTTTAGTTCATTGGAATCATAAAGTTTGAATCTTTGTGATAGAAAATTGTTTATCTTCACATTGGAAGATATAATTTTTCAAGGATTCACAAGTATTAAAGTTGGAATCTTTATTGAACTTATGTTCATTTTTTTCCAACTCCCTCTTATTTTGTCAAAAACTCAAAATTAATTTAAATTAATTAAATTAATAGTGAGTAATTGCCCTCTTATTTTTGTTGCACCAAGTTAAACCAATTTAATTAAAGAATGGTTCTTGGGAATTATTTTGGTTACATGCACTTTGAAAATTTTATTTTAAGTTAGACTTGTTTAAATTTTTCATTTTTCTCAATAAATTAGTTCTAAAAATAATTTAGAATTAATTAAAAATGTCACGGAAAATTTGGGATAAAATCCCAAGGCTATGGCACGCAAATCAAGGCATAAGCACCCTTGGCTAGCCGGCTGCATAGAAGCCTGCATGTGGCTGCCATGTGTGTACGTGCAGCCAAGCCGTGGCTGGTGCGCACGGTCGCAAGCAGCAGCACAACAGCAGCATCACAGCGGCAACACGCTACCTTGTGCGTGCGTGTGTGCGTGCTGTGTTACGTGCTGTGTGGGGCTGCTGTGGCGCGGGTGTGATGGCACGAGCATGGTGTACTGGACTTGGTGCATGCGTCGAGTAATAGGGAATATACGTAGACGTTGCTTGCGAAGCAATGTAGTGCAATAAGTTCGTACAACATGGCCATCAAGGGCCACATTATTGATGTGTGAAAGTTCTTTGATGTGGGCGGTGTAACGCTTAGCGATATCGGGCCCATTCCCACGTTCATTGAGAATCAAACGGTTGTGCGGAATGTGAGCACTCCATGTCTTAGTGTTAGACAAATAAACATTTTGGACAACGTAATTTTTTTGCTTAAATTGTCGTTTTAATTATTTTATTCATCTAATTTGTTTTAATTATTTTAATAAATTTTGGAGGCTAGGCCTCGGTTTTGAGTGGCATTGGCAAAATTTATTTTGACAAATTTTGGGTTTTACCGACTTAATTAATTGGATTAATTGAGTTGGATGCGGAATTTTGTGGGAGCTTCAAATATTAATTGTGTTTATTTACATAACCGGTTAAAACAACTTTGACTAGTTTTAATTAGGCGTGTTAATTGGATTAACCACCTAGATTAGTTACTAGTTCTCGCGTGTTTATGCATTGTTACTTGTTTATCGTTGTAAAATGCATGGGACATTCACAAATAGTGAATGGATGAATGAAATGTATATTCTCTCACAGGTTTTATGAACTGGCAACTAGTGGGGCCCTGTAGGCATCGCTCGAAGTGCGCCTATGTTAAGCATGTTGTGAATATGCTTGGCACTCATTGGAAGTGCGAATTGACATATACAATTAGGAACAAGGAAAGTAGGGAGCCGCCAACAAGTTTTTAAGGAACTTGTAAACCGTTCACGGATCATAAAAGGCAACCATGAATAAGAGACAATGAAAGGCAACAACAATTGACCCGTGAAGGTTACACCCCATTCATAATCCATGAGATTAATAACTCCATATGGTTCGGAACCACGAAAGGAGGATCGGGGATGATGGTACGAAGTGAGTCATGGAGTCACATTCGCCCGTATTGGCCTCTACTCGATTCTTATTGTGAAAAGCATTCCTGCGATCTCAAAGGCATACAGACAGAGATTCAATTTGCTCCAAACTATTATTATTCTAAATTGGTTTAATATTCATGCAACACATAATTCTAAAATATCGTGATCACTTGAATTAATTACAAGATTAAAAGGAACCTAAACCGATTGTCCAAATTATCTTATTAGGCTTGATTTTCAATTACATATTCCCTTTAAACATACAATATAGTGATCAATAAATAATATAATAGAATTATCATTAATATTGGAAGAAATTCAACAATAATATCATTATTCAAATCAAATAATAATAATAATCCTAATCATGATACTAGCAATATAAAAATAAGAGTAATTAAGTGAATTAATTACTCACTTTTCGCGTTTCCTTGAATTGCTACATCATGAATAAACTGTTAGTAACTTCAATAAAAAAATAAATCAAATTGAAACAATTGAACTAAATAAAAGTAAAGTTAATTTGGTCCAAACCCTCAGTTAATTATACCTTTCACGCCTTAGTTTAAGGACAGAACCTCGGGTTAAGTATGAACTCCTTGGAGTGTTTAAGGGAAGTATTTTGAGAGAATAGGATGGCTAGTAATTAGGCTAAAGAGGGAGAATAAAATTATTTGATGATCAAACTTGTTGATGATTGGAAAATGGGTGATACGACCTCTATTTATAGAGAAAAAAAAAAAGAAGGGTTGAAGAATTATAATAAGATCCGAATTAAATCGGAATAAAACTCGATAGACTGCAGTTTTTGCGGTTTTTGTTTTTATCATATCTTTTGATCCAGAAATCAAAATAAGATGAATAAGATATCGTTAGAAAGTTCTTGAAGTCTAATTTCTAACACAATTAGAATAAGATTAAAATATTATATAGAATAAAATATATGACCGAAATAGTGAGACAATGTCAATTTTGGATAGAGTTTGATATTTTATTCATATCTTTTTTGTTATAGCTCGGAATTGATATTATAATACATCATGGGAAAGATAATTTCAAGGACTATCCATCCATATAAAATTTGGATAAAAAATATGAGGCATGAAAATAATATCTGTCTATCTTTGAACGTCTTTCAATTCGAATAGAATTAGGACTTTCAAAAAAAGAAAAAGTTTTATTCAATTTCAAACTCTTTAATATTATCTTTTCAAAAAGGATAATTAGGATATTTTATAAAATTATAGAAGTTTCTTATTAATTCTAATTGGTTTAGGAATTGAAGTAAATCATTTTGACCCTCCACATGATAACTGGGTCGTAGGTAAGGTGGGCTTAGGTTCGGTTTGGGCTCAGTTTAATATTTTGGCCATAACGTATTCGTTATTACTCAGATTTGGGCTTATAATATATCGTTGGAAAGCTATTTTAAAGACCAATCCAAATATTCAATTATTGGACCATATTATGGACCAAAACAAACTGGGATAAACGTTTTTATAAAAAGGACACGAAATGAATGATTTTAAAGGACACGAAATGAATTATTTTGGGTTTAAAGGCACGAAAAGAGGAAATTAAGTTATGGCTTAAGGAAATGGGATAGGATTTGGTTTGGTTTATGAAATGGAAATATGGATAAAACCACTCCAAGATTAAATACTCAACCCGACCAATAATGGCGGTGAAAGGTTGTTCATCATCGGGTTTGGTTTTGGGGAGACATTTTTAGGTGTCTATAGAAGCCCCCACTTTGACTGAGTTTGTAGACACGTCAGTTTTGAAAATGATAGTCAAAGTAGTCGATAGGGACAGAGAATGATTTAAGACGTTTTGCTATCCTAAATCACTCTATATACGCCGATACCTGCAAAAAATGTTAATTCTATAGATAAAAGAGTAAAGGGATAGAACGCTTATCTGACACCAGTGTATCGGTGATAAATGAGTTTGGTATTTTCCTATTCTTGAAGGAATCCAGCGGATGACGTTTGTTGAAATGCTTTCCATGCTTGAGGAAAGCCGACAAATGAGTTAGGTAGCTTTCTAAGCCTGAAGAAACCTACCGGATGACACTTTCCATGCTTGAGTAAATTCGACATAAGATTTTGGCGTTTTTCTATGCTTGAAGAAATCCACCGATAATGCTTTCCATGCTTGAGGAAAGCCGACAAAGGAATTTGGCGATTTTCTATGCTTGAAGAAATCCACCGAATAATACTTTCCATGCTTAAGGAAAGTCGACAGATGATGAGATTGCAAGTCTCTGTGTATCGAGAACCTTGCGTCATGAAATGATGGTGGTTCGATTGTCCCCGAACGTGGGCTGTAGATGGTCCGCTTGTCCCCGGACGTGGGCTGTAGTTGGTTCGCTTGTCCCCGAACGTGGGCTGTAAATGGTTCGCTTGTTCTCGAACGTGGGTTGTAGATGGTCCGCTTATCCCCGGACGTGGGCTGTAGATTGTCCGCTTGTCCCTGGACGTGGGTTGTAGATGGTCCGCTTATCCTCGAACGTGGGCTGTAGATGGTCCGCTTGTCCCCGAACGTCGGCTATAAATGGTCCGCTTGTCCCCGAACGTGGGCTTGAGATGGTCCGCTTGCACCCGGACGTGGGCTGTAGATGGTCCGCTTGTCCCCGGACGTGGGCTGTAATTGAGACCTGCAAAATAAAATTTGCCAAGGGACTCGTATAGACTATGATTGACTTGACCAACTGACTTGACCAAGTTGTACTTGACACGACATGACATGACATGAGTATGACTTGTGATTGTGTGTGCAGACACAAGCAACCGAAAATGCAAAAGCAAAAATTTTCCATCATTTTTTTCATGAGACGAGTGGAAGGTACTGACTTTCTCCCGAAAAAGAAAGACGTGAAAAATAAAATTTTGTTTTCGATCTTCCCTCAATAAAAATTTTGAAAAAGTTTTTGAACTTTCCAAAAAAAAATAATGAAAAAGGGAAGAAGTTTTGAACTTCCTCCTTGAGTAAGACGAAATGAATCGTATGGATTGAATTTCTTATCCTGAAAATAATGTATGCATGATGCATGTTCTTAGGCCAAGAGGCTAAGGACTATTACATCATGTGACACGATAGATTAATGAACTTAGGTCATGGAGCTAAGCATCATATATGGTGTAAAGAAGCGATCTTGAACGTCACTTAGGTCTTGAAGTTAAGCACGTATATAAATGAAGTGATTATGAACGTTGCTTAGGTCAAGGAACTAGGCACGATATGCTTTTATGAGTACAAATCAAGACGATATGCTTTGTATGATTATAAATCATTGATATATAAATGTTGCTCAGCACATTATGCGATGCATGAAACAATGAACATTGCTCAGGTCAGGAAGCTTAGCAAGTATACAATGTTTCTTCTAATGAATGTTATCTTGAAAGATGATGAAGCATGCACAGTAGGGAGACAAGATTTCACGATAAAGGGTTCCTAAGGGAAATATGATATAGCTATGTATGTGTGAGTAAAGTGTGTGAATGTGATACTAAGGCTGGCTGCAAAGGTTATGGTGATGGAAATATATGTGTGAAGAGTTAAAGATGATGACTCTTTAGGCTGGGTAAGCTAAATGTGATGTGGGTTCAAGCCCCCAAGTCTAGCTCTAAATGGCTAGGGATATAGAGAAGCATTGGATATTCTTTGACTCGATCATGCATGGATATGAATATGAATAAAGCCGCACCTCAATGTGAGGTTGCCTACGTATCCGTTAGGAATCAGGCCGAACGTAGCTCTAACCGAACTTTGCACAAGTGTATGTACACCTCAAAGAGGTCTTTTAAGGGTTGTAATGTGGTTAAGTTGATGGTTTAAAGAAGAAAAGGGTAAAAGACTCAAGACCCGAGAGAATCCCTAAGATGTGTAATTATGAATTTGAAAATTTTGAATTTTGCAAGTTTATTTTCATTCTTTTTTTTTGTTTTGAATTTTTTTTTTTAATTCTTTTGAATCAATGTAGGCAATCTCAGATCATGCGGTCCATCACTCACTTAGCATTCATGTTTCTCAGGCACGGTACCAAGCACTCGATGAGAGACCCAATTTGAGACGTATTCATATCAAAGACATTGGAACACTTGCCTTTAGACATTGTTTTATTGTTGCTTTGCTACCTTTTTTTTACTTGCTTTTTGAATGTTATACAATTACACATCTTCCAATCCTAGGGTTAAGTGAATGTGGGTTGAATAAAAAAGGTCAATCATTAGACGAGGATCAAAGCGGTTGATGAAGAAATGGAATGTGATTGAACGGGTAACAGGGAATGACAGGGTTGCAAAGGTGCCTCAAATCATTGGTGTACCTTGTTCTTAGTGACAGGCTAAAGTCATATCACCTAATCAAAAATAATTCCTAAAACCACTAACTAATAATAGATAAGGAAGTAAGGTCGAATCCACAGGGAAACTTGTCTTTCTATTCCTAATTAATTCAAGCAATCTAAATTATAAAGTAACCAATGTATTAATATGAATATAAAACTAAACTACAGAGATTAAGAGTAAAGAGAAAATAATGAATAAAAGACCTAGGGCATAGGTTCACTGATAAATAATATTCCAGGGTAAAGCATAATAATCAATCATCAATGCATAAATTAATCAGATCATAAAGGGCTTTCGCTACGTATTACAATCACACAATTAATTTACCGGTATTAAATCTCATCTCTCGAATCTCAACTTAACCATTTATAAATTAACCTGCCTATTGAAACTAGACCTAAACATCAATTCTCATCTCTCGAACCTCGAATCAATATTGTCAAACTCATGCATAAAAGATCAGGCCTAATCTAGTCACAGAGCATTAAATCAATCAATAGGAAATTAATCTAGCATTGACAATTAACAACAATAAATTATCCCTTCATATTATTTATGGATCCCCATAAACCCTAAAAATAAAACTACTCACACATAATTAAATCTAAACTAATCAAAGTAATAAAACAAGACATGATCAAGGAATAAAATAAATAACTAAGATTAGGAGAAAAGAAATCGTTACCAAAGAAATATGGAATTAAGAATAGAGTTAAGAACAAAGTATATGAGAGAGAGAAACTAATCTAAAAGCTAAGTAGAGAGAGAAAATCTAAGAAAAGAATTAAGAAAGAATAAAGGAGTATACTAAACTCGCTTAACGGAGAAGTATTTATATTAAACAAGAATCCTAAACTAAAACAAACTTAAACGACGCTAATCGCCTCCTAACAATAACACGCGCCCAATCGAGCAAGGCACTGCCTGATCGAGCGCGCCTTTTTGCTCATCAGGTACATTTCTCGTGCCCAGCCGGGCGCGAGTTCGGGTGCCGACCTTGCTTCCCCCGCCCGGCCGGGCGCGCCTTCGGGGGGTAGCTTCTTTGGCCGGGCGGCACTCTTGGGCCACTATTTGGACTTTGATTGGGCTCCAATTCTTTGGGTCAATCCGGATTTCCTCTTCGGGTCTTGAATACTCGGTCCAAATGCCCTGGTATCACATATATCGAGCCCTTAATCACCGGTTCAATGGCTCTAACCGGCCCTGGGCTATAAAAACTGGTCGTGCTTCTCGAATGCTCGTAGTGGCTCCATAATATCCCGGGAAAATGCTCCAAAAGTGAAAATCCCTACAAAAGTCAACCAAATCTACGAAAACACTAGAAAACACCAATTAGTAATAAAACTGGCTCTAAAGAGCCAAAAACACCACTGATTATGACCAAGGGACGGGGGTAAAATACTATATAAAATAGACATATTAAACCTCCCCAAGCCAAACCTTTGCTTGTCCCTAAGCAAAGATCTCACCAATGAATAAATAAATATGCTTCACCCCAAAAAGTAAAAATCAAGCACAAACAATTCAAGGTAAATCCAATAAACATGGTTCAAAGTCAACATATCAAATCCATCCAATTACTCTTCCTCCCTAACAATTATCAAATAGAGCAAACCACAAGAGCATATAGAATTCAAGACTAGTGCTCACACACTCAACTCTCATTTATGTGGCGAGTAAAAGATGTACTCGATCGCTCTCCAACCAACCCCTTTATATGAACAATGCCCTCCCAACTCACACTCTCGTGTGTATAAAAAGATGTACGCTCAACCTACTAGTCGACTCGAAATATGTCAAATCACAACTTGCATTGATAAACAACACTTTCACATTCATATAACTCTATGCACAAAGGTTTGAAGGTCTTTAAAGCTTGTAATGTAAGGCTAGGGTAAAGGGTAGGAATCATTTGGGAACAAGTGAGAGAAAAGCTATGCTTAAGGGAGCAAATCCTAGTAAAACCCATGATCAAAATAAATAATGATCAACATCTCCTACATAACCAACTCTAACAAAAATCCACCAAATGTACTCCAATTATAAACAACAATCCCAACACTTACAAATTTCACTCATAAGATATAATAATGAAGAACTGAAGTGAATTAACAAACTTTATTTTCCAAACTTGAATTTTTTCGTTGAAGCTCAATTTTCTTTCCTTTGATTAACCTCCAACTAGAACATTTGAACATTGAACCATTCTTTTTCCTTTTTTCGCTTTTTTTTTCTTTTTGAAGTTCACTTATTTTTTTTCTTGAACTTCTCTTTTTTTCATATCATCATACTTTATTTTTTCAAGAACACTTAACTTTTAAACTCATCAAAACAAAATATGATCAAGAACAAATAACTTCTCAAAACCCACCCAAATTGTGCAAATAATAAGCACACTACAAACTCACTCGCTGCACTCACTAATAGCTCCCCCAAGCCGAGCTTGGGACTAGTAACCAATGGGGAAAAATAGGCTTGTAATGTGGCTAATAAACAACAAAAAGTCAAGGCAACAACATGGGTAGCCAGAAGGGAACAAATGTATCTACAATCATCTGAAGGCCACCTAAGAGAAAAAATGCCTTCGTCCTCCACAATGTACATAATATTAAGTCATATAAACATTACTTATAGTTGCAAATCAATACTCAAATTCATTGACATACCAGGAACTATCACACATTCCTAACAAAATCAACTAGTCAAGCACTATATTCACAAGCAGTTGGGCAAAATTGACGCATGTTAGGATATCTAAGCAATCAAACTTCAAATCATGATTAACTAATCCACAATGCTTATCATCATATACCAAGAATCAAAATAAATTTTCTCAAGTATGGGGCATAGGGAAGCATGATTTATAATTCATTGGAACGTTTTCATGAATTTTTTTTGAATTTTTTTTTTTTTTTGTATTTTTTCATATATAAGAAAGCAATAAAACTAACCTAGAAAGCAATAAATATAAACTAAGAAAACACACAAAAACAAAAGAAAACAGAAAAAGAAAGATAACAAATCCAAAATCTCCCCTAAGACAAAATCAGACAATGTCCTCATTGGCTCGGGAACTAGCCCAACATAGCTAGTCCTCATCATCCTCATCCATGGAGCCGAAACCTCCACCTCCGCTGCCACCTGCACCACCTGCACCAGAAGAGCTACCACCAAAATAATCAGTATGAAAACTCCCCCCCCCCCCCCGCCGGTCCCCTGAAAGGAATGTCCTGGCCGTACCCATGGAAGGCAGAATAGTTAGTATAAATACCATGGGCAGTGGGATCCCTATCGTATCCCTGGGGTGGAGGCTGAAACCATTCAGGGTAAATAGCATCGTTGGGAATGTTTCCCCAACGAGCATAATCATCATACCTAGGGTAAAGAGCTCTACCCTAGTTCCTCTCAAGGTACCCTAACCTATGGTCAATGGAGCCTACCGTCCTCCTAAGGTTAGTGTGAGAATGCTCGATACGGCCTAAAGCCTAACCTATACTCTGAAGGTCCCAGACTGGTCAGAGTCAACATGGGGGACAAAATAAGACATGCGACGTGGAGAAAACGCTACCTCGGGCTCAGCCTGGGGTGGTGGAACTGGTGGTGCTATTGGTGGTGCTTGCCCCCTAGCGTTGGCAACTAAAAGGTCGTATGTGTAGGACGCTTGCCCGGGAGGAAAGGCGGTCAAATCAAGACTAGGTAGGGAAAAGATAGGCAATGGTTGCTCGGTCCCAGTCCTAATACACCAGTGGGGGGTCTTCTCACTATCCAGTCGTACCCAACCCAACTCCTCAAAATACCTAGCAGTCATATAGGTATCCCGTCCATAGTTGGTCATATGGTGAGGTCCACTCTCAACAAAACCGGCCTTTTTAACCGCTATTCTAGTGATAAGGCCTCCTATACGAATGGGGGTACGAGACTGGGTACTGGCTGTGGCATGTCTACTCAGGTGGTGGATGATGTATCTACCTATGTTCCGTTTACCAAACTCGTACACATAGTGTCCTATAACAGCTAGTTCGTTGGTTTGGGAGTTATAAGGCTCGTTCCTACCAAGAAAACACAAACCCGCAAATCTTTGCAAGATTTTTGGGATAGGGTGATGGATAGGTTTTGTACAAGCACGTTGGGGGTCGGGGGTAGGTAAACCAGTCAGAGCATGATAAATATCACCCATTTTGTAATCAGCATGCCATTGGAATGGTAATTCAGAATTCAATTCAAATAATTTACAAATTTCAACATATGTCAAACTAATATTCCTATTGTTCAACCTAAAAAATAAATTCGGTCCAATTCTACTATTTACAAATTTCAAAGAAGACAAGAATTCACATGTTAATTCACGTTATGTAGGATAGTGCATATCACTTAATTTTCTCATTCCTATATCATTAAAAAATCGTTTAACAAAATCATACAAACCATAAGTTTCTAGAGTAGGGCGGTGTAACCACCGTGAAGGAATTACCTCGCGCCCGGCAAGATGTTCTAGCCGTTCCTTTTGCTCCTGGCTAACAATACGGATAGTTGGCCAGTAGGAGAGTTGCAAATATGGATCGTACTCCTCCCTCGAGCTAGAACTCCTACCGAAAATTGATCGAGCCCTCTTTGAAGCCATAGTATAAAAATGGGTATGAAAAATATTTGAATGAAAATTGAAAATTTTTATATAGAATTGTAGAGGATGAAGAGAGGATTAAGAATATGTGGAAATTATTGGATTTGGTTGAGAAATGAAGAGAAAATCTTAGGGAGAAGGTAGAGGTTTTAAGGTTTTAGAGAGAGAAAGTTATGGAGGAAAAGAGAAATGAAGAAAGAAAGAATAAGGAAGAAGAAGAAGAAAAAAAAGGGACGGGTGTCTCGCACCCGGTCGGGCGGCCTATCGCCCGATCGGGCGATCTGGGTATTTTTTTATTTGCTGCTCTCGCGCTCGGTCAGGCGGATAATTGCCTGTCGGGCGATCTGATGCCTAAATTTCTTCTCCTGTCGCGCCCGGTCGGGCGATCTAACTTCCAAAAATGATAGTTCTCTCGCGCCCGGTCGGGTTCCCTTCGCCCGATCGGGCGATCGAAAACGTCCGTATATGTCAAATTTCGCGCCCGGTCGGGCGGCATTCGCCCGGTCGGGCGAAAACACCTGATTTTCTTACCTCGCTCCCATGCCCGATTGGGCGAGCTTCGCCCAGTCGGGCCGGAGACTAATTGGGCGATTATTGTGTTTTCTTCTTCTCTTCAATTTTTGGCTAACTCTTTTCCTTTAAACCTATACAAAAACTCATAAAACTCATCAAAAATCCCTCCTTTCTCCTCTCATAAGAAAAAGAAAGAAAAAATAGCCTAAAAAGCATTAAAATACGGGATGCCTCCCGCAAAGCACTGGTTTTTTTAGGTCCCGCTCGACTTTCTTACCAAGTACAAGAACTAGGACCCTTGACCTAATGCTTGGTCGGGTGGTTTCTCACCCGGTCGAGCGGTGTTTAGGCCACGACGCGGCTTCCTGACATACCCTGTGGGAGGCCAATTCACTCTATCTGGTGGATCATCCTTGACTTGGATTAGGGCTCTTCAATGCTACGCACTAAAGATCCCTCTTCGATCGAGGGTTGCTTCAAATTGTCACTACATTTAGCACTTGAAACTCGATCTGGCGGAACACTCACCGTAGGCTCAATTTCCACAACTTGCTTGTTTGATTCCACATTCTCATCCTCAAAGCTAAGACCAACAGTGTAGAGGGCTCTTTCCATTGCATCAACTTCCTTTTTCCATTAGTCTATCTCATCTGAAAAGGATGCAACACAAGATACCGCCTCCAAGGGATCTTTTACAAGAGCTTGGGGCTTGTTAGAATAACTTTGAACCATATTAACACTAAAGATCTTCTCCTCTGTCATGGGAATTTTATGGGTATTATTAAGATTAAAAATAATTTTATCGTCCCCTACTAATAGTGTTAATTTTCCACATCTCACATCTATAATTGCTCCTACAGTGTTAAGGAATGGTCTACCCAAAATAATTGGGGTTTGCGTATCCTCAGCCATATCAAGAACAACAAAATAACCAGGTATATAAAATTTATCTACTGTAATAGGAACGTCCTCTAAAACACCTAGGGGGTATTTAAAAGAACGGTCACCCTTTTGTAGAGTAATATAAGTAGCTTTTAATTTAGCCATATTTAGCTTGTAACAAACAGATAATGGCATAACACTAACGCTAGCACCCAAATCACACCATGCATTATCAATCATTAAATTTCCAATATGAAAAGGGATAGAAAAACTACCTGGATCTAATAATATAGGTGGAGATTTATTTTGAAGTACGACACTACACTCTGCAATGAAAGCTACTGTCTCTACCTCACTAATAGACCTTTTTCTTGTCATTATTTCCTTCATAAATTTTTGCATATGCAGGAATTTGTGTAATTAATTCAGTGAAGGGAACTGTTACTTGCAAATCTTTTACCATCTCCAGAAACTTACCAAACTGCTTATCCAAATTTGTTTTCAAGTGACGATTGGGGAATGGAAGTTTGATAACTGGCTTTGGGGCATTTTTTCTCTTATCTGGAGCTGCTACCTTCCCTAGAGTCGTACCCTGCAATGTAAAATAAGATATATTAGTACTATTCTTTATCCCTGTAGGGCTATTAGCTACATTGTCAGGTTTAACAGAATCAAGATTAGCATTATTTATTAAAACAGGTTCATCATCTCTAGGCATAGGGGGCCCTTCATAGTTTGAACCACTCCTTAGGGTAATTGCATAGGCTTGATCCGTAGGCCTGGTCGGATGTGCTGGCAGAGCTCCTTGTTGATGGGCTTGTAGAGTAGCGGAAAGTTGCTCAATTTGATTATCTACAATTTTATTGTGTGCTAGGATCGAATCAATTTGGGCATCTCTACTCTCCATGTGCTTCTGCATATTAACCAGCATCGCTCTAATTTCTACCAAAGCAGGGTCGGAAGATGAGGAGGGTTGTTGTGGTTGGTTCTTCTGGCCAGCATTGGGGTTGTAATATTTCTGCTGTTGTTGTTGTGGCGCCTGTGGTTCTTGTGGTGGTGGTGGGTTTTGAACATTGGTAGTCTAGTAGGAAAGGTACGGATGATTTTGGTACCCTAGATTGTAGGTGTTAGAGTATGGGTTATTCTGCCTATAAGCTTGAAAGGCATTGACTTGATCCACGGAACTCCTGCAATCTTGTTCCCAATGACCTAAAATTCCACAATTTTCATAGAAAACCTCATTAGCATTATTAGTAATTGCAGAAACATTAGCTACATTAGTAGTGCTAAGATTATCTAATTTCTGGCAGATAGAGGTTAATTGAGCTTGCAAAAAGGATACAGAGTCAACACTATGCTTCCCCTTGTTAGCAAAGCCTCTAGGATTCCCGTATTGGGAATTATGTATCGCCATATCTTCAATATCTTGACCTGCACCATCAACATTAAGGTTCATAAACATCCCACTAGCTGCAGAATCCAATATTATTCTAGATGAATTTCCAATCCCATTGTAAAAGGCTTGGATTAACAGCCATTTTGCCAGATTATAGTGGGGGCATTCTCTTTGCAGGTCCTTAAACCTCTCTCAAACCTCATATATGGTTTCATCGGCTTCTTGGGCAAAGTTCTGAATTGCACTCCGTAGTACAGTTGTTCTCTCTACAGGATAATATTTGTTATAAAAATTCAAAACAAGAGTTTCCCAGTCAGTTATACCAAGTGCAGTTCTATTTAATCCATCAAACCATAATTTGGCTTTTCCAGTTAAAGAAAAAGGAAAGAGAATCTCCCTGATTTGGTCTTGTGTGACCCTGGCTTGCCTGATGGTATTACAGTACTGACAGTAGTCTGCAATATGAAGATTTGGGTCTTTACCCTTAGCTCCACTAAATTGCTTCCTTTCTATCATCGTTATAAATTGGGGTTTAATCTCAAACTGTACCCCATCAAGAGCTGGAGTGGTAGTAAGGTGTGGAAAATCCGTAAGCTTTAATTTGGTTGTGAGTAATCACTAAGCTTCTTTGGAGTCGTCATCTCTGATTCTGGATCTACCTCTGAATCGCTAGAATTAGTTGGAGGATCTCGGTGATTATTATTCTCACCAGAATCCGCCAGAATTTGCTTGTAAAAATTCTTCTGTCTATGGAAGGATCGTTCGATATCATGATCGAATGGGATGTAACCTAATCTAGAACACCTGGGTATAAACAAAGAATTAAAAGCAAATATGGGACTTGCCTCAAAGAACTAATGTTCTCTGAGACAAAAAGGAAATAACCTAGACTACAAAAATAATTAGAAATAAAAATAAAATCGTTTCCCCGGCAACGGCGCCAAATTTTTGACAAGCTAAAGTCGTATCACCTAATCAAAAGTAATTCCTAAAACCACTAACTAATAATAGATAGGGAAGTAGGGTCGAATCCACAGGGAAACTGGTCTTTCTATTCCTAATTAATTCAAGAAATCTAAATTATAAAGTAACCAATGTATTAATATGAATATAAAACTAAACTACGGAGACTAAGAGTAAAGAAAAAACAATGAATAAAAGGCCTAGGGCATAGGTTCACCGATAAATAATATTTCAGGGTAAAGCATAATAATCAATCATCAATGCATAAATTAATCAGATCATAAAGGTCTTTCGCTACTGTAGGGAATATTTCAAGCGTTAATCCCCTAGCTCGAACCCCATTATGATCATACACTAAAGTACGGTGGCGTCCAAAGGGAAAGAAGATAGAGCAAAAGAGTCGCCAATAAGTTTTTTCAGGAACTTGTAAACCGTTCACGAGGTGAAGGTTACACCCCTTAACGATCCAAGAGATCGTCAACTCCAATAAGGTCTTGAACCAAATAAGGGTTCGGGGATGAAGGTACAAATCCAACCTAAAAGAGATTGAACCTGCCCTAATAATAGGCCTCTACTTTATTCAGATCGTATTCATGTGCGCTTTTCATTAACATGCAATCATTAGGGTTAACCCTAAACCTATTTATCTATGTTGGTTGAATTTTAATGCACAAATAAACTATTATTGGCGACCACTTGAATTATAATCATATTAACCCTAAACAAGATTATTAATTATCTTATTAAGCGTGATTACAAGTACCAATTCCCTTTAAACATGCATAAAAGGTGTGATCAAGTAATAAATAATAAATATAATCAAGCAACATAATAATAATCAGAATAACAATAATAATAATTATAATCATAATCATGATCATAATAATCACAAAATTATAATCATAAATCATGTTAAAGCATAATAATAGCAAGATCCTAGGCATGATACTAACAAGATTAATAACAAACCTAGCATGTCACTAAGCATTAAAAATCAAAGCTTTAGCCCTAACATGATCCTAACAATCATAAATATTAGGAAGAACATAAAAGGCATCATACTTTTAAACATACTTGATATTAAAGTTACCCTAGACATGATACTAGGAACCATAATAACAACCTAAACATGAACTCTATATCATAACATCAATAAAACCATCAAAGCACTTACTTTGATGCCTCGTATCTCTTTCTAATAAAAAATTACACGCGTTAGTAACTTTAAGGAAAATAATAAACAAAAATTAAATTAAAAGATTGAAAGAGAGATTTGGGACCAAACCCTACCTTTCACGTCTAGGGCGAAAGCAACTTCGAATATGGATAGGTGTATCTAAGTCTTGCGAATGCGGAATTTTGTATTTGAGAGAAGGCTAGTTTTAAAAAAAGAGAGAGAGAAAGAGTAAGTAATCAAGAGAATCTTGATGAGAGTTAGTGAATGAAAACGGAGTTTTTATGACGTTATTTATAAAGAAAATCAGCCAAAAAGATAAAATATCAAAAATAGAGTTCTGGCGCACATAAAAATTGATTAGCGCCAACGCTGGCTATTGGTGCCAGACACCAACTTTAGCGCCAGGCGCCAATGCTAGCACCAGGTGCCAAGCATAGAGCCAGGCGCTACAGCTGGCGTTTGGCGCTGATCTGGAAATTCACGCGTTTTCTTAAAATCAGATAAAAATTTTCGTACAGGAGGATAAAATCGTATTTCCCTCAAAAATGTTCTTTGATTTTAATTAGAACTCTGAAAAGTCAACAAAAGTCAATTTATCAATGCTAATTGAATTAGGAATGAAAAGAACCTTCTAGAAGAATCTAAAAGACTAAAACCATCCCTAATTGCATTAGGAATGATAAATTTATATTAGGCCCTCCCCAAGATAATTGGGACGCATATAAGGGTCAAACCGGGCCCAGTTCAGTAAATTGGCCATAAATTCCTCAATATTCATCGAAATTGGGCTTATAATATATCGTTGGAAAGCTCTTGTCAAGCCCCATCCAAATACACTAATATTGGACCCATATCATGGACCAACCAAATTGGATTGGCTGTTTTCTTAAAATAAGTTTTCAAAAACAAAGAGAAGAGAAAAGAAATTAAAACTATCCGCAACACTAAATTTTCTACACTTTCACTTCATTCGATCATGATTCGACGCGAAAGGTACTCATCACTGGGTTTGGTTTTGGGGAGACACAAATGGGTGTCTACAGAAGCCCCCACTTTGACTGAGATTGGAGAAACGCAAGTTTTGAAAACAAAGGTCAAAGTATCGATAGGGACGGAGAATGATTCAGAACGTTCTGCAATCCTAAATCACTCCTGTAACGCCGATACCTGCAAACTAGCGTTAGTTAAACAAATAAAAGAGTTAAGAAACACGTATCTTGCACCGCCGAGCACACGTCTCTGAAAGGTAACCGATTTGCTGCCGCTTTGCAGTTGTTTTGATGACCTCCTGCCAAGAGAATGCCATCCTGCTTGAAAACCGCTACGCTTGTAACTGCTTCCAATATAGAAGACTGCTTCGCTTGAAACGATCCTCCTCCGCTTTGATAATATTCCACGTCCAAGGGAATATTATTGAAGATTGCTTCGCTTGAAACAATCCTCTTCCTTATTGTTAATATTCCACGTCCAAGGGAATACTATCGAAAATTGCTTCGCTTGAAACAATCCTCATCCGCATTGATAATATTCCACGTCCAAGGGAATACTATCGAAGATTGCTTCACTTGAAACAATCCTCATCCGCATTGATAATATTCCACGTCCAAGGGAATACTATCGAAGATTGCTTCGCTTGAAACAATCTTCATCCGCATTGATAATATTCCACGTCCAAGGGAATACTATCGAAGACAATTTTGCTTAAAATCACCTTCAGTTGTTTGTGACAACTCTCCACAATCTAGAGAATGCCGTCGAAGATATCCTCAGTTGAAGCCATCCTCATTTGTTGCGATAATTTTCCAAAGAAATTACCGAAGATCTCCGCCTGTCGATCTTTAAAAGCTTGCTTGAACTTTGCTTCTGCTATGCCTGTACGACGGCGCTTCTGCTGCTTTTGAACCTGTACGTTGGTGCCTTTTGCAAATGAACCACTATGTCGGTGCCTTTTGCTAATGAGCCAATGCTTAGGCGCTTTAAGCTAAGTGAGACGATCTTTCATCAGGTCGATTACTTTGTGCAATCAAGCCGATTACTAAAAATCGTATCAAATTTCTTAGAGGGGCTAACTGCCGTACCAAGGAACCCAAAATATATTGCAAAAAGGTAGAACAACCTCACTTAGTGGCTGAACATCCAGGCGCCCCTAAAAGAGCATCAGCGCCACACAAATGACCGTAGCGCCAGACGCTGGGATTGGCGCCAGGCTCCAATTGTTGACTCCAAAGTCTAGCGCTTGGCGCCAGAACAGGGTATTCCTTAAATACCCCTTTCTTCTTCATTTCCGCTGTTGCTCGTCGCGATTTTGCTCGAAAATCTCTAGAAATTTACTTGCTTCGTTCTTGCTCGTTTCTCAAACAAATTCACTCAAATTTGTTGCAAATCAAAGCTCTTTTCATCCACTTTCCCGATCTATGTAAGTTTTCTTCGAACTCACACCGGTTTTTATGAATTTTGCATGTGTTTATTTTCGAATTTCATGAAATTGCGAAACTTAGAATGCTTAATTCTCTTTGTTTGTCAAATTTTATGCCATGAAATTGCTTGATTATGTTTATATATTGCTTGGGAGTAATTTGAAACGTGTTTGACTCAATTTGGTGAAGAAATGAACGAATTGCCATTGTTGAACCTCTTGAGGTCGGGAATGCAATGTGACCCGTTCTTGATGTTTTTGCTAGCAATTCGTATCCAATTTTGTTACAATAACTACTATAGTATTGCAAGAAATTGTTTGATTGCTTGAAAAATGCTGTGATTCTCAATTTGAATTTGTGCTGTGTTTTAGTACTATGTACTCTGTTTTTTTTTTTGCAAACATAGTATCAGGCGGCTAGGCGAACCTTAGATACTATAGAACCTAAATTTATGATAATTCTACACAATGTAGCATGGCTAGATAGCGAGGCTCTGGTTCACGGCCCCGAGACACTCGACAGGAGCATGAGCCCGTGGAGGACGACGCCGAGCCGTCCACTTCACTTGGTCGACTCCCTGAGTGGGACGAGCGGATCTTGTTCTTTTCCCCCGTCCACCATATTTCTGAGAGGGTGAGACGGGGTATCACTGTTGGGAGGAGCGCTGCCATGGCTTTGGTTGTGACGGTTTGGGTGATTTGTACAAGATGTACATCGCCAGGGATGTCGAGACGAGACTCCTACGGGAGTCCTGTGATCTCGCTGCGTTGTATGAGACCTCCGAGGCGATGGTTACCTCCAGCAGGGGTCACCATGTAGTGCGTGCTCTGGTGGAGTTCTTCAGGGACACCACCAACACTTTTCACTTTCCTTGGGGGGAGATGATGGTCACTCCTACCGACTTCAGTCTCATCACAGGACTGGAGTTATCTCCATGCCACTGCCGTTCGACAGTGGAATCGACGTCTTTTCTCCTAAGGTTGAGGAGCTGTTGGAGCCGATTACTATTCGGGCTCGAGCTGAGGTAGAGTCGTCTCAGTTCAGCGCTAGGGGGATTCGCCGCTCCACTCTGGCAGCGGCTTTCGACAATGGTGCAACCACCCGAGAGCAGCGGGTGCGCATCTTTGCGCTTATTTTTTTGTCAGGGACGTTCTCCCCTAACAAGGGTAGTAGGGCGCTGCTTTACTACCTTCCCGCCGTCCGCGATCTACAGCGGATCGGGACTTATGACTGGGCCAGCTTGGCCTATGCTGACTTGAATCGAGCGCTGAGGAACTCGTGTCGACACCGGTCCATTGGGACGAATGTTGCTCTGTCCAGCTTTTGCAAGGTCGTAGAGGTAAAAATTATTCCTTATAAAGTTTAGCTCTACATTTTAGTTAGCACTTGCTGATAATTTTAACTCCTTGTAGATCTGGTTCTACGAGTACTTCCCTTTTGCTGCGCCGGTGAGACCGTCGCCGCACAGGTTTCCAGTCAGTGCTTCCTGGGGCAGCCACCATGTGGGGATGTCCACTGCGTATGTCCGAGACTGGATCATCGCGGTATGATTCTTTCTTATTTGCCTTTTTGTGATATTTTAGGTAGATTCTTGCCTGATTGACGTTCTTTGCAGGAGCCTGAGGTGCTGTACCGGCCATGTGTCGGCCTGGTAGTCCCTGGGTTAGCCGTGCAGTATTCCGCTGAGCGTCGCTATTTCTTGGGGACTTATGGAGCGACTGCATACCTTGGAGAGAGGGTTGCTAGACAACATTCCTCTGATACCTTTGTCGTTCCTGCTCCTCCACCACGTCACATGTTTGACGCCGCGAGGTTGTTGAGCATGTCAGAGGGAGCTGGTACTCTTGGCGATCTTGCACGATCCCTGGGCGATGCTATGCGGATCTACTGCCGTTGTTAGCTCCAGTTCCTGTACCGGCTGAGGATGTGGCGATACGATTTTTCAGCTTTTACCTTTCGTTAAGTAGCCCCCAAGTAATGCTTTACTGACTTTGTTTCGCTTTATCAGGACGAGGATGCTGAGTTCGTGCCACCCCGTATGTCTATCCATTACCAGGGGACATATGGGGCGATCGAGGAGATGATTCATCCGGCTCATGAGGACGAGCGCTTCGTAGATCGGTCGATTCCTCGCCACCAAACTCGGGTAAGCTCATTTATTTGCAACTTTTGTCCATATATATTATGCATGTTTACTGACTTATTTCTTTGACAGTTCTCGCGCGAGGTGGTTTCGGCGATGGCACGATGTATAAATGCCTTCTGGAGCCAGCTTGTCCGGATGAGGAACGTGGCTACCTGCCGTCGAGACGACGCCATTCAGAAGGTAGTCTTTCTTTCATATGTTTTGCATTACCGCTTCGATTTTGCCTTGTTTCTGATTTTAATTCCTTTTGCAGGGTCAGCCCATTCCTTCTCGTACCCGCACGAGACCTGAGGTGTGAAGGGATCCGGCGAGGTGTAGCTCGAGACGTTGCCGCACTACGTCAGGGGGTAGAGGCGGTCGCTCTAAGGCTGCCCGTGCTGATGTGGCAGAGGGCTCGGGTTCTTCCTCTGAGGGTGCTCATGCTGCGCCGGTAGGCCAGGGAGAAGCTACCTCGGCTCTTAGAGGTGGTGGGATGTACGAGGTTGGCTCAACATCGCAGCAGCCTCCGCAGCCTCAGCCTCAAGTTAATCTTGGGTTGACCGGTCCCACGTTGAGTTTTCCTCCTCCTGCGGAGACTGGAGCTGATACTGGAGCTGGTGCTGGAGTAGGTGGAAATGTTACTCCTCGTACGACGGAGTTTTATGCGATGATGGGTTTACCTCCCCCGGCGCCGTAGTTTGTACTGTGCTTTTTATTGTTTATTTGAATTTGTATAAAACTTTGCCTTTTAGTTAGACTCATTTTTTAGACATATTTTGTATATACATACTGTTATGAGTTTATTTTATTTATCTTGTTTTTTCATTTTTGACTATTATTATTATTATTATTATTATTATTATTATTATTATTATTATTATTATTATTATTATTATTATTATTATTATTATTATTATTATTATTATTATTATTATGTGCATGTTTGTGTGTGCAAGAAAGTGTGACAAGTAATTTTGCGCAAAAATTCCGTCATTTTTATTATTGATGGAGGGTATCCGACTTTCTCCCCCAAAAAGAAAAATGAAAAAAGGAGAAGTCAAATAAAAACTTGGGTTTATTAAAAACTTGGAAATTAACTTAAATAAAATCCAAAAACGAATAATATAATTAATATAATAGCTATATTAATTAAAAAAAGAATAAAAAGATGTTTAGAAAAAGATAAGGAAGCCGTAAAGTCAATAGCAGACTTGAATTAAGGTAAAAACGCGGTTTTAGAAAGCGCGTATGACGAGGTAAATTGGCGCCAGCTGGCGCCACGCATATTGGTGTAGCGCCAGGCGCTACACTTAGCGTGTGGCGCCAAGCTTTGGCGTCTGGCGCCAATAGCATCATCTGGCGCCAAATAGCGCTGACTCCGTATCCTACCCCGATTAAAACTGCTCCTAATTCGTGCATAAAAAGCCCCCTGCCCAGCCGATTCTTTTCATAATTTCAGCAAAAATAATTCTTAGCTTTAGAAAAATAATATCATGTCTCTAGTTACCAAAACTTTTACCCAATACACCCATGAATGGTGTCGGTCTCTTAATGCCAAAGAAAGAAAAGAATTAGATATGTTCCACTTGGGGGGAATTTATGGTATCAAAGGGGTAGATCTTGACTTAGATTTTATTCATTCCGCTCTAGAATATTGGGATGTTGATATTCATTGTTTTAGAATAGGGTATGATGAAATTAGCCCTTTGCCGGAAGAATTTGGTGCTATTTTAGGTTTCCCTGCAATAGACCTCATAGTAATCCCTAGAATAGATGCATACTATTACAAGGATTTTGAACGCTTCTTCAATTTAAAAGAAAGGGATTTATCAAAAATAGTAGACGGCAACATAGTTAATTTGAAAGAAATTTCAGCTTTTAATTAATTATTTACTTTAAATTTATTTATTAAAGCAATGAAAACCGAAAAATATTAATTTTCCAGAAATTCTTCGAGTACGGAAGCCGAAAATTTTCCGAAAAATACCGAAGATATTCCCAGAATTTAACTTTGAATTGGCGCCACCTGTATGAGATTGGTGCTAGCCACGGCGGCCTGGCGTCAGGCGATGGTGCCGTCGGCTGGCGCTGATGGTCCTTGGCTGGCGCCAAAATGTTTTCTGCGACGCCGATATTTCGCCGACCTTCTATCGAATTTTTAATTAATTATGTGATGCGAGATTTTTGGAAAATAAAGTGGCCGCACCCGTAAAGGGTTGCCTACGTATCCTTTCTTAAGGAATTAGGCCAAACGTAGCTCTCTTGAGTATCCTACTCAAATAATTATGGGTAGTATTTCTTAAGTTGGTCAAGATTTGTCATATTCGAGAACTCATTGTCATCCATATCAGTTAGCTTTGCTGCACCTCCAGACAGAATTGTTTTGACAATGTAGGGTCAAGACCAATTAGGTCTAAATTTTCCCCTTGGATCTAAAACATTTTTCCTTAATGCTTTTAATACCAAGTCTCCTACTTTGATGTTTCTTGTCTTGACCTTCTTATTAAAATGCCTAGCCATACGAGTTTGATAACACTGAGTGTGATGTAGAGCTTCTAGTCGTTTTTCATCGAGTAGAATCAATACTTCATATCTTGCCCTAGTCCATTCAACTTCATCGAGTTTGCTCTCTAATGCGATGCGTAGAGATGGAATCTCTAGTTCGACAGGTTGTACGGCATCCATTCCATAAACCAAAGAAAATGGCGTATTTCCTGTTGATGTACAGATTGACGTGCGGTAACCCCACAATGCGAAGTGAAGTTTGTCAGGCCAATCCTTATAGTTTTCCGTCATTTTTTCGATGATAGTCTTTAAATTTTTATTAGCTGCCTCGACTGCTCCATTTGCTTGAGGTTTATAAGGGGAAGAATGATGATGTTGAATGCCATATTTTTGTAACAATTCTTCACATTCGGCTTGAAAGTGAGTTCCATTGTCACTTATCATTTCATGTGGGACTCCATATCGACAAATAATATTTCTCTCGATAAAGAGTGCTACATATTTTGCAGTGAGTTTAGCGTATGATTGTGCTTCGACCCACTTTGTGAAGTAATCAATGCTACTAGTATATACTCGTGGCCTCCTGTTCCTGGGGGAGTGATTTTGCCGATGATGTCAATTCCCCATGTAGAGAATGGCCATGGCGATGTGTAGGTGTAGAGCAAGGATGGAGGAACATGTTGTAAATTGGCATAGATTTGGCACTTAGGGCATCTTTTTACATATTGATGGCAATCCCTATTCATTGTAGTCCAATAATATCCTTCTCACATTATTTTTTGGACTAACATTTTGCCATTTATATGAGTGCCACATATTCCTTTGTGGACTATCCTCATTGCTCTTTGTGCATCCTTTTTTCTACACATAAGACAGCTCGACCCTTAGGTACCTTTTATGCAACTCGTTGTCTATGAGTACATATTAGGAAGCCAAGAGTCTTAATGCCTGTTTTGCTCTTTTGTCAGCGTGGGGAGGGTATTCTCCTTTGGTGACATAATTGAGTATATCCGTGTACCACGGTTTTTCTTCTTCTTCTTCTTCGTCTTGGACTACTTCGTCGTCTTCTATAGCCTGGATGTATGCTGGTTTGTGCCTTTTCTCTATAGTTAGAGGCATTTGCTCGATTTCCGTTGGAATCCTAACCATTGAGGCTAGTCTTGCCAAGGCATAAGCAAATTAATTTTCTTCCCTAGGTAGATATGTGTATTCTACCTTCTCTAACTGATCGGTAAGAGTTTCCAGATAGGTTTGGTAAGGGGTTAGACTTTCGCCCCTTACTTTCCACCTTTTAGATATTTGATTGATAATTAAAGAAGAGTCTCCGAATATCCTTAACTTTTTTACTCCCAATGCCAAAGCTGTTTCAAGGCCTACCACGCATGCTTCGTATTCAGCAGCATTGTTGGTAACGTCGAAATCAAGCTTTATGGAGATTGGAACATGCTCTTCTTTAGGTGATACTAGTAATACTCCAACGCCATATCCCTTTTTGTTTGAGGCTCCGTCGAAGTACAAGGTCCAAGTATCATCTTCGGTAACCATTAAGTCTTCATCTAGAAATTCATTGTCTTGTATTGACGTTGAATCTTCTATTGGAAAGTCTGCTAGAAAGTCTGATACCACAGATCCTCTAATAGCTTTTTGCGGCATAAACCTTACATCAAACTGGGCTAGATTGACTATCCATCTCGATATGCGTCCATTGAGTGTAGATTTCTCAAATAGATACTTGAGTGGATCTAATCGGGAGACTATGAAGACAGTATGCACTAACATGTAATGTCTTAACTTAGTTGTGGCCCACACCAAGGCGAGGCACAACTTCTCAAGTGGTGTATAGCGTGTTTCGTATTCGAGCATCTTTTTGCTTAGATAGTAGATTGCGTTTTCTTTGCTTTCTACTTCTTGTGCTAGCATAGCTCCCATTGTCTCTTTGGTAACCGTCAAATACAACCTAAGAGGTAGTCCGGGAAGTGATGTTGCTAATACGGGAGGATTTGCGAGATAGGCTTTGATCTTTTCAAAAGCTTTTTGACACTCGTCATCCCATATCACTAGTACATTCTTTTTGAGCTTTTTGAAGATTGGTTCACATATTGTCGTCAATTTTGATATGAACCTACTTATGTATTGCAACTGGCCAATAAATCCTCGAATCTGTTTCTCGGTTTTGGGCAGTGGCATTGACATGATTGCTTTGATTTTGGTTGGGTCTATCTCTAGAGGTGACTCCAAAAGCACACTTAAATGGATTCAACCTCATATTATATTTTCTTAGCCTTTCGAAAATTTTCCTTAAGGCTACTTGATGGCCTGAACGGTCTTTTGATTTTACAATCATGTCGTCGACATATACTTCGACTTCTTTATGCATCATGTCATGGAGTAAGGCAGTTAATGCACGTTGGTAAGTAGCACCCGCGTTTTTCAACCCGAATGGCATTACCGTGTAGCAGTAAGTGCCACATGGTGTTATGAAAGTTGTTTTCTCCATGTCTTCTTCTGCCATGAGAATCTGATTATAACCTGCGTACCCATCCATGAATGAGAGAAGCGCGTGATTTGTTGTGTTATCCATCAGAATATCGATGTGTGGTAAAAGGAAGTCGTCCTTTGGACTTGCCTTATTTAGATCTCGATAGTCGACACACATTCTTACCCTTCCATCTTTTTTCGGAACTGGGACGACATTGGCGACCCATTCGGGGTATTTGGATACCTTGATGAAACCTGCAGTTATTTGTTTTGGACTTCTTCTTTTATTTTAAGAGCTACGTCGGGTTTCATTCGACGTAACTTTTGTTTTACGGGTTTCATTCCTGGAATCAGTTGTATAGTGTGTTGAGCTATTTCTCTATTAATGCCTGGCATATCTTCGTATGACCAAGCAAATACATCGATAAATTCTTTAAGTAAGTTAATTAAATCGATTCTTTTTTGTTTATTAAGTGTTAATCCGATTTTAACTTCTCTTTTATTGGTTGAATCATTTGAGATATCAACCGTTTCAGTTTCTTCAATTACCGGTGTTTTCTTTTCGAGTGTTTCCATTGCTTTAATAATTTCTTTGTCTTTTTCATTATTAGTTAAGCAATGCTCGTCATCTTTGGTTAGAGAAGAACATGAGAAATAAGGAGAAGGAAAAATATTATTATACTCTGAGATCATTACATCAAAGAGTGATATGTCCTTAGGGACTTGATCACTAACTATTCTAGGAGAAGGAATAGGGAGGGAAGGTGCTACTACTAGAACCTAGAAGACTCTATAGGGAGAGACTCCGACTCAGACTCTGACTCAGACGACTCTTCAAACATTGGTCCTTGCCCTATCGTGATGGATATTTTTCTTCCGCTTGGAGTAGTCACCTTGATAGTCTTGCGCTACCCTTGTAGTGATCCATCAGCTGGAGCGATTAGCTTCGAGGGATCGAAGCTTTCGCTTTGTAGGACTGTTTGAATGAACGAGGAGTTATCTTCTCTGTAAGTTGGCTCATTCTTTTCTCGCCCAAATATTAATCCCATGACGTTAAAGTCAAAGCATGGGGGTGCTTTCTCCTTATTGACAGGAGTTGGGATTTCATCTGTGAAATAACAATCCAAGAAAATCTCAAATCCCGGTTGCCTTATGCCGTTTACAACAAATGGCTCGGGAAATTCATGGCATGGATAGTCCTCTCCTTCTTTTATAAATTGACCATTAAGTGTGAGAGGATACTAATCCATTGGGATTGCTTTCTTTTAAGTGCGAGCGTCTCTACGTGCCTTTGATTTTTCCTGGGCTCGCTTGAGATCTTTCCGAGTCGGTTTGAAACCAAGTCTGAAAGTGTCTAACTTAGGGAGGCCAGGTGACTCCAGCGATTTTGCTATTCCTTTCTTCTTTCCTAGGGTCATCCTAGGAAAATGTCCTTGTTTCTTTAGAATAGCATTTACAATCATGTTGGAATGGGGGTCATGGCAAAGAGGGGTCCTTTCATCCTCTTGGATTAAGGAGACTTCTTCGTTAAAGCCCCATAAGTCTTTATCATCCTCGTCGTGCTCCACATTAATGATTGGATTTTCTATAGACTTGATCCTCATAGGCGAAGCATCGATGGTGATAGGAATTCCCCAACTATAGCTTTTACTTGTTGATGGAGAGATGAGGGGACGGCCTTTAGGTCATGAAGCCAAGGGCGCCCCAACAGTAAATTGAACAAAGCTTTAATGTCTACAACTTGGAAAGTAGTAGCATGTTCTATTGCTCCCGCTGTTACATCCAGAGTAATTTTACCAAGGGCTTGACGACGAGTGTTGTCGTAGGCTTACACCTAGAATCCTTGCAGTTCTAAGTGGAAAGACTTTGGTGTCCGATCCATTGTCTACAAGAGTCATAGGAACATTCATTCTCTTGCAAACTACTGTGAGGTTTAATGCCTTGTAATGTTTGTCACCTTCTGGAGGTAAATCCTTGTCAGAAAAGGTGATCAAATTGATTGGACTAGGAAGATCACTTGTGAGGAAGTTGGCTAACCCCTCAAGAGTAGTGTCATAATATATCCCTATTTTGTCCAAGGCATTCATTACAGCCAACCTATGTTCTCGAGATGTCGCCAAAAGTTTTCATACGTTCATCTCAACTTTTGTCTTCTTAAACTGCTTAACGATATCATTGTCTTCAATGATAGGTATGGGAACTTGTTGTGTGGTCGGCATAGGTTGTGTTGAAACGGGAGGTTGCATTCTCCCGGATCTTGTGAGGACGTCTATTGATGAGTCTTCTTCAGCCCAAAAGTCATCCACGACTTATGACACAGACGGTGGAGACCCTACTATATCTTTTAAGTAGACATCTTCTTCATCACTATCCCAAACTCCATTAATGGTTGCATCTTCTTCTTGTGGAACTTGGACTAGTTTCTTTTCATCAATCATTTTCTGAACTACATCCTTGAATTTAAAACAGTTTTCGATAGTGTGACCCCTTGATTGATGATACTGACAGTAATATCTATCAGTCCTTTTCAATGATTCGAATGCTCTCGGTTCGAGAGGTTTGATCTCGCCACTCTCGGAGAGCATTTCGATTATTTGTGCATATGGGATCCCAATTGGAGTATAAATTCTATTACTCTTCTTGGATTTTTCAGTGACTTGTAAAGGAAAACACTTTGCCTCATAAGTCGTTCTCATCGGTGTGAATTCTCTCTTGGGTTTATCTTTCGGGAGTGGAACCTCGTCATTTTTCTTTTGAAGTTCCTTTATAGCTTTGAGAGTTTCACGTAGAAAATGCAACCCTTCCATCATAGACAGTGTGAGCGCTTGTATGTATTCTTTACTTGCTGGTTCTGGAAGGCTATTCATGGCGTCGAAGAATATCTTCTCGTCTTCTTCAATAGCATGGATTTCTTTGACAAGTTTAATGAGTGACGAGGGGTCAACCTCGTTTTCCTCATCAGAAATAGCCAAGGCATGAGCGAGAGGTGCATTATCAATGCTTGGCTTCTTACTAGCAGGGGGCAATGGTAGCTTGTTGTTGTCGATCAAATCTTGGATAGCTTCCTTAAGCTTCCAACAGTTTTCGCTGAGATGGCCCCTACCTTTGTGATACTTACAGTGTGCATTAGGGTTCCAATTAGTCGACCTCTTTTCGACTGGTGGGTCCCCAAATGGCCCAATAGGAGTTATAAGACCTTTTGCATTTAATCGATCAAATGCGGTGTCATAACTCATGCCAATAGGAGTAAAGTTTCTCCTAAATGGTTTCTTTTGTCCTTGATTGTTCATAGCAAGGACTTCACCTAAATTAAAAGTGCTAACGTTGTTTGAGTGGGTGGTTTTGGAAGAAGAAGGATTGTCGTTCTTCTTTCCTTTCCATGCACTGTTGGAGTTATTGTTGGCAGCTTTTAACTTAGCCAGGTCGTCTTCAATGTTGATCCCAATGTCATAGATGGCTTTGAAGGTATGGAGATTATTTTGATACTTGAGATGCTTGGAATATTTTTTCTTGAAGGTTTTTTATGAACAACTTTACAGACTCTTTTTCACTTGGCACCTCAATCATCTTAGTTGAGGTTTCTCTCCATTTATTAAAGAAAGAGGTGAAGCCTTCGTTCTCTTTCTGCTTGAGGATTTCAAGTTCCCTATGGTCAGTCTCAACTTGGATGTTGCACTTGTATCTATCAACAAAAGCGTTTGCTATGGACTCCCAGGTAGAGGTCTTTTCTTTCTCGAGAGAAAAGAAGCATTGTTGACAAACGATCTCGAGAGATAGTGAGAATAGAGAGGGGAAAACCTTCTTATCGATACCCTTAATACTCATTATTGTTTCAAAGGCTCTTAAATAAAAATAAGGGTTATCAGTTGCTTTGAATTTTGGGATGTCGTTGGCATTGAACTTCTACGGAAGAAGATCTTTGTCCACCGAGAATCCTTGTGAAGTAAGCCCTTGAAACTTGTAGTCGCTAGATAGCTTGCTTAGACTCTCTTGCATGATGTCCATCTGTTGTTGTTTCACGGGACCATTGATCTTAAGTGTGAGGAGCTTCAGTGCCTCAGTCACGGTAACCAGTTGGTTCCTAAGCTCATTGACTTCTTCTTGTATTGCCATTATTGTCCTAGCTTTCCTCTTACTAGCTATGGGTTTGTCGAAAAGTTGGACTTGTACGAAAAGGTTGCCTTTGATTAACCGTCCTTCCTTTCTTGACCACGCGTTGTAATTTAAACTATTTTGCGTTTTAATTACTTGACTCAAATTGACTTGACTTTACGGGTTTTTAAAGAGGAAAAAAAAATGGGTGCATATTTTTTAGCAAAAATAATGTACATATTTTTAGGGAACTAATTATAGTTTTTTTTTAAAAAAAATGGAGGATTAATATCCGACTTACCCCCTAAAAAAATGACGGAAAAAACGCGCATGCATGACTCCCTTAGACATGGTCAAAGTGTGTGTATTGGTGTGTGCCCTCTAGCATTGAACTGAGTCGACTCTACCTCAGCTCGAGCCCGAATAGCAATCGGACCCAACAGCTCCTCAACCTCAGGAGAAAAGACGTCGAACCCGCTGACGAACGACAGTGCCACAGAGCTAAACTTCAATCCCGTGATGAGACTGAAGTCGGTAGGAGTGACCATCATCTCACCCCAAGGGAAGTGAAAAGTGTTGGTGGTGTCCTAAAAGAACTCCACCAGAGCATGGACTACATGATGACCCCTACTAGAGGCAATCATGGCCTCGGAGGTCTCGAATAGTGCAGTAAGCTCGCAAGACTCCCATAGAAGTCTCGTCTGATCGTCTTTGGCGATGTACATCTTGTACATATCGCCCAAGCCGTCACAACCGGAACCGTGATAGCGTGTCCTCCCAACTGTGATGCTCCGTCTCACCCTCTCAGAGATATGGTGGACGGGAGAAAAGTACAAGGTCCACTCATCCCACTCAGGGAGTCGGCTGAGCGAAGTAGACGGTTCATCATCGTCCTCTACGGACTCGTGCTCTCGTCGAACGTCTCGGGACTGTTAACCAGAGCCTCGCTGTCTAGCCATGCTACATTGTGCAGAATCTTTATAAATTAAGGTTCTATAGTGTCTAAGGTTCGCCTAGCCGCATGATACTATGTTCACAAAAAACAGAGTGCGTAGTACTAAAACAGAGCACAAATTAAAATTGAACATGCACCACATTTTTTTAAGCAATCAAACAATTTCTTGCAATACTATAGTAATTATTATGACAAATTGGACAAGAATTGCTAGCAAAAACATCAAGAACAAGCCACATTGTTTTCCTGACCTTAAGAAATTGAGTCAAACAAGTCTCAAATTACTCCCAAGGCAATATATAAGCATAATAAAGCAATTTCATGGCATAAAATTTGATAAACAAAGAGAATTAAGCAATTCTAATTTCAAATTTTCAAGAAATTCGTGAATAAACACATGCAAAATTCATTAAATCCGGTGTGAGTTTGGAGGAAACTTACAGAGATCGGGAAAATGGATGGCATAAGCTTTGATTTGCAACAAATTTGAGCGAATTTGGTTGAGAAACGAGCAAGAACGAATCAAATGAAGTTCTGAGAATTCTCGAGCAAGAAACACGAACAACAGCAGCAGAAATGAGGAAGAGAAGGGTATTTAAGGAAAACCTGACTCTAGCGCCACACGTCAGACCTTGGCGTCAATCGATAAGCTTTAGCGCCTGGCGCTAGCTCCAGCGTCTGGCGCTACATCTAGATAAGCGGCGCTGATGTTATTTCAGCTGCGCCAGAACGTCCAGCCACTTAGTACGGTTGTTCCAACCTTACGCAATATGTTTTGGGTTCCTTGGTACGCCAGTTAGCCCCTCTAAGTAATTTGACACGATTTTCAGTAATCGGCTTAATTACATAAAGTGATCGACCTGATGAAAGATTGTCTTACTTAGGTTAAAGTGCCTAAGCATTGGCTCATTACAAAAGGCACCGACATACTGGTTCATAATTCAGCAAAAGGCACCGACATACAAGTTCACAAGTAGCAAAAGCGCCGACGTACAGGCGTAGCGGAAGTAAAGTTCAAGCGAGCTTTTAAAGATCGACAAGCGGAGGTCTTCGATAATTTCCTTTGAAAAATTATCGTAATAAATGCGGATAGCTTCAAGCGAGGATATCTTCGGCAGCGTTCCCTAGCTTGCGGAGAGTTGTCACGAACAACTGAAGGTGATTTCAAGCGAAGTTGTCTTCGATCGTGTTCCCTAAGATGTGGAAGATGGTCACAAAGCAGAAGAATATCGTTTCAAGTGAAGCAATCTTCGATAGTGTTCCCAGGCTTGTAGAAGATTATCTATGGCGAAATTGGAGGCAGTTACAAGCGTAGTGGTCTTCAAGCAGGATGGCATTCTCTAGCTTGCAGGAGGTCATCAAAACAAAAAGCATCAACAAATCTGTTACTTCAGAGACGTGTGCTCGACGGTGCAAGATACGCATTTCCTAACTCTTTTTTCTGTTTAACTAACGATAGTTTTGCAGGTATCGATGTTACAAGAGTGATTTAGGATCGCAGAACGTTCTGAATCATTCTCCGTCTTTATCGATACTTTGACTTTTGTTTTCGAAACTTGCATTTCTCCAAACTCAGTCAAAGTGGGGGCTTCTGTAGACACCCATTTGTGTCTCCCCAAAACCAAACCCAGTGATGAGTACCTTTCACGTCGAATCATAATCGAATGAAGTGAAAGTGTGGAAAGTTAAGTGTTGCGGATAGTTTTAATTTCTTTTCTCCTCTCTCTGTTTTTGAAAACCTATTTTAAGAAAACAGTCAATCCGGTTTGGTTGGTCCATAATATGGGTCCAATAGTATTGTAGTTGGATAGGGTTTGAAAAGAGCTTTCCAACGATATATTATAAGCCCAATTCCGATCAATATTGAGGAAGTTATGACCAAATTACTAAATTTGGGCCGGTTTGAGCCTTATATACGGCCCAATGATCTAGAGGAGGGCCTAATATAGATTTATCATTCCTAATTCAATTAGGAATGGTTTTAGTCTTCTAGATTCTTCTAGAAGGTTCTTTTCATTCCTAATTCAATTAGCATTGATAAATTGACTTTTGTTGACTTTCTAGAGTTTTAATCAGAATAAAAAAATGTATTGAGGAAAATACGATTTTATCCTCTTGTACGGAAATTTCTATCTGATTTTAGAAAATGCCTCAATTTTTTAGTCAGCGCCAAACGCCAACATTAGCGCCCAACGCTAAGCTCGGCGCCTGGCGCTAGCATTAGCCCCTGGCTCTAATGTCAGCGTCTGGCGCTAACCTCGTTTTGCGCGTCAGAACTCTTTTTTTTTTAATCTTTTTTGGCTGATTTTCTCTATAAATAGCCTTCTAAAAACTCCGTTTTCATTCACCAACTCTACTCAAGATTTCCTTGATTACTTTCTCTCTCTCTTTTCTAAACTAGCCTTTTCTCAAATACAAAATTCCGCATTCACAAGACTTAGATACTCCTAGCCATATTCGAAGTTGCCTTCGCCCTAGACGTGAAAAGTTTTAATTTATGAGGGTTTGGTCCCAAATCCTTATTTCAATTATTTAATTTAATTGTTTTAATTATTATTTTTCTTGAAGATACTAACTTGTGTATTTTGTTATAAGAAAGAGGTACGAGGCATCTAATTAAGTACTTTAATGGTTTTTATTGATGTTATTATATAAAAATCATGCTTAGATTGTTATTTTACTTCCTAGTATCATGTCTAGGGTAACTTTAATATCAAGTATGATTAAAAGTATGATGCCTTTTATGTTCTTTCTAGTATTTATGATTGTTAGTATCATGTTAGGGCTTAAGCTTTGATTTTTATTGTTTAGTGACATGCTAGGGGTTTGTTATTAATTTTGTTAGTATCATGCCTTGGATCTTGCTATTATTATGCTTTAACATGATTATTTTAATTATAATTTTTATTTATTATGTTGATTATATATATTTATTGTTATTGCTTGTTTAAAGGGAATTTGTACTTGTAATCATGCTTAATAAGATATTAATAATCTTTTTTAGGGTTAATTTGATTATAATTCAAGTGATCGCCAATAATAGTTTTATTTGTTCATTAATATTCAACCAACATAGATAAACAGGTTTAGGGTTAAACCTATTGATTGCATGTTAGTCAGAAAGCGCACATGAATATGATCTAAATAAAGTAGAGGCCTATTATTAGGGCAGGTTCAATCTCTTTTAGGTTGAATTTGTACCTTCATCCCCGAACTACCAGTCATGTTTCAAGACCTATTGGAGTTGACGATCTCCTGGATCGTTAAGGGGTGTAACCTTCACCTCGTGAACGGTTTACAAGTTCCTAAAAAAACCTTGTTGGCGACTCTTTTGCTCTATCTTCTTTCCCTTTGGACGCCACCGTACTTTAGTGTATAATCATAGTGGGGTTCAAGCTAGGGATTAACGCTTGAAATATTCCCTACACAAGGACACCAAGTTCCTGCTGTCACTTATGCTCCAATTTTAACTGGAACTTTGCAAACTAAGTTCTTTCCAAGACTTATTGTCTTCAGCTTGCTATCTTCAAGTTCCTGTTAGGGAACATTCCTATTAAGGAACTTAGTTCTTGTTAGAGAACTTTTCTTCTATTTTGAATAACTTTTCTTCAAAGGCCTCTTCATGTCTTCTTAGCTTGGGTTGCTCTTCTACCACCAAAGTCTACTTCACCTGTACTAATCAAACACTAATAAACCTTTATGAGTTGAGTTTGCTTTAGTTTAAGTTCATCATCCTCAAAACCTTTAGGAAAAATTGCTCCCATTAATCAGAACTTTGCCTCGTCCGCCGAAAATAATCCCAACTTTCGGTTATTATCTATTGCACCGAGCTTTGGGGGGTATTAATTTTCGTTGGACCCAACAGGTCATCTAACCTGATGTAGCAGGTTACCTAGACACGTGTCAACACGTGATAAGTCCAAAAAATAAAACAAAAATAAAAATGAAAACAAAAATAAAAAAAAAGGAAAAATACCCAGCCCCCACCCTATCCCGGAAAACACCACACCCCCACCCCCTACCCCACTGGAAAAACAGCCCCTTCCATGAAAACCCCTCCCCCGCTACCGAATACCGCCCAGCCACCCCTTCCTTTCCCGATCTCGCAATTCGACCCTAAAAATATGGTTGTGGATGCGGGTTTTGAGTGGGGAAAGGAGGGGAGTAGTTCGGTGGATGGGGTGTGTCGAAGGAGGTTTTCGCTGGCTAGGGTGGTGTTAGAAGGAGGTTTTCGATGGCTGGGGGTGTGTTAGAGGAGGTTTTCGGTGGATGGGGGTGTGTTAGAGGAGGTTTTCGGTTGCTAAGGGTGAGGGAATTCGGACTGCAGTGGCGATGGTGGTTGCGGGGGTTTCTCGGCGCGAATCTGATGTTGTTGGAGCTGTAGAGCGGAGCTGGGGTGGTTTTCGAGGAGAGGAAAGGAAGGGTTTCGTCTGTTTTGGTGGGCAGGGGTACCGGCGACCTGGGTAGGGTTGTCGGAGGTGGGGGAACAGGTGGTGGCGGTGGTGGAATTGGGCTGTCTAAGGGGAGTGGCTGTTAGGGTATTTTTTTTTAATTAGGTTTTTTATTTTTTTTCTATTTTTTTCAACCAATTACATGTTGACACGTGTGCAAAAAAAATATTAGAAATGTTTACTTGATTTACCGGTTGCAGGTCATTTGGGTGCAACGAAAATTAATACCCCCAAAGTTCGGTGCAATAGATAATAAACGAAAGTTGGGATTATTTTCGGTGGACGAGGCAAAGTTCAGATTAATGGGAGCAATTTTTCCAAACCTTTAAGCTTCAACAATTTCCCCCTTTTTATGATGACAAACTTAAGCAAGCTCCATTGAAAAGTTGAAACCAATAGAAGGAAGTATTTTCGGATTTGTTTGTTCATTGACATAAAGTTAACACACAACTCAAATTTAAAATAAAAAACAAGAAAAAAAATAGACAAAACAGAAAATGAAACTAAGCTACTTGCATCATATCAGAAGAAATTTCTGATACTTTCTCAACTTGAACCCAGAACAACTTCAGCCACAGCCCCACAAGCAATTCATCGAGTGTGGGAAACTGAAGGCAACGCTGCTAACTTCCCTTAAGTTAGTTCCACTTTCCTGCATAAGCTTTCATAATATACATAAACATGTATGCATAGGAAAAGTTCCAAAAGCATTCATTAAAAACAAAAAGATTAACATCCTGCTAGTTAAAAATTATTACAGACCAAAATATATTGTTCAAAAACATAAACTGAACTGAAATTGTTCATGACTTAAAATAAGAAAAGGCTAGACTAATTAGGAAGGCCGGTAAGGCAGGTTTGCTGGTTTAATTCTTTAGGAACTCCATAATCTGTTTGCTGTCTTCCCTCTGCTATGCAACAAAAGCATCTAGTCTATCCTTAAGACTCTTGATCTTCTGCTGGAAATCCAGCTTCTGTTCCTTCAGAAGTTTGTCTTGCCCCTACACAAACTTCTCCAACTTCTGAATCCTTCCAGCTACTTCCTTCAATTGCTTTTCAGCCAAAACCAACCTCGCAGTGAGCTCTGCAACTTGCCTATCAAGTGCCCTTTCATCAGTATCCAACTCAAGAGGTTTCTTCATACTGGTTTGAGGAAAAGAACTTGCTGACAACCTCCAACTCTTTCTTACATGCTGCTCAGCCTCTTCTTTCTCTTTTCTTTTTCCTGTTCCTTTTTCTTTCTTTTCCTCTCCCTTCTCTATTTTCTGAATCTTCCCATTTACCACCTCCGAACTGATTCCTTGCAGAGTTTCTTCATTGATTACATTTTCATGCTTCTCATCTTAGCCCCCATGATTCCCTTTCTAAACCACTCCAATACTCTCAAAAAATGTAGATAGAATAGCTCCATATCCCACCTTAGTCTTTTTAGGGACACAATGTGCTAAATGTTGGTACATAAGTGAAGGAAAATTAGCCTTCATCTTCCTAGACAGACAGAAAACCACAGCCATGTCCATCAGACATGCTTCTCCTTTCTTTGCAGTTCTAGGTAGAATGGTTTTCTTGACGAGGTTGAACAACAACTTGTTCATAGGGCTTAGGTCATTTTGACTCATTGTAGTCTTCCCCCTTTTTCCTCCTAAAGCTTCCATAATGTCACCACTCAGGTAATTTATTACCTTAACACTTGACTTACCCTTAATGTAAGTCTCATACCCCTCAATTGGAGTTTTCAGAATTTTGTCTAGGGTTTTAACATTAAACTTTATTTTTACACCATCAATTTCACTAGAAATTACTCCCAACTTTGCTTGTAAATTTTGACAAAACTCGGTCATAGCAATTAGATACATGTAATTGTCAGACGCCTTAGACAACAAATATTCCCAGCCTTGGAATTTAATCAAATCAAGAAACTCTAGAAACCTAGCTTTTCTACACCAAGATAAATCAATTCGATGACGAACAACATACCTCCCTGCTTATGACTCAAGTTCAGCTTGATCAGCGATTTTCTCATCGTCCTCCTTCTTAGAATTTTCGTTCTCGAAATCCTCTAATTTTTGAGCAAAATCCTCAACTCCTTGATGTGTTATTCAACTTTATTTCTCTTCTCTTTCATCTCTTTCCACTCTTTCAATTTTCACTACCACAAAATGTAGAAAATGCAACACATAATACACAACGCTCAAGTTAGATAGGCGATCTCTAGCATTCTATAGAGCGCCTACCTAAGATGAGAGCTTTTTATGTTAAGACCTATAGAGTGCCTGTCATGTTAACCATTCTATAAATTTAATATAAAAAATATGACTTTAGATATAGATCGCCTTACTTAGATGACCGATCTATAAGATTTTAGCATAATTAAAAAAAAAGTAAAAAAAATCTTACCTTATGAAATACTCCGTAAAAACCTACTCCTCAACCTACACGCCGCTCTCCCGTCTCCTATTCTTTCTCTCTCTTCTTTCTCTCCTCTCATCACCATTCCTCATTCTCACCTTTCATCTCATCTTCTCAAAGTAAAAAATTAAAACCTTACCTTATGAAACAAAAATCATAATTAGGCAAGTAAATTTGTTTTTCGGTTTTACAATAAAGATCAACGCATGGTCATTTGTATCATTTTCCTCAAATTTTCAAAAATTAAATTCGATTTCATTCAATCTAGATCTGAGAATTTTAGTTCGAAGAAATGTTGAGGGTTTAGAGCCGAAAAATGAATTCAATCGATTGCATTCAAGTAGTTTCAACGAACCGGTAATGCTCCAATGCAACACTGCCGTAGATCTAGCCGGATAAACCGTCGTCGTTTGATTTGGATGCGTTGTAATGAAGTGTTGCTGCTGTGAAATGGATTATAAATTCCAAAGATGCATAAAGGTATATGAAGTGTAATCTCATTTGTGTTCACATTTCAATGTTTAATTTCGTTTTTTTGGTTGTTTTAAAGTGAATGATATGCTTTTCCTGTTTTTTTTTTAATTTTATTATTATTATCAATCTATAGTACACGATTTAATTCTAATTCAAAATTCTGATTTTCATTTTAAAATTTCGTTTTACTTCTCAATTAGTTTAGATCTTTTGGTGCTTAGTTATATGTTATATTTTCTGATTTTTAATCTTTTGTCAATTGATTTTCATATTTTATAATTTCTGATTTTCATGTCATGATTTTAATCTTCATCTCTTATCAATTATATTAGAAACTTCTGCTTTTCATTTCATTATTGTTTTTTTTTTCATGTTTCACAATTACTTTAAATTTGGCCTTTTTTTTTTTTAATTATGTAGAAGTTACTTATTCCAAAATCAATATGCTTCGTTTTTTAATTTAAAATTTCTTGATAATTGTTGTTTTTTTTCTCTTTTGATGCAGATTTGAAAAGAGGACGAACAGTCACGCTCAAACTACTTATCATTTGTTATATGTTTTTTTTATCTTAGATTCATGTTACTTTTACAATGTACTCAGATTTGTTTATCAATGAAAGTTATAGCAATAAACAATACTTTGGGCTTTGTGCGTAATCTCCTTGATTTTTTCTTAGGTACTACTATTATTATTATTGTTATTTAAAATAACAATAATAATAATTATTATAATTATTACATTTTTAAAAAAAAAAATAGAGAAAAGAGAATGGTTATCTAAGATAGGCACTCTCTTTATATGTAGCTACAGATCGCCTACCACAAGATCACAGCTTTGTATTTCTTTGTTTAGTATTTATTTTATACACAAAATACAAAGCTTTTATCATAGATAGGCGCTCTATATTCTATTTGATATAGAACGCCTATTGGAGGCATTCTATAAATGTTATAGGGCACCCCCTCAAAAGAGCGCCTTAGTGGCGTTCTCTATTCCCTGTTTTAGGCGTTCTCTATTCCTTATTTTGTGGTAGTGTTTTGAAGAATTGACTCAGAGGTTAAGTCTTCTGTTTCTGCGGGCTTAGGGTTTTTAAGTTAGAGGATGAGGTGGGTTTGGCTTGTGTTTCTTTAAAGGCTACTAACGGAAGTGAAGAGACCTCTTCCTATTCAGAGTGATGAGTGTATTGAGATTTTTCAGAAGAGCTAATGGAAGTAATGATGGCCATGGTTATCTCTCGAGGGTTTTAGGAAGGTTGTACAAATTTTTCACAGTGGGCAAATTTTTAGGAAGGTTCAATTTATTTTCCAAATTCATTTAAACTGGATGTTTTACAGAAAATCTTTTTCTTTCTAAATTCATTTAATTTTCAAAAATATTTTCTGAAAATAAAACATGTAATTTATAGAACACGCTTACTACACACATGCAATGTAAATTACTAATTACTTATGAAATTAATTGTACAGTGAACTAACCTCTAGTAATCAACAACGGTGACACTTCATATATGTTTATCACACCATGATTGTGCTAAATGCTCTTTTTGCTCTATTTAAATTATTTTTGACTTTGCCATATCTTGGAACTTCAGACGCAATCAATTCTGCTTGATCATCCCAAGTTCTAGTCTCAATTTCTTAAACCTTTCTCTTTCAAGGCTTTTTTAGAATATCTGTAATTTGATTTTCTGTTTGACAAAATTCTAACTTAATATTCCCTTGCTCCATATTGTCTTTTAGGAAGTGATGCCTAATGTGGATGTGTTTTGGCTTTGAGTGTTGGATCGGATCTTTAGAAATACATATAGCACTGGTATTATCACAGTAAATTGGAACACATTCAAATATAATTCCAAAATCTCTAACCTGTTGCTTTATCCATAGAACTTGTGAGAAACATGTTGCTGCTGCCACATACTTAGCTTCAGCTGTAGATAATGCAACTGTGTTTTGCTTCTTGGAACCCCAAGAAACTAAGCTAGGTCTTAAAAACTGTACCGTACTTGAAGTACTTTTTCTATTAACCAAATCACCCACATAGTCAGCATCAATAAAGCCATTTAACTCGAAAGAATCACTTCTAGGATAGAAGAGACTAAAGTAATCAGTTCCTTTCAAGTATTGAAGGACTTTCTTTATTGGTATCAGGTTGGATTCCTTTGGATTTGCTTGGAACCTGGCACATAGACCTACACTAAAAGATATGTCAGGTCTACTTGAAAGGAAAGTAGAGAGTCAATCATACCTCAATACATTGTTTGATCTATGCAAGTTCCAGTTGGATTTTCATCCAACCTAGTTCCAATACCCATAGGAGTCTTATTGGTTTTTGCATTGTCCATCTTGTATTTCTTGATCAGTTCTTTAATATATTTTTGTTGATGGATCATGATTCCTTCTTCTGTTTGTTTGATTTGCAAACCGAGGAATAAGTTTAACTCTCCCATCATACTCCTTTCAAATTCTCCACTCATTAAGTCAGCAAAATACTTGCACAAAGGTTCATTAAATTAGTTGCACCAAATAGAATATCATCAACATAAATCTGTACAACTAATATATCAGTTCCATTTGATTTTAAAAACAATGTTTTATCAATTTTACCACATTTAAAACAATGTTTCAATAGGAACTTAGATAATCTCTCATACCATGCTCTAGAAAATTGCTTCAACCCATAAAGAGCTTTGTTAAGCTTATAGACGTGGTTTGGGAACTGTGGATTCTCAAATCCAGAAGGCTGTTCCACATAGACTTCCTCATCAAGAAATCCATTTAAAAATGCTCATTTAACATCCATCTGGTGAAGCCTAAATCCCATATAAGCAGCAAAAGCAATAAGTAAGCGTATAGCCTTTAACCTGGCTACAGGAGCAAATGTTTCTTCATAATCAATTCCTTCTTGTTGATTGAACCCTTGTACAACAAGTCTAGCTTTGTTCCTAACAATAATACCATGCTCATCCAGCTTGTTCCTAAACACCCATTTTAAACCGATTGTCTTCTTCTTGTTAGGTTTAGGTTCCAGATGCCAAACTTTGTTTCTTTCAAACTCATTAAGTTCAGCTTGCATAGCATTAGTCCATTCAGCGTCAGTTAAAGCTTCAACTTAGTTCTTAGGTTCCATCGATGAAAGGAACGTATAGAATGCACAGAAGTTCCTAAGCTAAGATCTGGTCTGAGTTCCTTTTATGATATCGCTCATGATTGCATCCACTGGATGTGACTTCTAATGTTTCTAAGGTTTTGGTGTGAAGAATTTAATTGGATACAATCTTTCTTCATTGTTGTTGGCTGGTTCTTCAGTAGGAACTTCAAGTTGATTCTCAGTTTGAACTTCTTCAGGAACTTCCTCATTTGCTTCATTCTGTTCAGGGTTTTGTGGAGTTCCTTTTGCATTGTCCAATGTAGGTGCTTCATTTGCTTCTATATTTGCTTCATTTTCAACCAGCTGCTTCTGTAATGATGTTGATTCCTCATTTGGATCTTGCTTGCGTACAAGTCCAATTTCATTCAAAATCATCATCACAATCCTGTACATCAATAAATTGTTCAGTTTCATCAAATATCACATGCATAGATTCCTCAACACACATTTTTCTCTTATTATTAACTCTATAAGCTTTACTATTTTAGATATATCCTAGGAAAACTTCCTCATCACTCCCTTCATCATACTTTCCCAAGTTCCTTTTACCATTATTATGAACAAAACACTTACAACCAAAAGATCTAAGATAAGAAATATTGGGGTTTCTCCCTTCAATAAATTCATAGGGAGTTTTGTTGGTGATGGCTCTAACAGATACTCTGTTGAGAATATAGCATGCTATGTTCACTGCTTCTGTCTAGAAGTTCCTAGGCAATCTACTTGAAATAAGTATAGTTCTTTCCATGTGTTCAAGGCTTGTATTCTTGCGTTCCACAATAACATTTTGCTGTGGAGTTCTAGGTGTAGAGAAGTTGTGATCCATTCCATGTTCTATATAGAATTCATCAAACATGGAGTTTTCAAATTCAGTACCATGGTCTGGTTTGAGATATACCAGTGGGTTACCTATTCTTGTTTTTTGTTTCTTCACAAAGGCAACAAACTCACCAAACGTTTCATTTTTGCTAACAAGAAATAATACCAAACTATACCTTGAATAGTCATTAACAATAACCATAACATATTTCTTACCACTTCTACTTTAGATCCTCATTAGACCACAGAGATCCATATGAATAAGTTCCAAAGGTCTTTTGATACTTACCATCTTTTTAGATTTAAAAGAAATTTGATTCTGTTTTCCTCTAACACAAGCATCACATACTTTGTCATATGTGAACTTAATGCAAGGAAGTCCTTCCACTAATTCCTTTGATCTAAGTTTATCAAGTAGAGTAAAAACTGCATGACCAAATCTGTTTTTCCATGATAGAGGATCATCCTCAATAACACTAAGACATGTCAAACTGTTATTAGGAACCTCATTAAGATCCACAACATATGTGTTCCCTTTACGAGTTCCTTCTAAGATTATGTTCCCAGTGTTATTGTGGATGATTTTGCACTTATTAGAAGTAAAGCTAATAGAGTTACCTTTGTCACAAAATTGTGAAATACTTAACAAGTTGTGTTTGAGACCCTCGACTAGAAATACATTATCAATAGCATGGGAACTTGACCTTCCTACTTTACCAATATCAACTATATCGCCTTTCATATTGTCACTAAAGGTCACAGTCCCACCATAATAGGCTTCTAGTGTGAGAAATCTAGATTTGTCTCCAGTCATGTGCTTAGAACAACCATTGTCGAGGTACCAAGTGTTGTTCCCCCTTACTGGAACCTGCATGAAGAATCAAACGTTAGTGTCAGGAACCCAGGTTTCCTTAGGTTCATATGTCGCTGGAGTGGGATTATTTTTCATAACCCAAATCTGTTCTACGAAATTTTCATTCTTCTGTGTACTCTTTTCTTTCTTAGGACATTTAACCTACTTATGTCCTGTATTACCACAGAAGTAACAAACAATACTTATAAGCAAATTAACATACTTCTTTTCCTTCTAGAATTTCCTTATAAAACCTAAACCCTCTATTCTTTTAGTTTGAGCATTAGTTATCCAGTCAGGAAGTGAACTCTATACTCTATGGGTTGTTTACCTTTTCTAACCTTCTCAAGTTCCCTCTCAAGTCTACCTTTCTCCATTCTTTCATTCTCCAAATCTGATTTCAGTTTTTCAAAATTTGGAAATTGAGAAAGAGGAGGAACTTCACAGTTAGGAGTATCAATACTAACTTTTAACAAAGATAGTTCCACATTTAAAAGTATGTTATCTAGTTTTAATCTTTCTATAGTCTCTTATAAAATAATATCATCATCAAAAAGACTAAATAACCTTTATTGAATGTTAAACTTCATATTATCCACCCTCTCACTATTTTCTCTGTAAGTAGTTAAAGCTTTGTAACTTTCCTATTTAGCTCTATGTAATTCTTTAAGTTCCTCTTGAATATCTAAAACAGCACATATTAGTTTCTCTTTTAAAAAATGTCTTAATTCATTTTTAGAAAACTATACCTCAGCCTCAAGTTCCTTTAGTTTGGCCTTTTCATCAGTTTTGTCCATTAGACATAGATGCGCAGTTTCTTCACGAGGTTGGTCTTTTTCTTCTTCTGAATATGTGTCTCCCCAGGAAGCTAGCATTGCCTTCTTCACATTGTCCTTAGTGAAGTATGTCTTTTAGACTCTAGAATCCTTGGATTGCTCCTTTCCTTTAGTCTTTCCTTCCTTAAGTGGACACTCCTTAATGAAATGATCTTTTGCCCTACACTTGAAACAGGTAGTGTCTCCGGAACTTGTGAACTTCTTGTTCCTATCAAATTTCCTGTTATTCATCATCTTTTTAAACCTCCTAACTAGCATTGCCATTTCTTCTTCATCAACTTCTGAGTCCTCAGAAACTTGAGCCTTTAGAGCAAGGCTTTTATTCTTTGAACTTTTAGTGTTGGAACTCAAATGTAGTTCATGAGCCATCAACGATCCTACTAGTTGTTCCATAATGAACTTGGTGAAATCCTTTGCTTCCTGCATTGTAGTAACTTTGGATCTCTAGCGTTCATCATGTGGAATGCTTCTTAAGATCTTTCTAGCCTGTTCATCAATAGGAATATACCTGCCAAAGGAACTCAATTCATTAATTAAATCATTAAACCTAGTGAACATTTGTTCTATGGTTTCCTTTGACTGCATTTCAAACCTTTCAAATCTAGAAATCAATCGATCGATTTTAGAACGTTTTACCTCATTTGTACCTTCATGAGTTACCTCCAGTAGATCACAAATCTGCCATGATACGGATATGTTCATGTGGTCAAAGTCCACAATGTAAATACTTTATTACTAAAACATTCAATTTAAGTTTCTGATAATACTCTTTATCATAATAAGAAATAAGTTTGGGAACTACCTCATTTTTATCATTGGTTGAAGTTACCTCAAAATCACTAGGTTTATCTTCAATTACTCGCCAAACCTGATAATTTTCAGCCTTGATAAATATCTCCATTTTGTTCTTCCAGTAGGTGAAAAACTTACCATTGAACATAGGTGGACGTTGGGTAGAATACCCTTCTTCAAGTTTCTCCTTGTAGTTCATCTCTCCTTAGGAACTTACTCAGCAAAGTTGTCTGCTTACACGTGAGAACCTTGCTCTGATACCAATTGGATTTACTCGTCTACTTCGCAACTTTGGATTTACTCGTACTATTACAATACTACTTCGCAACTTTTCACTCAAAGCTCACACAACTGTATGCAATATAAATTTCACACTTACACTCAATAACCCAACCAATACAGAATATAAAAATCCTAGAATATGTTAGGTAAGCAATGCATGAAACCCGAAAACTAATATGACAAGATTAAAAGCTTGGCAAACTTACACAAATTAAGCTCAGAGATTTCTTCACGCATAAACTCAAAAAAACCTTATGAACACTACAAGAAAATAACCTTTTCATAGCGATTATTTTAACCTTTAGTATCGATTGTAATTGCAATAAAAATTTTTCCCAACGAATGGTCATTCGATATAATATCCCATGTTGTCTTAGCGTTTAGTAGTGGTTTTCAATATCGCTGGGGTTGGCCTCAATAATCGATACGAAAAACTCCATCCAATCGTGGTGATTATTGTACCAATTACAATCGCTATAAATGTTAAACTCATTTTTTAAAAAAGAACATGCGTATTATCTTTACAAGATTCGAACTTGCAACCTCAAAATTTTGTATTAAATGTTTCACCAATATGCTATGACATATTTTATGTATTTTTGTCAAACAATATTTATATATCTAGTGTTGAAAAGGATTTTCGTATCAATTTTTAGGATTTAGTGGCGATTGTAAATGATACGATTTCTCAAAATTATATAAATGTGTAAAAATAGTGTGGATATGTATTATTATGTTTTCCGTATCGATTTATATGGGAAAACCATGGCGATTGTAAAAATGATACGATATCCTTAATTATATCACAAACATACTTGCATATTGTAGCGAATGTACAATCGCTACGAAATAATCGCTACGAAAAGAGATTTTTCTTGTAGTGGAAATGTGATCACTACTATTTATACAAGATTAACTCGTATAGCAAGTAGGGTTTTTCAAAAGATAAATAAGTTAATTTGACTAAATCACAAAACATAGTTTTACGTTAATCATTTTGAATAAAATCTTTTTGGAAAAACAAGATAATGAAAGATTTAACAAAAAGAATAATATCTTTTTGTTAAACAGATTTTAAGAAATAAAATCGATTAGAAAATCTTTACTTAAAATCTATCTTTTATCTTTACCGTTTTATGTAGATTTTCCGAGCAGTTTGTCACGCTTTTAATAATTTTTGTGCATATCTACTTAACATATTTAGCAATAAATGTAGAAGATAAAATCTTAACTAAATAAATATTGCTAAATGTGGACTACTTAGGCTTCACGTAAACCAGGTCACCAAGTTCCTGCTGTCACTTTTGCTCCAGTCTTCAACTGGAACTTCGCAGACTAAGTTCTCTCCAGAACTTACTATCTTCAGCTTGTTATCTCCAAGTTCCTGTCAGGGAACATTCCTGTTAACGAACTTAGTTCTTCTTAGAGAACTTTTCTTCTATTTTGACTAACTTTTCTTCAAAGGCCTCTTCACATCTTCTTAGCTAGGGTTACTCTTCCACCACCAAAGTCTACTTCATATGTACTACTCAAACACTATTAAACCTTTATGAGTTGAGTTTGCTTTAGTTTAAGTTCATCATCTTCAAAACCTTAAAGCTTCAACAATTTCCCTATATTTTCATAACCACCATCACCGGTAAAAAATATTCCGGTGAAGAGAGTGAAAATATGGGCTCCGATGAGTCAAACCTGGCTTTACTCCAAATTCTTGTCAACAAATGTGCCAAGTTAGAAGCATGTCAAGCCAATCTCAGATCAAAGCTTCACCAAGTCGTTAAACATGATACCAATAGTTATTCAAATATTAAGACTGATAATATTCTGAGAAGTGAACACGGTGTGACGTCATTTTCCGGTGTGATAACGTTTCCTGATAGCTTCAGGGATAGTAATCCATATAATCATGTGCTTTAGTTGATTAATCATGTGGTTTACGTGACTTCGCCTGCTTCAGGGGAAATCGTTTTCTTGTATTTTCATTGACTTTTTTTTTTTTTTGAGGTTTAATTTGTTTTATTGTTTTGATTATTGTAACATAACATTAGGATTGGAGTGTGGATGTTTGAATTGTTTTTGTGTTTCTAAATTTGGGTATTGTTTGAAATTAGGCAATTATATAGAGTATTATATTAGTGATTTTTTTTTCTATATTTGTGTTGTATTCTATATTATATTGGATTAATTTTAGATTTTCAGGGCTAGAAATGAATGTTTTTGTAGTCAACGACTTCGATGTTGTATTTGAGTGTTTCAGCTTGGCAATAAGTATACATCTTTGGTGTAGCTGATTAATGTTATGCTTTTATTGGTGTGGAAATCTAACTAGGATTGATTTTTCGAGTTTTCCGATTGTACTATCACTAAGATATAATTTTAGAATATATGGATGAAGAGTGCTAGTTACTAATTGAAGGAAGTATTAAATTTTAGATTTGACATATATGAATTTATAACATAAGGTTTTGGACACTTTTTTTGATGTTAAGGAGTGCTAGTTACTAGTTGAATGAAGAATTCAAGGGACTCAATACTATTCAAGCCTTAAGTCTTTGGCAATGGCATTTCAGTTAACTGTTATACATGCATTTGTTGTGTTACTCGTGTTCCTGGTAAAGGGGAACAAATTTATCTAATGCGAATAAAGGTGCTTATATGTGTGTATTATTTTAAAAAGCACTGCAGCAGCTGAAATTCTTCTACTTTGACTACCATAAGTCTTTAGTTCATAAAATCTACTGTACTTTTTAATGGTCTCATAAATTTAAGTCATATAGACATGCAATACTGTGTAACAGGAACCATGCTGTACAAAAGCTTTATGGACGGAAGGACTATGAAGCAATAGGGAGACGTTTTTCGGAGCTTATTATAGAAGTAGAGTACTTTCCATAAATCGAGAAAAATCAGGGAAAAGTTGCGCTTTGGCCATTCATGGTCAGATCAGTTCCCTTTTAAAAAGAGGTCCGGTGAAGTTTTTATGGCGCTAGTAACATGAGAGCCCGTTATATGAGGATGGGGAGCTTGTTGGTGTTGTTACTGTTTCAAGTGATGAAGCTGTTTTTAATAGCATTAGATCAAACCAACCTAGTGTACCACGAGGTAACATGAAAAGAATCAGTGGCAGCAAAGACCACAGATTGCATCAGTGCCACAGATGGCTTCTTCTATTACGGATCTGGTGCTTATATGTTACTACAACATACCCTTTTTCTTCATTCCTTGTTTTCTCTTGTTCTAGTTGTTGAAAGAGTGATGATGTGACTAATTAGGCCTCAAAGGTCCTTGGGCGTATGTGTGGAGATGACACTTCCAGAGATGGAGAGGGATTTGTTTCGGAAACTGAAGATATTAATCTAGATAAGAAGGAAGCTGATGTATATGTACTTATCTTGTCAATATCATGCGTCTATAATGATGATGCTGATATGTATATTTACATTTTCTGCTAATCTTTAAGGGGAGATTCTTGTTTGTAGATATCTAAGAATACAGACAAAGGTAAAAGCTCTCATGAAGAGGAATCTGTGATGGCTCAACTTGTAAAATTGGTACACCATTGCCCCCCTTTTTTATACTTATTTTAGCCATTAGAGTATTATTCTGATAGTGTTTTGCCAACATATTGGCCTTAGAACTTCAGAAACTTATTGGTTCATGTGTGGATAATTTCAGTGTTTGTGGAAATGTCGGTTACTTCACTTCTACATGTCTAATCAATTATACAAGCATTACACATATCTAGGGGGTGCACACTGCACGATCTAAACCCTTGTGTTTATGATTGTGCTGGCAGCGAGTCGTGAATCTTATAAGTTAGTATGTCTGTGAACCATGCTCGTAGCTGTCCGACACAGTTCACCTGCTCACTTTCTGCAATGCTGCTCTCCTCCGGGACTTCCACCATGATTGTCCTTTTGAGGCTCTACGGGGTGGAATTGGCTAGCTTTGATAATGCTTCAGTTTGGTAATTTTCCGCTCCGGGGACCAGGTCTATATGGAAATGCATTAGTTGAGCCAGTAGTTCTTTCACCTTTTTTGTGTATCTTAGCATCGTGGGCTCTCTAGCTTCATACAACCCCTTCAGTTGACTGGCGACTAACTAAGAGTCAGTCTGCAGATGCACTTTTTTTTCTCTAGCTGCAATGCTCATTCGCAGGCCTGCCAAAGTTGCCTCGTACTCTGCCTCATTGTTTGATGCCTTAAATTTGAACTTGATGGCGTATTCAAATACATTTCCCTCTGGCGATGTTATTATGATTCCTGCTCCGCTCCATATTTGAGCAGAAGATCCATCCACAACCACTTCAAACTCATACTTAGAGAGCTCAATTTCCCACTTCAAGAGCCTGCCCGAAGCATCCATTTTCTGCAAGGCTTTCTCTATTGGGTGATTTGTAAGAATTCATATTGTGTGCGCGTCAAAGTAAGGTTTCATCTTCCTTGTTGTGGTTACCACTGCAAAAGCCAACTTCTCTACCAGAGGGTCTCAGCTATGCCTCAATCAGCACGTGGCTCACAAAGTATACTGACCTCTGGTGTTTTTGTCTTTCTACCAGGAGAACTGACGCAATTATTTAAATTGAGGCGGAGGATATACAGTTGTAGCTTTTCGCTTAGTTCTAAGATGATCATGGTTGGGAGCTTGGTTAAATGCTCCTTAATACCCTCGAAAGCTTTTCCCTTTTAGCAGCTGGTATAATTGTAGGGCTTTGTCAGCCAACTTGCTGATGAATCGAGTCAGCGCTGCCATCTTTCCTATTAATCGCATGATTTCCTTGGTGCACTTAGGCTCGAGAGGCTCAAGATTGCCTCCACTTTCTCCGGGTTTGCATCGATACCCTCTCACTGATCAAGAAACCTAGAAAATTCCCAGAGCTTACCCTAAAAACACATTTCTTTTGGGTTAATCTTTATATTATATTTGTTCAGGGTGGCGAATGTTTCTTCCAAGTCCATATATGCCCTGCCTAAGCGTGACGCTCTTGACAATTGAGTCGTCAACGTATACTTTAACATTCTCTCCCTTCTGGTGCATGAACACCCTATCCATTGTCTTCTAAAAAGTAGCGCCAACATTCTTCAGCCCGAGGGCATAGTTATGTAATTGTACACTCCCCCTTCGGTGATGAATGCGGTCTTCTGCTTGTCTGGCTTGTGTAGGCTGATTTGATGGTACCCTGACAAGACGTCCATGAAACTTAGCAGGGCGTGGCTATTGGTTGAGTCCACCAATTGGTCGATCCGTGGCAGTGGGTAGCAGTCTTTTAGGCATGCTTTGTTGAGATATGTGAAATCAACGCACATCCTCCATTGGCGTTTACCTGTTGACCATGACCACATTAGCTAACCACTCTGGGTAATCATAAGGTTCAATGAATCCTGCTTCTAAAAGCTTATCTACCTCCTCCTAGATTTCTTGATTTTTCTCTTTGGGGAAACTTCGTTTGTTCTGCCTGACCAGCTTAATGCCCTCTTTCACGTTCAGCCTGTGAACCATGACTGCGGGGTCAATTCTGGGCATCTCATCTACTGAAAATGCGAAGATATCCTTATTCTTCCTTAGCAACTCTATGAGGTGCACTCCTACCCCACGATCAATGTCTTTTCCAATTTTTTTTGTCCTAGAATTGTCACCTTTTGTGACCTCGACAGTCACGTGCTCCTGTTGGGGAGTGGCCTAGATATCTCTTCTTTTGTGGGCTCGAAGTTTTTCATAGCTAACTTATGCTTGTTCTTCTCCTTGTGATACTCTTCACGCTTTCTCTTCCTTGATTTCCTCTTAGCTTGCTTAGCGGACCTTGGCTCTAAGCCTAATTGTTGCCTGATCCCACTAGGCTTTTTTAGGGCGGTTATGTAACATTGTTGAGATGTTTAATAAATCACCCTAAGTTTCGCTCATCGCCCTTCATTGGTCATGTATGCCATGGTGATAGACTCCCCTTCACCCTATCGTGCGGATGAGCGGTCTTCCCATAATCACATTGTAGGGTGAACGGTAGTTTATCACCAAGAACTCTGCCCGAACATCACGTCTTCTTAACCTTTCTACTCAAACTAAAAGTCCAATTAAGCCCCCTGGTATTAACCCAGATCTGTTGAACCCGGTGACTTCATAACTCACCCTTTTCATGTCTTTCTTGTCTAGCTTCAGTTCCTTGAACACGCTGATATATATGATGTTGGCTCAGCTGCCACCATCTATTAGTACTCTGTCCACCTCCAACTTGCGATTCTCATTGTCACTACCATAGGGTCATCATGAGGGTAGACAATGCCTTTTTGGTCATACTCATCAAATGTAGCTCGTAGCTGCGGGGGAAGAGGCGGCCACTGGCGTTTCTCACTGTAATTGATCTAGTAAATCATTGCTCACAGGTTAGCTCGTGATTTATACACGGTCCCACCATGCAGTGGTCCTTTATTGATTACATATACTCGGCCCTCTGGCTTGCTGTATCGGTCTCTACCCTCAGCTTTACCTCGATGACCTCCTCTACGGTCATGGCCAAACCTATCTTCTTCTCTTCTCCTAGAAGGTTAAGAGTGTTGCTTGAACTGATTTAGATATCCCCTTCGAACTAAGTCCTCTATATTATCTTTCAAGTGGGTGCATTCAGTAATGGTATGGCCGTGGTCCTTGTGGAAATCACACCACTTACTCGAGTCGCGATTTATGTTCACCATCCTTGGCAGCCTCTGCCATTTGTTATCAGCTTTGTTCACGCTGAAAATATGGAATCTCAAATGAGTGAGCAAGGTATAGTGGTCAAACCTTCCCAGTCTACCTCCTCATTTCTAATCCAACCTTTTCAGCCCAACCCTCTGTTTGCGTCCCTCCAACCTTAATCAGCTCTGTAAGACTGGTCTACCATGGATGTATTGTCGGTCCGGGTGACTTCTTCTCGCTTAACTGGGTCAATGGGCGCTTCCTGTTCAGCATGACTATCCGTTTTGTCTGCTTTTATGAACTAATGCGCTTTTCCCAGCGCTTCATCTAGTGTTTTGAGGCTCTTGCACCCCATGTACACACTGAATGGCGATTCAGGTAACAAGCTGCTCTGCATTGATAACAACGTTAACTCCTGACTCATATTTAGGATGGTTGTTGCTTCCTTGTTAAACCTGGTGATGAACTCTCTTTGAGGTTCATCTTTTCCTTGAACCAGCAACATCAGCTCGGTGGTCATTTTGGTTTGATCCACCAAGGTGACGAAGTGCTCCATGAACATCCTTTTCAGCTGGTTGTAAGAGTATACACACCCTTTTTTAGTGGCTCCGTACAACTCTGGTGCCAACCCATACAAGGTTGGTTGAAAGGCTGAAGGTTCAATGGGCACTCAAGAGGGGGGGGGGGGTGAATTGAGTGTTAAGTAATCGTTAGCGATTTTTGCTTCTTTTCGGATTATGTGTAAGGAACCAGTTGTGCTGGTTCCCTTATGCAGCGGAATAAAACAAAGCAATAAAGAACACCACAGATTTAACGAGGTTCAGCCAACTCTGGCCTACGTCCTCCTATCCTAAGTCCTTTATTAATCTACTCCGAAAAATAAAGACAAAGAACACTCTACTGTTTCCCTACTCCGGGAACCAGTAAACCCCACACTCTACTCCGAATGTGCTCTAAACTTACCCTCGTAAGTTCCTAGTGTGTTTGAACTCACAAACACTCACCAAGTCTTCAACCCCTCTGTCAAAGACTTAATACAAGATCAAGAAATCTCTAATGATCTAACTCTCAAAAGTCAAATAGAGAAAAACGTTAAAACACTATTATGCTCTTGTGTATCACTTAATAATTGAATTAGTGCTTTTAGCTCTCAAAAATAAAACTCTATTAAAATGCGTGAGAGCCGTATCTGATTATTCAGAATAAGATGTATTTTATAGGTTAGTTAGCTAAACCCTAGTTACCTTAAATCATGCATATAAGATATATACGATTTATGGTAAGTATTTATCTTAATTGATTTGATCACAAGATAAAATCAATTTAAGATAAAATACTTCCTAGTTTTTAGCTAACCAAAAATATCATCTTTATTCTTAGCTGCTTGGATATATTTTAAATCAATATTTTTCGGAAAATATCTTTTTATAAAATCTTTGTAAAAACGACAGCTTGAATAATCTGTTCAGTTGACCTGGTTCCCTGGCCTGGTTCCCTGAACTGAATATGTTATGAAATTTGTTCCAAAACCTTGTACCAAATTTCATAACGATATTTAATATACTAAAAGCACTTTATATACTCAATTATATAAGTTATACTACGGAGCATTTACATGAAGTTCCTAAATAACTCTTTGAGTGTAGTCTTCCTTCATGCATTCGTTAAGTCTTGAAAGCTTCCATGAATGAACTCAATTATTGACCAAAGGACCTTCCTTTAAGTTGATCGAAAATTCTTTCAAGCTTCCAGTCTTAGAAATCAACTTAGATACTGCACATTCAACAAAGTTAATGTACAATACTAAATAAGTAACTGCCTTTCATAAAAGCAGTTTGAGAAAACAGTTTATACTGGTTTCCTACCAGTGCATAGCTCATTCATCATCTAACTGTTCCCTGTATAAAGATAAGTTAGTTCAACAAATATCTCATATAAGTAATAACTTATCTAGGGAAACAGTGTTCTATTTTAGCTGGTTCCCCCAACTGTATTGAACACTTTCAAAGACCTGTTTCCCTTAGCTGTTTGTCATCATTCAAAACTATCAATCAAAACCTAAGGGACTCAACAAATTCCCCCTTTTTGATGATGACAAACATTTGAAGTTTCTGCACCTGTGAACATACTCAAAAGAAAGTAGTCAAAAACTTCAAGGACTCAAGACTCAATGGAACAAGTCAGTTAAGCCAACTGGTTCCCTAAACAGAAACAAAAAATAAAATAAAGTCAAAGTAAAAGTAAAAAAGACTCAAAAACGACTCAATCTAAACTAGTAAAGACTATAGGCTTCAACTTCAACTATTTTCCCCCTTTTGGCATCATTAAAAAGATATGCAAAAGTAGCCTCTTATGCATAAAGTAACGTGCTAAACCATCCAATGGCATCAACCATTATACAAATAAAGTGCTGCAAAAGAAGGTCAGATTAGTCAAAGTAAAGCCATGCCAACAATAAAGATCATAGTTTAATACAAACCATCAAAAGTAAACGATAGAGCCCAAATCCATATCAAAACAAATTCATGGATTGGGAGGAATAAAAACAGTCCAACAGAATCAGTTATTCAGAATATAATATAATAAAGGTAGGCTAAATGAAAAAGAAAACAGATTCAATCATCATCATCATTTTCATCATCTTCTTCCTCTTCTTCAGTGTTAGCCTCCTCAACTGCTTCATCCTGATTCTCCTCCTCTTCATTGTCATCTTCCTGCTGGTCTGTTTGCTGTTCCTCCCCAACTTGTTCCTTCTCAATTCCAGAACTACCAGCAACCTGTTTCTCTAACTTGCTCATCCTCATAATAAACGAAGTAGATAAACTTTCCACTAAGGTCACTAACTTGCTAAGCTGATCCCCTACAGCACTCATCTTCTCTTCCTGACTCTCCAGCCTCTTAAGAATAACCTTCTGACCTGCTGGTTCCTCTGCCTTCTGTTTCTTCTTGGCAGGCTTAGGAGTCTCTACTGGTTCCTCCTCCCTAAACTTCAACACCCCAGCACTTATGATCAACCCCTTTTGTTTCAGAATACCTTTGGTAAACACTATTACAGGAGTAGTTGATCCACTAAGAGAAACATTATTCTCTTTAAGAAGCTTAGTTATGTAAGAACCATAAGGAAGAGAATGGTGGGAGGAATTATAGCAATTCATCATATGGTTTATCATTAGGGAAGGGAGATTTATCTTAATCTTATTCATCAGCAAATATATAAGCACCATTTCCATGATGCGCACAAAACCCCTACCTTGTGCTCGAGGAATAATCATCTTGTTACACAGAGAATGAAGAACCAGCATCACTGGTTCCTTCAAGCTACCAGTTTTAAAAGTTCCAGCTTTCTTTGGAACTTTCCCTCCAAACACAAAGTCATGCACTTCATCTGGACTGACCCCAATAAGTGTGGGCCATCCATCTCCAGAATACTCATCAAAACCATCTCTGGGTATATTCAACAACCCAGCCAAACTTGCAACAGACACATTTACTTCAACATCATTCACAGCTGATCCTAACGACCTATCCACCATTTGTTTCAAATTTATATAAAACTTTCTAACACCATCAATATTAGCATCACAGACATCAAACAAAGCCATCCAACCTTGATATTCTAACAACTCTTTCACATCACTTAAGACACTTTCATCAAAATAACCAACTTCTGTTTTACAACCAGATAGCACTACCCTAGAACCTAAATCAGTCATACCAACAGATGGAGATTCTACTGACATACCTCTTGTAGACTTCCGTGCTGTTCTCTTTCGTTTGGTACCAGCAGAATCCATCGATTGTTCCTCCACTACTACTTCGCCAATGTTTTTCAGGGAAGACCTAGTCACTCTGCTGTGAACCAAGGGTTTTGAAGTCCCCTTTTTCTGCCCAATAATCTGTAGATCCGCTTCTTCACTTCTAACTTCCTCCTCTTCCCTTTCTCCAACAGTATTGAAGAATTCTTCAGCGCTTTTGGGCTGGTCCCCCTGAGATGAGGAAGGTTCTTTGATGATGGAATCATCAGCCTCAGGGGTTTTGGGTAAAGGTGCATTTTTGGGAGGTGAAGGTGAGGGATATTTAGAAGATGGAGACGGAGTTGGTGATGGGTTCTTTGTGGTAGTAGGAAGTGAATTGCTCGATAAAGTCGGAGCAGGGTTAGTTTCAGTGATGGTGGTCTCCTTCAATTGAGTGGACTCACTTGCTTGAGTCTTCTCCTTTCCTTTCTTAGCTGAAGCCTTGGCTGATTTCCTTACCATTGTAGCAAACAAGCTTCAAAATTTAGTAGGAATTTGAGAGAGATGAAAACGGAGTGAACAGTGATTAGGGTACCACTGTTGAACGAGAGAGAGGATGAATTCAATGATGATGTGATGTGAAACTGTATCAATGTGTTAGTGTGTATTTATATTAATTGCACAACATATGAATTCCAAAAACTAGCCGGTTGAGAATCAAAATAAACGGAAAAGATAATTTCAAAAATTGAAAATTTAAAATATTGTAATTATCTTTTTACCAAAAAAAAAAATCAACCAACTATAAATTAGGCAATTAAATATATTTGCCTCTTTGTAGGATAAGAATAACTGAAATAAGATAATTCTTTGCAAAAAGAAATTATCTTATAGTAATCTTCCAAAAATAAAATATTTTCGGATGACATATCAGAGCTGAACTGCTGTTTCCTCTTGCTGGTACCTGTACTGAACCAGTCATTCTATTCTCAGCATGTTTCAAAATAACTTCTCCTGTTCTTATACAACAATAATCCACTTAGGTTATTTACACAATATTTGTAAGTAAGCAACATAGTTATATACACAATCAGTACAAAAGCATACCTATTCTAGCCAATCATTGAAGGAAATAATTGAAGCCAACTTCTAAAATCTAACTAGACCTAAAAGGACTCTTAACCTACAAAAGGACTCTCTACATAAAGGCTTTGTGAAGATATCAGCTATTTGATCTTCACTTTTACAAAACAACATCTCCACCAATCCTTTTTCCACATTGTCTCTTAGAAAATGGTGTCTTATCTCAATGTGTTTGGTCTTGGAGTGTTGCACGGGGTTCTTTGAAATATTGATTGCACTAGTGTTATCACAAAAAATAGGAACACTTTTATAAATAACACCAAAATCTTTCAGCTGGTTCCTTATCCACAGTAGCTGGGAACAGCATGAAGCTGCAGCTATATATTCTGACTCTGCTGTGGATAGGGCCACTGAATTTTGCTTTTTAGAACCCCATGATATAAGACAAGAGCCAAGGAAGTGTGCCATACCTGATGTGCTCTTTCTATCAACTAGGAAACCAGCATAATCTGCATCTGTATATCCAATGAGATCAATGGTACTGCCTTTGGGGTACCACAAAAACAGATCTGCTGTTCCCACAAGATACCTAAGTATCCTTCTAACAGCCTTCAAGTGAGATTCCTTTGAATTGCTTTGAAACCTAGCACACAAACCAACAGAAAACACAATGTCAGGTCTACTAGCTGTTAGGTAAAGTAGAGAACCAATCATTCCTCTATAAAGCGTAGCTTCAACATTTTTTCCCTTAAGATCAGCATCCAACTTTGTGGATGTGGGAACAGGTGTATCATAAGCTTTGCTGTTCTCCATGCCAAACTTTTTCAGCAGCTCTTGTAAGTACTTTTGTTGATGAATCATTATACCATCATTTGTTTGCTTAATCTGCAGCCCTAGGAAGAACCCTAGTTCTCCCATCATACTCATTTTGAATTCACTCTGCATAAGATTTGCAAATTCATCACACAAAGTTTGATTAGTAGCACCAAATAAAATATCATCAACATAAATTTGTACTACAATCAAGTGTTTCCCCCTGGTTTTTATGAACAAGGTCTTGTCTACTGTTCCCCTCTTGTAATCATTTACCATCAAGAAATTGGACAGTCTTTCATACCAAGCCCTTGGAGCTTGTTTTAAGCCATATAATGCTTTATCCAACTTGTATACATGCTGGGGAAACAGTGCATCTTCAAAACCAGGTGGCTGCTCCACATATACTTCTTCCTTCAAATAGCCATTAAGGAAGGCAGTCTTCACATCCATCTGAAACAGCTTAAAATTCATGTGAGCAGCATAAGCAATTAAAATCCTAATAGCCTCTAGCCTAGCTACTGGTGCAAACGTCTCATCATAGTCAATTCCTTCTTGTTGATTGTACCCTTGCACCACTAGCCTTGCTTTGTTTCTGACTATAGTACCAAGGTCATCTAACTTGTTTCTAAAGACCCATCTAGTACCAATGACTGATCTTTCCTTTGGACGGGGAACCAGGTGCCAAACCTGGTTCCTCTGAAACTGATTTAGCTCATCTTGCATAGCTAGTACCCAATCAGGATCAGTCAATGCCATTTTATAGTCAGTAGGCTCTACATTAGACAGGAAAGAATAGAAGGCACAAAAGTTTTGAAAAACACTTCTTCTCGTTTGAATCCCCTTATTTATATCACTAATTATTTGATCAGTGGGATGAGAAGATTTATATCTAAAACTTTTGAAATTAAGATTGTTTTGTGCTTTCTCATTAAGTTGGGAACCAGCATGTTCATGAATCTCTTCTTCTTCTGAGGAGCCAGGAGGATTCACATTCATGCTGTTTCCTCTATCATTACTTACCTCAGGTTCAGGGGTGGTACCTTCTTCTGTTCCCCCTGAACTCATTACCTGTCTATTATTTGAGGAACCATCAGGACTTGGTTCCCCTTCAGAGTCCTCATTATCTTCATTTTCTTCTCTAGGCACTTCATCATTATCATCTGGTGGAGTATTTGGTAGGCCTAGATCTGCTTGCACTTCATCTGTGGGACCAGTATACTGGTTCCCCGTGAAATCCATCAATCCAATCACTTCATCAGGTTGTACCTGCGCAATCTCAGAAGACATGTTAAATTCATCAAAAATGACATGGACACTCTCCTCAACACAAAGAGTCCTTTTATTGAAGACTCTATATGCTTTGCTGTGAGAAGAGTATCCAAGAAAGATTCCCTCATCACTTCTAGGATCAAACTTATCAAGTTGATTCTTCCCATTATTATGCACATAACATTTACATCCAAAGACACGAAAGTATGTGATGTTGGGCTTTCGACCTTTAAGAAGTTCATAGGGAGTCTTATTTAACTTTGGTCTAATGAGACCTCTATTCAATATATAGCAAGCAGTGTCAACAGCTTCTCCCCAAAAACTCTTTAGGAGACCACTCTCAATGAGCATCGTCCTCGCCATCTCCTCAAGAGTTCTATTCTTCCTTTCTACAACACCATTTTATTGAGGTGTTCTAGGGGCTGAGAAGTTGTGATTAACTCCATTTTCCCTACAATAATCAATAAAGTTAGCATTATCAAATTCAGTACCATGGTCTGATCTTACCGAGACCAGCTTGTGGGTGAGCTGGTTCTCCACTTGTTTCACCAATGTTACCCATTCTTCAAACGTTTCATACTTTGTGTGTAACATCATTACCCAAGTGTACCTGGAATAATCATCAACCATAACACAGACATATCTATGACCTCTTCGACTTTGTACTCTCATGGGACCATAAAGTCAATGTGTACAAGTTCGAAGGGTCTGCTGGTACTCAAAACAGTTTTAGGCTTAAAAGAGATTTTGACCTGTTTCCCCCTTACACATTCAGAACAAACTTTATCAGCTTCATACTTAATGTTAGGAAGACCTACCACTAAGTCATGTGCTTTAAGTTTGTTTAGAAGTGTTAGGCTAGCATGTCCAAACCTCTTATGCCAAATCCATTGATTATTGTCAGAAACAGCTCTCAAACAGATGGACTTGTCTTGAGGGATTTTATCTAAGAAGGTGATGTAGACATCATGCTTCCTGGTTCCCTCACATACAAGTTCTCCTGTTTGTGAGTTAACTATGTGACATAGGTTGGCTTGAAACTCAACTCTATTACCTTTATCACATAATTGAGAAATACTCAAGAGATTATGTTGCAAGCCTTCAACATAATAAACATCATTTATTGCGTTAGAAAGTGTCTTACCAACCTTACCTAAACCAGTGATGGTTCCCTTGCTGTTATCCCCAAAGGTGACACTTCCTCCATCAAAGGCCACTAGTGAAAGGAATTGATCTTTATCCCCGGACATGTGTCTTGAGCAACCACTGTCCAAATACCAATAGGTGTCTCCCTTCACTCTAGCCTGCAAGAGTAAATCAAACATTAGTTTTAGGAACCCAAACACACTTGGGTCCCTTTTCAACAACATTAACATCTTGTTGATCCTTTCTTCTCCACACATACATTACACTCTTGCTGTTCTTATTAGCACTAATTTTCTTAGCTGGACATTCATGTATCTTATGTCCATTCTTACCACAATGAAAACACACGTGCATCTCTTTAGTCATGACATACTTACCTCGCTGATATTCTTTGATCCAGGTGGTTTCTCTGGGAGACCAGTTAGTCCTGGTTCTCTGTCTAGTATAACCAAGACCAAATTTTCCTTTGTTTCCTCCTGATGAAGTCAGATGGTCCAAGGTTCTTTGTGCATTCAGTAGCTTATCCACATGTCTATGACTGTCATGCAATTCCCTTTCTTTTGTTTCAAGTGTCTTAACTAACAACTCGTTTTTCTCTTTCAAAAACTCAAAGTTACTTTTTAAAGTTGCAAGTTGTAAGTTAAGATCTAAAACCATAGGGTCATTAGACATGTCAATAACTACTGATTGCTTTTCACTTTTTAGTTGATTAAATTCAGCATGTAACTTACAGATAGTACTTTCATATTCATTAATCATACTGCTGACTTCAATGCTGGTTCCAGTAGGAGAACCAGGGGGCTGAACAGCTTTAAGTGAAGCAATTTCTTTGTGAGAATTTTCTAAGTTGAAAGCCAATGTTTCAAAGGCCTTCAACAGAGAAGTTCTATTGCAAGAATTTGCTTTACTTATGACTGTTGAAAAATCAAGGACTTCACTAGTAGTTGATAAGTCTCTGGGGAACCAGGAGATCAAATCTTCTTCACCATCACTCGGATAGTCAAGTTCAGAAGATCTTGCCCTTCCTAGTTCTACCTTGCACTTGTCCAATTCAACTTCTAGTTCAGCAACTTGATTTTTCAAGTTATGTCAAACCATCTCTAGGTGATCACAACTAGCAATAGCAATTTTACATTCATTACGTTTTTCTTTTAATTCTCTTTTGCCAGTTATATAAGTTTCACCTAATTTATAGCATTCATCCAATAAAGAATCTATACAAGCGAGCATATTTTCTCTATCATATTCATGCATATCTATTCTAATTTGTTCAAGGTTTACCTTATGTTTTTGTAGTACATCCTTCTTAGCCATCAAGCATTTCTTGAATGTACTGGTTCCCCCTCTGGTTCCCGGACCAGTGCTGTTCTCCTTGATGTTTGTGAAAGCAGTTAAGCAAACATCAGAACTAGGTGTATCTTCCTCTTCATCAGATCCTGAGTCAGATTCTCCCCACATAGATGCTATCATGGCATTCTTGAAAGCCCTCTTATCTCCAGATTGAGATTGCTTGTCCTTCCATTTTGGACAATCACGAATGATGCGTCCTTTCTCACCACACTTGAAGCAACCTGAAGGTGAGGAAGAGTTAGATTTTTTTTGTATTTTTGAAATTCTTACCTTTGAAATTCCTCTTTTGATCACGAAGAGATCTTTCAAATCTTTTTGCAATCATGCTGATCTCATCTTCTTCTTCTTCTACTGTTCCCTTCAGTGCCATGCCTCTGGCTGGTTCCTTGTCAGACTTAGAGTCAATCAGCATCTCATGAGTCATAAGGGAACCAATAAGCTGTTCCAAAGACAAGGTTGACAGATCCTTTGCTTCATATACTGCTGTTACCTTAGCTGTCCATGTATCTGTTAAACTACGCAAAATTTTTCTCACAAGATCCTCATCAGAAAATTTTTTACCAAGTGATCTAAGATCATTAACAATAGTCATAAACCTACGAAAGCAATCATTGATTTTTTCATTTTTATTCATGGCAAACAATTCGTATTTAGACATGATTAAATCAATTTTAGATCGTTTTACCTCACTGGTTCCCTCAAACGCAAGTTCAAGGGTGTCCCATATCTCCTTAGCACTACTGCAACCAGAGATACGATTTGTTTCGGTCTCACCTATTGCTTGTTGTAGAATTGACATTGCCTTAGCGTTTTTCTCCAGCAACTTGTAATCAGCAGTGACCAATTCGCTATCCTTCTTGGGAACCTGTTTCCCATCAGCTTCTGTCTTGAGAATGATATTAGGACCATTTTTAACTACGAGCCAGCATTGATAATCAATACCCATGATAACATTCTGGATCCTGTTCTTCCACCAAGCATAATTATTTCCATTAAACTTTGGTGTCTTGTTGTCATAACCAATTGCACTTAATTCTTGAGTACTCATTCTTAACTCCTCTAGATGTTACTCTTTCGAGAAGCTTAGGCTCTGATACCAATTGAAGGTTCAATGGGCACTCAAGAGGGGGGGGGGGGGGGTGAATTGAGTGTTAAGTAATCGTTAGCGATTTTTGCTTCTTTTCGGATTATGTGTAAGGAACCAGTTGTGCTGGTTCCCTTATGCAGCGGAATAAAACAAAGCAATAAAGAACACCACAGATTTAACGAGGTTCAGCCAACTCTGGCCTACGTCCTCCTATCCTAAGTCCTTTATTAATCTACTCCGAAAAATAAAGACAAAGAACACTCTACTGTTTCCCTACTCCGGGAACCAGTAAACCCCACACTCTACTCCGAATGTGCTCTAAACTTACCCTCGTAAGTTCCTAGTGTGTTTGAACTCACAAACACTCACCAAGTCTTCAACCCCTCTGTCAAAGACTTAATACAAGATCAAGAACTCTCTAATGATCTAACTCTCAAAAGTCAAATAGAGAAAAACGTTAAAACACTATTATGCTCTTGTGTATCACTTAATAATTGAATTAGTGCTTTTAGCTCTCAAAAATAAAACTCTATTAAAATGCGTGAGAGCCGTATCTGATTATTCAGAATAAGATGTATTTTATAGGTTAGTTAGCTAAACCCTAGTTACCTTAAATCATGCATATAAGATATATACGATTTATGGTAAGTATTTATCTTAATTGATTTGATCACAAGATAAAATCAATTTAAGATAAAATACTTCCTAGTTTTTAGCTAACCAAAAATATCATCTTTATTCTTAGCTGCTTGGATATATTTTAAATCAATATTTTTCGGAAAATATCTTTTTATAAAATCTTTGTAAAAACGACAGCTTGAATAATCTGTTCAGTTGACCTGGTTCCCTGGCCTGGTTCCCTGAACTGAATATGTTATGAAATTTGTTCCAAAACCTTGTACCAAATTTCATAACGATATTTAATATACTAAAAGCACTTTATATACTCAATTATATAAGTTATACTACGGAGCATTTACATGAAGTTCCTAAATAACTCTTTGAGTGTAGTCTTCCTTCATGCATTCGTTAAGTCTTGAAAGCTTCCATGAATGAACTCAATTATTGACCAAAGGACCTTCCTTTAAGTTGATCAAAAATTCTTTCAAGCTTCCAGTCTTAGAAATCAACTTAGATACTGCACATTCAACAAAGTTAATGTACAATACTAAATAAGTAACTGCCTTTCATAAAAGCAGTTTGAGAAAACAGTTTATACTGGTTTCCTACCAGTTCATAGCTCATTCATCATCTAACTGTTCCCTGTATAAAGATAAGTTAGTTCAACAAATATCTCATATAAGTAATAACTTATCTAGGGAAACAGTGTTCTATTTTAGCTGGTTCCCCCAACTGTATTGAACACTTTCAAAGACCTGTTTCCCTTAGCTGTTTGTCATCATTCAAAACTATCAATCAAAACCTAAGGGACTCAACAAAGGCCTTGCACCAGACCGAGTCTGTCATGGTGTACAACACCATATGCTTTTCGAACGTCGACACATGGTTCTTAGGTGTGGTGGTTCCATTGTACTAGTAGTTGGGAATCTTTATTTTCTCTATCGGCTATTCCAGAATTTCCGTGCAAAATGGGGAATCATATGGAATGAACTGGTTCGCGCTCGTTTCTACTTGTCCAGACTTGGTCCTTCCTCAGAGGTCGGCAACCTACTACGAGTGACTCGTGTCTTTGGGCTGCCTCGTCTACACTCCATTCTCAATTCAAATTTCGAGCTTCTAGTTCCAACACCTTCTTCCTTAGTTAGACTAGCTCTTTTTACTTCGGGGTGAGAGTTATGGGCGTCGCCTTCTTCGCCGCTGGTTCCATAGCTACTGCTACTCGTGGCGAGCTTGTCCCCTTACCAAAATTGGTAAGGACTGCCGTCATTGCTGCCAACTGCTCCTTTTTGAACTTAAAGAGGTTCTGCAGAATAGCTGGCATGTTGACGGGCTGCGGTTTCTAGGTTACTAGTGTTAAGGTGATGGGTTTATTGTTTGTTCCTGTCAATGGAATTCCGAACATAAAATAAGAACTAGATCCTATATGGTCGGCTGGCTTTGCCGCCGCCTCAGTTGCAACAGACGTCGATCCAGTGGGATTAGATATTTGTTAGATGGTGGCTTTTGGTTTTTCAGTGGATCATTTTGGATCGCAATGATGGTGATTTTTGTGGTGTTTGGTTGGCGTCACTAACCTTACATACGGGTGTTGGAAAAAATTCCTCTCCGGCCATGGTGGTTTATCAACTAGTCCCTTGCTTTGCTAGTGAACCTCAGATTAGATGATCCATCCCCTCCTTCTAGCGCCAATTGTTCCAGTGTGGATCCAAGGGTTTCGCTGGTATAAGTTGGGTCTCATCGATAGCCTGCATAAGGCAACACACGTGAACAACCCTCGGGGGTGGCTCGAGGAATCCCCCTCTGATGTCTAAGTTAGATTGTGTATAGAGAGAGAAAGTGTACTTAGAGAGATGTAGAGAGTATAATAACTTGTGTTTCTAACCTCTTTTTCGTTGTACTTTGTCCTCTATTTATAGGTGTAGGATCTCCTTTGCGGAGAGTCTTACCAGGTCAGTCCTCCAGGCTAATTCTATCGCGCTGGTGAGCCCCACTTAGTCGTTCTTCTAGCCATGAGTTCGCATCCTGGGAGCCGGAAGATAGTTCAGCGGGAGCTACCCTATACAATAATTTATTATTGTTATTGTTATTATTATTATTGTTGTTGTTGTTGTTGTTATTATTATTATTATTATTATTATTATTATTATTATTATTATTATTATTATTATTATTATTATTATTATTATTATTATTATCTCATAAACAAAAGTCATACAACCTACAATAAATTAGTGGGAAGCCGAGATACAATCTGGGCCCCCACTCCACTTTCTATAGCAAAGCCTAACCTGGTGAAGATATGAGCTGTTGCACGAGCCCCAATGTCTTGCTTCGTCGAGAACCTCTGAACCCGCTTCAGCAATGCAACAATCTCCTTCTCTAATTATCCAAGAGAAGAAAAGGAGAAGGGAATAAAAACATATCCATTCGCCTGACAACGAGCTTCATACTTAACCCGCTTCCAATGAGTCGCATCAGCCACAACTTGTCCAGGAACAAAGTCAACAAGCCCTGTCTGTCTCAAAGGTGAAGACCTTGTGAAGTCGACACAAACATCACAACCACGATCCCATGAATAAATTAACACATCGGTAGGTCTGAAAGCCTTTTCAATCCCTCTAAACAACCCTTTGTCAACCTCCTATCTTACTGAAGTCCCAGATCTGTAGCAAATATCAATAAGGGTATCCTGAACAACATTATGTCGATGTTTAATACCCACAATATCAGCACCTGACACCGCGTTGTCGCCAAAATTATCCTCAGTAAAACAATGGACACCCATCTGATAACACAGCACACATCAGTATGTGTTCGCGTTCATCGTCTTACCCAACCAAGAAATACGAACAACCAGTAGCCAAGTAGAGGTGTGAATTCCTTGCTACGATTTCCCCAATGCTGATTGTCGAGGAGATAAAAAGAAGGTGATTGTTCAGATGCGGTAACCTTTATGAAATATATATCTGCCAATTTCTGCATGAGCATAAGGTCAGTGACCTCACTAGGATTACTCAAAATGTCAGACTCAACAACTCCATTATACAGAAGCAACTTATCCGTAAAGGCTCGGCCAAAGGCCAACAACGCCAGCACGCCGTAGAAGCTTTGTGTGCAACCCAGCTGTAGACACCCATTTGTGTCTCCCTAAAACCAAACCCGGTGATGAGTACCTTTCACATCGAATCATAATCGAATGAAGTGAAAGTGTGGAAAGTCAAGTGTTGCTGATAGTTTCAATTTCTTTTGTTTTCTCTCTATTTTTGAAAAACTATTTTTAGAAAACAGCCAATCCAGTTTTATTGGTCCATGATATGGGTCCAATAATAGTTTAGTTGGATAGGACTTGAAAAGAGCTTTCCAATGATATATTATAAGCCCAATTCCGATGAATAATGAGGAAGTTATGGCCAAATTACTAAACTGGGCCCGATTTGAACCTTATATGCGGCCCAATGATCTAGAGGAGGGCCTAATATGGATTAATCATTCCTAATGCAATTAAGAATGGTTTTAGTCTTCTAGATTCTTCTAGAAGGTTCTTTTCATTCGTAATTCAATTAGCATTGATAAATTGACTTTTGTTGACTTTTTAGAGTTTTAATCAGAATAGAAGAGTGTTTTTGAGAAAAATACGATTTTATCCTTTTGTACGGTTAAATTCTATCTGATTTTAGAAAACGCGTAAAAAAACTTGATTAGCGCCTAACGCCAGCATTAGTGCCTGACGCTAAACTTGGCGCCTGGCGCTAGCATTAATGTCAGGCGCTAATGTCAGCGTCTGGCGCTAACTCCATTTTTTCACGTCAGAACTCTTGTTTGATTTTCTATCTTTTTGGCTGATTTTCTTTATAAATAGCCTCCTAAAAACTCCGTTTTCAATCATCTACAATCACCAATTCTTATTCTCTCTAATTCTCTCTTAAAGCTAGAAGCTTTTCTTTCTCTCTTTTCTAAACCAACCCCATTTTACAAAATTCCGCACTCACAAGGCTTAGATACACCTAGCATTATTCGAAGTTGCCTTCGCGCATAACGGAAAGGTTTTAATTTCTGAGGGTTTGGTCCGTAATATCTTTTTCAATTATTATTTAATTTAATTGTTGTTTATTATTTTCCTTGAAGTTACTAACGTGTGTATTTTGTTATTAGAAAGAGATACGAGGCATCTAAGTAAGTACTTTAATGGTTTTTATTGTTGTTATGATATAGAAATCATGCTTAGGTTGTTATTATGATTCCTAGTGTTATGTTAGGGCGTTTGATCTTCATAGTATCATGTCTAGGGTAACTTTAATATCAAGTATGATTAAAAGTATGATACTTCCTATATTCTTCCTAATATTTATGATTGTTAGTATCATGTTAGGGTTAAAGATTTGATTTTTATTGTTTAGTGACATGCTAGGATTTGTTATTAATATTCTTAGTATCATGCATAGGATCTTGCAATTATTATGCTTTAACATGAATATTATGATTATAATTGTTATGATTATTATTATGTTGCTTGTTATATATTGTTATTGTTTGATCACACCTTTTATGCATGTTTAAAGGGAATTTGTACTTGTAATCACGCTTAATAAGATAATTAATTATCTTGTTTAGGGTTGATTTGATTATAATTCAAGTGATCGCCAATAATAGATTTATTTGTGCATAAATATTCAACCAACATAGATAAAAAGGTTTAGGGTAATCCTATTGATTATATGTTAGTCAGAAAGCGCACATGAATACGATCAGAATAAAGTAGAGGCCTATTATTAGGGCAGGTTCAATCTCTTATAGGTTGGATTTGTACCTTCATCCCCGAACTACAAGTCATGGTTCAAGACCTATTGAAGTTGACGATCTCTTGGATCGTTAAGGGGTGTAACCTTCACCATGTGAACGGTTTACAAGTTCCTAAAACTTGTTGGCAACTCTTTTGTTCTATCTTCTTTCCCTTAGGACGCCATCGTACTTTAGTGTTTGATCACTGTGGGGTTCAAGCTAGGGATAATGCTTGAAATATTCCCTACAGTTTTTGGCGACTCCACTGGGAGGATTTCTATTTTAATTCCTAAAATTTATTTTGGGAATGATTTAGAATGAGTGGATGAGAGTAGAAAAGTTCTAAGTATTTCATGTGCGTAATTTTGATTAACATTTTTGTCATATCCATAAAAAAGATCTCATTGGAAAGACCATCCATAATGATTTAAAACATAGGATTTTACACGTAGGAAATTTTAGAAATATCTTTCACAACTAGGATTGAAATAATGCTGCGCGAAACTGGAAAATTTTATCGAGCATAGAAAGCTGCTGAGGCATGTAGGAACTAGCGTCAGTGAACAAAGTTTAGCACGAACGTTTTGACTTTAGCGCCAGGCGACAGCATCTGTCTCCAGGCACTAAAGCCAAAAAGTGGCACTGGCCTCTTTTTGCTGTCGCCAAGTTCATCCAATACCGAGCCCGAAATATGCGTTTTAATTTTGACCAGTTTTTAGCACTGTTTGCTCGATCATACTTCCTAATTGAGTTTTTCTCACTTTTCTAAAACCCATATGTGTTCTATATATGGACATAACCCTATGGGAATTCATGCTCCATCTACCTGATTGAATGCTCTGAGCAACAAAGGGTACATCCGAGAATGTTGAATTCATCAAACCATGGAAGCGAGTTTTTCTAAACTCGTGGTGTCCCATCCACTCGCGCCAACCCTTCACGGTTAGGCTTCCGCGCGGTGCATCCGGACAATTAACCATGGACCTTCTATTGACTAACCCATATCCCGAACTTTAGAGAACTAGAGTCATGGCAAGGTTGCAAACTCATTGCATCATATTGTGCCTACTTGACTAATTGTGCATTATTTGTTGTGCATACTCTATGTGTTTTTTTTCCTGACCGTTTGTTTGTCTTGTGCTAAGATTAAATAAATTAGTTCATGAGTAAAAGAACTTTTCCTAATTAATTAATTAATTAATTAATGTGAGTAAATAAACTCTAATTTTTAATCAGAGTTGACTTAGTATGACTTTAGGTATACCCCTGTAGAGTAATAATACCAAAAACAGTTTAAGATCGACGCTCCAGCAATGGCGCCAAAATTTGAACTGTAGCGCCACTCTGTGGAGTGTAGCGCCTGGCGACAATCCTTTCGTCTGGCGCTACACTGCAAAAAAAGGCGCCTGTCGTTTTGACGACAGTTCGGTTCATTGCTCGAGTCATCACTTTATGTCCAATTACACAATTTTCTAATCAATTCAGTTAATTTTTACTGGTAATTATACCTCGTTAAGTCATTAATTGAGTCTAGGCACTAAGTCCCATGGTCTTACACAAAAGTCAAAGCATGTCACTTGCACTCACCATATAAAGCACACACTAATGCACACTTTGACCATGTCTAAGAGAGTCTTGTATGCGCGTTTTTCCGTCATTTTTTAGGGGGTAAGTCGGATATTAATCCTCCAATTTAAACCACTTGATTAAATACCATATTCCCAAAAATATACACCTTATTTTTGCCAAAAATATGCACCCTAATATGCACCCTATTTGTTTTTGCTTTTTCCTCTTTAAAACCGTAAAGTCAAGGTCAATTTGAGTCAAATAATTAAAACAAAAAATGGTTTAATTTACAGCGCGTGGTCAAGAAAAGAAGGGCGTTTAATCAAAGACCATCTTTTTGTACAAGTCTAACTTTTCGACAAACCCATCGCTCGTAAGAGGAAATCTAGGACAATAATGGCAACTCAAGAAGAAGTCAATGAGCTCAGGAACCAACTGATTACCGCGACCGAGGCGTTAAAGGTTCTAACCCTCAAGATTGATGATCCTGTGAAACAACAACAGATGGACCTCATGCAAGAGAATCTGAGCAAACTGTCTAGCGACTACAAGTTACAAGGGATTAACTCACAAGGGGTCTCGGTTGACAAGGATCATCTTCCGCAGAAGTTCAATGCCAACGACATCCCGAAATTCAAAGCTACTGATAACCCTTACTTTCATTTAAGAGCCTTCAAAACAATGATGAGTATTAAGGGTATCGACAAGAAAGTGTTCCCCTCTATGTTCTCACTATCTCTCGAAACCGTTTGCCAACAATGGTTCTTTTCTCTCGAGAAAGAAAGAACCTCTGCTTGGGAGTCCATAGTAAACGCTTTCATTTATAGATACAAATGCAATATTCAAGTTGAGACCGACTATAGGGAAATTGAAATCCTCAAGCAGAAGGAGAATGAAGGCTTCACCTCCTTATTTAACAAATGGAGAGAAACCTCAGCTAACATGATTGAGGTGCCCAGTAAAAAAGAGTCCATAATGTTATTCATCAAAAATCTTCAAGAAAAGTACTCCAAGCATCTAAAATATCAGAATAATCTCCATACCTTCAAGGCCTTCTATGACATTGGAATTAATATTGAAGACGACCTGGCTAAGTTGAAAGCTGTCAACAATAACTCCAATAGTGGATGGAAAGGCAAGAAGAACGACAATCCTTCTTCTTCCAAAACCACCCACTCAAATAATGTTGGTACCTTTAACTTAAGTGAAGTCATTTCTATGAATAATCAAGGACAAAATAAACCATTTAGGAGGAACGTTACTCCTATTGGTATGAGTTATGACACCGCATTTGACAGATTAAGTACAAAAGGTCTAATAACTCCTATTGGACCATTTGGGGACCCACCAGTCGAGAAGAGGACAGCTAACTGGAACCCTAAAGCACATTGCAAGTATCACCAAGGTAGGGGCCATCTTACTGAGAACTGTTAGAAGCTTAAAGAAGCTATCCAAGACTTAATCGACAACAACAAGCTACCATTGCCCCCTGCCAGTAAGAAGCCAAGTATTGATAATGCGCCTCTCGCTCACTCCTTGGCCATCTCTGATGAGGAAAACGAGGTTGCTCACTCATCTCTCATCAAACCTGTCAAAGAAATCCATGATATCGAAGAAGAGGAGGAGATATTTTTTGACGCCATGGATAACCTTCCAGAATTATCAAGTAAGGAGGACATACAATTGCTTACACTGTCTATGATGGAAGGATTGGACTTGCTACGTGAAGCCCTCAAAGTTGTAAAAGAACTTCAGAAGAAATATGACGAGGTTCCACCCTCGAAAAATAAACCCAAGAAAGAGTTCACGCCCATGGGAACGACTTATGACGCGAAACACTTTCCTTTACAAGTAATCGATAAACCTAAGAAGAGTAATAGACTCTACACTCCAATTGGGATCCCATATGCACAAATGTTCAAAATTCTCTCCGAGAGTAGCGAGATCAAACCTCTTGAACCGAGACCATTTGAATCATTAAAAAGGACAGATAGATTTTACTGTCAATATCATCAATCAGGGGGTCACACTATTGAAAACTGTTTTAAATTTAAGGATCTATTTCAGAAAATGATTAATGATAAGAGGTTAGTCCAGGTTCCACAAGAAGAAGATGCAAATATTAATGGAGTTTGGGACAGTGACGAAGAAGACGTTTATTTGAAAGACATGGTAGGACCTCCATCTTCGGTGTCATATGCCATGGATGACTTTTGGGTTGAAGAAGATTCATCAATAAACGTCCTCAAAAGATCTGGGAGAATGCAACCTCCTGTTTCGACACAACCCATGCCAACCACACATCAAGTTTCCATACCTATCATAGAAGATAATGACATTGTCAAACAATTCAAGAAAACCAAGGTTGAAATAAACGTATGGAAGCTTCTGGCAACGTCTCGAGAACATAGGTTGGCCATAATAAATGCCTTGGATAAGATAGGGATAGATTCTGACACCACTCCTAAGGGGTTGGCTAATTTCCTCACGAGTGATCTCCCTAGTCATATCAACTTGATCACCTTTTCCAACAAGGATTTGCCTCCAGAATGTGACAAGCATTATATGGCATTAAACCTCACAGTGGTTTGCAAGAGAATGAACATCCCTATGACTCTTGTAGACAATGGATCAGCCATTAATGTCTGTCCACTTAGAACTTCGAGAATGTTAGGCATAAGGGATGAAGACCTAACCCCGTCAACGCAAGTAATAAGAGCCTATGACAACACTCGTCGTCAAGCTCTTGGTAAAATTACTATGAATGTAACGGCGGGAGCGATAGAACACGCTACTACGTTCCAAGTAGTAGATATTAAAGCTTCGTTCAATCTATTGTTGGGACGCCCTTGGCTTCATGACCTAAAGGCTGTCCCCTCATCTCTCCACCAACAGGTAAAAGCTATAGTTGGAGGAATTCCCATTACGATCGATGCTTCACCTATGAGAATTAAAGCTATAGAGAATCCAATAATTAATGTGGAGCATGATGAAGACGATGAAGATTTGTGGGGCTTTAATGAAGAGGTCTCCTTAATCGAGGAGGATGAAAGGACCCCTCTCTACCACAACCCTCACTCCAATTTGATCGTGAACGCTATTCTGATGAAGCAAGGACATTTTCCTGGGATGACCCTAGGAAAGAAGAAAGAAATAGCAAAACCGCTGGAATCACCTAGCTTCCCTAAATTAGACACTTTCGGACTTGGTTTCAAACTGACTCGGAAGATCTCAAGCAAGCCCAGGAAAAGTCAAAGGCACGTAGGGACGCTCGCATCCAAAAGAAAGCAATTCCAATTGATCAGTATCCTTTTACCCTTAATGGACAATTTATAAAAGAAGGGGAGGACTATCCATGCTATGAATTTCCTAAACCATTTGTCGTAAATGGCATAAGGGAATGGGATTCAAAATTTTCTTAGATTGCTACTTCATAGAAGAAATCCGAACTCCTGTCCATAAGGAGAATGCACCCCCATGCTTTGACTTTAATGTCATGGGATTACTATTTGGGAGAGAAAAGGATGAGCCAACATACAAAGGGGATAGCTCCTCGCTCATTCAGACAGTCCTACAAAGCGAAAGCTTCAATCCCTCAAAGATAAACACTCCAGGGGAAGGATCACTACAAGGGTGGCGCAAGACCGTCAAAGTGACTACTCCAAGTGGAAGGAAGATCTCCATCACAACGAGGCAAGGACCGATGTTCGAAGAGTATTTAGAGTCAGAGTCAAAGTCTCTCCCTATAGAGTCATCTAAATCCTTAGTTATAGCACCTCCTCCTTCTATCTCTTCCCCTAAAATAGTTAGTGATCAAGTCCCTAAGGACATATCCCTCTTTGATGTAATGATCTCAGAGTTTAATAATATGGATTCTTCTCCTTACTCCTTGTGTTCTTCTTTAACTCAAGATGATGAACATTGCTTAACTAACAATGAAAAAGACAAAGAACTTATTAAAGCAATGGAAACACTAGAAAAGAAAACACCGATAATTGAAGAAACTGAGACGGTTGATATCTCAAATAATTCAACCAATAAAAGGGAAGTTAAAATCGGACTAACACTTAATGAACAAGAAAGAACCGATTTATTTAACTTGCTTAAAAAATTCATCGATGTATTCGCTTGGTCATACAAAGATATGCCAGGCATTAATAGAGAAATAGCTCAACACACCATACCACTAATTCCAGGAATGAAACCTGTAAAACAAAAGTTATGTCGAATGAAACCCGATGTAGCTCTTAAAATAAAAGAGGAAGTTCAAAAACAAATAACTGCAGGTTTCATCAAGGTATCCAAATACCCCGAATGGGTCGCCAACGTCGTCCCAGTTCTGAAAAAGGATGGATGTGTAAGAATGTATGTCGACTATCGAGATCTAAATAAGGCAAGTCCAAAGGACGACTTCCCTTTACCACACATCGATATTCTGGTGGATAACACAACAAATCATGTACTTCTCTCATTCATGGATGGATACGCGGGCTATAATCAGATTCTCATGGCGGAAGAAGACATGGAGAAAATAACCTTCATAACACCATGGGGTACTTACTGCTACACGATTATTCGGGTTGAAAAACGCGGGTGCTACTTACCAACGAGCGGCGACTGCCTTGCTCCATGACATGATGCATAAAGAATTTGAAGTATACATGGACGACATGATTGTGAAATCAAAAGATCGCCCAGGCCATCAAGCAGCCTTAAGAAATTTTTTCGAAAGGCTAAGAAAATATATCATGTGCTTTGGGGTCACCTCCGGCAAACTTCTAGGTTATGTCATAAGCTCTAGAGGAATAGAGATAGACCCAACCAAGGTCAAGGAAATCATGTTAATGCCACCGCCAAAAACCGAGAAGCAAATTCGAGAATTTATTGGCCGGTTGCAATACATAAGCAGGTTCATATCAAAATTGACGACAATATGTGAACCAATCTTCAAAAAGCTTAAAAAAAATGTACCAGTGATATGGGATGACGAGTGTCAAAAAGCCTTTCAAAAGATCAAAGCCTATCTCGCAAATCCTCCTGTATTAGCACCATCACTTCCAGGATTACCTCTTTGGCTGTACTTAACAGTTACCAAAGAGACAATGGGCGCCATGCCAGCGCAAGAAGTAGAAGGCAAAGAAAATGCGATCTACTATCTAAGCAAGAAGATGCTCGAGTATGAAGCACGCTATACACCACTTGAGAAATTGTGCCTCGCTTTGGTGTGGGCCACAACCAAGTTAAGACATTACATGCTCGTGCATACAGTCTTCGTAGTTTCCCGATTAGTTCCACTCAAGTATTTATTCGAGAAGTCTACACTCAATGGGCGCATATCAAGATTGATAGTCAACTTAGCCTAGTTCGATGTAAGGTTTATGCCACAAAAGCTATCAAAGGATCTGTGGTATCGGATTTTCTAGCAGACTTTCCAATAGAAGACTCGACGCCAATACACGACAATGACTTTCCAGACGAAGACTTGATGGTCACTGAAGATGATACCTGGACCTTGTACTTTAACGGAGCCTCGAACCAAAAGGGGTATGGCGTTGGAGTATTACTAGTATTACCCAATGAAGAGCATGTTCCAATCTCTACAAAGCTTGATTTCGGCGTTACAAACAACGCGGCTGAATACGAAGCATGCGTGGTAGGCCTTGAACTAGCTTTGGCATTGGGAGTAAAAAAGTTACGGATATTCGGAGTCTCTTCATTGATCATTAATCAAATCTCCAAGAGGTGGAAAGTAAGGAGTGAAAGTCTTGCCCCTTACCAAACTTATCTGGAAACCCTTACTAATCAGTTAGAAAAGGTAGAATACACATATCTACCTAGAGAAGAAAATAAATTTGCTGATGCCTTGGCAAGACTAGCCTCAATGGTTAGGATTTCTACGGAAATCGAGCAAATGCCTCTAACTCTAGAAAAAAGGCATAACCGGCCTATATTCAAGCTATAGAAGATGATGAAGTAATCCAGGATGAAGAAGAAGAAGAAGAACCGTGGTATACGGATTAACTAAATTATATCACCAAAGGAGAATACCCTCCCCATGCTGACAAAAGAGCAAAACGAGCATTAAGACTCTTGGCTTCCCCATACGTACTCATAGACAACGAGCTACATAAAAGGGTACCTAAGGGTCGAGCCCTCTTATGTGTAGGAAAAAAGGATGCCCAAAGAGCAATGAGGATAGTCCACGAAGGAATTTGTGGAACTCACGTAAATGGCAAAATGTTAGTTCAAAAGATAATGCGAGAAGGATACAATTGGACTACAATGAATAGGGATTGCCATCAATACGTAAAAAGATGCCCTAAGTGCCAAATCTACGCTAATTTACAACATGTTCCTCCATCTTTGCTCTACACCTACACGTCGCCATGGCCATTCTCTACATGGAGAATTGATATCATCGGCAAAAATCACTCCCCCAGGAACAGGAGGTCACAAATATATCTTAGTGGCAATTGATTACTTCACAAAGTGGGTTGAAGCACAATCATACGCTAAACTCACTGCAAAACATGTAGCACTCTTTATTGAAAAAATATTTTTTGTCCATATGGAGTCCCACATGAAATGATAAGTGACAATGGAACTCACTTTCAAGCCGAATGTGAAGAATTGCTACAGAAATATGGTATTCAACATCATCATTCTTCTCCTTATAGACCTCAGGAAAATGGAGCAGTCAAAGCAGCTAATAAAAATTAAAGACTATCATTGAAAAAATGACGGAAAATTTCAAAGATTGGCCTGACAAACTTCACTTCGCATTATGGGGTTATCGCACGTCAATTCGCACATCAACAAGAAACACGCCATTTTCCTTGGTTTATAGAATAGATGCCTTACAACCTGTCGAGTTAGAGATTCCATCTCTATGCATCGAATTAGAAAGAAAACTCGATGAAGTTGAATGGACTAGGGAAAGATATGAGGAGCTAATTCTACTTGATAAGAAACGACTAGAAGCTCTACATCACACTCAATGTTACCAAACTCGTATGGCTAGGCATTTTAATAAGAAGGTCAAGACAAGAAACATCAAAGTAGGAGACTTGGTGTTAAAAGCATTAAGGAAAAATGCTTTAGATCCAAGAGGAAAATTCAGACCTAATTGGTGTGGACCCTACATTGTCAAAACAATCATGTGAGGAAGTACATCAAAATTAACTAACATGGATGGCAATGAGTTCTCGAACATGACAAATCTTGACCAACATAAAAAATACTACTCACTTGAGTAGGACACTCAAGAGAGCTACGTTTGGCCTGAGTCCTTAAGAAAGGATACATAGGCAACCCTTTACGTGTGCGACCACTTTATTTTTTTCAATTCTCGCATCCCAGAGTTAATAAAGAATTCAATAGAAGATTGACGAAACATCAGCGTCACAGAAAAAATACTGACGCCAGCCGATGAACATTAGCGCCAGACGCCAGACTGCCGCAGCTGGCGCCAGTCATAGAATCGTGGCGTCAATTTACTATAAAATATCGGGGATATTTCGGTGTTTTTCGGAAATTTTCGACTTCCGTACTCGAAAAAATTTCTAAAAAAATTAATTTTTCAGTTTTTATTGCTTTAATAAATTAAATTTAAAGTAAATAATTTAATTAAAGAGCTGGTATTTCATTAATAAAATAAATTACATTATTGATGGAATTTAAATAAAGCTTAAATAAATTAACTTTGAATTTAAACACTTAGTCTAATAATTGAAAATTAAGCAATGCTCTTAATCTTCTTTCTCTTTCTTAGCCCTCTTCCAATTCTTATCTGCGTCTTCTTCCTCATCCATAACCTTAGCTATTAGTCATCCTTTACAGGACCTACACTCAATCTTTGAGTAAATAGTTTCTCCCTTAGCTAGGACCCCATGCTTCTTTTCTACCCAAGCCTTCTTCTCTGTGGTGTCAGCTTTCCTTTTTCGTTTATCTTTCCCAGAACTTTGTTTCTTAGGCATTGTAGGTGTTTTGAACTCGACTCTTTCACCCAAGCGTTCCTTAACAGGAATCACTTTGTCACCTAGACGACTCTTCACATCAGTTTTACTCTGATTTCTCTTCACGTCCTTTGAAGGTTTCTTCAGAAGCCACTTTTTCACATCATTGGGCAAGGAAGGAGGAACCTTTTGGGTAATCACTTCCCATAAAGGTCTACTGCTCCAATAAGCATCAAATTTGTCTACTATCTGAGAGACACGGAACTCATAGGGACAACGAAGATCACCGGAAGAAATTGTTTGAAGTAGGTCGTACTGTCTTTTTACCCTGCATGGGTAAATAAAAAGTCATTCGGGACAAACTTGGAAGACGGTAGAAAGGCTGCTTGTTGACACCAACCATCTTTTCTATTTTCCATCAAGGAATGACCCACTTGATGGCAAAATTGTAAGACTCGAAGACCTTTTTCCATTCGTGGCGCCCCATCTTAGAGAAGCATTTCTTCCTTCTCACGAAGCAATTTGGAGTGTACTTCTCAATATTTTCCGGAGGGATAATTAATCCCAGTCTTTCCATTAGCCACATATGTAAAAAATTTCAATACAAATAAATTATTATTACTATACAAAAATATATTTTTGATTTATGTAATTAAAAATATAATTTTTCTACCTGCAATAAAATTGGAGAGCCCCGGAAAGGTGCTTTTTAATTCTTCTTTAATTCATCAAGACTAAGCATAGTCTCTCCAAATATTAAGGGCATTGGATTTCTCTTAGATTCAATCTGCTCTAAAATAGTGGATACAATTGCTTCACCCTCATTATTTTTACCAGTAGTGAAAAAATATTGATTAAGCATGCAAAAGAGAAAAGCTCTTCTTCTATAAACATGAAAAGACTCAGAATAAGGTCTATCAAAATAATGGCGAGCAAATTCCTTCAAGTTAACTATGCTACCATCTACTATTTTTGTTAGATCTTTGTCTTTTAAGTTGAAGAAGCGTCCAAAATCCTTATAATAATATTTGTTTATTTTAGGGATTACTACAAGGTCTACTGAAGGGAAGCCTAAAATAGCACCGAATTCTTCCGAAAAAGGGCTAATTTCATCATACCCTAATCTAAAGCAACGAGTATCTACATCCCAATATTCTAGAGCGGTACGAATAAAATCTAAATCAAGAACTACTCCTTTGACACCATAAATACCCCCCATGTGAAAAACATCGAACTCTTTTCTCTCCTTGGTATTAAGAGACTAACATCATTTATGAGTGAAGTTGGTAAAACTTTTTGAGACTAGAGACATGATTTTTATTTTTTTTCAAGAGCTAAGAAAGTATTTAATCTGCTGAAATTATGAAGAAAATCGGCTGGGCAGGGGGCTATTTATACACAAAATCAGCGCAGTTTTAATCCGAGAAGGATTCGGAGTCAGCGCTCATTAGTGTCAGACGCCAAACATTGGCGCCCAACGCCAGAGCCTGGCGCCAAACGCTACGCGTAGCGCTTGGCGCTACACCAAAACGCTTGGCGCCAGGTGGCGCTAATGTGTTTTAAAATACGAGCTTTCCGAAACCGCGTTTTTTGGCCTGATTCGAGTCTGACCAATGACTTTATTGTCTTTTTATTCTTCTTTTATATCTTTTTCTAAATTTCATTTATTTCTTCTTCTTAATTAATATAACTATTATATTACTTATATTATTTTTCGGATTTTATTTCCAAATTTTTACAACTCCTATTTTTTTTATTTTTATTTTTTCATTTTTTCTTTTGGGGGAGAAAGTCGGATGCCCTCCATCAATAATAAAAAGAAGGAATTTTTGCGCAAAATTAATTTTCACAATTCTTATGCACATAAAAAAATGAAAAAATGATAAATGATGAATAAACTCATAATAGTATGTATATACAAGCATAATGAGTCTAATTAAAGGAAAAGTTCTATACAAAGTCAAAATAAAATAATAAAAAGCACAGAAACAAACTACGACGCCGGGGGACGTACACCGTTCATCTCATAAAACTGCATCGTACGAGGAGTACCCTCTCCACCAGCTCCACCTCCGGTCTCCTCGGGAGGTGGAAAACTCAACACAGGACTCGCCCACCCAAGATCAACCTGAGGCTGAGGCTGCGGAGGCTGCTGCGATGACGAGCCAACCTCATACATCCCACCACCTCTAAGAGCTGAGGTAGCCTCTCCCTGGCCTACCGGCGCAACATGTGCACCCTCAGATGAAAAGCCTGAGCCCTCTACCGCCTCGGTACGGGCAGCCTCAGAATGATCACCCCGACCACCCGAACCAGTGCGGCAACGTCTCGAGCTAGATCTCGCCGGTTCTCTCCGCACCTCAGGTCTTGTACGGGTACGAGAAGGAATGGGCTGACCCTGCAAAAGTAACCAAGATCAGAAATATGCAAAATAGAAGCGGTAATGCAAAAACATAAGAAGGGAAGCTACCTCCTAAACGGCGTCGTCTCGGCGACATGTAGCCACGTTTCTCATCCGGACGAGCTGGCTCTGGAAGGCATCTATGCATCGTGCCATCGCCGAGACCACCTCGCGTGAGAATTGTCAAAGTTTAAGTCAGTAAACATGCATAACATATATGGACAAAAGTTGCAAATGAATAATCTTACCCGAGTCTGGTGACGAGGAATCGACCACTTCACAAAGCGCTCGCCCTCAGCAGCCAAAGGAATTATCTCCTTAATCGGGTCATATGTCCCCTGGTAGTGGATGGACATACGAGGTGGCATGAACTCAGCAGGTCCACCCTGACAAATCAAGTCAAAATCAGTAAAGCATTACTTGGGGCTACTTAACGAAAAGTAAAAAACTAAAAATCATACCGCCACCTCCTTAGCCGGTACAAGAACTGGAGCTAACAACGGCAGTAGCTCCTCCTCATAGAACCGCCTAGGGATCGTGTAAGATCGTCAAGGGGTACCATCTCCCTCTCTCATGCTCACCAACCTCGTGGCATTAAACATGTGGCGCGGTGGAGGAGCAGGAATGACAAAAGTATCTGAGGTATGCTGAATAGCAACCCTCTCTCCAAGATACACAATCGCTTCATATGTCCCTGAGAAGTAGCGACGCTCAGCGGAATACTGCACGGCTAGCCCAGGGTTAGCCAAGTCGACCCACGGCCGGTAGAACATGTCAGGCTCCTACAAAGAACGTCTATCAGACAAGAATCTATCAAAGGTATCACAAAATGTTCAAATATATAAAGAACCATACCGAGATGATTAAATCTCGGACATAAGGACTGGACATACCAACACGGTGGCTTCCATAGGAAGCAGTCACTGGAAACCTGCGCGGCGACGGTCTCGCCGGCGCAGCTGAGGGAAAGTACTCGTAGAACCAGATCTAAAAAGGTAAAAAATTATCAGCGAGTGCTAACTAAAGCTTAGAGCTAAACTTTACAGGAGATAAATTATACCTCTACGACCCCTCCAAAAGGCAGAAAGAGCAACGTCCCCGTGAAAGACCGATGTCGACACGAGTCCTGTAACGCTCGGATGAAGTTAGCATAGGCCAAGCTGGCCTAGTCGTAAGTCCCGATCAGATGAAGATCGCGGACATCAGCAAGGTAGTAAAACAGCGCTCTACTACCCTTATCAGGGGAAAAGGTCCCTGACAGCAAGATAAGTACGATGCGCACCCGCTGCTGTCGGATAGTCGCACCATCATCAAAAGCCACTGCTAGAGTCGAGCAGCGAATCCCCCTCGCGCTGAACTAAGTCGACTCCACCTCAACTCGAGCCCGAACAGCGATCGGACCTAATAGCTCCTCAACCTCGGGAGAAAAGACGCTGATCTCATTGTCAAATGGCAGCGCCACGGAGCTAAACTCCAGTCCCGTAATGAGACTTAAGTCGGTCGGGGTGACCATCATCTCACCCCAAGGGAAGTGGAAAGTGTTAGTGGTGTCCCAAAAGAAATCCACCAGAGCACGAACCACATGATGACCCCTGGTAGAGGCAATCATGGCCTCTGAGGTCTCGAAGAGTACAGTCAGTCCGCAAGACTCCCATAGAAGTCTTGCCTCGTCGTCATTGGTGATGTACATCTTGTACATGTCGCCCAAGGTGTCGCAACCGGAACCATGGCAGCGCGTCCTCCCAACTGTGATGCCCCGTCTCACCCTCTCAGAAATGTGGTGGACGGGGGAGAAGTACAAAGTCCGCTCATCCCACTCAGGGAGTCGGCCGAGTGAAGTAGACGGATCAGTGTCGTCCTCTACGAACTCATGCTCCCGTCGAACGTCTCTGGACCGCGAACCCGAACCTCGCTGTCTAGCCATGATACATTGTGCAAAATCATCATAAATTAAGGTCATATAGTATCTAAGGTTCGCCTAGCCGCATGATACTATGTTCGCAGAAAACAAGTACGTAGTATGAAAACAGAGCACAAATTCGAATTCAGCATTTACGGCATTTTTCAAGCATTCAAACAATTTCTTGCAATACTATTGTAATTAAAGTGACAAATTGGACAAGAATTGCTAGCAAAAACGTCAAGAACAAGCCACATTGTCTTCCCGACCTTAAGAGGTCCAACAATGGTGATTTGTTTTTTTCTTCACCAAATTGAGTCAAACAAGTCTCAAATTACTCCCAAAGCAATATATAAACACAATCAAGCAATTTCATGGCATAAAATTTGATGAACAAAGAGAATTTAGCAATTTAAATTTCGAATTTTCAGGAAATTCGTAAACAAATACATGTGAAATTCATTAAAACCAGCGTGAGTTTGGAGGAAACTTAAATAGATCGGGAAAATGGATGGAATAAGCTGTGATTTGTAAAAAATTTGAGCAAATTCGGTTGAGAAAGAGCAAGAACGAGCGAAATGAAGTTCTGAGCAATTCTCGACCACAAACGCGAGCAGCAGCAGTGGAAATGAAGAAGAGAAGGGTATTTATGGAAAACCCAACTCTAGTGCCAAGTGACAGACCTTGGCGTCAGTCGATAAGGCTTAGCACCTGGCGCTAGTACCAGTGTTTGGCGCTACAGCCAAATATGCGTCGCTAGCAATATTTCAGCGGCGCCAGACTGTTCAGCCACTCAGTATGGTTGTTTCAACCTCTTGCAATATATTTTGGGCTCCTTGGTACACAAGTTAGCCCCTCTATGCAATTGACATGGTTTTAGTAATTAGCTTGATTGCAATTACATAAAGTGATCGACCTAATGAATGATCGTCTCACTTAGCTTAAAGCGCCTAAGCATTGGCTCATTACAAGGCAACAACATACTGGTTCATTCAGGAAGGCACCGACATACAGGTTCAAAAGCAGAAAAAGCACCGACGTACAGGCATAACGGAAGAAAAGTTCAAGCGAGCTTTTAAAGATCGAAAAGCGCAGGTCTTCGGTAATTTTCTTTGGAATGTTATCGCAACGAATGAGGATAGCTTCAAGAGAGGATATCTTCGGCAGCATTCCCAAGCTTGCGGAGAGTTGTCACAAACAATTGGAGGTGATTTCAAGCGAAGTTATCTTCGATCGTGTTCCCTGGCTTGCGGAAGATGGTCACAAAGTGCTAGAAGGTTTTTTCAAGCGAAGCAATCTTCGATGGGGTTCTCTAGCTTGCAGAAGTCTATCATGGAAAAATTGGAGACAGGTACAAGCGTATAAATCTTCAGGCGACATTCTCTAGCTTGCAGGAGGTCGTCAAAAATACAAAAAATACAGAAATACAGCAAAAAATCGGTTACTTTTAGAGACGTGTGCTCGACGGTGCAAGATATGCGTTTCTTAACTCTTTTATCTGTTTAACTAATGCTAGTTTGCAGTTATCGGTGTTACAACAATGATTTAGGATCGCAGAACGTTCTGAATCATTCTCCGTCCCTATCGATACTTTGACTTTTGTTTTTGAAACTAGCGTTTCTCCAAACTCAGTCAAAGTGGGGGCTTCTGTAGACGCTCATTTGTGTCTCCCTAAAACCAAACCCGGTGATAAGTACCTTTCACGTCGAATCATAATCGAATGAAGTGAAAGTGTGGAAAGTCAAGTGTTGCTGATAGTTTTAATTTCTTTTCTTTTCTCTCTGTTTTTGAAAACCTATTTTTAGAAAACAGCCAATCCAGTTTGGTTGGTCCATGATATGGGTCCAATAATAGTGTAGTTGGATAGGGCTTGAAAAGAGCTTTCCAACGATATAATATAAGCCCAATTTCGATGAATAATGAGGAAGTTATGGCCAAATTACTAAACTGGGCCCGATTTGAACCTTATATGCGGCCCAATGATCTAGAGGAGAGCCTAATATGAATTAATCATTCCTAATGCAATTAGGAATGGTTTTAGTCTTCTAGATTCTTCTAGAATGTTCTTTTCATTCCTAATTCAATTAGCATTGATAAATTGACTTTTGTTGACATTTTAGAGTTTTAATCAGAATAAAAGAGTGTTTTTAAGAAAAATACGATTTTATCCTCCTGTACGGTTAAATTCTATCTGATTTTAGAAAACGCGTCAAAAACTTGATTAGCGCCTAACGCCAGCATTAGCGCCTGGCGCTAAGCTTGGCACCTGACGCTAGCATTAGCGTCTGATGCTAATGTCAACGTCTGGCGCTAACTCCGTTTTTTCATGTCAGAACTCTAATTTGATTTTCTATCTTTTTGGCTTATTTTCTCTATAAATAGCCTCCTAAAAACTCCGTTTTCAATCATCTACAATCACCAATTCTTATTCTCTCAAATTCTCTCTTAAAGCTAGAAGCTTTTCTTTCTCTCTTTTCTAAACCAACCCCTTTTACAAAATTCCGCACTCACAAGGCTTAGATACACCTAGCATTATTCGAAGTTGCCTTCAGCCTAGACGTGAAAGGTTTTATTTTCTGAGGGTTTGGTCCCTATTCTCTCTTTCAATTATTTTTTAATTTAATTGTTGTTTATTATTTTCCGTGAAGTTACTAACGTGTGTATTTTGTTATTAGAAAGAGGTACGAGGCATCCAAGTAAGTACTTTAATGGTTTTTATTGTTGTTATGATAAAGAAATCATGCTTAGGTTGTTATTATGATTCCTAGTGTTATGTTAGGGCGTTTTGATCTTCCTAGTATAATGTCTAGGGTAACTTTAATATCAAGTATGATTAAAATTATGATGCTTCATATATTCTTCCTAATATTAATGATTGTTAGTATCATGTTAGGGTTAAAGATTTGATTTTTATTGTTTAGTGACATGCTAGGGTTTGTTATTAATATTCTTAGTATCATGCCTAGGATCTTGCTATTATTATGCTTTAACATGAAAATTATGATTATAATTGTTATGATTATTATTATGTTGCTTGTTATATATTGTTATTGCTTGATCACACCTTTTATGCATGTTTAAAGGGAATTTGTACTTGTAATCACGCTTAATAAGATTGTTGAGTAATTAGGTTTTGATGATTGTAAACTAATGATGATTATCTATCTAATGTGTTTGTTAAGTTGTGCATGGAAAGAACAAGTTATACTTGGAACAGGATACAAGGAACCTGAGCAGTCACATATATATATATATAAGGAACCTGAGCAATATATGATAAGCAATAGAGAAACAAGAACAATGATGAGTGTTATGGTTGATAAACATGATGATGGCTAAAGAACCATGAAGGTAACTATGTAAATAGGTGTTTGCATATGTTAGCTTCATAAGGTAAGTACACTATGCATACATGAGTGGTATATGTGTAGGAGTATTTGCATAAGCTTTAAGTTTAATTAGTTCTCTTACTTGAAGTTTGTTTATGACAAACAAACTTCAATCTAATGTTTCTCTTAAGTGTTTATGTGAAGACAGGAACTAACTTAGGTGAAGTCAATGGGTTGGAACATAGAAGACTTCAAGAGGAACAAGAGAGAATGAATGAACCTAAAGCAGGTTCTCCCATGAGAACCAAACCACGAAGGAACCTGAAGGTATTCTCTAACAAGATCCAGAAGGAATTTTCGGCAGGCTTTCCCACGAAAGCCGGAGCATGTTCCCTAACAGGTTCATGAAGAGTTCCATGTTCCCTAATAGGTACATGAAGAGTTCCTTAACAGGAACTTAGTTCTCTTACAAGAACTATCTAAGTTCCCTAACAGGAACTTGCCCCGAGATATAGAATACATCAATATTACAAGATTCCAGAACAAGTGTTTCAAAGAAACAACATGAAGACGGAGAAATCGAAGTATGTCGCTCTAGGATTCATGTAAGTATGTTGGACATAAAAGTCAGTCTGGAAAAATTCTAAAGAACCAAGGTGAACTCATGATAGTCAATGAAATTAGAGTTACTGACTTGTCAGGAACTCAAAGACTGTCAGAGTTCCAGAACCTAATCGGAACTTAGGTCTGCACGTCGTTAAAGGTCGCAGGTCGAATTTAATGATATAAACATTTACCTAATACGTGCATATATTTTAGGGATTTGGTTTTGTAGAATAAAAATATTTATTTTCTAATAAATCCCTATTGGAAAAAGATAAGTTATTTTTGGAAAATATTTTCAGTAAAATAACTTTTAAATAAAATCTAATTTTATGGCAAGTACATCTTTTGTTGAAAGATATGGTAAATAAATGTTTTGTAAAAAGATATGGTAAATATATGTTTTATAAAAATATATGGCAAGTATATCTTTTGTAAAAAGATATGGTAAGTATGTCTTTTGTTAAAAGATATATTAGTATATTTGAAAAATATAAGATTTAGATAGAATCTGATTTTATGGTAAATATATCTTATTATTATTGATATAATATATTCTTAACAAAAGATATATTTTTGGAAAACTTATTTTTGGAAAATATCTTTTATTTCTATCTTTTAATAAAACTTATCTTTTACGAAAAGAATAATTTGGGTGTACTATAAATATGCTCATATGTATTCATTCAAAGTTGAGGCTGATGAAGCTTAGTGGTCGCGCTTAATGGTTTCATCCTCCACCACGAAGCTAAGTCAAACCTCCTGGTCGAAGTTCCGGTCAGGTTCCAGTTACAGTTCGTCCAGTAAGTTCCAGACAGATCTTGAAGTGTCCATCATATTAATTTTATCTCTTTATTCATTGATATGTATTTAGAGTTATTCTTTGAGAGCTTGTAATTGGGAAAAAGGGTTTTGAGTGTTTTATGTATTGGGGTGTGAGAGTTCGTGAGGATTCTCGTTATAATTGTAAGAGTGCAATGTGTAAGCTTCTAGGTGAAGTTGTGAGTCTTGTACTTAGGTGGTACAAGTATTTAGTGCTTTGGCAGTACGTGTAGTACTTTGGTGGTACGAGTGAATCTAAGTGTGGTACTTAGATTGGGTAGGTTAGGGTCCTATCAAGTAGCAAGTCCAGTGAGGAACTTGTGAAATAAAGGTCCGTGTCTAATAGGTTGTAACTTAGTGTTTGCCCTATTATAGTGAAATGGTTTGTGTTTGAAATCCCTAAGGTAGGGTCGAGGTTTTACTTCCAGTTGGGCCCTGGATGGTTTCCTCGTAAAATCTGCTTTGCTTTGTCTAAGTTCCTAACAGCAATCAGTTTTATATTCCGCGAAAAGTAGGCACTAGGAACATACTACAATTCACCCCCCCCCCTCTTGTAGTATTTCATCCGAATTAACAATCGATATCAGAGTCAATGCTCTAGATGAACCGGGTAACCCCGAGGAGCAAGTTCCAGGCTAGGATGTATATCTACGAGAAATGCAGCAATTGGAACTCAGCCCGAGAATGTTCCCAACTTCACATTAAGACCAAAATCTTCTTGTAAAGCAGAACTAATTCAAAGATCAACATCTTTGAGGTAAGTGTTTCATCTTTGAATTCTTTGTTATATGCATGTTATTATGTGTGCGAGTTCCTTACTGTATTTTTAGTTAAATTGTTGATTTTATTATTAATGTTTTTAAAATCAATTTTGTGTAACCTCAAATCTGATTTCTAGTGTGAAAATATTTTTTTTTTCAGATTTACAAATTGATTAATTTTCAATTTACTAGAAATAGTTCAAGGAACTTATTGTATAGAATTATGCATATTTGGTCTTTCGGAACCTGGACTAACCCTGAATGGAAACTTAATTCTTTGGGCAAGGTAATGAACGTATATTTTGAATATTTGCCAAAGAATGACCTTATCATGTGTCCTTATTATTACGATTACTTATTATGTAGACACGTGATGTTTATTGTTAGTAAAGATAGTTGGCTTAATCGTAGTTGTTTTAATTATGGATTATTGACAACTATTACTAATAAGAAGGTACCCAATATATATGAAGGTGAATGTTTTTGCAGGCTATGTGAGTGGAGACAACCTATTAATAATGATGATACTTTGGTTGTTTTTATATAAGGAATTATGTGCAAGTTCCTCTCGCTAGAGAGCCTTTATAAGAGGTTTGTAGTAGGTGAAGCGACAATATGGAAAAGTGTGTAATTCGCCTATACTTCTCTATGTAAATATTGGTCATTTTCTTTTGGTATATATCTTAATCTTTCAATTATTGCTGTTGAAATTCAATTACATATTTCCAAGGTGGTATTTATGAATGGAGGTAAAAGAGAAGTTGTTTTAAAGCTTATAGCATATATCATGACAATCTAACTTCTGTTCTAGTTTGGTGCTGGTTGTTAATGATTGTTTTGTAGGTTTGTCCATTGAGATAAATCGGTGCATAAAAGTTTGTTCCGTTAGGAACTTGGTGCTTAACTAGTTGGAACTTGATGAACTTGAATTGATAAAATAGATTTAGGATACAGGAATAACAAAGCTTCTATATCAAGGTGCTATAAGAGTTAGTGTACAAGTTCTTGTTCAGCTTCTTATGCAAGTTCCAGTCTAGTTCCTATTGTCCAAAGTTCTTTGGAACCAAGCATAAATTCCTATAGCAGACTCTTATGAAGGATGATGAGTTAAGATGACTATCTTTGACTACTTGTTGGAGATCCATAATTTCGTTTATGGAACGACATCCAAAAGGGAGTATTCTTACTGGAACTTTATGTTTTAATACTTTTATGCTTCAGATTTTATCTATCTCTCTTGACTAACCTACTAATCTTTTGAAAGCACAAAAGAATTCACTTGGGTTTTGATTTTTCAGGTTATATCTTCAGAATGAATATTTGAGGAACTTTGACAAGGTGTTGAAGAACTTGAGATTAAACCAACACGTTCCTCTACCCAAGATACAATGGTCAATAGGACTAGAAGGGCATGTTCCAACCTAATATCGATCAATAGGAACATGAACAGTTGAAGGTACATAGTAGGAAGGAACTCGTAGTATCTCGACAGCGAGGTTCCAAAGGGATGATGATTGTCAAATCAAGATATTTCCTGTTATAAACCTACAATGGAAGAGCTTTGACTTATGAGACTAACACATAAGGTAAAATTGTTGCATAACAGGTGGTTAGTAAGTCAAGTTCCTATATCATTGTGAACATTTTTCTTGTCGAGTTTTTGATGCAGATTTTGGTGTTTTAAATGTGTGGAACTCTAGATGTTTTACGAAATAATTCTATGCTTCAAACTGTAAACATGTTAATCTTTTTATGCTTGATAAACCTAGTAGGAACTTGATAATAGGTATATGTACACGTAAGTTCCAAACAGGTTAAAACTGAGAAGCATGAGGATTAAAACATGTTATATTCTCTTTCAACATCAGGTAGATGGTAAGCAACACTAATCCATTAGATCTTAGTGATATGGATTTGTTTATCATGTGATATTTAGAGACTAATTGAAAGATATGTCTTGTTTATAAGTAATGAACGCAAATGGACACTTGGTTACTTTTCTTAATAGAAGAGATGATCAGTTGTATGTTGAAAGTCTTTTCTATCACAGGGTTTGTTGCTAAATGTTCATTATTTATGAAGTTATGGATCTAAAAATGGAACCTAGTTCCAGTCATGTTTGATGTTTTTAGTAGGAACACAAGATTGACAACAAGTTTCCAACTTTGAATCATGAAAGACATGAAGAGAACAAAGTTATATGCTAATGGTCTTTGCAGGTTCTTTGGAATAGTTTTCAATGTCTCTTACTACATCATCAACACTGAAGCAATAGATCTTTGGTTGACAAGACACCCTATGTTCCACTTAGGGATGTTTGATGATAGAAGTGCCAAGGCGATTTACCCATAAACGCCTAGATCAATAAAACAAAAAGAGTTTACACTATCATGTTTGATGTGCAAAAGGTAAACATATTTTGAGACTAACAGGTTTGTTCTCATCAAGCAGGTTATAAAAGATGAACTCACATGTTCTTGTAGAACTACCTGAGTTCCTAGTAAAGAAATATGTCACTAAGGATAACAGCAAGGGCTAGCTACACATGTCAAGGAACTTTTAGATGTTAAGTTCCAGCTCATGCAACAAAGTTCAATGAACTCAATACAAGTAAGCAAGTTCCAACGAAGTTCCAGAGTTGAGATAATAATTGTTCCGACCAGCAAAATCTCAACAAACTATGGAGCTACAGTGTCTTATATGCATATGTAACTAAGAACGAGCCTCAAGATATTGAAGCATTTGAGGATGGAGCTTGAAGGTTAGATGTGTAACAAGAACTCAATGAGCTTAAAAGGAAGAAGATGTTTGTTACATCCTGAACCTATTCTAGAACACCTAAAAAGGGTCGGAGATTAAAAAGGGTGTTCTGGAAAAAGCTTGTTGAGTAAGGCACGTGATTGGAACAAGGCCATGTTGGTTCTCATAGGAAACAACCAATACAAAGGTATGTATTGTTTTTCAGGAACTTGTTGCTCATATAGCTAGACTTGAAGGTAATTGAATATTATTCTATCTTGCGTTTATATGGGATTAGAGTTGTACCACATGGATGTCATGGATGTCTTTTGTATAATTTTCTGTTATAGATGTCTATGTGGAACATACTCTAGGATAGATTGTTATCCAAGTTCCTTCTTGAAAATTGAGCTTTAAAATTGTCAATTTTTTTTTTCAAGATAGATTAAGGTATTAGTTGTACTTATTTACATTGATTATATTTTTGGTACAACTAACGAGCCATTGTGCATTGGTTTTTGATGATTCTATGATGAGAAAATATATTTGTAAGCATTAACCATTGACAATGGAACTTGAGTTAGAAGTGGAAGTTCGTATTAGATTTGAGATCATCAAGGAACAAAACAACCACTTCAAGAACTCCAAGGTAAGCCATCATATCAACCAAAGTTTTAAAAGTTATATTTTTACTGCTTTAAGACTACATAAGAAATCATTTTTTGTTCACATGACGGCATTAGATGAATTGAATTGATATATTTTTGGTATGAATGCAATATGTGAATTTATGAATTGATTAACTTATGGTTCTGTCTTAACTTGTCATATTCTTGCTTATTGCTTAATGGAACAAGACTTGATGAAACATAACATGAGTATAAAGTATTTTTCCCTTAAGTTATGTCAAGATTGGGTTCCTATGCATGTTAAACATAAAGTAAAGAATGTACGCTTATTGTTTATGTGTCACACTTAATTCTTATGTTGTAAAAGACATAATCACTTGCCTAAGAGTATTAGAGGTCTCATAATAGAACTATGGGTGCTGTCAAACACGAAGTTCCTATGTTGCCAAAGGAAAAATGGAAGAAACTTTTATGGAACAAGACAGGTAAGTTCCTAGATCGTTTGTACCTCACTTGTTTAAATTTCAGAGGGAACTAACCTATATTTTAGCCAACTTTCAAGTATCCACACCATATTTCTTCGAATGCAACGTTATTCTACAACTTTTAGTTGAGTGTCCATGTTGCGCTATACTTATTTCATATTTTCATATATTCGAAGATTCTATCGACCCTATTTCCTTATCTTTTCATATAGCCATACTTCTTATTCTTAATTCCCATGTGCTCTAAGTTTGTTCATAATCTTTTTATGGATCAATGAAATGTGAAGAATGGTGAGGGGGAAGTTGAAGAAAAAGAAAAGAAGTAAGCACTTGAAAAGGAAGAAGAATGATAAGGAACTCAGGGGGAATAAGGTAGGAACCAAGAAATCAAAATGGTTAAAAGCTGGTTGTGGAAGTCAAGTGTATGAGTAAGTATTATCTTCATTGATTTAAAATGTGTTATTCTAGGAAAGCATGCAAAATCTGTGTAATCACACCCTATGTTAAAAAAAAGAAGAATAAGGGTGATCTAATATTTAATTTCCTAGATATCTAAATATGAAGAATATTGACTATGTTTATGTCGTGTACTCGTATACTTGGTAAGCTAGCTAGTGAAGGAGCGACATTAAACGTTGAAGGAACTTGACTATGAAGCTGAAATCTGTTTAAGTTCCAGTAAGAAGAATGTTTCTCAAAGAAGTTGGTAGTTGAAGTAAGGGAACTTGGTTATCAATTAGAAAGATGAATATGTGTTGTGTTTAGTAGGAGGTTCAAGAGTATGAAATGAAGGACAAATGTGGTGAACCTTATCATCTCAAAAGGTCTAAAAGAAGAGCACAAATTCCACTTCATGTTCCCTCTACTTATTTTGTTCCATATGCTACTTTAAATATCCTTTGAGCTTGCGCTTTCATTTGCCTATTCATGCAATCCATTTCTAACTTTTTCGCTTTGATCTTTACTTGATTTTTAACTTCTTATTTGTCAAGTTAAATTAAGGGTTTTTGAAGTTGGGCCTTTGGATTGTGAGTTGGAAATTAGTGTGGAAATAGTATCCAGTTTGAAAAGTGAGTACCTTGAGGCTTTTAGGAACGACAAGTATTTAACTATTATATATTTACTTATTATATGGTGGTAGGTGTGACATATGACTTTATGTGTGTGTAATTTACGGAAAACAAACTTGTGGAACAATACCCTTTTTGATAAAGACAAAAGGGGGAAGAATATGTATGATGCTTATGGTATGTAGTAGTTAAGTCTAAAGTTCTTACAACATGATCTTTGAAAGTATATATATATTGATATGGATGTGTACTGCTAAGTTTCTAACTATGTGAAGTTCCTGTGTATGTTCCTAACTTGTTCTAAATGTTATTTCCTTGAAGAGCTAAGGGGGAATAAATGTACAACGATTTATCCTTTAATGTGTGATAAGCATCATTAGTTTTTCATCATCAAAAAGGGGGAAATTGTTGAGTAATTAGGTTTTGATGATTGTAAACTAAAGATGATTATCTATCTAATGTGTTTGTTAAGTTGTGCATAGAAAGAACAAGTTATACTTGGAACAGGATACAAGGAACCTGAGCTGTCACATATATATATATATAACGAACCTGAGCAATATATGATAAGAAATAGAGAAACAAGAACAATGATGAGTGTTATGGTTGATAAACATGATGATGGCTAAAGAACCATGACGGTAACTATGTAAATAGTTGTTTGCATATGTTAGCTTCATAAGGTAAGTACACTATGCATACATGAGTTGTATATGTGTAGGATTATTTGCATAAGCTTTAAGTTTAATTAGTTCTCTCACTTGAAGTTTGTTTATGACAAACAAACTTCAATCAAATGTTTCTCTTAAGTGTTTATGTGAAGACAGGAACTGACTTAGGTGAAGTCAATGGGTTGGAACATAGAAGACTTCAAGAGGAACAAGAGAGAATGAATGAACCTAAAGCAGGTTCTCCCATGAGAACCAAACCACGAAGGAACCTGAAGGTATTCTCTAATAAGATCCAGAAAGTCGGAGCATGTTCCCTAACACGAAAGCCGGAGCATGTTCCCTAACAGGTTCATGAAGAGTTCCATGTTCCCTAACAGGTACATGAAGAGTTCCCTAACAGGAACTTAGTTCTCTAACAAGAACTATCTAAGTTCCCTAACAGGAACTTGCCCCGAGATATAGAATACATCAATATTACAAGATTCCAGAACAAGTGTTTTAAAGAAACAACATGAAGACGGAGAAATCGAAGTATGTCGCTCTAGGATTCATGTAAGTATGTTGGACATAAATGTCAGTCTGGAACAAGTCTAAAGAACCAAGGTGAACTCATGATAGTCAATGAAATTAGAGTTACTGACTTGTCAGGAACTCAGAGACTGTCAGAGTTCCAGAACCTAATCGGAACTTAGGTCTGCACGTCGTTAAAGGTCGCAGGTCGAATTTAATGATTTAAATATTTACCTAATATGTGCATATATTTTAGGGATTTGGTTTTACAGAATAAAAATATTTATTTTCTAATAAATCCCTTTTGGAAAAAGATAAGTTATTTTTGGAAAATATTTTCAGTAAAATAAGTTTTAAATAAAATCTAATTTTATGGCAAGTACATCTTTTGTTGAAAGATATGGTAAATAAATCTTTTGTAAAAAGATATGGTAAGTATATGTTTTATAAAAAGATATGGCAAGTATATCTTTTGTAAAAAGATATGGTAAGTATATCTTTTGTTAAGAGATATATTAGTATATTTGAAAAATATAAGATTTAGATAAAATCTGATTTTATGGTAAATATATCTTATAATTATTGATATAATATATTCTAAACAAAAGATATATTTTTGGAAAACTTATTTTTGGAAAATATCTTTTATTTCTATCTTTTAATAAAACTTATCGTTTACGAAAAGAATAATTTGGGTGTACTATAAATATGCTCATATGTATACATTCAAAGTTGAGGCTGATGAAGCTTAGTGGTCGCGCTTAATGGTTTCATCCTCCACCACGAAGCTAAGTCAAACCTCCAGGTCGAAGTTCCGGTCAGGTTCTAGTTACAGTTCGTCCAGTAAGTTCCAGACAGATCTTGAAGTGTCCATCATATTAGTTTTATCTCTTTATTCATTGATATGTATTTAGAGTTATTCTTTGAGAGATTGTAATTGGGAAAAAGGGTTTTGAGTGTTTTATGTATTGGGGTGTGAGAGTTCGTGAGGATTCTCGTTATAATTGTAAGAGTGCAATGTGTAAGCTTCTAGGTGAAGCTGTGAGTCTTGTACTTAGGTGGTACAAGTATTTAGTGCTTTGGCAGTACGTGTAGTACTTTGGTGGTACGAGTGAATCTAAGTGTGGTGCTTAGATTGGGTAGGTTAGGGTCCTATCAAGTAGCAAGTCCAGTGAGGAACTTGTGAAATAAAGGTCCGTGTCTAATAGGTTGTAACTTGCTGTTTGCCCTATTATAGTGAAATGGTTTGTGTTTGAAATCCCTAAGGTAGGGTCGAGGTTTTACTTCCGGTTGGGCCCTGGATGGTTTTCTCGTAAAATCCTCTTTGCATTGTCTAAGTTCCTAACAACAATCAGTTTTATATTCCGCGAAAAGTAGGCACTAGGAGCATACTACAATTCACCCCCCTCTTGTAATATTTCATCCGAATAAACAAAGATAATTAATAATCTTGTTTAGGTTTAATTTGGTTATAATTCAAGTGATCGCCAATAATAGATTTATTTGTGCATAAATATTCAACTAACATAGATAAACAGGTTTAGGGTAATCCTATTGATTGTATGTTAGTCAGAAAGCGCACATGAATACGATCAGAATAAAATAGAGGCCTATTATTAGGGTAGGTTCAATCTCTTTTAGGTTGGATTTGTACCTTCATCCCCGAACTACCAGTCATGGCTCAAGACCTATTGGAGTTGATGATCTCTTAGATCGTTAAGGGGTGTAACCTTCACCCTGTGAACGGTTTACAAGTTCCTTAAACTTGTTGACGACTCTTTTGCTCTATCTTCTTTCACTTTGGATGCCACCGTACTTCAGTGTATGATCACAGTGGGGTTCAAGCTAGGGATAATGCTTGAAATATTCCCTACACCAGCAGACTGTAACCGAGAGGCAAGAAAGGCATAATGACGAACACCAAGTCCACCAAACGCAAATGGTAAGGTGGCAAGCCACCATTGTAAATTGCCAAACCCAGGCCCCAAAGCAGTAACGATATGCTCCAAAGAAGATCAGAGAGCCTCGTCAAAAGTGTGCTGAGCCTCCTCATGAGTACTAGGAGGACAAGTGCGCAAAGCAAAGTAGAGTTTTGAAACTCCGGTACATGCCTTAAGAAACAACAACTCACACTGAGGATCATCGAGCTTAACTACCTTATCCATTAGAGCAATGGTCTTGGTCACCCTCTGCATCACAAGGTCACTTCCATAACCAGGATCAGAACTAGCTGGACCACCAAGAAACTTAACACTATGTGAAGGTCGATCAATATTAGGAGAAAAGACACCCACAATCCTCCTTCGAGAGTCCTCTGAAGGCCATAAAACTTCAGTTTTTTCCACATTAAGATGCAAACCAAAATGAGGCTCTTCCTCCATGATCAACTCCAAAACCATCTGCACCACCAAAGTGTTTCAAAAAATAGTGTCGTCATCCAAATAAATACCACGCCTGAAGACATAAGTCATAAGTGAAAGGAATAGTGTCCTTCGAACAAGTGTAATATTCTGATAGTGGGTTCAGAATTATTAGAAAGCTAATATATTCAGTAAGGTCAAGTGATCGGAATGCCTGGGTGGAGGCCGCTTCCGATCAGTAATATTAATGCATAATTAATATTACAACTTAATCTTGATTGAACTCTTCGGGTCACACCCAAGCAATCAACGAGCCGAAGCGACAAATTAATTAAGAAGGAATTAGTTAGTCGACCGAGTAATATTTATTTAGACGTCGGAAATTTGAGCTTAGAGCGTCGAGACCGATCGTCGAAAGTTGAGTCAAAAATAATAAAAGACGAGACGTGCAAATAGTAATAAATTAACTAATTTCACAAAATACCCTTACCATAGGAATGCCCCGAGAAATCCGAGTACTAGGGGCATAATGCATAGCATGCGCACCAAGCCGAGCCTAGGTTGGCTGGTGCGTGCTAGCGCACCATTGCTAGCAGCTAAAGGCCAGCCTCGGCATCTAAGGGGCAGAGCTGAAAAAGCCCGCACTCGGATTGCACAGCATGCTGGTAGCGAGCAGCAGTAGCACGCACTCGAGTGTGCGGCTTGCTAGCCGCAAGTAGGAGCAGCCCGCAACTCCGTGGTGCGGGTAGCTGGGTTGAGTGCACGGGTAGCTGGGCTGTGTGCAAGGGAGATGTAAATAGGAGCCTTGAAAGGGAGGACATGTGGCACATGGAGAGGGAGACAGTGGGGAGCCAGTTTTGTCCCCCCTCTCCAAGTGGTCCTCACTTGCTCTCTCATGAATGGTTGACACTTGTTGATTTATTACTAGGTTGCGTAAATAATTTTATTTTACCTTTATAATTAAATGTGAAAATCTCACTATCCCACATTGGTGGGAGAGACAATCATACTCTCATCATTTCCTATAAATACCAAAGTAAGGGCATTGGAAATAATGCTTGCGTAAGAGTTGGAAAAGGGATCACAAAGAAGTGAAAACCGTTGAACTCAGGAGTTGGAAAAGGTATCACATTTAGTCAATGCCTTTGAACACAATTACTCGGGTTTATCGGTCGGGTATTGCTAACCCCAAGACATTGGACCTAGTCGGTGATTGTTATTGCGGGTGGATCATCTTCAAAGGCTTTGTAATTTCGAAGCTAGCTTTCCAGTAAGAGCCCACGTGATCAGGCGAAGCACGCTTAAAAGGTAATCATTTTATCTTAATCTTGTGAATAATTTAATTATGTTTATAGTTTTATTTATTGGGAGTGCGGTCTTGTTTTCGGGTTTGTTTATACGGTGAGTCGGACTCACTAAACCCAAATAACGGTATCAGACTCTCGCTCGTTTATTTTTAAAATCATAATATTTTTCAAGGTGTTTTTATGGCTTAATTTTTCTGGTTTTAAGTTGCTAATTAGATTAGTAGCTCGTTTTATCCTTTTAACCTCGTATTAGAGCCAACTTCAACTCTCGAACCTAGATTTCGACCCCAAAAATAGTGAATTTTGGGTGAAAAAAGCGTTCTAGAAATGGTTTTACCCTTTAGAACTCGGTTTTTAGCCAAAAAACGACCATAAATGCACTTTTCGAGGGGTTTTTCATTTTTACGAAATTTTTTAAGTATTTCTAACCTTGAAAATTAATTGCATATTCATGATGGTTATGTAATTTGTTCAATAATGATTTTATATGCAATTTTAAACCTCTTTAGGCATGATTACTTGGTGGTAATTTGTGTTTGAAAGCTTGGTTTTATTTTTCACATAATTTAAAATTAATTGCATTAAGTGTCAAATTGTTGTTCTTTGAGGCTTCTAAGTACTAAAGATTCAATCTTTAATTATGTTAAGTGATTGAAACTTTGAGTTACTAAATTCCATGAATTTTTGTTGAACTTTTTTGATTTAATCATTTTTTAGTTGATTGGAATCATAAAGTTTGAAACTTGTGATAGAAATTTGTTTATCTTCATATTAGAAGATATAATTTTTCAAGGATTCGCAAGTATTAAAGTTGGAATCTTTATTGAACTTATGCTCATTTTTCCAACTCCCTTTTATTTTGTCAAAATCTCAAGATTAATTTAAATTGATTAAATTAATAGTGAGTAATTGCCCTCTTATTTTTGTTGCACCAAGTTAAACTAATTTTATTTAAGAATGGTTCTTGGAAATAATTTTGGTTACATGCACTTGGATGATTTTATTTAAGTTAGACTTGTTTAAATTTTCAATTTTTCTCATGAAAATTAGTTCTAAAATTAATTTACAATAAATAAATTGTCACACGAAATTTGGGATTCAAAACCCGAGGCTATGACACGCAAATCGAGGCAACCCTCCCTTGGCTACTCGGGCTACATAGCAGCCCGCATGTGGCTGCTCGATGCGTCCGGCCATGTGCGTGGCACACGCGCCCAGCTACAGCAACAACGCACCAGCACCAGCCAAGCAGCAGCGCGTTGCGACTGTGCTATGTGCGTGCGTGCTGCTGCCATAGTGTAGCCCATGGCTGCTATGGTGCATAGGGTGTGCGAGCGTTTTGAGTGCATGTATGTGCTTGGTGTTTTGGTGTAAAGGGGCAAGCAGTCGTGGCCTTGTGTCTAGCACCTTGTAACCCGTAGCAAACACTATCAGGGTGTACCTAGCTAGTGCTACGTGGGGTGGTGAAGGCACGTGCGCCAAGCTGTTTAGTGCGGGATTGTTAGACAACCTTGACTTTCATATGGCACGTATGTAGTGGGTGAACCACTTGAGTACGGTTGGCTTCGTATTTTCTTATTTTGCTGTTTTAATTATTATATTAATTTAATTTGATTTTAATTATTTTCATAAATTTTGGAGGCTAGGCCTCAGTTTTAATGAGCGGCATTTGCAAAATATTATTTTGGCAAATAATTGGGTTTTACCAGCTTAATTAATTGGATAAATTAATATGGATGCGGAATTTAGTGGGAGCTTTAAAATTAATTGCGCTTATTTACAGAATCGGTTAAAATAACTTTGACTAGTTTTAATTAGGCGTGTTAATTGGATTAACCACCTAGATTAGTTACTAGTTATCGCGAGTTTATGCATTGTTACTTGTTTTTTGTTGTAAAATGCAAGGGTCATTCACAAATAGTGAATTGATGAATGGACTGTATATTCTCTCACAGGTTTTATAAAATAGCAACTAGTGGGGCCCGATTAGGATAGAAAATACGGACTGCGATCCGTGATGTATTTTTGTAAATCTAAATTCGGTATGTGTACCGTTGAGTATTTTTGTACCTTAATATTTAGATTAGTCCTAATTGTAGATACTAGTAGTTGCATAATATTGGTCAAGTCTTGAAGACGGAGGTTCCTGGAAGACAAAGCCGTGAAGTTGCAAAAGAAGACCTTTTGAAGAATTGAAGAATTTAAGGGGCCATGGTAGTTGCCAATATGCATCAAAATTCTTACGCTTTACAAATTTTTGATAATTTATATAAGAATTATATGTTGGATGCATGTTTAGGATTTCGAATGTTGTGATGATTAATTAAGTTCACTTAAATCAACCAACATAAAAACCCTAGGTCCCTAAATATCGAGTAAAATTGTCATTCCAAAATGACAAGGGATTAAACACGTCGTCAAATTGTCTATCACTAAATCAAATACAATATACAAGACCTAAATAAACCTAATACAAGTATAAGGTAAGCAAAGGGTCGAATTGCAGGGGGAAGTTAAACACCAAAGAATGGAATTATCTAAGAGATTAAACTAAGAGAAAATTGAATTAAAGATAATATAAAGAAAACACCAAGGGAAATGGGTAGATGTAGGCTTCACCTGAACATGCAATAGCATAGAAATAAATCGATAACGAACTAAACATGCATGAATATCGATATAGAGGGTCCAATCTAGCCACCTATCGGGGTCAATTGGCTTCTCCTAACATAGCCTCTATGTTGTCACATTAGAACCATATACTAGGAGGTGCTATCAAGTAACAATTGATAGAAATGAACTTAGCTAAGTCAACCGCCGTTTCATTTAGCAAAGATTCACCTTTAATCAACTAACAATGTGCACTTTGTAAGAATATCAAAGAACAATCAAGCATGTAAAGACTTTAATCACAATCAACTTGAATCCCAATACTATAAGCATGAACAAACTCCAACAACATCATCCCCATACCCTTGGCTAAGCAACTACTCACTATCCATGGAAATCATCAAGTCAATCATGATATTAACAAGCAAAAGCATGATTAATGAGTAATTAACAAAACAAAAGCAACTTAATACAAAATCAAATATCAAAGTAAAGAGAAAAGAGTAAGTAAATGCTCATTCATTGAAGTTGGAGTTCTACAAAGAGGTTGATTAAGATTTTTCTTCAAATTCCAAGCTCAACAATGGAGTAATCCACACTTTCTCTCTCTAAAATGCCAAATCTAATGGCGCTTCTCTCTCTAGATTAAGCTAAAAAACAGAAAATTAAAACTAAGCTAATCTAATTACCCCCTCCAAAAGAGAGTACGGACTATATATATGTGCTTCTAAAAAGAATCAAACTTAAGCAACAAGGCGGAGAAAAATCTGAAACTTAGCGGTGTGCGGTCTCACACGAATTACACGCACCCGTGCAGGTGTAATGTGCGCCCTCTCATAATCATGCGCGCCCGCAACTTTGAGGGTACGTAGAAAAGAAGCCCTTGAATGTGCGCACGCACTACAAGGCTGATGTAGACACCTAAAAATGTCTCCCGAAAACCAAACCCGATGATGAACAACCTTTCACGGCCACTATTGGTCGGGTTCAGTATTTAATCCCGAGAGTGCTTAAAAAATCGTATTTGATTAAACTCATATTTTTGAACAGTCCATGGATTAGCCTTGATGTTTGGTAAAAGCACAGTTTTAATTTCAGCCCAAATTTATTATTTAATTTTAGCCCAAACCTTTTATTTATTTAATTTAATTATTTTCTTATTTTAGCCCAAATAATAATAAGTCAGAAAAGGCCCGAAAATATCAATGAGCACTTAAAATGCCGAATAAAATTACGGTTAAAAATGTATTTAGACAGAAAAGTGGGCTGGGAATTCCCGCGCCACGGCAGGTACTCACCGTGTCACGGGAATCATTCCCGTATGACGGTGGGATTTCCTGTGACACGGGAAATCTGCCGTGACACGGGAAATTCCGTGTCTTTTCCGCGTAAACCCTTAACGCGTTTTCTTCCCCGTTTACTAAAATTCCCCCCGTCACACTAAAAATGCACCGTGTCACGGGAATGTTTCCCGTCTGACGGTGGGACTTCCCATGTCACGGTACAGTTTGTCGCGTCGCGGGATACTTTTTTAGGATTTTTATCATTTTAGGGTTCCGTGTGCTCCCTCAGCACATTTTGTCTATAAATACCCCCTCATTTATGATGTACGGGGCATCAATTAACTCTCCAGTTTACTTTTCTCTCTTCTATGCTTTAGACTAAACACTAGCCTACCCTTCTTATTTCAAAATTCATTCTTCAAGTGCTCATAGGAGTCCATACTTTACTCGTGGTTCTGTCCTTAAGCCGAGGCGTGAAAGGTAGAATTGTTTGAGGGTTTGGCCCCAAATCAACTCTACTTTATTTAATTTAATTTAATTATTGTTTTTTTATTATTTCCTTGAAGTTACTAACTCGTTTATTATTTTGTAGTTGCAAACAAACAAAATCAAAGTATGAATTATGTTCCTTTTATTTCTATTATTTTTCTAACGATTTTATATTGTTGGAATTATGGCTAAATTTCTTCCAATATTAATATTTATTCTATTATTATTGTTATGATCACCATATTTCAAGTTTAAAGGAAATATGTAATTGAAAATCACGCCTAATAAGATAATTTGGACAACCGGTTTAGGTTCCTTTTTAATCTTGTTGTTAATTCAAGTGATCACAATATTTTAGAATTACATGTTGCATTAATATTAAACCAATTTAGCTTAATAATAGTTTGGAGCGGATTGAACTTTTGTTTGTATGCCTTTGAGATCGCAGGAATCACTTTTCACTATAAGAATCGAGAAGAGGCCAATACGGGCAAATGTGACTCCATGACTCACTTCGTACCATCATCCCCGATCCTCCTTTCGTGGTTCTAAACCATATGGAGTTTGTAATCTCATGGATTATGAATGGGGTGTAACCTTCACGGGTCAATCGTTGTTGCCTATCGTTGTCCCTTATTCGTGGTTGCCTTTTATGATCCGTGAACGGTTTACAAGTTCCTTAAAAACTTATTGGTGGCTCCCTACTTTATTTGTCCCTAATCGTATTATGTTAATTCCCACTTCCTATGAGTTCCAAGCATATTCACACATGCTTTAACGTAGGCGCACTTCGAGCAACGCCTACAGCTGCACGCCCGCAAAGCAGGTCGCACGCCCGCACAGAGTTCGCGAAGCAGGCGCGCAAACTCTCTAGTTTTGTTATGTTTCTTGAGCTTGGCTACGCCCCTGCACGGTAAGTGATGCGCGCTCGCGCAGGTGGTCGTGCAGCAGTCGCACAGAATAATCTGCTTGGCTCCTTGAATTCCTCCTTATGCGGGCCTTCTCACCATTATGCGTGCCCGCGCACTATCAATGCGCGGCCTCTCCAGCTCGCGCGCGGCGTTGGATACTTGGTTCAAAGCTTCCTTCAGTACCATGGTTCTTAGTACCATGGTTCCTACAAAACATAAACAAGAAAGCCAAACTAGAAAATACACAAAGGAGGTAAAACTATAAAAGAAGACTGACAAATGAAAAGAGAACTAAAGGTAATAAGGGGTACAAAAAAGCTTAAAATGTCGAATAAAATTGAAAACATGGTTGTTCACAACTATGCTTGTCGGCCACCACACAATAAGCCTAATGGCCGCCCGAAAAGAGAAACCAATGTTGCTTCAACATAGCAACTCAGACTTTCCCAACGTAGGGCATGAAGTGTAGGCCGAGTAGGACCTCAATGAGAGTTCAGCATAATGAATTGACTCTACAACACTAACTCGAGCAATAAACATAAATGGATGAGTGGGATTCCTAACAGTAGGCATTCGTCCACTAGTCATATGTCGGCCGATTAAAAATTAGGAGACGGCATCATTAGCCAAATCACTTGGCCACATTTAAATAAAATGCTCAAAAAATAACAAGGGTATACCTTGATTAGCCACTCGGCCAACAAGCCTAAAGGCCAGTAAAACTGTTCGACCCTATTAAGATGAATGGTAGACCAAAAGGGAAATAAAAATTGTTGAAGGCATAAATAGCCTGGTAAAGGGCAAGGATTCCCTTGGCAACCGAGCCTAGAAAATGAGAATTCACAAGTTAAAATCATACTTGGAATTTCTCGAGCATGTTCGAGCGATAGTTTCAATGAACGACTCAACCAAAAGCCAACAAAGGCCGTAAACTTTCAGATTGATTCTGCGTTCACCTAGTCCAAGGAAAATCATTATATATGATTTGATTAACTTACTACCGCTATACCCTTAAAGGTATAAATCTACTAAATAAAACCACCTGGAATTCGGACTAGGCAAACGCCGAATAAAGGGGCATACCCCTAGTACTCGTACGAATGAGCAATAAGCATATAAAATAATAATAATGTAAATGCATAAAAATTTCCAATGCAAAAAAACCAATGCAAAAAAAACCGCTTAGCAAGCGGCAAACTAAATTAAAAATTAAACCGCTCTGAAGGCAATGAAATCCTTATAAAGACCGCTCAAAACAGGCGCCTAATAAAAATTGTTCATAATGAAGGCATATATAGAAAATAAAAATTGAAAATAAAGCTTAAAATAAGATGCAGAAGAGGCTCCCCACTCGGCTGCATCGTCATCCCCATTATCAGCATTGTCGGCATTGGTCACGTTATCATCAGGGGGGACCTCATCCTCGGCCACCTCTTCATCGTCACCCTCGACTTCATTTTCGCTGTAGTCGGGAGTCTTGACAAAGGGAGAGTAGGGTTGACCGATAACCTCGCACTTTTCCATTATGCTGAGGAAGTCTAGTCTTCTGGCGAACCGCTCATAATAATAAGCAAGCTCGTCTAGTTCCACCATCATGGAAAAGGCGTCCTCAAAATGGTTTTTGAGCCGAGAGAGTGTTGTCTATTCGATGCGCACAACGTCAGTTGGAGGAATAGGCCTTGGAGCACTTAGTTGATTTTTCAGCTCTTCTGCCTCCTTCCTCAGAAGCTCGGCCTCCTGGTTGCTCCCCTCCGCAGCCTGAAGAGCTACGTTCAAGGCTTCCCGGCTGGTCTCCAACTCAGCCCTTAGCTGGTCCAAGGCGTCGGCCGCCTCTTGCCTACTGGCCACAAGTGAGATGGCCTCGTCCTTTTCTTTGGTTAGGGCCTCGTTCGCCAGTCTTTCTAGCTTAAGAGCATCGCCCATCTTGACAATTTCCTCGTTCAAACGAGTAACTTTCTCGAACAGAGCATTCATCACCGTTTGATGGCGAGCCGACTCTATGGCCAGCAGGCTGGTGTTCTCGTCCTGCAACTTGTGGAGATCTGTCCAAGCTACTTCGAGCTCGCGTCTCTGCCTCGGACGCCAGTCTTGGAAGGCGAAGAGCCTAAAAAGAAGCTGCCTACGAACAGAAACGAATTAGTAAAAGAAAGCGGAATAGCAAAATTTGGCTTAGTAAATTGGTTGAAGAGTTAGAAGACTACCTCAACGGAGCTGTTGATTATTGGATACCCTGGTATTTTGGCCGGGATGGATTATTGAATAGTTTCCCGGACAGTCTTGTGTTCGACCCTAGTTAAGGAAGAATTAGGGGCACGAACGTTCAAATCCTCGGGAGTTCTTGTAAATTGAATACAAGTTAAAATTCATAAGAAAAGAAAAGAAAAATATCAGAAGGGAAAAGGACGAAGAGGTACAAGTACCTTTTGAGAGATTTACCAAGCGAAGACGCCCCCCAGGAGGGGGCACCAGCTAGGTCTGCTCGGCCGCCTTAGGCAAGGAGGGCAGCTCTCCTTCAGTTTGGGAACCAGAAGGCTTAGTTCCCTAAAACTCAACATGCGAAGTTGAGTCGTGGCTGGTCGTGTTGTCCAGGTCGGATTTTCCCCTCCATCCTTGTGGGCGGGTTCATTTCGGGCCACCTCGGACGAAGGTGACTCCGAGGGCTTGGAGTCCCCACTAGGTGCCAGATGGGGTTGTTCTCCTTTAGGTTGCGTCGACGCAACCCGCGACCTAGCCCGGGCCGCCGGCGTCCTGGATGCCAAAACTTTTCGAGCCTTGGACGACTCGTCATCCTTTGAAGCAGGCGCCGACCGCTTTTTCGCATGCCTAGGGGTAACTGACTGAAAAAGCAAGAAATAGGGTTCAGTTATAAATCATCGTTCGAGTTGCATTAAAACAAAGAACATTAAGTTCAAGACCAATCAGCCAAGGGTACTCCACCCCTGTCCGAGTAGGGTTGTAGCTAAGAACCTACATTCCTATTTCACTCGGCTGGGAGCAATGTTTAAACCAACCAGCAATGTAAAGCTTCTTCAAGTAAGTAGGTCAAACGTAAAAAAAAAAATTAAAAAAGAAAAACCATTATTTTCAGGGAAAAGAAATCAACCGTACCCCCTTAGCCTTCTCATATTGAGCTCGCGAGAGCTTGTAACACTCCATGTTGAACTCGTTTATGTCCATTTCTCTCCTCTGCGCTGGGTCAAGCTTGGCCGCGGATTCCTCTGAAAATAACAAATCAGTGGGAGTTAGAAAATTTTCAAAGAAAGGAAATGATAATGCGTACAGTGAAGGTCAACCTAGGGGATAATTCTTGAGCAGGCCGAAGGAGGACATGAAGATAGGATCCCTTAGCCAGATCATTAAGGGAACCCACCTCGAAACAACGGATACCGGACGCCCCCGTCTAAATTCATGCCTAACCCTGAGAAAGTCAAGTTGATCGACGTGGTCTAGGTGGATAGGGGGGCGAGTCGTTCTTGATGAGAGTTGGTGAGAAAAATTGATTATAATTGATGATTGAAAACGGAGGTTTTAGGAGGCTATTTATAGAGAAAATCAGCTGAATGTGATAAAAAACAAATCAGAGTTTCGAAAAGAATAAAACACGATCGCAGTGTCAAACACACGCGTGGTGCCAAACGCTGAGTGGAGTGCTAAATACTAAGTCTGGCGCCAGACACCAAATCTGGCGCCAGACACTAGGCTTGGCGTCCGGCGCTGCAAAACAGTTTTTGCAGATTTTGTTTTTATCATATCTTTTGATCCAGAAGTCCAAAATAGTCATATAATATGTATTTGGAAAGATCTTGAGGTATAATTTTTAACCCAATTAGAATCAGATTAAAATCTTTTGTAGATAAAAAGATATGGCCAAAATAGTGGAAGGGTGTCAGTTTTGGATAGAGTTTCATATCTCATTCATATCTTTTTCGTGATAACTCGGATTTAATATTATAATATATCATTGAAAAGATAATATCAAGATCTATCCAACTATATAAGATTCAGATAAAGATTAGAATATTTGCCAATTACTACCGCTAGTTAATACCACTTTGTATATTACTACCGCAAATTAAAAAAGTTGTGAATTACTACCGCAAAATTTTTTAAGATGTTGCGATTACTACCAAATCTCCATTAAACCCAATTATGACGTCATTATAGAACTTTAACCCCCATTAAACCCCCGTTAAATTGATATAATGACGTCATAGTTGGGTTTAATGGGGGTTTGGTAGTAATCACAACATCTTAAAATTTTTTGCGGTAGTAATTCACAACTTTTTTAATTTGCGGTAGTAATTTACAAAGTGGTATTAACTTGCGGTAGTAATTGGAAAATTTTCTTAAAGATTATGAGGCATGAAAATAAAATCTGAATATATTCCACTTTGTACAAAATAAAGATTCTAAAAAGGAGTAGTTTTATTCAATTTCAAACTCTTTGAAACATAATTATCAATCCTAACTCCAATAGGATTTAAAAGAACCTTCTAGAATATTCTAGAAGACTATAATCAATCCTAATAATTAATAATAGGCCCTCCTCTTGATCATTGGGCCGTAGGTAAAAACCAAACCGGGCACAGTTTAGTATTTTGGTCATAACTTCCTCATTATTCATCGGAACTGGGCTTAAAATATATCGTTGGAAATGTCTTTTAAAGCCCTATCCAACTACACTATTATTGGACCCTTATCATGGAAAAAACTAAACTAGAATGCACGTTTTTCAAAAATAAGGTATGAAAAGAAATTTTTTAAAAAACAGAAAGAAGAGATATTTTAATAAAAACATCCTCATCACTAGACTTCTTACACTTTCGCTTTGTTCGACAATCAAATGACATGAAAGGTATACATCACTAGGTTTGGTTTTGGGGAGACATAAATGGGTGTCTACAGAAGCCCCTACTTTGACTGAGTTTGGAGAAACGCAAGTTTCGAAAACAAAAGTCAAAGTATCGATAGGGACGGAGAATGATTTAGAACGTTCTCCGATCCTAAATCATTCTTGTAACGCCGATACCTGCAAACTAGCATTAGTTAAACATATAAAAGAGTTAAGAAACGCGTATCTTGCACCGTCGAGCACACGTCTCTGGAGGTAACCGATTTGTTGCTTCGTTGCATTGTTGTTGTTATGATAACCTTTTGCAAGCTAGGGAACGCCATCCTGCTATTTGTTTTGACGATCTTTTGCATGCTAGAGAATACCACCTGAACACTGCTAAGCATATAACTGCCTCCAATTCCACCGTGATAGTCTTCGAAAAGACCACTGCTTGTTGATCCGTAATGCTGCTTGAATTTTGTTGTTAATGCTTTGGGTGATGACAATCCTCTATTCTTTGGGAATAGTTGCCAACACAACTCTTGTATGATGTATGACAATTCAATTTAGGGAAAGTTGTCAATGCCACGTAACAATCCATCCTTAGAAATGTTGCTACGATGAAGCGACAATCCGTATCTCGGAAAATTTGCCGAAATCCAAATTTTGGGAAAAGTTGCCAATGCTTCGTAACAATCTGTCATAAGAACTTTGCTACGATTGAAAATCCACATCTTAGAATATAACTCTTGAAAGCAATCCACCTTGCAAATTTGTTAATGTTATGCGACAATGCTTTTAGGAAAATATTGCCACAATTGACAATCCGTGTCTTGGAACATTTGCCAAAAAAGAGTCGATTGACAATCCAATTCGGGAAAATTTGCCACTTGCTGAAATGAATGACAATCCACGTTGAGGAACTTTTGCCGAAATTTATGATGAGTAGAGACCTACGACAATCCTTTGGGAAATTTTGCCATAGGGAACTGGGTGTATGACAATCCAATCTCGGAAAACTTGCCAAAGATGCATGAATGTATGACAATCAAAACTTGGAAAAACTTGCTAAACAAAGAAGGAGCACGACAATCCATGCTTAGAAACTTTGAACAGGTATGACAATCCAATCTTGGAAAAATTGTTGTATAAGTGATGCGCTTGCTTTTGAACCGATGCCTTGGTGTTTGTAATGAGCCAATGCTTAGGCGCTTAAACTAAGTAAGACACTTTTTTGTCAGGTCAATCACTTACTACGATTATAATCGAGCCGACTACTAACCATGTCAATTTTCTTATAGAGGCTAATTGGTGTACTAAGGAACCCTAAACTGCTGTATGAGGTCGAAATAACCATTCCGAGAGGCTTCGAGCTTTGTCGCTGCTGAAATATCTCTGGTGCCAAGAATTGGCTCTGTCGCCAGACGCTGGGATCTAGCGCCAGGCGCTGAACTTTATCGCTAGACGACAGATGTTGTCGCCAGTGACAGCCTTGTCGTCTGGCGCTGGAGTCGGGTCTTCCCTATTCTGCTCTTGCTGCCGCTGTTTCTTGGTTTTGCTCCGAACTTTGAGCTTGGTCGTTTCCTTTCAACCAAATTCGCTCAAATCTTTTGTAAATTAAAGCTCTTCATTTCTAATTTACTGATCTATGTAACTCCTCTTATCTTGGAGGAATCTCCTATGTCATATTCGCAATTTGTGAAAAAATCGGGGAATGTCCTCGCTTGCTGGGATGCACCTACATTTATATTTTTTACTATAGAACTTTGCCTTTCTTTATTTAGGGTTGACCTAAGACTTAGTGTTGACTCAATGTGATAACACAACATGACTCAATGTGTACATGACTCTTGTGTGCATTGTAATGTGATCGTGCAACTCGAAAAATGCAAAAAGGCAAAAAATTTCCGTCATTTTGTGGAGGGTACTGACTTTCTCCCGAAAAAGAAGGACACGAAAAAAGAATCGAAGTGAAGTTTTTTTAAGATGCATGTTGAATGAGCTTAATAAAATGTTGTCTCTCACATTACAAGGATTGTAACATCTTAGACTATCCTAGTTGACTCGATAATGAAAGTATTTAGGTAACTTAAGCGCGGAGGCCAAGTCCTTCATACTTTGTGATGTAATGATGATTGATTGACGAGTTATGTTGATATGACAAGGCATGCTTCAACGTTGTGTTAAGATTTCATGACAAAGGGTTCCTAAGGGAAGTATATTTGGTCATGTATCCGTGATGTGTGTGATAGTGACACTAAAGTTAGGCCGCAAGGGCTAAGTGTGTGGAAAATATATTGAAAGGAGTCAAATAATGGTGACTCTTAGGCTGCGTAAGCTAATGATATAAGGATCAAGCCCCCAAGTTTAGCTCTAATTAAATAGGAATGAGCATAAGGGATCCCTTGATATGATCATGATGTGTGAATGTGAATATGAATGCATGTTTATTACGGTCGCACCTCGATGTGAGGTTGCCTACGTATCCGTTAGGAATCAGGCCGAACGTAGCTCTAGCCGAACCTCGCACAATTGTGTGTATACCTCAAAAAAAGTCTTTTTAAGGGTTGTAACGTGGTTAAGCTAAAGGTTGAAGAAGAAGGGGATAGAAGCTCAAGACCCTAGATAAGCCCCCAAGGTGTGCAACCTTGCTTTTGAATTTTTATATTTTTATGCTTGAGGGTTTTAACTCTTTTTTAGCTCTCTTTTCTGCTTTATTTATTTTATGTTTATAAGTGTGGGCAATCCCGATCATGCGGTCTATCACTCACTTGGAATTCATGTTTCTCAGACACGGTACCGAGCACTCGATAAGAGACGCAATTTGAGATGTGTTTATATCAAAGACATGTTCATGTACAGTCAAAGACATTGGAACACTTGCCCTTTTGTACACTTTAATTTATTTTTTTGCTTATTTTTTGCTATTTTAATCTTTTGAAGTCACTCAAGCTTTTTATGAAATTGAAAATTGCATAAGTTGCACACCATCCCACCCCATGGTTAGGTAGATATGGGTTGAAAGATGAAATGTTTATCATTGGACGAGGCTCAAAGTGGTTTATCAAAAAAGGATTTCATATTTGATGGGGGAAAGGTGATATGATGTGGCTACAAGGGATGCCTCAAATCATTGATATACCTTGTGCTTAGTTTGACATGGTTTTTTTTCAATGTAATGATCAAATGTAAGGAAATAAATGCTCATTTTATTAAAAAAGTGAAGGGTAAAAATCAAACTCTAAGAAATAAATTCAAGGAGGATGAAAGGTGCCTATGCTAGACTTATTGGGGAAAGGGTTTGAAAAGAAGAAGAAGAAAGCATGAAATCTTGGTGAGAAGCTTGCCTTGTGTATTTGTTTCATCATTACCCTCATTTTTTTTGTTTGTCAATCACATGACTCAAACTCGATTCAACATGCATGGATGGAAGAAGGTAGGAATAATGAAGGTTGTGATATGGAGAAATCATGTAGAGAATGGAAAGATGATGTAGATGGAGAGATATGAAAAATTAGGAATAAAATGTACCCCCAACTCAAATGACGGAAAAACCGAGTCAGGCATGAACCTAAGACATGGTCATGGTGTATATAAATATTAGTGGGTGCTTTATTGTGAGTTCAAGTGAAATGTTAAGACTCGTGTCATGACCATGTGGCTAGACTATGTGACTAGACTCGAACAAAGACTAAGTTAAGACCTCACGTATATGCATTAAACTGGACAAGCTGTGGTATTTTAGTCATAAATTTTGATCTGTGACTCTGATTGGGATAAAACCAACGCAAAATTAAAGATAAAACTCGGGGCTACAAATTCATATGTTTTACGACTCGTACTTCTTCCTAGAACTCCGGCTATGACCAAAACAAGCTGACATTTGTGTAGTATACAGGAATAAAAATCCGGGTTGACTTAAAGGGACTATGACTCGATTTTAGACATATTTATTAGCTTAAATTAATTAATTAATTAATTAAGCAAATTCCTTTCGTCATTAATTAGTTTATTAAGACTTATTTACAAACACAAGTCAAACCAAACGGTTACTTTAGTCACATAATAAGTATGCAAGTAAGAGATGTACAAGTAGTCAAGTAGTCACAACATGATGTAATGAGTTTGCAACCTAACCATGGCTCTAGTTCTCTAAAGTTCGGGATATCGGTTAGTCAAAGAGGGTCCATGCTTAATTGTCCGAAAGCACCGCGCGGAAGCCTTACCTTTTGAAGGGTTGTCGCGAGTGGATGGGACACCGCGATTTAAAAACTCGCTTCCATGGTTTGGTGAGTTCAACATTCTCGGATGTACCCTTTGTTGCACAGAGTGTTCAATCAGGTATATAGAGCATGAATTCCCAGAGGGTTATGTACATATGTAGAACACATATGGGTTTCAAAAAAGTGAGAAAAACTCAATCAGGAAGTAGGATCGAGCAAACAGTGCTAAAAACTGGTCAAAATTAGAACGCATATTTCTGGCTCGGTATTGGAAGAACTTGGCGCCAGCGAACTGAGGTCGGCGCCGCGATTTGGCTCTGGCGCCTGGCAACAGGAATGTCTCCTGGCCCCAGAGTTAATTCCTCGGCGACAAACTCTGTTTTCTGACGCTAGTTGCTACATGGCTCAGCAGCTTTCTGTGCTCGATAAAATTTTCTAGTTTCGCGAAGCATTATTTCGGTCCTAGTTGTGAAAGATATTCCTCAAATTTTCTATGTTTAAAGATCCTATGTTGTAACTCAATACGGATGGTCTTTCCAATGAGATCTGTTTTGTGCATATGAAGATAATGTTGATCAAAATTATGCACATGAAATACTTAGAACTTTTCGAGTCTCATCAACTCATTCTAAATCATTGCCAAAATAAATTTTAGGAATTAAAATAGAAATCCTCCCCAGTAGAGTCGCCAAAAAACTGTAAGGAACATTTCAAGCACTACCCCAAATTGAACCCCACGGTGATCATACACTAAAGCATGGTGGCGTCCAAAGGAAAGGAAGCTAGAGCAAACGAGTCGCTAACAAGTTTTAGGAACTTATAAACCGTTCACGAGGTGAAGGTTACACCCCTTAACGATCCAGGAGATTGTCAACTCCAATAGGTCTGGAACCATGACTGGTAGTTCGGGTATGAAGGTACAAATCCAACCTAAAAGAGATTAATCCTGCCCTAATAATAGGCCTCTACTTTATTCTGATCGTATTCATGTGCGCTTTCTGACTAACATGCAATCAATAGGTTTACCCTAAAACTGTTTCATCTATGTTGGTTGAATATTAATGCACAAATAAACTATTATTGGCGATCACTTGAATTATAATTAGATTAACCCTAAACAAGATTATTAATTATCTTATTAAGCATGATTAAGTACAAATTCCCTATAAACATGCATAAAAGGCGTGATCAAGCAATAACAATAAATATATAAATCAAGCAATCATAATAATAATAATAATAATAATAATAATAATAATAATAATAATAATAATAATAATCATCATCATAATTATCATAATCATGTTAAAGCATAATATTAATAGCAAGATCCTAGGCATGATACTAACAAGATTAATAACAAACTCTAGCATGTTACAAAGCATTAAAGATCAAAGCTTTAACCCTAACATGATACTAACATGAATGTATTAGAAAAGAAAATAAGAAGCATCGCAGGAATCATAATTGATTTAAGAAACTTATTCTTTACCCTAGACATAATACTAGGAAACATTCTTTTAATCATACTTGATATTAGAAATTACCCTAAACATGATACTAGGAATCAAAATAATAACCTAAACATGATTTCTATATCAAAATATCAATTAAACAATTAAAGTACTAACTTGAACGCCTCGTACCACTTTCTAATAACATAATACACATGTTAATAACTTTAAGGAAAATAATAAATCAAATAATTAAATAAAATAATTGAAATAGAGATTTGGGACCAAACCATCAGAAATATTAAACCTTTCACGTCTAGGGCGAAGGAAACTTCGAATTATGATAGGTGTGTCTAGTGCTAATGTATGAGGAATTGTGTTTGTAAAAATTTAGGCTTAGAAAGAGAGAGAGAATCATGAATTTCTTGATGATAGTTGGTGAGAAGAATTGATTATAAATGATGATTGAAAACGGAGGTTTTAGGAGACTATTTATAGAGAAAATAAGCCGGATGTGATAAAAAAAGAATCAGAGTTTCGAAAAGAATAAAACACGATCGCAGCGTCAAACACGCGCGTGGCGCCAAACGCTGAGTGCAACGCCAAATGCTAAGTCTGGCGTTAGACGCCAGATCTGGCGCCAGATGCTAGGCTTGGCGTCCGGCGTTTCAAAACAGTTTTTGCGGATTTTGTTTTTCTCATATCTTTTGATCCATAAGTCTAACTAATTCAAATAATATGTCGTTGGAAAGCTCTTGAAATCTAATTTCCAACACAATTGGAAGCAGATTAAAATATTTTGTAGATAAAACGATATGGCCGAAATAGTTGAAGGATGTCAGTTTGGGATAGAGTTTCATATCTCATTTATATCTTTTTCGTTATAACTCGGATTTAATATTATAATATATCATTGGAAAGATAATTTCAAGATCTATCCAACCATATAAGATTTAGATAAATATTATGAGGCACGAAAATAAAATCTGAATACATTCCCTTCGTACAAAATAAGGATTCTATAAAGGAGTAGTTTTATTCAATTTCAAACTCTTTGAAACATAATTATCAATCCTAGCTCCATTAGGATTTAAAAGAACCTTCTAGAATATTCTTGAAGACTATAATCAATCCTAATATTTAATAATAGGCCCTCCTCTAGATCATTGGGCCGTAGGTAAAAACCAAATCGGGCCCAGTTTAGTATTTTGGTCATATCATCCTCTTTATTCATCGGATTTGGGCTTAAAATATATCGTTGTAAAGGTCTTTTAAAGCCCTATCCAAATACACTATTATTGAACCCTTATCATAGACCAAACTAAACTTGAATGCACATTTTTCAAAATTAAGGTAGGAAAAGAAATATTTTAAAAAACAGAAAGAAGAGATATTTTAATAAAAATATCTTTATCACTAGACTTTTCACACTTTCGCTTTGTGCAATAATCAAATGACATAAAAGGTATTCATCACTGGGTTTGATTTTAGGGAGACACAAATGGGTTTCTACACCAACTCTTTCAAATTTTTTTATTTATGTTGTCTGAGATTAACTTGTTAAAGGCTTCAACCTGGCCGTTTGCTTGGGGTCGACCGATTGATGCAAAACAATGTGAGATCCCTTGATCTCTGACAGGCTAAAGTTGTATCACCTAATCAAAAGTAATTCCTAAATCCTCTAACTAATGTAGATAGGGAAATAGGGTCGAATCCACAGGGGAACGAGTCTTTTTATTCCTAATTAATTAATATAACCTAGATTATAAAGTAACCAAAATATTATAGTCGAAAGGAACTAAACTATGAAGATTAAGATTAAGAAAAAGGAGAAAACAATGAGTTAAAAGATATAGGGCATAGGTTCACCAATAAATAATATTCCAAGGTAAAGCATAATAATCAATCATCAAAGCATAAATTAATCAGATCATAAAGGGCTTTCGCTACGTATATCACACAATTAATTTACCGGTATTAAATCTCATCTCTCGAATCTCAACTTAACCTTTTATAAATTAATATGCCTATTGAAACTAGACCTAAACATCAATTTTCATCTCTCAAATCTCGAATCAATATTGTCAAACTCATGCATAAAAGATCTGCGCAAATCTAATCACAGAGCATTAAATTAATCAATAGGAAATTAATCTAGCATTGACAATTAACAACAATAAATTACCCCTTCATATTATTTATGGATTCCCATAAACCCTAGAAATAAAACTACTCACACATAATTAAATCCAAGAAAATTAAAGTAATAAAACAAGACATGGTCAAAGGAATAAAAATAACTAAGATTAAGAGAAGAGAAATCGTTACCAAAGAAATCTGGAATTAAGAATAGAGTTAAGAACAAAGTTTAAGAGAGAGAGAGACTAATCTAAAAGCTAAGTAGACAGAGAAAATCTAAGAAAGAATTAAGAAAGAGTAAAAGAAGATCTTAAACTCGCTTAACAAAAAAGTATTTATACTAAGCGAGAATCCTAAATTAAAACAAACTTAAACGTCGATAATTAACCCCTAATAATAACACGCACCCGATCGGGCAAGGCACCGCCCGATCGGGCGCGCCTTTTTTCCCTTAGATACAAATCTCGCGCCCGGCCGGGCGCGCCTCTGGGCGCCAGCCTCTTTGGCCGGGCGGCACTCTTTGGCCACTATTTAAACCTCGATTGGGCTCCAATTCTCCGGGCCAATTTGGATTTCCTCTTCGGGTCTTGAATACTCGGTCCAATAGGGAAGTAGGGTCGAATCCACAGGGAAACGAGTCTTTTTATTCCTAATTAATTAATTTAACCTAGATTATAAAGTAATTAAAATATTATAGTCGAAAGGAACTAAACTACGAATATTAAGATTAAGAATAAGGAGAAAACAATGAATTAAAAGATATAGGGCATAGGTTCACCAATAAATAATATTCCAAGGTAAAGCATAATAATCATTCATGAAAGCACAAATTAATCAGATCATAAAGGGCTTTCGCTAGGTATTACAATCACACAATTAATTTATCGGTATTAAATCTCATCTCTCGAATCTCTACTTAACCATTTATTAATTAATATGCCTATTAAAACTAGACCTAAACATAAATTCTCATCTCTCGAACCTCGAATCAATATTGTCAAACTCATGCATAAAAGATCTGCGCAAATCTAATCACAGAGCATTAAATTAATCAATAGGAATTTTTTTTTTTTTGGAAAAGAAGAAAAATTTTATTACCAAAAGGAAAAGTTACAACCTACAAAAGCTAAGTTATAAAAAACACCAAACCCCACAAGACCTAAAAAACAGGCCAACCAACCACCAAACAGTTCAAGCTCAATCTCCTGCCACCTTCTAGGAAAGGTTCAGGAGAAAGAGACAAGAACACCCTGAGCACAAGCTTCCAGCCACCTTCTAGGAAGGGTTTTGGAAACAAGGCCCAAGAACACAAAGACAAGCATAGAGCAACAACAATAAACACAACCCCTGCAAACTGCAAAAAGCAAACCTCCACCTAGACTCGGTTGCAAAAGCAACAGGACTAGACAAAAGAGGGTAATACATCACCTTAGGGAAAGCAACAAGACAAAGCACCAGATTTCAACGTTAGCAACACTGACTTGCAACAACTGCAACCAGCAATAGCATCTAAAACCAGCAAAAGCAGTAAAAAACAGCAACAACAGTACAGTGCAGCAACACAGACAACAATAGTACAGTACAGCAACACATACAACAACAGTACAGTGCAACAACTCCAGCAACAGCATCTGCTGAAACAGCAGCCAACAACATCACCTGAAGCCAGCAACAACATTACAAAAACAGCAACAGCAACAAAGACAGCAACAGTTCAGCATCACCAGCACCAGCACAGCAGCAGCTGCTGATCAGAACAGCAATAGAGCAGCAACAGTACAGCCAAGCAACCAGCCAGCAACAGAGAACAACAACAACAATCCTCGGCAAAACCAGCTGCTAACCAGCACAGCAGCAGAGTAGACAGCAAAGTAGAGCAATCAGCAACAGCACAGCAAGGCAGTCAGCCAGCAGCAGAAAACAACAACATTAGTTGAAACCAGCAGCAACAACACATCACCCAACAAAACCACCTGCTGACCAGAGTAGCACCAGAGCAGACAGCACACCAAAGCAGTCAGCAACAACAAAAGAAACAACAACAACAGCTGAATTTTAGCAACATCAAGAGAACAAAAACAACAACAGAAACCAGCAGCAGATAAAGACCCACAAGAGCAACAAAAACAAAACAGCAACAGCAACAACCCCAAAAACCAGAAACCAGAACTCAGAAGTTAGGAATCAGAAATCAGCAAGAACCAGCAACATCATCAGGACCAGAAAAGCAGAAGCAGCTCCTAAACAATCAAATATTTGCTTCCCGCTGGGATTCTACAGACTGAATGAAAGATAATATCCCTAACTAGAGCATCAACAGGTTTGCAACAACCAGTAAACAAGACTGCATTCCTCTGAATCCAAATACCATAAACTGTTTCAGTGAAGACTACATGGATCACTTTGTTTTTCAATCTGGAACTTCTACAAATTTTCTTCAGCCATTCAATCTCATCACTAAACTGCTGAACAGGCTTGGAAACATGTAAGATACCCAACACCTTGTTCCAAACCTGTCTAGAGTATTCACAATCAAAGAATAAGTGTTGAACACTTTCATTGCTATTCAAGCACAAGAAACACCTTGGATCACAAGAAATGTGCCATTGAAGCAACCTATCCTTAGTGACAAGCCTATTCCACAAAGCTAGCCACAAACTTTAGGAAGACATAAATTATTCCAAGCAACCAAAGATTTCTTAGCACGGGCAGAGAATCCAGTCCAAAGAAAGCACCTGAATCTAGCCTCAACCTCTTTCAAAATTTTCTTTGGCAAGATAAAAATTTGAGCCCAATATGTCTGAATACCAAACAACACACTCTTCACCAACTGAAGCCTCCCAGCATAAGACAAGTGTTTAGCCATCCACCCTTGGATTCTAGCAGCCACCTTCTCCACCAAAGGCCTACACTGAGCAATAGTAAGCTTCTTAGAAGAGAGAGGGACCCCAAGATACCTAAAAGGGATAGTACCTTGAGAAACACCAAGAAGCTCCCTCAGCTCTATCTGAACATCAACAGAAACTCCTCAAAAATAGACTTCACTTTTATCAAGATTAGCAGAAAGCCCAGAAGCACCCGAGAATTTCAAGAAGGCTTGGAAGAGGAGCTTAACAGAAACACTATCAGCTCTAGAAAACATCAATAAATCATCAGCAAACATCATGTGAGTTAGGTTTAACTTTTTACATCTAGGGTGGAAGTTAAAATCAGGAGTTAACCTAAGCTCATCACGGCATCTGGAGAGGTATTCCATACCAATAGCTAAGAAAAAGGGAGACATAGGGTCACCTTGTCTTAAAACTTTCTTAGCTTCAAAGGGAGGGGCAGGAAAACTATTAATAAGAATAGAATAAGAGACAGAAGTAAGACAAGTCCAGATCCAGCTAAAAAATCTCTTAGGGAAACCAAGCTCCTGCATAACAGTGATCAAGAATCCCCACTCAACTGAATCATATGCTTTCTTCAAATCCACCTTAACCATGCACCTAGGAGAGATAAATTTGTGATCATAGCCTTTGACCAATTTAGTTGCAAGAAGGATATTGTCACCAATGTGCTTGCCTGGAATGAAACCTGCTTGAGCATCATCAATCACCTCACCAATGATAGCAGCAAGTCTAGCAGTTATGACCTTAGATATGAGCTTATAAACCACAGTGCAACAAGCTATAGGTCTAAAATCCTTAACATGGGAAGCATTAGGGATTTTAGGAACAAGAGTGATAGTTGTGCAATTCCATTGCTTAGGCAAGGTCCCTTTAGTGAAGAAATCAATAACACTAGCATAAATATCATCTTTCACAATATGCCAAGCTCTCTTAAAGAAGAAGGAGTTAAAGCCATCAATACCAGGAGCTTTAGTGTTATCAATTCCCTCAAGGGCAGAATCAATTTCAGCATGAGAAATGGGCCTAATGAGATAGCTCTGAGCAACAGAGCAAAGCTGTTTACCCCTCCTCATAGTAACAAGGTCAACAGCAGGAAGCCAAGGAGCCCGAGTCCCTAAAAGAGACTTATAGAAGGAGATAATTTCATGAGAAATAGCATCCGGATTCTTGAGCAACACCTGATTAGAGTCAAAGATGGAGTCAATTCTATTCCTTGCTTGTTTATTCTTCATCACAGAGAAGAAATAATGAGAATTGCCATCTCCAAGCTTAATCTAGTTGATCCTAGATTTTTGTTTGAAGATGCTTTCCTGAATATCATTTCAGTGTTTGACAACCTTAATAGCATCAAATTCTTTAGCATATAAACCCAAATCATCAGGATTCTGCTTTCCTGAATATCATTCCAGTGTTTGACAACCTTAAGCTCTGAATTCCAGAAAGCTTAACATTAGCTTGATCAATCTTTTTCTCAATGTTGCCAAACTGCTTGCTATTAAGAGACTTGATACTAGACTTCACATAATTAAGTTTCTGCCAAACAGAACTACCAGAACCCCAAGCCTGAGAAACGGTATCAAGGAAATCAGGGTGTCAGCAATACAGTTTAGAAACCTGAAAGGTCTACCTTTCCCAGCAGGGGCAGAACATACATCCAACAGAACTAGACTATGATCAGATAAAGAGGGGGGGAGATAGAAAGTCTCAACATGCCCATGAGAGGCCAGCTAAGCTTGGTTACCAAAGACTCTATCAATCCTAGAAAGAGTTTTAGGACCAGTGTGAGCCTTATTTGACCAAGAGTAGAAGACTCCTTTGCTCTTGACCTTAGTGAGGTCCAAATCATCAACCAGACTCTAGAAATCTCTAGTCTCATAATCAGTAACATCATTACCATGAAGCCTATATGAAGTATGAAGAACAGAGTTATAGTCACCAGCACAAAGCCAAGGAGAATGCTGAATAGAGATGCTTCTAATTCCTTCCCACAAAGGAAGCATATCATGAATGGAGTGAAGCCCATAGACAATAGTGAGATGAATTTGAGTAGAGGGGTCCTTAGAAGAGACACTACAATGAATGAATTGTTCATGAATCTTCAAGACATTAATATTTATCCTATCTACATTCCAACCAGGCCAGATCCTCCCTTTGGGAGAATGATCATAATTGCACATCCAAATCCAAGAAGAGCCAAACGTCCTCTGATAAGTGAGAACATTTTTCAATTTCATTTTTGTTTCAAGAAGACTAACAACATCAACTGAATGGGAATGAAGCAACCTCTTTACAGAGGCAACTTTGCCAGGGTCATTCAGGCCCCTAACATTCCAAATAGAGTAAATCATGACACCAAAGGGGGATTAACCTCACCCTCGCTTGGATTTATAGTGAAACCACCTTCACCATCCATTTCATTAGCAAATAAAGCAACAAAAGCATTAGAGGTAGAGGCAGGCCGATGAACTCTAGTTTGCTGGCTTTTTGTCTTCCTTCCAACTATTCTCCACCCCTCATTTGAATTTTGAGAAGTATGAACCTGTGGAGTAATGACAGATTGTCCATGAACAGAAGCACCAACATCAACAACAGGAGCAGGAGCTTGGCTAGGCTTAGGAACCCAAACCTGCTTTTTCTTAGGAGCAACAGGAGCTGGCTGCTTATGAACCTGCTTAGGCTTAGCAAAAGCAGGTTTAATAGAGCAATCATGACCAACCTTGTTGCACTTAGAACGAAAAAGGTGGAGCCCACTCATACACTACCTTGAGCTCCAATAGCTCCTTTGAAGGACTCTAAACCAAGACAGAGTTAGGCATATGCTTTGTAACAACAATTTCAATTAGGACCCTAGCAAAAGACACTCTAAGTTGTCTAGTAGTACACTCATCAGCAAAAATTGGCACTCCAAACAAACTACCAATGCGGCTAAGAGTGTCAGATCCCCAGTAATTAAGTGGGAGATTAGGAAACTTAACCCAGAGAGGAACAATTCTCAGAATTTCAGCATTAAAGTCAAATTTAGGACACCAAGGCTTCATTATTGCTGGTTTCCCAAGGAACATATGAGGACCAGAACAGAGTATAGTATCTTTATCATCACTAGAACATAGATTAATGATAAAGTACCCATCCTCATGCCAATAAACATCTGGTTTTTGCATATCACTCCATTGTTGAGCAAAAAATCGAAGAACAACAACAATAGTAGGGTAAAAGCCAACCACATAGAAAACTAAAGCATTACACCATTTTTGATTACCTGCTTCAAGCTCGGATTCCTATAATTCAGCAATTTGCTTCCCTTCTTGGACTTTTGGAGAAACAAAAGACAGAGAAGCTCCTTTGGCAGCCAAATTTCCAGTGAAAGAAGCAGCCCGATCCTCACTGTGTTTATGCGTATTCTGCTCCACAGAAGGTGAAGGATGATGAGGAGGAATGATTGGATCATATCGTTGCTCAGATCCTCCAGCAACCAATGGAACAGTAAACCCAGAAACCCTAGGTACTATTCCATTGGAATGTCTCGAATCTGGCCTTGCAGTAGCTTCAGCAAACAGAGCAATGGTCTCAGCATCACTTTTGGGAATAGCTCCACATGCTGGGTGCACTAACGCCGACATCGGAGTAACCAATTCATCCACCTCTTGAATCGGACTAGGAACAAACGATATACCTGAATTTCTCAAATTCTGCAAAATCGTGTCAAATTCTGCACTACTTGAGGTGTAGAAGTATTCTTCTTCTTCTTCTTAGCCATTGAAATCCAAAATTGATGAAGAAAACCGATCAAAGAAGAATCATGGAGAAGAGAGAGAAGAGAGAAAGTCAACGAAAGTCTTGTGGCAATTTGATATTGAGAACGGGCTTTGTTTAACTTACATTTGATTCCAAATAGGAAATTAATCTAGCATTTACAATTAACAACAATAAATTACCCCTTCATATTATTTATGGTTCCCCATAAACCCTAGAAAAAAAAACTACTCATACATAATTAAATCTAAGCAAATCAAAGTAATAAAACAAGACATGGTCAAAGGAATAAAAATAACTAAGAATAAGAGAAGAGAAATCGTTACCAAAGAAATCTGGAATTAAGAATAGAGTTAAGAACAAAGTATATGAGAGAGAGAAGCTAATCTGAAAGCTATGTAGAGAGAGAAAATCTAAGAAAGAATTAAGAAAGAGAAAAAGAAGATCTTAAACTCGCTTAACAGAAAAGTATTTATACTAAGCGAGAATCCTAAACTAAAACAAACTTAAACGTCAATAATTAACCCCTAATAATAACACGCGCCCAATCGAGCAAGGCACCGCCCGATCAGGTGAACCTTTTTTCCCTCAGATACAAATCTCGCGCTCGGCCGGACGCCAGACTTGCTTCTCTCGCCCGGCCGGGCGCGCCTCCGAGCGGCACTCTTGCGCCACTATTTGGACTTCGATTGGGCTCCAATTTTCTGGGCCAATCTCGATTTCCTCTTCGGGTCTTGAATACTCGGTCCAAATGCCCCGGTATCACATATACCGAACCCTTAATCACTGGATCGATGGCTCTAACCGGCCCTGAGCTATAGAAACTGGTCGTGCTTCTCCAATGCTCGTAGTTGCTCCATAATATCTCGGAAAAATGCTTTAAAAGTGCAAATCCCTGCAAAAGTCAACCAAATCTTCGAAAACACTAGAAAACGCCAATTAGTAATAAAAGTTTCTCTAAAGAGCCAAAAACATTACTAATTATTACCAAGGGACGGGGGTAAAATACTATATAAAATAGACATATCAATCTCCCAACCAAGTCTTGAGATGAGGCATCTCAAACTGAGGACCTTTGTCAAAAACCATAGACATAGGCACCCCAAATCGGGTGATGATGCTCTTCTAAGTGAAGGAGATGACGTCCTTTGTCTTGATGTTCTTGACCACCTCTGCCTCCACCCATTTGGTGAAGTACTCCACAGCAATAAGAATATACCTTCGTCCACCTGATGTCGAAGTGTACGGCCCAAGAAGGTCCATGTCGCACTTGGCGAATGGTACCTAGCTATGTATGGACGTTAGATCCGTGCCCGAACGGTGTATTAGTTTGCCAAAGTTTTGACAATTGTCAAATTTCTTTAACAAGGCCATGGCATCTTCCTCGAATTTGGGCCAGAAGTAGCCTTGCCGCCTAGCCCTTTCTTCTAGAGACTTGCCGCCTATATGTGAGGCACAAAAGCCCGCATGCAAATCTTCTAGAATCTCCTGCCCCTTTTCTAGGGTGGTGCATTTCAAGAGGGGTGTAGGAACCCTTTCTTAAAAAGCACTCCTTTGTGAATCTCAAAGTTGGCCGCACACTTTTTCAATGCGGCTGCTTCTAGAGCTGGGTCGGGTAGCCTGCCGTCTAGCTGATATGCCCAGATATTATCCATTTAGGTAGAGGTCCGGTCAAGTACTCTAATGGGATCTTCTTTAATACTTAGTTTTCCCATAACTTCCCAGAAGACTGACCTCTCAGTGTATCACATGAGGCGGATGATGCCAGCTTAGAGAGAGCATCCTCCTGATTATTTTTAGACCGGGGCACGTGACTTAGATTCAATTCTTTAGGTGTCCCAGCCTCAGCTTTGACCGCCTGCAAATATCTTACCATATCCAGATAGGTGGCCTCATAGTAACCATGGCATTGTCTAACGACTAACTGAGTGTCAGATAAGGCGTCAATTTAAGTTGCCCCTGCCGCCTTGCACATGCGGATGTCAGCTAGTAGGGCTGCGTATTCAACCTTATTATTCGAGGCCTGGGACTTGAATCGTAGTGCATACTTGTACTTATCTCCCTTAGGAGACTAATATATAACCCTTGCATCACAGCCGTTAATAGTGGAGCTCCCGTCCAAATACACTTTCCAAACTTGATCGATTTTTTTCGGCGCAGTCGGCCTTGTCATTTCCTTGTCATTTCGACAATAAAGTCGGAAAATGCCTGCCTGCCATCCTTGGTTCATTAGTGATTTCCAGACATTTTTTTTCAATAGTGCATTTGAGCATTCGGCCCGAAAAATCCAAGGTTGTCACTGGCCGCTTGATCGTTTGGTTAGTATAGAACACTACTAGATGTGCCAAGAAGTAAGCTAAGGTTTCAACTTCTTGACAACCATAAAAAGAGCGAGGCCAAAAATTTTCAACCATGGGGTACCGAAGCTCCGCATTTCTGAGAACATGGCTGATGAAATAGACCGAGAGCTGGGTGCCGTCTCTTTCAGCAACAAGAATAGTAACTAAGAGCATGATTTGAGACAGGTAAGTACATATAGAGCGTCTCTTTGGGAAGAGGGCTGACTAGCCATGGAAAATAGTGCAAATGTTGCTTTAACTTTTGGAAGGCCACCTCAGCATCATTACCCCATTAAAAAATATCCTTTTTTCTGATTGCTTGGAAGAAGTATAGGCACCTGTCTTCAAATCGGCTGAGGAATCTCCCCTAGGCCACCAAGCAACCTGTTAATTACTGCACTTCTTTGACAGTGCAGGGTTACTTCATGTCAATGACCGCCTGTATTTTTTCAAGATTGGACTCTATCCCCCTCTGGTCAATCAGGAATCCGAGAAAGACACACTTCTTAGGATTGAGCATGACCTTGTGTCGCCTAAGTGCGGTGAATATTTCTCGTAGGTCAGCAAGGTGATCCGCCTGCTGCTTCGATTTGACTATCATGTCATCAATGTACGTATCTACATTCCTCCTAATTTGATTAATGAAGAATGTATTAATCATTTGTTAGAAGGAAGTAGGCACATTCTTCAAGCAAAACTACATCACAATATAGCAGAATAACACCTGACTAGTGATGAATGCCATCTTCTCTTGATCCTTTTTCCACATGAGAATCTGATGAAAGCCTGAGTAGGCGCCATGAAACTCATTAGGGCATGTCTGGCTGTAGATTCGACCAGACTGCCGATCTTTGGAAGCGGATAACTGTCCTTCAAACATGCTCTGTTTAAGTCAGTGTAATCAACACATATGCGCTAGGTACAATTCGGCTTCTTTACGAGCACAACGTTCGCAAACCGTAGGCGTCGTTTGAAGTGCGTCTACGTTAAGCATGTGTGAATATGCTTGAGTCATGCACTAGTAGAAAAATAGCAAAGGGCACCGGTTCAAACCCGACTTAAGGCACCGGTTTGAACCGGTGCCAATGTGGGGGGTGCCAATTACCCCTGTTTTTGGCACCGGTTCAAAACTGGTGCCATAAACCGGGTTTGGCACCGGCCAACCGGTGCCTTAAATAGTTCAGCGAAATATTATTTTTTAGTGGCAGCTCTTTTAGTTTTGGTATTTTTTTTCTTTTTTCTTGCAATAATAATAAAAATAATATAGAAACACCATGTAAATGGTAAAATACGGAGTACAAACCAAACATCAGTAATCGATATAATAGAAGCAAAAATAATGAAATATAATCACATTATATTCAACAAGTAAATTGTTATTGTACAATACAAAAAAAACATTAGAAAATTACAATGAATTATAATGAAATTCAACTCAGAAATTGATATTGTACAACAAAAAAAAAATTACAACATCAAAACAATATTCCAAAATCAAAGTCTTGAATCCTTGTTGCATGAATTAACACCTGCATCAATTAAAACCCAGAAATTATTAAAACTTAAGAAAAAATACGAAAAACAATAACCCAGAAAACTCATGCATGAAAGAGAAAGAGAAAATCAATCGCCCAAATAAATCCCAGCAAATCAATCGCCCAGAGAGAAAGAGAAAATTAATCGCCCAAACAATGAATTATAATGAAATTCAACCCAGAAAACCCAAATAAATTGCCCAATAAAACCCAGCAAATCTACGAACTCAAAACTTTCGAAAATCAATCAAATCCAGCAATCAATTAAACCTGGCAAATCTAGAAAATCAATTAACCCCAAAACTTTCGAAAATCAATTAAACCCAGAAATTTCGAAAAATCAATTAAGTGCAAAAAATGACAAAATCAATTAACCCAAATAAATACAAAATCAATTACACCAATCAATTTCGAACAATATTACAACAATCAAACCCAAAAACATTAAGGCATATAACATAAATAGTTAAACCGAAAAACCCTTACCCCGAATAATTAAACCCAGAAACATGCACTAACCTCAAATTTGACCTGAAAATAAGCGGACTTGGTGGCGGCGGTGGTTAGTGGCGTCGGTGGTGGTGTGCAGAAGACAGAAGAGAGGTAAGAGATCGAGATAGAAGAGAGATCGGAGATCAAAAGAAGAGGACAGAGAGGGGAGAGAGGACAGAGAAGAGAGGTCGGAGAGAGGAGGGGAGGAGAGGAGAGGAGAGGAGAGGAGAGGAGAGGAGAGGAGAGGAGAGGAGAGGAGAGGAGAGAGAAGGAGGAGAGGCGCCGAGTTCAGAGCAGAGAAAAGGAGGTAGGTTAGCTTAGGGTATATAAAGGAAAAAGGCCGGGTTTTTTTTGTGCACCGGTTCAAACCAGTGGCCTTTTTATTTTTGGCACTGGTTTGAGCTAAATCGGTGCCATTGTTCTTAGTCTAAATCCCTGCCCAATTGTAGGCCGTTTTTTTGGCACCGATTTGGCCTGAATCGGTGCCATTTGGGGGTTGCCTTTTTGTATTTTTCTATTATTGATGGAGTCACATTCTCGTGTATTGGCATCTACTCGATTCTTATAGTGAAAAGTGATTCATGCAATCTCAAAGGCATGAAAATAAAGATTCAATTCACTCAAAATTGTTATTATGCTAAATTGGTTGAATATTAATGCAACACATGATTCTACAATATTAGTGATCACTTTAATTAATAACAAGATTAAAAAAGAACCTCAACCGGTTGTCCAAATTATCTTATTAGGCGTGATTTTCAATTACATATTCCTTTTAAACATGCAATATGATGATCAATAAATATATAATAGAATAAACATTAATATTAGAAGAAATTTAACTATAAATTGTTAGTCAAATCAAATGTAAATTAACCTAATCATGGTACTGCCAATATAAACATAAAATCCGTAATTAAATTAATTAATAACTCACATTTTGCGTGCTCCTTTAAATTGCCACATCATTATAATTGTTAGTAAATTGAATAAAAATATATATCAAATTGAAATTAAAGTAAATTAAATTAAAAGTAGAGTTAATTTGGTTAAAACCCTTAGTTAATTATACCTTTCACGCCTTGATTTAAGGACGGAATCTTGGGTATTGTATAGACTTCTTGGAGTTCTTAGGGGAAGTATTATAAAAGAATAAGGTGGCTAGGGTTTAGGCTAAAGCAAGAGAGAAAGAGAGAAGAGAATGATTGTTGGTGTAGAGGGAGAGAAAATGATTTTTGGTGCGAACTGTAGAAAGGAGGGGGGTACTTATAGAGTAAATGAGTAGCGGATAAAACGGAACCCAAGAAAATATAAATACCCTAATTTGGGGCACCGTGACACCGCCAGTGTCTGCTGTGACATGGCAATGAGCGTCATGATACGGTATAGATTATCGTGTCGCGGTGCGTAGTTCTTCCCAAAACTGATGAAAATTGTACGCAAAGAGTACGCATAATAATCACGTGTCACGGTATCTGTACCGTGACACGAAAAAACGACACCGCGACACGACACAGTCCACCGTTACGCGGCATATGGCACCTTGTCACGGTGTATAGCCTAATCAAAATTCCATACCATAGAAAATACACGAAAAAATCATTGTGACACAGTGTACAGTACCGTGTCACGGAATATGCACCGTGCAACGTCATCTTTTGCCGCGACGCGGTACTTTAGCTGCTGCGCGACAATTCCTTTTTTTTACGTGTTTTTAAAACTTCGTTAACTTTTATTTTGTAACTTTGAATAAGGCTTATAATATATCATTGGAAATATTATCAAGTCTCCTTTCTAACCCAATTAGAATCAGGTCAAAATCATTTATAGTTTTTAAGATATGGTTGTTTTAGTGAAAGAGTGCCAGTTTTGGGCCGAGTTTAGTATTTTGCTCATATCTTCTTCGTTTTAAATTGGAATGGGGATTAAGATATATTGTTGGAAAGCTTATTGAAAGGCCTATCTAACCAAATAATAATTGGAACAAAATTATAGGGCTAAATAATCAGTTTCTCTTAGTTTTGTGATGTGAACACGAAAAGTGGAAAGTAAATCATGGTTTAGCAAAATGGGCTAAGGATTGAGTTAGTTTATTAAATATGTTTAATAGAAATATGGATTAAGAAATCAAAATATTAGATACTCAACCCAACCAATAATTGCGGTGAAAGGTTGTTCATCATCGGGTTTGGTTTTGAGGAGACATTTTCAGGTATCTATAGAATCCCTCACTTTGACTGAGTTTGTAGAAACGTCAATTTCAAAATCGATAGTCAATGTAGTTGATTGAGAAGGAGAATGATTTAAGACATTCTGCGATCCTAACACACTTTGTATACGCCAATACTTACAAAGAAATGTTAGTTCCACAAATAAAAAAGCAATGGGATAAAATATGTATTTGACACTAGTGTATCGATTCTAAGGAAAACGAGTTTGGTAGTTTTCAATGCTTGAAGAAATCAACCAGATGATGTTTAATGTAATACTTTTAATGCTTAAGGAAAGTCGGTAGATGATATAATCGTTGACTTCTTCGCCTTGACACGTGGTAATGGTCGACAATTTTCCATGCTTGAGGAAAAACATGTCTGATGATTAGATTGCAAGGCCTTGTTTATCAAGAACCTTGTAACGTGAATCAAATTTTCTTGGGAGGTGATCACTAAAATGATGAAAGTTCGATTGTCCCCAAACGTGGGCTGTAGTTGGTTCGATTGTCCTCAAACGTGGGTTTTAGTTGGTTCGATTGTCCTTGAACGTAGGTTGTTAGTTGTTCGAATTTCCCTGAACGTGGGCTGTTAATTGTTCGATTTTCCCCGGACGTGGGATGTAGATGGTTTGCTTGTCCCCGAACATGGGCTGTAGATGGTTTGCTTGTCCCCGAACGTGGCCTGTAAATGGTTTGTTTATCCCCGAACATGGGTTGTAGATGGTTCGCTTGTCCCCAAACGTGGGTTGTAAATGGTTCGCTTGTCCTTGAACGTGGGATGTAAATGAATCGCTTGTCCCCGCATGTGGATTGTAGATGGTTTGCTTTTCCCCAAACGTGGGATATAAATGAGACCTGCAAAATAAAATTTGCAAAGGGACTCGTATAGACTATGATTGACTTGACCAACTAACTTGATTTGTCATGACATGACATGTGCATGACTAGTGTTTGTGTGTATATGTGTATTGACCGAGTGTGTGCACAGACACAAGCAAACGAAAATGCAAAAGTATTAATTTTCTGTCATTTTTGTAATGGATGGAGGGTACTGATTTTCTCACGAAAAAGAATGATGTGAAAAATGAAGTTTTGTTTTCGAACTTCCCTTGATAAAAAAATTAATTTTTTTTAACTTTCCCAAAAAAAATATGAAAAAGGGAGGAAGTTTTGAACTTCCTCGTTAAGAAATACAAATTGAATTGTATGGATTGAATTGCTTATCTTGAAATTAATGCATGCATAATGCATGTTCATAGACCAAAAGGCTAAGGACAATTACATAATGTGACACGAGAAATGAATAAACTTAGATCATGGAGCTAAGCATTATATGTGGTGTAAAGAAACGATCTTGAACGTCACTTAGGTCTGGAAGCTAAGCACAATAGAATCGTCGATTGATGTTGCTTAGGTACGGGAGCTAAGCATCATATAGTGTATGAAAACACAATCTTGATGTACATTCCTTAGTTCTGGAATCTAAGCACTTATATAGGTGAAGTGATTGCTGAGTATTGCATAATGAATGTATTCCTGCAAAAATTATGAAGCGCACGCATTAATGAAACAAGATTTCATGACAAAGGGGTTCTAAGGGAAGGATGGTATGGTAATGGATGTGTGATGTATGTGAGAGTGATACTAAGGTGAGGCTGAAAAGGCTATGATGATGGAAAGAAGTGTAAGAATAGTTAAGATGGTGACTTTTTAGGCTAGGTAAGCTAAATGATGTGGGTTTAAGCCCCCAAGTCTGGCTCTCTATATGGGTAGGGATAACCATTGGAAATAACTCGATAATGTGTGGATATGAATATTGACATGAATGTGAGTATGAATATTGACTTGAATGTGAGTATGAATGTGGCCACACCTCCATGGGAGATTGCCAACGTATCCATTAGGAATCAGGCGGAACGTAGCTCTAACTGAACTATGCACAAGTGTATGTACACCTCAAAGAGGTCTTTTGAGGGTTGTAACGTGGTTAAGCTGATGGTTTGAAGAAGAAAAGTTAAAAGGCTCAAGAACCGAGAGAAGCCTCCAAGATATGTAATTGTGAATTTAAAATATTTGAATTTTTCAAGTTTATTTTTAGTATATATGTAAAATATATATATATATATATATATATATATATATATATATATACACACACATACTGCTTTGATTTTTTTTTCTTTTTTTCATTCTTTTGAACTAATGTAGGCAATCTCGAATCAAGCGGTCCATCACTCACTTAGCATTCATGTTTCTCAGGCACGATACCAAGTACTCGATAAGAGACGCAATTTGAGACGTTTTCGTATCCAAGACATTGGAACACTTACCTTTAGACATTTTTTTCTTATTTACTTATTCTTTTTTTTATTTTTCATTTGAACTTGCTTTCTGAATGTTATACAAATTACATACCTTTGCATTCCGGGTTAGGTGAATGTTGTTTGAAGAAATGAAGGCCAACTTTAGATGGGCTCAAAATGCTTTGTATCAAGAAATAGAGTGTATGTTTAAATGGTTAGTGGAAAAAATGGGTTGCAAAGGTGCCTTAAATCATTTGGTTCGGAAATTGATTTTTTTTTTTTTGTGAAAATGATCGAGACGTAAAGAATACTCAATTTATTGACAAAAATGCTGAATAAGCTAACAAAATTATCAAATTACAGAAAGGGAAATCTATGCTAGACTTGAGTTAGGGAAAAATAAACTAATAAAAAGAAGAAATCATGAAATCTTACGCGAAGGGCTCGCTATGCGCTTTGTCTTCATTTCTGTTTATCATCTCTTCCCGCCTTGAGGGACAAAAATTTTGTTGGCATCAACAAGATCTTGAATAACGTCCTTCAAATTCCAACATTGCTCGGTAGAGTGATCCCTTTCTTGATGGTACTTGTAATGGAGATTGGGATTCCACTTGGCGCTCCTTTCTTCAGGTTTTGGCTCTGGAAATTTCCTAATAGGTGTGATCAACCCTTGCCCTTAAAGGCTATCAAAGGCTGCATCATAAGTCATTTATAAAGGAGTATAAGTTCTCCTTTTCTTGGGCAATGGAGGGTCAAGAGCTAACACTTCATTGAGATCGACTTGGCTTATATAGTTGGTAGTATTTTTGTGCTTAGAATACGAACAATAAGGAAGGTCGTTCTTCTTGTTTTTCCAAGTGTTTTTATTGTTACTACCAACAGTCTTTATTAGCTCATCCTCGACATTGATGTCGATGTCGTATACAACTTCAAAAGTGTTCAATGGAATAAATTTGAGATGCTCCTTATACTTGTGAGTCGGATTTTGGATGAAGAGGAAAACTATCACTCTTTCTTTGGGAGGATCTACCAATAGTGAAGTCGTTTCCCTCCACCTATTCAGATAACCAGTGAAGCCTTTATTCTCTTTCTGTTTGAGAATGGAGAGTTCACGTTCAGAAGTTTTGGTTTGAATGTTACACTTGTAACGATTCATGAAACTGTCGATGACATCTTTCCAAGTTGTAGTATGCTTGGCATCTTGGGAATAAAATCATTGTTGGCAAGCATTCTCTAAGGAGTGAGGGAACATCGTAGGGTAGAGTGTTACGTTCAATCCCTTAAGAGCCATGGTTGCAGAGAACTCCTTCAAATGGAATATTGGATTATCAGTAGGCTTGAACTTTGGAATATCATCTATGGAGAGCTTTTTAGGGAGCCTGTCTTTCACATCCAAAGGAGTGGAAGGTTGTTCCACATAAGTGATATCATCAGAAATCTTACTCATTTATTCCTTCAATTTGTCAAGGGTAGAAATAGTGACCTTGTTTTGTTCCATGGTAGGGACTCTAGTGGCAAGGGTTTTCATCATGGCAGACAGTGCCTTGATGGATTTGTTGATGTTTGATAACTTGTTATTTTATATGATTTTAGGGTACTTTTGAACCTTGTTTTCGTAATTATTCGGCATCAAAGTTCATTATTTATTCTATTTTTATGCAAATTTTATAACATTCATGCTTCACGGGTTGTTTGTGTTTTTGATGTAATGTAGCTATTTTTATCACTGTGAATGTGATCAAGCAGGAGTGAGAAAGGAGAAGGGAAAACTTGATTGATAGAGCAATGAAGGAAGAAGGATGAGTGCCTTAAAGAAAAATGAAAAGCTTTTGGAAAGCCTTGAAGGGTTGTTTACTTCACCTGACCATAACTTTTGTTCTACTCATTCTTTTGAAATTATTCAAATTGGAGATTAAAGATCGTCTCAAGATCTTTTCAACAACTAGTTACAAGACCATTTTTACAAGAAACAAAGAATTTACAGCCTCCAAAAGTCAAGTTGTTCATGCAGGGATTTCTGCATGGACGTGAAACAAAATGGCATGCCCGTGCAAGGCTGCACGTCCATGCCAAAATCTGCACATCTGTGCAGGCCTTGGAAGTAGGTTTTTCTTCATTTTTACCTATATTGCACGTTTTTCATGTCAAACTGAAAGTAGTTTGAAGGTGAACACCTCTTATATCTAAGAGATTGTTGCGGTGATGACTCAAACCGTATTAATCTACCCCTGATCCTTGACCAAGTACTAAAATAAAACAATTCACTCAATTGTTTAACTCACTGCTCATGATAGGAAAGGAAGGGGGAAAAATGGACATTTGAAAACATGTGAGGAAAAAAAAAACTCCACTCATTTTTTTATTATGACGAAAAAAAGGGTGCATGAACCTAGTATTCGATAAAAACGACATGGTGCACACCTCGAATTGGAAAATAAAGAAAGTGGGTGGACTATACTTGACTCGTGAGTGATTAAGTGATGTTATAAGAATCTTGATATGATCGTATGGCTGGACATGTGAACAGTAACAAAAATGACTGACGCGAGGACCAAATTAGCACGGAAGACTAAAAAAAGCTAAATGGTCATATTCTCTGGGCACCGTGACATGGTGAACTATACCGTGTCGCGGAACCACCTTCCATGACACGACATTGATTGCCGTGACGCGGTACTGATTGCCGTGACGCGACATTTTTTCCATGGCACGGTGATCAGTTTCAGGTGTTTTTGTGTTTTTTTCAAGGTTTTTTTTTTTATTTTAGTGTTTACGCTAATTACTAAGTGAGTACGGTCCATTGGCATTAGTTAGTCATAAAATAAACCACCATAGATAAAGACTCGTTAAGATCAAAACGATCACACATAAGGCACGTAGGCATAATGATGCAAAGAAGAGTTCGCAACTTAAGGTCAAGTTCTATGTTCTACTACGGTTAAGTTAATTTGGTGTCAAAAGGGTACCATGGTTAAGAGTTTGGATGCATTAGCAAGACAACCTCTCTTAAGGATGTATGCCAACGGGCGGTTCTGCAAGTTCGTGATTAAATCAAACTCCACTCCATGATTTGGGTGAATATAATAACTCGGATGAACCCTTATTTCCATAAGCGTTTTTGGGTCAATAGAGCTTAAATCCCCCGAGGCTAAGACGTATGTTGAACACACACTATGATGAAAAAATAAAGCCACTGGAAAGATTTCAGGACTGCTGCGACACGGCAGGAAGCACCGTGTCACGGTATAGAACGTCGTGTCACGACATTCTGCAACGTGACAAGGCAATCATGTCGTGACGCGGCAGTCAGGAAATCTGACTGGTGCCTTTGTTTTCTTCGTTCCCAATCAGGTTATTCAATTTTTCCTATGGGCGAACCCAAAAATGACGTTAAAACGTCTATGAAAATGTAAAATGCCAATTTAACCACAGAAATACGATTCAAGAATCTTTCAAGTCTCATCCACTATCTTAATTAAATACCGACCACTCAAATCGATAAATAACCAAGAATCCTCCCCATTGGAGTCGCCAAATTGTGGGCGTCGCATGAAGTGCACGTACGTTAAGCATGTGTGAATATGTTTGGCGCTCATAGGAAGGGGGAATTGATGTATACGATTGGGGATAATTAAAGTAGGGAGCCGCCAACAAGTTTTTAAGGAACTTGTAAACCGTTCACGGATCATAGAAGGCAACCTCGATAAAGGGACAACGATAGGCAACAATGATTGACCCATGAAGGTTACACCTCATTCATAATCCATGAGATTAATAACTCCATATGTTTTAGAATCACGAAAGAAAGATCGGAGATGATGGTATGAAGTGAGTCATGGAGTCACATTCACCCGTATACTCGATTCTTATAGTGAAAAGTGATTCTTGTGATCTCAAAGGCATGCAAACAAAGATTCAATTCGCTCCAAACTATTATTATGCTAAATTGGTTGAATATTAATTCAACACATAATTCTAAAATATTAGTGATCACTTATATTAATAACAAGATTAGAAAGGAACCTAAATCGGTTGTCCAAATTATCTTATTAGGCGTGATTTTCAATTACATATTCCTTTTAAACATGCAATATGGTGATCAATAAATATATAATAGAATAAACATTAATATTGGAAGCAATTTGACAAAAATTGTTAGTCAAATCAAATATAAATAAACCTAATCATGATACTAGCAATATAAAAATAAAATAAGCAATCAAGTTAATTAATTTCTCACATTTTGCGCGCTCCTTTAAATTGATACAACATGAATAAATTGTTAGTAACTTGAATAAAAAGATAAATTAAATTAAATTAAAAGTAGAATTGATTTGGTCCAAATCCTCAGTTAACTATACATTTCACGCCTTGATTTAAGGATGGAACCTCGGGTGTTGTATGGATTCCATTGAGTGCTTAGAGGAAGTATTATGGAAGAATAAGGTGGCTAGGGTTTAGGCTAAAGCAAGAGAGAAAGAGAGAAGAGAATGATTGTTGGTGTAGAGGGAGAGATAATGATTTTTGGTGCCTTGAACTGTAGAAAGAAGGGGGGATATTTATAAAAGAAATGAGTAGGGGATCACAGGGAACCCTAGAAAAGATTAAAAAAAAAACCCTAATTTGGGGCACCATGACACGACTAGTGTCTTCCGCGACACGACGATGGGTGCTGTGACATGGTACAGATCACCGTGTCACAGTGCGCAATTTTTCCCTATACTGATAAAACACGTGAAAATTGTATGCAAAGAGTACGCATAAAAATCCTGCGTAATGGTATGTGCACCGTGACACATAAAAGGACACCGCAACGCGGAGCACTCCACCGTAGCACGGCACATGGCGTCGTGTCACGGTGTACAGCCTACAAAAAATTTCATCCAGATTCCTCAGGCATCGTGTCACGGTGTACAACCTACAAAAAATTTCATCCAGATTCCTCATGAAAAATACACGAAAAAAGCATCGTGAAACATTTTACAGTACTGTGTCACGGCAATACGCACCGTGCCACGTCATCTTTTGCCTCGACACGGCATTTTAGATGTTGCGCAGTAATTCCAATTTTTCAAGTGTTTCTAAAACTACGACAACTTTTGATCCGTAACTCGGAATAAGGCACATAATATATTATTGGAAATATTATCCAGTATAATTTCCAAATTAATTAAAATCAAGTCAAAATCAGTTTTAGATTTTAATATATGTCCGTTTTAGTGAAAGAATGTCAATTTTGGGCCGAGTTTAGTATTTTGCTCATATCTTCTTCGTTTTAAATCAGAATAGGGTTTATGATATATTGTTGGAAATTTTATTGAAAGGACTATCTAGCCAAATAATAATTTCATCAAAATTATAGGGCCACAAAATCTTTTCTCTTGGTTTTGTGATGTGGACAAAAAAAATGGGCTAAGGATTGAGTTAGTTTATGAAATATGTTTAATAGAAATATGGATTAAGTACTCCAAAGATTAGATACTCAACCCAACCAATAATGGTGGTGAAAGGTTGTTAATCATCAGGTTTGGTTTTGGGAGACATTTTTAGGTGTCTACACAACCCAATCAGGGAAGTTATATGGTTGAATGAACCCGACGTCTAACAGCTTTTTGACCTTGGCATCTGCTGCTTGACTTCTTTCCTCTCTGTGATTTCTTTTCTTTTTCCAGATAGGCTGCTTTTTTTTATACACGAGGAGTTTGTGGACAGCAAGATCCTGGCTTATGCCTGGCATCTCTTCCACTTCAAAGGCAAAAATGTCCTTGAATTCTTTCAAAAGAAGATGCAAGTCTGCACCCAACTTTGCAAAAGAAATTGTCCCCACCTTTATAGTTCGCTCTAGATGGCTGTTATCCAGAGGAATATCAGTGTGCTCACCAGCCGGCTGGGGACGGAGGTTGTCTGACCGTTCCCCGGTCAGTGATTGCTATTGCTTTCCTTTTTTTACAACCACTAGCTGATCAGTTTTTTTTTTCTTTGCGGCTAATGTGGCTGGGATCCTTGATATAATCAAATTCTATTACCTCCTTCCGCTATCCGGCAGTTGAGGCCGTGGGTTTAACGTTTGAGAGATAGCACTCTCTGGCCATCTTTTGATCCCCGTTCAGGGAGCCAACAAAGCCATCATCCCTTTTATTTCAGCAACATTAGAGTTGAGATGATGAAGGCCTTGCACTCGTTCAAAGTGGGGCGGCCTAGATTAGGTTATAGGAAGTCATCTCTTAAACCACCAAAATACGACCATATGACGCCTTTTCCCTTTCTCGCCCAGCCGGATGGGCAGGTCAATTTGTCAAACTGGGTGCACAACTCCTCCCTTAAAACCAATGAGAGGGTGGGAGACGGTGCGCATGTTGTTCTCCTTGTATTTTAGCTTGGAGAAGCACTTGTAGCTGATGATGTCAAAGGAGCTACATGTGTCTATAAGGATCTGGCAAACCAATTGGTTGGCAACCTTACAATCAATGATCACATGGTTGTCATGCAGCCGACGAACCTTGCCTCGGTCTCATTTGGTGATGACGACCTCTAGAAAGGTGATGTTAGTAGACGTCTGATGGTCCTTGGTGCCTCGGATGGTCGGGCCACCTCTAGCAAATCTCTTGCTATATTATAGACTGGCTACTCATTGGTGTCCGAACTATTAGCAGGCTAGGGAGTCTTTTTGGAGGAATGCCTCGGATTCGTGTTGGAAGTCACTTTGGACTTCTAAACATAGGATTTCAGCACTCGGCCAGACGGTCAAGCATCTGCTTGAGGTTATAACAGTCGTTGGTGTTGTGACCGACATCCTCATGGTAGTGGAAGTGATGTAGTTTTTTTTTGTTTCGATTTTCAGCGCAATCTTTCATTGGATTCGGCTTCTCTAAAGTCAGTCGGTCCTTTATCTCCAGGATAGAGTAGCTATCCTTGTAAAACTCGTACTTTCGAACATATGGTTTAAATTCCTTCTTCTTCTTCTAGGACAGCTGATCAGAGTCATCAACCGCCCAGATCTCTTTTCTCTTTTTGCTCTCTCCAGAATTCTGAGGAGGCTGACACTCTTTTTGCTTATCAGACTTTTTAGAGTCTGATTGCTTATTAGAGGAGCAGATTTTGGTCGCCTATATATAGGATTCCGCCTCAATTAGAGCTCCTTGGAGGGTAAATATTTTCTTACAGACGAGGTCAAACTTGAAGGTTGACCCATCCTTCAGACCCTTAAAGAAGCCTGTATATGCTACCTTGTCAAACAACCCTTGAATCTGGATTCTCACCATATTAAACTGCCTGACATAAGAGTGCAATCCTTCTCTATCTCCCTGCTACACATTTCTCAAATCAAGACTTGTTATCTTTGCAAGATATTCATAGAGAAGTTTGAAGCAAACAAGCACGCAAGCGTCTTGAAGCTGTTTATACATCCAGCTGGCAAGTTGTCGATCCACTGATGGGATATTCTCTTTAGGAAAGCTGGGAAGCAACGACACTAGGCGGCATCATCCAACCCCTGTAGATTCATGAGGTGGGTGTATGCCAAAAGGTGATCTTCTAGGTTGTTGGTACCATTATAAGTGCCCACAACCCATTTTAAACCTTGGTCGGCTGTTCGGCCTCGCTTATCTCCCTAGAGAACGCAATGGGTTGTTCTCCAAGGTTTTGCAGCCGGAGCTGCTAGTCCATAGGCTGGAAATTTTATAAACACCTAAAAATGTCTCCCAAAACCCAAACCTTATGATGAACAACCTTTCACTGCCATTATTGGTCAGGTTGAGTATTTAATCTTTGGAGTGCTTAAATCCATATTTTCATTCAATACATTTCATAAACTAATCCATTTCCTAGCTCATATCCCTAAACCATAACTTGTTTTCCTCTTTTCGTGTCCACATTGCAAAACCAATAGAAACTGATTTTTTTCATTATTTTTTTGATGCAACTATTATTAGGTTATATAGGACTTTTAATAAGCTTTCCAACAATATATCATAAGCCCAATTCCGATTTAAACCGAAGAAGATATGAGCCAAGCACTAAACTCGACCCAAAACCGACACCCTTCTACTAAAACGGTCATATCGTAAAATATACAATTGATTTTGATCTGGTTATAATTGTGTTGGAAATTAGACTTGATACGCTTTCCAATGATATATTATATGCTTTATTCCGAGTTACAGATCAAAAGTTATCATGATTTTAAAAACGCGTAAAAAACTGGAATTAGCGGGCACAGTGTAAAAGCACCGTGTCATGGTGTTATTTTCCGTGTTTTTTCGCATTAAAATTCACCATGGCACGGTACCTGTTACCGTGTCACGGTGCTTTTTCCGTGTATTTTCCGTGTTTTCTCACGCACTTTTTTACCGTGACACGGTGTATTGTACTGTGCCACGATGGACACTGGCGTGTCACATTACGTGTGCCGTGTCACGGAATTTTCCTGTTTTTTCTCCACGTAAACCCTTTACGTGTTTTATCTTTTGTAGCCTATTTTCAATCCCGCGTCACTCCAGTTTTCCCCGCATCACACCAATTCCCCCCGTGTCACAGAATTCTTTGTCGTGTCGTGGTATTCTTTGCCGTGTCGCAGAATACTTTTCCGTGTTGCGGCAACCTTTTTTAGGGTTTTTATCTTTTTAGGGTTTTGTGTGTTCCCCCTGATCATTTTCCCTATAACTACCCCCCTCCTTTCTACAGTTCGGGGCACCAAAAAATCATTCTCTCTTCCTCTCTTTTACACCAAAAATCATTCACATCTCTCTCTCATACTCTAAGCCTTAACATATATTCTTAATTACATCATTCTACCCTTAAGCCCTCTAGGGAATCCATACTCGACCCGAGGTTTTGTCCTTAAACCAAGGTGTGAAAAGTACAAATAAATGAGGGTTTGGACCAAATCAACTCTACTTAATATTTTATTTAATTTAATTTTCATTTGATTTATATTTTTTATTGAAGTTACTAACAATTTATTCATGATGTAGCAATTTAAAGGAACGCGCGGAATGTGAGTAGTTAATTAATTTAATTATTCTTATTTTATTTTAATATTGCTAGTATCATGATTAGGTTAATTTATATTTGATTTGACTAATGCTGTTATTGGTAAATTGATTCCAATATTAATGCTTATTTTATTATAATTATTAATCACCATATTGCATGTTTAAAGGGAATATGTAATTGAAAATCACGACTAATAAGATAATTTGGACGACCGGTTTAGGTTCCTTTTTAATCTTGTTGTTTAATCAAGTGATCATTAATATTTGGATAATTTGCCAATTACTACTGCAAGTTAATACCACTTTGTAAATTACTACCGCAAATTAAAAAAGTTGTGAATTACTACCGCAAAATTTTTTTAGATGTTGCGATTACTACCAAACCCCCATTAAACCCAACTATGACGTCATTATATCCCTTTAACCCATGTTTGACCATGGTTAAGGGCTTTAACCAGCCTAAAAAAATGTGTTAGGGATATAATGACGTCATGGTTAAGGGCTTTAACCCATGTTTGACCATGGTTAAGAGCTTTAACCATAGGTTAAAGTGATATAATGACGTCATAGTTGGGTTTAATGGGGGTTTGGTAGTAATCGCAACATCTTAAAAATTTTTGCAGTAGTATTCACAACATTTTTAATTTGCGGTAGTAATTTACAAAGTGGTATTAACTTGCGGTAGTAATTGGAAAATTTTCCTTAATATTTTAGAATTATGTGTTGCATTAATATTCAATCTATTTAGCTTAATAATAGTTTGGAGCAAATTGAATATTTTGTTTGCATGTCTTTGAGATCGCAGGAATCTCTTTTCACTATAAGAATCGAGTAGAGGCCCATACGGGCGAATGTGACTCCATGAATCACTTCGTACCATCATCCCCGATCCTTCTTTCGTGGTTCCGAACCATATGGAGTTAGTAATCTCATGGATTATGAATGGGGTGTAACCTTCACGGGTCAATCGTTGTAGCCTTCGTTGTCCCTTGCTCGTGGTTACCTTTTATGATCAGTGAACGGATTACAAGTTCCTTAAAAACTTGTCGGCGGCTCCCTACTTTACTTATCCCTAATCGTTGTCCCTAATCGTATTATTTCAATTCCCACTTCCTATAAGTGCCAAGCATATTCACACATGCTTTAACGTAGGCGCACTTCAAACGACGCCTACAGCCGCCTATCCTCTAAACAAGGCAGGCTGAATGTAAGGTAGTGCAGGCGGCAGGTATATCGGTTGGGCCACAAACTGAGCTAAATTAATTACACGGGGGCTTGTGTGGACAGAAAGACCGCTTGACGGAGTTCAGGTACATATTATGAATTCCTCGCTGAGGTATATAAATATTCACAAAATGGCCCAGGCCCAGGGGTTTTACTTTTGTTAACTTTCTCTGAAACTTGGCGATTTTCATGGCGATTTGTTGATTGTGGTTTTCTCTCTCAACTTGATTGATCGTGGATCGCAAGAAGAAGCAAGCAACTCCATTGCCTCAGGCCCCTACTTTTGGATCATTAGCTACTTCAAATCTTAGTGGATTGGAGAACTCGAAGTTTTCAGAAACTCTAATGTGATTCCTGAGTTTGAAGATGAAGAGGAGATGACTTCCACCTGCTCATCTTGTCAATCCCTCAGCTGGGAAGGTGTCTTGAACTGATTTGAGGCTCCTTGAGATTTATCATAGTCTTCTTCAGAGGCAATTACAGCAGAAATCTAATGAAACAATTCCTAGGGTTTTCCCGGTTACTGTTCCATTGGATAATCCAATGGCTAATCACTCAAATGCTTTTATTCCGGTTGTTTCTGGGTTTGAGGATCCTCCTAAACCACCTGAATCATCAAAACAGGCTACTAATTATGAGAATTAGGCGAGTCTATTTAGAGGACAGTTGATTGCTAAAGGTGATGCTCTGTCTTTTGTGGCTCCTGTTCTTAAGGATGGAGAACCTGTTGCTCAAATTCAGGCAGAAGATATTGAGGCGGATAACTCGAAATGGTGCAATGCTATTATTTTTTATGTTGTGGGTTTTTACCCTACAATTTCTGCTGTTCACAAATTCATTACTCGGACTTGGAGTAATTTTGCTAAACCTGAGACTTTTTTGCCATGATGATGGTTTTTTCACAATTAATTTGGGTTCTACTGATGAAAAGAATGTTGTTTTGAGTTCAGGACCTCATATGTTTAATAATAAACCTGATGTTGTTAAACCATGGAGTGATAAGTTTAATTTTCAAGCTGAAATTCTTAGAACTGTTCCTCTGTGGGTGAGACTCCCTAATCTTCCCCTTAATTGTTAGGGAGCCGATACTCTAAGCAGGATTGGCAGTATTCTTGGTGTTCCTTTGTGTGCTGATGAGTGTACTTCTAGATAGCTTAGAGTGTCTTTTGCTAGGATTTTAATTGAAGTAGATATTACTAGGGCTTTACCTAGTTCTATGAAGGTTGAGAGTCCTACAAGTGATATTCTTGACTTGAAACTCCAATTTGAATTGACTCCTCCTTTTTGTAAGAAGTGTGATAAAGTTGGGCATGACTGTAATTCTCCTAGGCCACAAGTTTCCTCTAAACCTAAGGCTCAGAAGGATGCTCTTAAAGATAAGCCCAAGAAGAAGAAAATATGGGTCCCAAAGCAGTCTAATCTTGTTCCTGCAGACTCATTTCCTACAGGTTCTAATCCTGTAGTTGACTATGGTCAAGGGAAGGAAGTTGTTCAGATGTCTACTTCTTAGCCATTAATTACTCCTACTCATACTTCTTTTGTTTTATATTATGATGATGATTGTACTACTATTACTTTAGTTCCTAAAGTTTCTAATCCTTCTTATGTTAAAGAATATAGACCCATTGCTTGTTGTACTTTGGTTTATAAATTGATCTCTAAAGTAATCACTGCTAGGCTCTCCAAGGTCATTGGTTCCGTTATCAATGATGCTCAGGCAGGTTTTATCCCTGGTAAGCATATTGCTGACGGTATTCTCCTTGCTACTGAGCTTATCAAAGGTTATTCTCATAAGTTTGTAACTTTAGATGCTTACTTAAGATTGATCTTAGGAAAGCCTATGATTCTGTTGAGTGGTGCTTTCTGGAAACTATTTTTAAGGAGTTAGGCTTTCCTAACAGGTTCATCTCTTGGATTATGGATGTGTTACTGTTGTTTATTATTCTGTCCTTGTCAATGGGTTTCCTTCTACCCCCTTTGCTGCAAGATAGGGGCTAAGGCAGGGTGACCCTATGTCCCCTTTTCTTTTTGCTATTTTTATGGAATACCTTTTAAGGTGTTTAAAGGAGATGACTGAGAATCCTAACATCAATTTTCATCCAAGATGTTCAAAGTTAGGCATTACTCATATGATATTTGTAGATGACTTACTCCTTTTCTCTAGAGCTGACCTTATCTCTATTCAATTGGTTTTTAAGCATTTCAGAAGTTCTCAGGTGCTTCTGGTCTGGTTGCCAACTTGGACAAGAGTGATGTTTATTTTGGGGGGATTAATGAGCAAGTTCAAACTGAGCTTCAGTCTGTGCTGGAAGTTGCTAAAAGGGCTTTACCTTTTAGATACTTGGGTGTCCCTCTGTCTTCTAAAAAGCTTATAATTACTCAGTGTAAGCCTTTGATAGAGAGGGTGACTGCTAGGATTAAGGTTGGGCTGCTAGGCATCTTTCTTATGCAGGCAGGCTTCAGTTGATTAAGAGTGTCCTTTTTGGCATTCAGGCTTACTGGTCTCAAATTTTTATTTTGCCTAAGAAGATTCTGAGAAAAATGGATTCAAGGTTAAGGTGCTTTATTTGGACTGGCAAAGGTAATCCTAGTAAGAAACCCTGGTTTCTTGGAAATATTTGTGTTTGCCCAAGACTTATGGTGGCTGGAATGTGACTTCTCTTGAAGATTGGAATAAAGCTACAGATACTAAAGTTCTTAAGGACATTGCTCATAAATCTGATAACTTGTGGGTTAAATGGGTCCACATTTACTATTTCAAGAACAAGGATTTCTGGTTTGCTCCTGTTCCTAAGAAGTGTTCTTGGGTCTTGAAGAAGATCATGAATTGCAGAGCTTTGGTTGATAGTGTTGGTGGGTGGTCTAGAATTACAGTTAATGGCAAAATGAGCATTCGAAAGCTCTACACTCAGATCAAACCTCAAGCTGAGAAAGTGATTTGGAAGAGAATTATTTGCAATAATAGGGCTTCTCCTAAAAGTGTGTTTATCACATGGTTAACTCTTTAGAACAGGCTTGTCACTAAAGATAGACTTGCTACTTGGAACATTCCATGTGATCCTTTGTGATTTTTCTGTTCTAATGTTGCTGAAAATGTTTCTCACCTATTTTTTTATTGTCCTTATTCTACTAGTATTTGGAACAGGGTTTTGCAGCTCCTTGGTTATGTCAGAGTTGGGCAGAACTTTGATTTTGAAGTTCATTGGGTGTTGCAGCATGGTAGAAGAGCTACTGCTAAAGAAAGGCCGCTGCTTATGTGTTATGCATAGACTATTCACTGCATTTGGATTCAGAGAAATACCTTGATGTTCACTGGAGATTACAAGCCTGCAGAGATTGCTTTTAGGGATATTATTTTTTCTATTGCTTGTAGATGCCTTGTTCTTATAAGAAATATTTGTATATGTAGGCTTGGTGTTTGTTCTTGTTGGTTGTTTGGTACAGTTTGCAGGCATGTCTGCTTCTGCTTAGTTTCTGCAGGTTTCAAGATTGTTTATCCTGCAATTTGCTGTAAGTTTGTTGTCTGGTCCTGGTTTCCAGTACCCTTCCTAGAAGGTGACTGAAAACTTGAGCCCAGTTTGTTCTTGGCCTTCCTATAACCCTTCCTAGAAGGTGGCTAGGGTAGGTTCTTGAACTGGTTTTTGGGGTTTGGCCTGTTGTCTTAGGTCTTATGGTGTTTTGGTAGTAGTTATAACTTAGCCTCTGTAAGTTGTAACTTTCTTTCTTTGGTAATAAAATCTCTTATTTACCAAAAAAATTCCTTACTGAGGTATTCTTGAAGCTATATGGGTAAGTCGACGTGGAAGCCGACTTGGACAACTGCTGATTCTTCTTTTACTCGATGTAAAGTCGAGCATCAGAAAAAGGTCTACTGTCGTCGAGATGAACATGCCGGATGGCTTTTCACTTTTCTGTTTCTGGGAAACATATTTTAGAATGATCAATTAAGGGTCGAGCCTTCTCCTTCGTTGTAGGGTGAGGAGTACGATGTCGGTCTATGACTAACTTAGCTTTCTCAAATTGAGCTGGTTTTTTAGCTAACTGCTCTTTTCCTAGGAGCAGCCGTCTTTTTAGTTATCATGTCCTTGATTTCACCCTTAAAATTTGTCATGAATATCATGATCTTGTCTCGGTTGACTAGGGCATATCATACCGCTTATGTCTTAACAGATGGTTGTCTAGGGGGCTTGCTGGTACCCGCCTGGTCATGGATCCGTTCCCGTCTGTCCTTGGGACGGATACGTTTAGAGATAAGTGACCCATCAGGGGCCACATAGGTCTCGACTTCATAGTCATTGTTAGAGTCATGGTCCGTATGGAATTCTCAATTAACCGGAGGCTGGTTTGTTTATTAAGGCGGTATAGGTTCTTGTGAAACCATCTTTGAGGTACTCTCCCCACAGATGGCATCGAATGTTTTAGGGTTATTCATGTCCCTTGGGAAATTTATAGCTCACAATCTAATTACAATCCGCCTGTACCTGCAATACAACGGAACCTTCGGATGTTTAGAGTTCCGCCTCCGATGGTCAAGTTAGTACGGGATCGGAATGATAAGGATGAGGAAAAAAAAGTATCTTCTCGGATTCTGAAATAAGGTGTCTCTCTGTTTCTTGAGAGTGATAGGTGATGAAATGATTAGAACGTGCCCTAATAAATGGGGGAAACTCTTTATTTATAGGGTCCTATAAAATGTGTGCCCTGTCCTAAGGTTTGATGACCTAGGTTTTAGAGTTACGTTGTTTTGTAGCTACCTCGGGAATAGGGCCTTGAAGGTGCCAATTCCTGATGGCATATATGCTTGACACGTGTCGGCCCCTAGGAGGTTCATTTGGAGACCTTCGAAGGTGATACGTGTCACGCTCTAATTAGGCCATGTGGCGGGGTAGAAATACCCAAATAAAAAATTACTCCTTCCGAGGGGCTAATGTTTAGGGTAAAAATACCCTTGATATGTGGACCAATGCCATAGTGACACGTGTCCCTAAGCTCAGCGCTCAATGATTCCATTAGAGCGTAACACGTCTCACTCAATGATAGAAGGGTAAAAATGGGCTTTAAGCCCATAACCCTAGTAACCGTAACATGGTGAGAAGCCAATCTACTTAGGTTAAATTACCTAAAATGCACATGTTCCAATGCACTATAAATATTGATCATTTACATCAGTTGGGATAAAACCTCCAACTGCAATGACTCCCAAAATTACTCTCCCTTCTCTCTACTTTCTCTCTCTAAAAAACCTTCTTCCGATCACTAAGTTAATCGTCGGAGGCAAACCTCCGGCAGCGGAGGTTCGTTGTTTTGCAGGTGACAAAGCCGTTTGAGTGTTGCATTGCGGATCTGTCTCCTGGGGGACGTACACACCTTCTACTCGGGTACAACAAAAAACCCCTAAACATATGTGATGTGTTTTGTATTCCTATAAGTGATATTGGCGTTCTTGAACTGAAGAAATATGTTGAAGATGCAAGTGTAGACAACTGTATTATTCAGGCATGGAGATCTGATTTTGATCTTTCTTGTAAGCAAGATCTTCCTTTGTCAAAATTGGAGTCTTAAATGAAGGATTTGGTTGATGGAGGGGAAGAATTTAAAAGGTATTTTATGGCTCAAGCTATGTCTAACTTTTTAGCTCCTACTACTAATAGGACTGTTTCATTAAACATGCTAAAGGTTGTTGAAGAAGTTATTGAAATCAAAAATTTTGATTGGTGTTCTTACGTTTTGAAGAAGTTAAAGAAGTATATTGAAAATTATAACAATGATCTAATTGTAAATAATGTTAGTGGATGTTTGGTGGTTTTGCAAATTATGTATTTTTATCGTTTAAATTTTCAAGGAGTAAAGGAGAGTTGTAGCATTCCTTTGATTCAACATTGGACAGATGCTAAAATTAAGAGTGGGATTAATTTAGAGATTAAAGCGGATGGTTTTGGCAGGGACCATTAGATACTTCTACGTATCCTTTGTCACAGCTTGCTATTAGCCAAACTCTTGTTAAGAAACCTCTTACTTTGGGATCTTGTCAGGGTGGTTTAAAAGTTGGTGGTGCTTCTTCAAGTGGTACAATTAACCGCTTTGTTCAATTTGATATTCCAGAAGGTGTGATGACTGATGATGAAATAAAAGAAATTTCAACTGATGTAGGTGTTTTTTTTATATGTTTAGTAGTTACCCCTTTATGTAATTATGTGCACAAAAGTTTTCCTTTATTAACAGAAAATTTACCCTTTTTGTGCACTAAAGTTACCTTTTTGTGCAGAAAAGTTACCTTTTATGTGCACTAAAGTTACCCTCTCAGTGCACTAAAGTGACCCTAAATATTCAGTTTCAATAACTTTTTTGTTATTTTTCTTTGTCACATTTGTTTAGTTTTTCTTTGTTTCTATGTTTGTAGGTTGTTCATGAATCATTTCCTTTAATTAAAAGAAACATGGATGTTCTATCAAGTGTTCAGTCGAATGGTTTCAAACCTTAAGGGATTTGGTTTTCAATGTTCTTTTTAAAAGAATTATTTCATTGTCTTCTAAGGATCCTGTTGCAGTGTCTCAAACTCAACAGTGTTACTCTCTGATCCTCATTACCATAAGCTTGTAGATGGTGTAATTAAGTAGTGTATTAAGATGAAGTCTGCACATGAGTTGTTTAGTTAAGTGTATGGTCCTAAACAACGTAATATTTAAGATGTTCTTGGAAAAAATGATGAGGTTCCTAGAGCTAATGACAATGTTCATAGAAATAATGACAATGTTCCTGGAGCTAATGATGATGTTTCTGGAGTTAATGATATTGTTCTTGGAAATAAAGAGGATGTTCCTGGAAATAATGACATTATTCCTAGACGTATTTTCAGATCCAATAAATCTTTATGCTCACTAAACGTACTGTGGGCCAGTAGGTTAGAAAGTGCCTTTTGTGACTCTCTTTTTTTTAGGGGTAATGCTTGGATTTACGACAGTTTGCCTCAGATACATTTGGAAGTTCTTGATTAATGCATTGGAAGTAAAGTGTTACTTTCTATCATAATTATTTATTTATTTTCGTTTTTTTCCTTTATTTTTTTAATGTTGATTTTATTTTTAATCGCTGCAGTGAGAACCTTGTGACTTTTGGAATGAATTTTTTAATTCCATGAGAAGATATGGTGTCTCTTGCCGCTCCACTGAGGATTCGATGGTGTACTGTTAATTGCTTTGCTCTGTGTTTAAATGAGTTAGCATGTTTTGAGTCTTCTAGTCCTCGAAGATTCTTTTTTGGTGTAACGAAAAGTGTAAGTAACTCGATATTTTTACTAATCATGCATAAAGTTACCCTTTTGTGCACATAAACAAGATCTAATACTTTAATAGTTTGCATTGTTGTATGTTTGTGAAAACATTGGACAAGGTGACATTTTTAATGTTGTTAAGGATTTGCATGATCTATGGGAATGGTGGGTGTAGGGAATATTTCAAGCATCCCACACTTGAGCCCTACTGTGATCATACACTTATGTATGGTGTCACCTAATGGGAAGAAAGTTAGAGCAAAAGAGTTGCCAATAAGTTTAGGGACCTTGTAAATCGCTCACAGGGTGAAGGTTACACCCCTTCACAATCCATGAGATCGTTAACTCCATATTGGTCCTAAACTATGACTGGATATTCGGGGATGAAGGTACAAACCCAACCTAAAAGAGATTGAACATGCCCTAAATAGGCCTCTAATTTATTCTTCTCATATTCATGTGCGCTTTCTGACTAACATACAATCATTATGTTAATCATAATCCTGTTTAATCTATGTTGTTTGAGTATTATTAATGCACAAAAAAATCTATTATTGGCGATCACTTGAATTAAAATCATATTAGCCAAAACAAAATTATTAATTATCTTATTAAACGTGATTTTAAGTACAAATTCACTTTAATCCTGCAAGAAAGGTCATGATCAACCAATAACAATAATATCAAGCAACGTAATAATAATATTATTCTTTCAAAGGAAAGGCAACATAATAATATTAACAACAAATCACCATCATCATAATATCAATCTCATCAAAGCATATTATTAGCAAGATCCTAGGCATGATACTAAAATAAATAATAACAAATCCTAGCATGTCACTAAGCATTAAAGATCAAAGCTTTAAACCTAACATGATAGAATAAAAATAGGAAGCAACCTAAACATGATACTAGAAAGCAATAAATAACATCCTAAGAAGATACTATGAATTAACATAATACAAACATGATTTCTATAGATATAGAGCAATAAAATTACTCACGTTGTTTCCTTGTATCTCTTTCTATCAAAAGAATACACACGTTAGTAACTTCAATAAAAATATTAAACAGTAAATCTAATTAAAGAATTGAAATAAGATTTGGGACCAAACCCTCAAAAATTATCAACCTTTAACGTCTAAGGAAAAGGCAAATTTGATATTGGCTATGTGTGTTTAAGTCTCGTGACGGACGAATATCGTATTTAGAAAAGGTAAGTCTTAGAAAGAGGGAGAAAGAACAAGCTTCTAGCTTTAAGAGAGAAGAGAATTAGAATTAGGTGATTGTTGATGATTGAAAACGGGGAAATACGACCCTTTATATAGAGAAAAACATCCGAAAACAATTAGAAAATAGTTAGAATTTGAATCGGAATAAAATTCCTTTTGAGGAAGCAAGATAAGGACTATCGCGGCGCGATAGGACTATCACGTCGCGACAAAAACAGTTTTTGTGGATGTTGTTTTTATCATAACTTTTGATCCAGAAGTTGAAATAAGTAATACAATATGTCGTTGGAAATCTCTTGAAATATACTTTCCAACCTAATTGAAATCAGATTAAAATATTTTGTAGAATAAAATATATGGCCAAAATAGTGGAAGGGTGTCAGTTTTCGAAATAGTATCATATTTCTTTCATATCTTTTTTGTTATAGCTCGGAATTAATATTATAAGATATCATTGTAAAGATAATTTCAAGATATATCCAACCATATAATATTTGGATAAATATTATGATGCTCGAAAATAATATCTAATCATCTTTGAACGTCTTTCATTTCGAACAAAAAAAGGACTCTCAAAAAGAGGAGTTTTATTCAATTTCAAATTCTTTAATCTTATCTTTTCAAAAAAAGGATTATTAAAATCTCTTAGAAACTTGTTGAACCTTCTAATTAATCCTAATTAGTTTATGAAGTGTGTAGGGAATATTTCAAGTATAACCCCAAACTTGAACCCCGCTGTGATCACACACTTAAGCATGGTGGCGTCCAAAGGGAAGGAAGCAAGAGCAAAAGAGTCGCCAACAAGTTTTAGAAACTTGTAAACCGTTCACAGGGTGAAGGTTACACCCCTTAACGATCCAGGAGATCGCTAACTCCAATAGGTCTGGAATCAAGACTGGAAGTTCAGGGATGAAGGTACAAATCCAATCTAAAAGAGAAAGAACCCGCCCCTAATAATAGGCCTCTACTTTATTCTTCTCGTATTCATGTGCGCTTTCTGACTAACATGCAATCAATAGGTTTACCCTAAACCTTTTTATCTATGTTGGTTGAATATTAAATGCACAAATAAAATTATTATTGGCGATCACTTGAATTATAATCAAATTAACCCTAAACAAGATTATTAATTATCTTATTAAGCGTGATTACAAGTACCAATTCCCTTTAAACATGAATAAAAGGTGTGATCAAGCAATAACAATAAATATATATATACCAAGCAACATAATAATAATCATAATCATAAATATAACCATAACTAAAATAATCATGTTAAAGCATAATATTATTAGCAAGATCCTAGGCATGATATTGTACTAACAGGATTAATAACAAACCCTAGCATGTCACTAAGCAATAAAAATCAAAGCTTTAACCTAACATGATACTAACATGTTATTAAGAAAGGAAATAGGAAGCATCATAGAAATCATAATTGATATAAGAAACTTATTCGTTACCCTAAACATGATACTAGGAAAAACATCTTAACATGGTGCTAGGAATAAAAATAATAATCTAAGCATGATTTCTATATCAAAATATCAATTAAACAATTAAAGTACTTACTTGGATGCCTCGTATCTCTTTCTAATAACAAAATACACACATTAGTAACTTTAAGGAAATAATAAACGACTAAATTAAATAATTGAAATAGAGATTTGGGACCAAACCCTCAGAAATACCAAACCTTTCACATCTAGGGCGAAGGCAACTTCGAATTTGGTTAGGTGTGTCTAGTTCTAATGTATGAGGAATTGTGTTTGTAAAAGGAATAAGCTTTAGCTTAGAGAGAGAAAAGAGAATTAGAAAATTCTAGTTATTGAAAAACGGAGGTCCACGGACCCTATTTATACGAAAATAGTCCGAAATTGATAGAAACGAATCAGAGTTCAAAAAGGAATAAAACACGTCTCTGTCGCCAATGATAGGACTTGTCGCCAGGCGACGATTTTGTCGCCAGGCGACGATTTTGTCGCCTGGCGACGATTTTGTCGCCAGGCGACGATTTTGTCGCCAGGCGACGATTTTGTCGCCAGGCGACGATTTTGTCGCCAGGCGACGATTTTGCCACCAGACGACAAACCTGTCGTTTGGCAATGCAGGACAGTTTAAAATTTTCCGTCGAAAGAGATTTTACAGCACCAGGAAAATCCGTCGAAAATTTTCGACGTAATTTAAAATTCGGTCGGAAATTTCCGACGGAAATTCCGTCGGAAACTGTTTTTAAGGAATTAAAAAAAACGCCGCGCCACCACGGCACGGCGTATCATCCACCACCAACCACCAAATAAACCCTTACCCCTACATTAGACCACTGCCACTACCACCATCCCCTAACTAACCCCCCACCACCAGCCCACACCACCAGCCCCCTAACCCGTCCTATACCACCACCCACACCACCAAAACCCATACCCTCCTAACTCTAACCCACACAAACGAGCCCAGATCTACCACACCACCCACCTCAAACCACCACCGCCACCATGTAGACACCCATTTGTGTCTCCCCAAAACCAAACCCAGTGATGAGTACCTTTCACGTCAAATCATAAACGAATGAAACGAAAGTGTGGAAAGGTCTAGTGTTGCGGAAAGTTTTTATTTCTTTTCTCTTCTCTCTGTTTTTGAAAACTTTATTTTAAGAAAACAGCCAATCCAGTTTGGTTGGTCCATGATATGGGTCCAATAGTGGTGTAGTTGGATGGGTCTTGAAAAGACCTTTCCAACGATATATTATAAGCCCAATTCCGATGAATATTGAGGAAATTATGGCCAATTTACTAAACTGGGCCCGGTTTGAGTTTTAAGTACGGCCCAATGATCTAAGGGAGGGCCTAATATGATTTATCATTCCTAATGTAATTAGGAATGATTTTGGTCTTCTAGAACATTCTAGAAGGTCTTATCATTCTTAATTTAATTAGGATTTTTCAGAGTTTTAATCAAGATCAAATAGTATTTTCGACTAAAATTATATTATTTTATCTTCCAGTACGGGAAATTTATCAGATTTTCGAAAACGCGTTGAAATCCGATTTGGTGTCCAACCCCAGGCCTTGGCGCCTGGAATCAGGATTGGCGCCTGGCGCTAGCCACTGGTCCTGGCGCCAATGAGCCAGGGCTGGCGCGAAGGTGGTTTTGCGTCTTCAGACTCTGTTTTGATAAATTATCTTTTTTGGATGTTTTTCTCTATAAATATCGTATCAAAAACTCCGGTTTCATGGATCAACAATCACCAACATTCACCAATTCTCCTTATTCTTAAGTCTTCATCATTCACCAATTATCATTCATCTAATTCTTCAATTCTCTTCATTCATCATCTTTCTTTCATCAATTCTCAATAACATTAATCTTTTAGCATTCTTTTCTAAACTTTAATTTTTCATACAAAATTCTGCATTCACAAGATCTTGAAACACCTAGCCATATTCGAAGTTGCCTTCGCCCTAGACGTGAAAGGTTTTAATTTCTGAGGGTTTGGTCCCAAATCTCTATTTCAATTATTTAATTTAATTGTTTTGATTATTATTTTCCTTGAAGTTACTAACGTGTGTATTTTGTTATTAGAAAGAGATACGAGGCATCCAAGTAAGTGCTTTGATGGTTTAATTGATTTCATGATGTAGATATCATGCTTATATTGTTATTATGATTCCTAGTATCATGTCTAGCGTATCTTTAATATTAAGTATGATTAAAAGTATGATGCTTCTGATGTTCTTTCTAATGTTTATGATTATGATTTATGATTATTTATTATGTTTCTTGATATGCATATTATTTTATATTGTTATTGCTTGATCACACCTTTAATTGCAGGTTAAAGAGAATTGGTATTTGCAACCACGCTTAATAAGATAATTAATAATATTGTTTAGGGTCAATATGATTATAATTCAAGTGATCGCCAATAATAGTTTATTTGTGCATTAAATTGAACCAACATAGATTAAACAGGTTTAGGGTTAACCTATTGATTGCATGTTAATCAGAAAGCGCACATGAATACGAGCAGAATAAAGTAGAGGCCGATTATTAGGGCAGGTTCAATCTCTTTTAGGTTGGATTTGTACCATCATTCCCGGACCCTTATTTGGTTCATGACCTTATGGAGTTGACGATCTCTTGGATTGTTAAGGGGTGTAACCTTTATCCTATGAACGGTTTACAAGTTCCTTAAAAACTTGTTGGCAACTCTTTTGCTCTATCTTCTTCCCTTTTGGACGCCACCGTACTTTAGTGTATGATCACAGTGGGGTTCAAGCTAGTGGGATTTTTAAGGCTTGAAATTATTCCCTACAGTTTTTGGCGACTCCACTAGGGAGGATTTCTATTTTAATTCCTGAATTTGTTTCGGCAATGATTTAGAATGAGTGGATGAGCCTCGAAAACTTCTAAGTATTTCACGTGCGTAATTTTGATTAACATTATTGTCATATGCATAAAAAGATTCTCATTGGAAAGACCATCCGTAATGAGTCAAAAACATAAGGATTTTACACGTAGGAAATTTGAGAAATGTCTTTCACAACTAGGACTGAAATAACACCGCGCGAAACTAGATGATTTTATTGAGCACAGAAAGCTGCTGAGGCATGTGGGAAGTAGCGTCAGGGGCCAGAGCTTGGCGCCACACTTTTTGCCGTAGCGCCAGACGCTAATATTGGCGCCAGACGCTACAGTTAAAAGTTGGCGCCAGTCTCTGTTTGCTGGCGCCAATTTCCCCCAATACCGAGCCAGAAATATGCATTCTAATTTCGACCGGTTTTTCGTATTGTTTGCTCGATCCTACTTCCTGATTGAATTTTTTCTCATTTTTCTGAAACCCATATGTGTTCTACATATGGAAATAACCCTCTGGGAATTCATGCTCTATCTACCCGATTGAACGCTCCTGGCAACAAAGGGTACATCTGAGAGGTTGAATTCACCAAACCATGGAAGCGAGTTTTTTTCTAAAAACTCGCGGTGTCCTATCCACGCGTGTTAACCCTTCACGGTTAGGCTTCTACACGGTGCATCTGGACAATTAACCATGGACCCTATTTGACCAAACCATATCCTGAACTTTAGAGAACTAGATCCATGGTTAGGTTGCGAACTCATTGCATCATATTGTGCCTACTTGACTAATTGTGCATTATTTGTTGTGCATATATATTCTATGTTCCTCTTAACCGTTTGTTGATTTGTGTTGAGATTATAATTAATGACTTAAAGAACTTTGCCTAATTAATTAATTAATTAATTAATTAATTCGAGTCAATGAAGTTTTTTCTTTTTTTAATCGGAATTGACCTAGTACGACTTTAGGCATACCCTAGTTGACTAATAATACCGAAAACAGTCCCAGACCGAAGCCCCAATATTGGTGCCAAAGTTTGGGCTGTAGCGCCACTGTATGGTGTGTAGCGCCAGAAATTTACTAAAAAGTCTGGCGCCAATCACCATATTGTGACGCCAGTCCTGTCGCTTGGCCGACAGTTCGGATTATTTGTCGAGTCATCACCTAATGTCTAATTAACCAGTTTTCTAATTAATTCGGTTATTTCCGCTGTCAATAACACCTTGTCATGTCATTAATCGAGTCTTGGTCACATAGTCTAGCCACATGGTCATGACACGAGTCTTAACATGTCACCTACATTCACTAGTCTTAGCACACACTTTGAGTACACATCACCATGGCCATGTCTTAGGTTCATGCATGAGTCGGTCTTTTCCGTCATTTGAGTTGGGGTACATTCTACTCCTAATTCTTCATATCCCTCCACCTCCATCTAAATCTTTCTTCACATTCTTCCATCTTTATTCACCTCCTCCATACATTGCATGTTGAATCAAGTTTGAGTCAAATAATTAACAATAAGTATCCCTAAATTCCTTTTCACAGTACTTGGTCGAGGAGAGAAGGGCAATTAATCAAGGACAACCTCTTTATTCAAGTCTCTCTTTTTGATAAACCAATTCGTCAAAAGAGGAAGGCTAAAAAGATTATGGCAACTCAAGAAGAAGTCAATGAGCTTAGGAACCAATTGGTTACCATGACTGAAACACTGAAGCTCCTCACACTTAAGGTCGATGATCCCGTGAAGCAACAACGGATGGATCTCATGCAAGAGAGTCTAAGCGAGCTATCTAGTGACTATAAATTTCAAGGCATGAGTTCACAAGGGGTCTCGGTGGACAAAGATCTTCTTCCGCAGAAGTTCAACGCCACTGACATCCCTAAATTCAAGGCAACAGATAACCCTTACTTCCATCTAAGAGCTTTTGAAACTGTAATGACCATTAAGGATATCGATAAGAAGGTTTTCCCCTCTCTGTTCCCACTATCTCTTGAAACCGTTTGCCAACAATGGTTTTTCTCCCTTGACAAGGAGAAAACCTCTACCTGGGAATCAATAGCAAACGCTTTCGTTGATAGGTACAAGTGCAATATCCAAGTTGAACCGATCATAGACAACTTGAGATACTAAGACAAAAAGAGAATGAAGGCTTTACTTCTTTCTTTAATAAATGGAGGGAAACTTCCGCCAAGATGATTGAAGTCCCAAACGAAAAGGAATCTGTGAGGATGTTTATAAAGAATCTCCAAGAAAAGTATTCGAAGCACCTAAAATATCAACACAATTTGAATACTTTCAAGGCCGTTTATGACTTCGGAATTGAAATCGAAGATGACCTTGCAAAGCAAAAAGCTACTAACAATAGTAACTACGGTGGCTGGAAAGGAAAGAAGAACGACAATCCTTCTTCTTCCGAAAACGCCCACTCTAGTAACAATGTTAGTACCTTTGATCTCAGTGAAGTTTTAGCCATGGATAACCAAGGATCTAAGAAGCAACTAAGGAAAGACTTCACCCCCATTGGGATGAGCTACGATACTGCCTTCGATCGACTCCATGCCAAAGGAATTATTACTCCCATTGGACCTATTCAAGATCCCGCACCTGAAAAGAGATTGCCTAGTTGGAATCCAGACGAACACTGCAAGTACCATCAAGGCAGGGGTCATACTACTGAGAGCTGTTGGAAGCTAAAGGAGGCTATCCAACATTTGATTGATAATAACAAGCTTCCCATGCCTCCAATTAACAAGAAGAGCGAGTGATGATAAAGCAAACAACAGAAGACAAGAGGCGAGCTGCAACGACAAGATTTCGTGACCTCTTTTTTCTATTTCCTTTTCATCTTTTCTTTCCCCAATAAGTCTAGCATAGGCACCTTTTCTTTTCCTTTAGATTAATTTTGTAGATTATTTTCTTTCTTTTCCTTTAATAAAATGAGCACTTATTTCCTTGCATATGATCATTTCATCACATTGCATTGCCAAAAAAAAAAAAAAAAAAAAAAAAAAAAAAAATATCCATGTCGAATTAAGCACAAGGTATACCAGTGATTTGAGGCACCCTTTGTAGCCACATCATATCTCCTTTCGCCTTTCTAATTTACACATCCTTTCTTCATAAACCACTTTGAGCCTCGTCTAACGATAGACCCTTCTTTTTTCAACCTACATCTACCTAACCTTGGGGTGGGATAGCGTGCAACTTATGCAATTCTAAAGAAAGCTTGAGCAATTTCAAAAGGAAGCAATAGCAAAAATAAGCAATAATAAAAAACGAAAACAAGTGTACAAAAGGGCAAGTGTTCCAATGTCTTTGATATGAAAATATCTTCGATAAGAACACGTCTCAGATTACGTCTCTTATCGAGTGCTCGGTACCGTGCCTGAGAAACATGAATTCCAAGTGAGTGATAGACCGCATGATCGGGATTGCCCACACTTATTAAAATAAAATAAATGCTAAAGCAAAAAGAGCTAAAAAAGAGTAGAAACTCAAGCATAAAATACAAATATTCAAAAGCAAGGTTGCACACCTTGGGGGCTTATATAGGGACTTGAGCCTTTTATCCCCTTCTTCTTCTATAACCTTTAGCCTAACCACGTTACAACCCTTAAAAACACCTTTTTTGAGGTATACACACTTGTGCGAGGTACGGCTAGAGCTACGTTCGGCCTGATTCCTAACGGATACGTAGGCAACCTCCCATCGAGGTGCGGCCGTAATAAACATGCATTCATATTCACATTCACACACTTGCACCATGATCATATCAAGGAATTCCCTATGCTCATCCATATTTGTTTAGAGCTAGACTTGGGGGCTTGATCCTTATATCATTAGCTTGCCTAGCCTAAGAGTCACCATTATTTGGCTCTTCTAACAATAATATCTTTTCACACACTTAGCTCTTACGGCCTTGCTTTAGTGTCACTTTCACACACTGCACACATACATGACCAAATATATTTCCCTTAGGAACCCTTTGTCATGAAATCTTAACGTTGAAGCATGCTTTGTCATATCAACATCAATCATAATCATCATTGCATCACAAAGTACGAAGTGCTTAGCCTCCGTGCCTACGTTACCCAAATACTTTTATCATGGAGTCAACCATTGAGATATCCTAGGATGGATTAATCCTTGCACCTTGAGAGATAGTATCGAATGACATTTGACTAAGCTCATTCAATATGCATCTTCAAACTTTCGATTCTTTTTCACGTCTTTCTTTTTCGGGAGAAAGTCGGTACCCTCCACAAAATTGACGAAAATTTTTTGCTTTTTGCATTTTCGAGTCGCACGATCACATTACAATGAACACACGATTCATGTACACATTGAGTCATGTCGTGCCATATCACTTTGATTTGAGTCACACGTGTCATTTCACTTTGAGCCGAGTCAACCTCGAATCAGTCAATCACAGCGAGTCAAGTTTATACCTTTAGTCGTGTCAAGTCAATGAGTCAAGCAAAGTTAAGCCTTAGGTTAACCCTAAGATGATTAAAGAGATTGGCAAAGTTCTATAGTCAAAATAAATACAGGTGCAGCAGAACAAGGAAGACCCTATCGCAGCATTCGCGACGAACAGAGCAAGAAATAAAACGGAAAATTGAATTTAAAGGAGAATCCGTGCTGGCGCCAGTCCCTAGGCATTGGCGTCACTTTCTGTGCTTGGCGCTAGACGCCAATTCCAACGCCTGGCGCTAATGCCATATGTTTGGCGCTGATTGATTTTTAGCAACGCCAAAGCAGCCAGCCACCTGTTGGGGTTGTGCTAGCCTTCTGCAATATATTTTTGGGTTCCTTGGTACGCCAGTTAGCCCCTATAAGTAATATTGACATGATTGAGTATTCGATTTGATTACAACAGCAAATAAATGATCGACCTGATGAAAGATCGTCTCACTTAGCTTAAGGCACCTAAGAATTGGCTCATTAACAAAAAGCACCGACATACTGGTTCATTCGCAAAAGGGCACCGACGTATAGGTTCATAGCAATGAGAGCGCCGACGTACAAGCATAGCGGAAGCAAAGTTCGAGCGAGCTTTAAAGATCGACAAGTGTTGGTCTTCGATAATTCTCTTTGGAATATTATCGCAACAACTGAGGATGACTTCAAGTAAAGTTATTTTCGACAGCATTCGCTAAGATTGTGGAGGTTGTCACCAAAGATTTAAGAAGATAGCACGAGATGGGCGGTCTTCGACTGCATTCGCTAAGATTATGGAGGTTGTCACCAAAGATTTGAGAAGATAGCACGAGATGGGCGGTCTTCGACGGCATTTGCTAAGATTGTGGAGGTTGTCACCCAAGATTTGAGAAGATAGCACGAGATGGGCAGTCTTCGACGACTTTTGCTATGATTGGAAAGGTTGTCACTATGATTCAAGAAAAGGCTCAAGATGTAGCAACATTGATCGACGGCGTTCCCTAGATTGCGGAAGATCGTCAAAACAAACAGCAAGATGGCGTTCCCTAGATTGTGGAGGGTTGTCACAAACAACTGAGGATTGTTTCAAGTGAAGCAATCTTCGGTAGTATTCCCTTGGACATGGAATATTATCAATGCGGATGAGGATTGTTTTAAGAGAAATAATTTTAGATGATATTCCCTTGGACGTGGAATATTATCATAGCGGAGGAGGATAGTTTCAGGTGAAGCAATCTTCTAATTGGAAGCAGTTACATGGCGTAGCAGTTTTCAAGCGGGATGGCATTCTCTAGCTTGTAGAAGGTCATCAAAACAATAAAACAGCAGCAATCAGTTACTTTCAGAGACGTGTGCCCGACGGTGCAAAATACGCGTTTCTTAACTCTTTTATCTGTTTAACTAATGCTAGTTTTGCAGGTATCGGCGTTATAAGATTGATTTAGGATCGCAGAACGTTCTGAATCATTCTTCGTCCCTATCAATACTTTGACATTCGTTTTCGAAACTTGCGTTTCTCCAAACTCAGTCAAAGTGGGGGCTTCTGTAGACACCCATTTGTGTCTCCCCAAAACCAAACCCAGCGATGAGTATCTTTCACGTCGAATAATAATCGAATGAAACGAAAGTGTGGAAAGGTCTAGTGTTGCGGAAAGTTTTTATTTCTTTTCTCTTCTCTCTGTTTTTGAAAACTTTATTTTAAGAAAACAGCCAATCCAGTTTGGTTGGTCCATGATATGGGTACAATAGTGGCGTAGTTGGATGGGGCTTGCAAAGACCTTTCCAACGATATATTATAAGCCCAATTCCGATGAATATTGAGGAAGTTGTGGCCAATTTACTAAACTGGGCCCGGTTTGAGTTTTAAGTACGGCTCAATGATCTAGGGGAGGGCCTAATATGATTTATCATTCCTAATGTAATTAGGAATGGTTTTGGTCTTCTAGAACATTCTAGAAGGTCTTATCATTCTTAATTCAATTAGGATTCTTCAGAGTTTTAATCAAGATCAAATAGCATTTTCGACTGAAATTATATTATTTTATCTTCAAGTACAGGAAATTTATTAGATTTGCGAAAACGCGTTGAAATCCAATTTGGCATCCAACCCCAGGCCTTGGCGCCTGGAATCAAGATTGGCGCCAGACGCCAGCCATTGGCGCCTGGCGCTAGCCACTAGTCCTGGCGCTAAGGTGGTTTTGCGATCTTCAGACTCTGTTTTGATAAATTATCTTTTTTGGATGTTTTTCTCTATAAATATCGTATCAAAAACTCCAGTTTCATGGATCAACAATCACCAACATTCACCAATTCTCCTTATTCTTAAGTCTTTATCATTCACCAATTATCATTCAACTAATTCTTCAATTCTCTTCATTCATCATCTTTCTTTCATCAATTCTCAATAACATTAATCTTTTAGCATTCTTTTCTAAACTTTACTTTTTCATACAAAATTCCGCATTCACAAGATCTTGAAACACCTAGCCATATTCAAAGTTGCCTTCGCCCTAGACGTGAAAGGTTTTAATTTCTGAGGGTTTGGTCCCAAATCTCTATTTCAATTATTTAATTTAATTGTTTTGATTATTATTTTCCTTGAAGTTACTAACGTGTGTATTTTGTTATTAGAAAGAGATACGAGGCATCCAGGTAAGTGCTTTGATGGTTTAATTGATTTCATGATGTAGATATCATGCTTATATTGTTATTATGATTCCTAGTATCATGTCTAGGGTATCTTTAATATTAAGTATGATTAAAAGTATGATGCTTCCTATGTTCTTTCTAATGTTTATGATTATGATTTATGATTATTTATTATGTTGCTTGATATGCATATTATTTTATATTGTTATTGCTTGATCACACCTTTAATTGCAGGTTAAAGGGAATTGGTATTTGCAACCACGCTTAATAAGATAATTAATAATCTTGTTTAGGGTTAATATGATTATAATTCAAGTGATCGCCAATAATAGTTTATTTGTGCATTATATTGAACCAACATAGATTAAACAGGTTTAGGGTTAGCCTATTGATTGCATGTTAATCAGAAAGCGCACATGAATACGAGCAGAATAAAGTAGAGGCCTATTATTAGGGCAGGTTCAATCTCTTTTAGGTTGGATTTGTACCATCATCGCCGGACCCTTATTTGGTTCATGACCTTATGGAGTTGACGATCTCTTGGATCGTTAAGGGGTGTAACCTTCATCCTATGAACGGTTTACAAGTTCCTTAAAAACTTGTTGGTGACTCTTTTGCTCTATCTTCTTCCCGTTTGGACGCCACCGTACTTTAGTGTTTGATCAAAGTGGGGTTCAAGCTAGTGGGATTTTTAAGGCTTAAAATTATTCCCTACACACCACCACAAGTGAAACAAACTACCACAACCCAAAAATTAAACAAAAAAAAGAAAAAATTAAAATCCAATCAACCTAACACCCAGAAACCCGAAAAACTCCCAACATACCTCACCCTAAAACCGAACCACCCTCCTAACCGACCCAGATCCGACCAAAACCAAACCACCATGGCACCAAACCACCACACAAGCCACCACAACCACACCAAACAGCCAACAATCGAAAATATTTATAAAAAAACAAAAAAAATTAAAAGACTTGAAAAACATACCTTATTAACTGAAATTGGCTTTGAATTCTTGAATTTGGTTTAAATAGGTCAAATTCGACCATAAAAAGAATATATCTACACTTTTCATGGTCGAATTTGACCAAAAAACCATTAATTTCGGCCATGAAAAACACCAAGTAAGAGAAGAGAAATGAGGAAAGAGATGAAAGAAGGAGAAGATGGTGGATAGAAAGAGATGGAGGACGAGAGAGGAGGCATTGAGTCTGAAATTGGAGAAGAGAAGGGGCGGAGGAAGAGAGCGAAGCGGAAGAGAGAGAGAAGGGCGGAAGAGAGAGAAGGGATGGAAATGAAATGAAGAGGCAGTGAGCAATTTTCTCGCTTTAGGGTTTTAACAAAGGTTGATTTTATATATATATAATATTATTCCGACGGAAATTTCCGTTGGAAACTTTCGACGGATTTTAATTCCGTCGGAAATTTAGCTTTCCGACCGAAAATTCCGTCGGAAAGTATATTTTTTCCGACAGATTTATTTTCCGTCGTAAATTTCCGACGGAATGTTAAAATCCGTCGTAAATAAACGACGGAATAAAAATCCGTCGTAAATTCCGATTTTTCCGACGAAATTTCATGTCCGTCGGAAGCATTCCGTCGGAAATCAACCTTTTTCTAGTAGTGTATATTTCATGCTACACTAATATCATACCCTTAAAAGAGTTATGTCTGTGAAATGCTCTGTCTAAATCACTTTTGATTTTACTATTTCAGATTTTCCTATTCTTGTTGCGGATTACTATGCTTTGTTTATTGTTGATCATGCAAAAGAATTATTGTATTATCTTGAAAAAATTATTTGGCGTGATTCTAGTCTTGTCTACTTTTGAGATTTATCTTCTAAAGTGGTATTTTTCTGTTAATTTATTATATCAATTAATTTATTTTTTTTTGTATTCAATGTGTTCTAAACTTTTATATTTTTTTATCAGTGTGGTCAATTGGGTGCTTTTCTCAGAAAAAGAAATCATCCAAAGAGTTCTCGGCTACCTTCTTATGAGTTTAAAATTGTTGATTTGCAATGGAAAAAGAATAAGATTGACAACTTGGACTATGGGGTGTTAGTCATGTGTTGGTGAATCGTTCAAATTAGAATTCAAAACACTAATTATTCATCTATTTTTCTTTTGTTTTTCCCTTTCTGATGTTTTTAGTAAATTATTTTTAGTAATATCATATTGATAAGTTTTTTTTTCTTTGTTTTAAGGTTGCTGGAAGAAAATTTCTGCTTTGACAGATCTGTACCATACTTGTACAGTGTGATATGAATGAATTTAGAGTTTATGTCTTGTCAAAATTAGCCAAGTTCAATGAAAGAAAGAAAAATATTGATAATGTCAAGGCAATTAAAGCAAGAAGAAATACTGCAATTGTTGCGAAAAAGAAGAAGGAAGCTGAGGGAAGAAGAAAGGAAGCAGACGAAAAAGCAAAGGCAGAGGCAGAAGAAGAAAAGCCTAAAGAAAAAACGAAAAAAAGAACACAAAGAAGTACACTACTTCTAAAGAGTGAACTGACTTGCTGGTGATTAGGTTATTAATTAGGAATAGTTTTTGAAAACTTAATGTATGTGCATATACATCAAGTTCAATGATGTAATTAAACTTATTGTATAGTTTTTGAAGGTTTTTTTTTAAAAAAAAATGAATGTATGTGCATATATTAAGTAATTTTAAATATTATTTTGTATATATCTTTCTTTGATAAAGGAAAATTTATGCATGAAAAAGGTAACTTTTGTGGGTAGAAAGGGTAAATTTCATGCATGAAAAGGGTAACTTATGTGCATAAAAGGATAACTTTATGCATAAAAAGGATAACTTTTGTGGGTAGAATGGGTAACATTCATGCATGAAAAGGGTAACTTAGGTGCATAAAAAGGGTGACTTATGTTCACGAACTGGTAACTTTTGTGCATGAAAAGGGTAACTTTTGTGGGAAGAAAGGGTAACTTAAGTGCATAAAAAAGGTAACTTGTGTCCACAAAAGGGTAACATGTGCTAATAATAGTATCATTCAAATTTTAATCGATCTAGTCATAGAGTAAAAAAAAGAATAAATTGTATAACAATACAAAGTATAATAATAATGATAAAAAAATATATATATTCTAAAAAAATTCTTAGAAAATCGTATGTTAGGTGTCTTTTATCCCAATTCTGAATGTGGAGGTGGCAGTGCTGATTTCTTTTTTCTCTTGCTTTTATCAAGCTCTTCTTTTGCTCTCTTTCTTCTTCCTTTTATTACAGCTCTTTTAGGATCAAGTACTGTAATTTCCCGTATTTTTACATATTTTATAAATGAAATTTTATTTTATTTATAATATTTATTTGTATTTTTTCCGGATTTTATTTTTAAAAATTTCAAATTATTTTGGATGGAAAAATATTTTATTACATTATGGTTTTTATAACCATCATTTTATAGCTTATGTCAATACAAATAAATCCTAGTCCCTTTCATTCTTTTGGCCCATTATTTTTATGAAACTCAATATTCCTACTTACCCTACAACTCTTTATCCTATAAATACCCCATACATCCTAAAAATTTTCCCCACACAAAAGGTTAGTCTAATTTTATCTTCTCTTTATTTTATGTCTTTATTTTTTTCCTTTATTTTTTTCTTTTCTTTTTCCTTTTTCTTTTTGATTTCTTTCTTTTCCCTTCACGTGAGAATTTTCTTACTTCCACCGTTGCCGATCTTATTCCGCCAGCCATCACCGATCTCCGGCGCCGCCCTCTGCTCGCCGGCGAACCACCAGCAGCCTGGCCGGCCACCTAGGCCGCCTCCCTCACCTTCTTTCTCCATTTATTTTTTTATTCTCTTGTTTATTATATTATTTTGGGTTTGATTTTTATTGGTTGACATTAATTTAATTAGTATGAAAAACTATACTTTGATGATTAAAAGTTATAATTTCAAATTATATAATGGTTTTAAATTTTCATATTTTATGAGTTTTAAAACCTAGGGTTATAATTTATTGAAATTGGGATTTTAGGGTTCTAATGAGCTATTTAATAGGGGTTTTTGTTCCTATTGAATTTCTATTGATTAATTCAGCATAAAAACATGTTTTAAAGGAAGTTTTAAGGAGTTTTAATTAAAGTTATATTGCTGGAAATTTATTTGGGTATTAATTTATGATTATTGGTTGTTTTCCAGGAAGTGATTATTCCCTAGGAGATTTTTAATTGATTAAAAGTGGCACAAAGGATTGTTTATACGAGGTACGTACATGTCTACTTCGTTGTAAGTAGTATCATGTTTAGGTACCAAAAGGAAACAACTTAGTTTCACGTTTAGAGAACACTTAAGGGAAATTGTTTGGTTATACATTTAATTAATTCATGTGCTTATGTTTATGAAACATGTTTTGGTGAATTGATTGTGTTTGTATGGAATTATGGATGCAAGAATGTTGAATTATATTGGATTAATTGTTTGTATGGAATGTTGATACAAGCATGTTTTTATTGGATTGGTTTATTAACCATATTTTGAGTATTGAAGGATTGAAAGTAAATGGTTTAAGTGGAATGAATTTATTAATTATTCCACAAGGTTATTATTGTTTTATTTATTACTCAAGCATGACTTGTTATTATGTTGAGCAAAAGTAGATTAAGCCAAATGGCTAGGTGGATTGACTATGTTCAACAATTTTGGATAATTTGGAGTTTAATGGAATTAAAAGCCAATTTGTAATGTGATCACCATTGTCCTAAATAAGATTAATAGTGAATTAATGTATGATTGTTATGTATGGTCTACTTGAATGAGTCGTCTATTAATTAAATTTGTAATCACGTAAAGTGAAACATGGCTGAGCAATAAAACTCTCGAAAGCGTGCACTTATGGAGTATTGACAAATATGGGTTGGGGTACACGGTGGTTGCTCATGGCTTTCCGAGGCTTGTTTGATCAACATGTTGTAGACACCCATTTGTGTCTCCCCAAAACCAAACCCAGTGATGAATACCTTTCGCGTCGAATCATAATCGAACGAAGTGAAAGTGTGGAAAGTTTAGTGTTGCGGATAGTTTTAATTCTTTTCTCTTCTCTCTGTTTTTGAAAACTTATTTTAAGAAAACAGCCAATCCAGTTTGGTTGGTCCATGATATGGGTCCAATATTAGTGTAGTTGGATGGGGCTTGACAAGAGCTTTCCAACAATATGTTATAAGCCCAATTCCGATGAATATTGAGGAAGTTATGGCCAATTTACTAAACTGGGCCCGGTTTGAGCCTTATATGCGGCACAATGATCTAGGGGAGGGCCTAATATAGATTTATCATTCCTAATGCAATTAGGAATGGTTTTAGTCTTCTAGATTCTTCTAGAAGGTTCTTTTCATTCCTAATTCAATTAGCATTGATAAATTGATATTTGTTGACTTTTCAGAGTTTTAATTAGAATCAAAGAGCATTTTTTAAGGAAAGATACGATTTTATCCTCCTATACGGCAATTTTTATCTGTTTTTAAGAAAACGCGTGATTTTCTGAATCAGCGCCAAACGCCAGTTGTAGCGCCTGGCGCTACGCTTGGCGCCTGGCGCTAGCGTTGGCGCCTGGCGCCAATAGCCAGCGTTAGCGCTGATCAGGTTTTACGTGCGCCAGAACTCTGTTTTGATATTTTATCTTTTATGTTGATTTTCTGTATAAATAACGTGGTTAAAACTCCGTTTTCGATAACCATTTTTAATCGATTCTCTCTTATTCTCTCTTCAATTCACCAACTCTTATCAAGATTCTCTTGATTACTCTCTCTCTCTCTCTCTTTTCTAAACTAGCTTCTCTCAAATATGAAAATTTCGCATTCATTAGATCTAGAAACACCTAGCCATATTCGAAGTTGCCTTCACCCTAGACGTGAAAGGTTTAATTTCTGAGGAAAGAGGTACGAGGCATCAAAGTAAGTATTTTAATGGTTTTATTGATATTATGATATAGATTTCATGCTTAGATTGTTATTTTGATTCCTAGTATCATGTTTAGGGTAACTTTAATATCAAGTATGATTGTTATGATGCCTTTTATGCTCTTCCTAATATTTATGATGTTAGTATCATGTTAGGGTTAAAGCTTTTATTTTTATTGCTTAGTGACATGCTTGGGTTTGTTATTAATCTTGTTAGTATCATGCCTAGGATCTTGCTATTATTATACTTTAACAAGATTTATGATTTATGATTATAATTGTTATAATTATTGTTATGATGATTATTTTTAATTATGATTGTTATGATTATAATTTTATTATTTATTATTATTATGTTGCTTTTTATTTTTTATTGTTTGATCACCTTTTTATGCATGTTTAAAGGGAATTTGTACTTGTAATCATGCTTAATAAGATAATTAGTAATCTTGTTTAGGGTTAATATGATTATAATTCAAGTGATCGCCAATAATAATTTTATTTGTGCATTAAATTCAACCAACATAGATAAACAGGTTTAGGGGTTAATCCTATTGATTGTAGGTTAGTCAGAAAGCGCACATGAATACGATCAGAATAAAATAGAGGCCTATTATTAGGGCAGGTTCAATCTCTTTTAGGTTGGATTTGTACCTTCATCCGCGAACCCTATTTGGTTCAAGACCTTATGGAGTTAACGATCTCCTAGATAGTTAAGGGGTGTAACCTTAACCCTGTGAACGGTTTACAAGTTCCTAAAACTTGTTGGTGACTCTTTTGCTCTATCTTCTTCCCTTTTGGACGCCACCGTACTTTAGTGTATGATCACAGTGGGGTTCAAGCTAGGGATTAACGCTTGAAATATTCCCTATAGTTTTTGGCGACTCCACTGGGGAGGATTTCTATTTTAATTCCTGAATTTGTTTTTGCAATGATTTAGAATGAGTGGATGAGACTCGAAACATTCTAAGTATTTCATGTGCGTAATTTTGATTAACATTATTGTCATATGCATAAAAAAGATCTCATTGGAAAGACCATCCGTAATGAGTTAAAAATATAGGATTTTACACTTAAGAAATTTGAGAAATATCTTTCACAACTAGGACCGAAATAACACTGCGCGAAACTGGAAAATTTTATCGAGCACAGAAAGCTGCTGAGGCATGTAGGAATTAGCGTCAGCAACTAGAACATTGGCGCCAGAATTTTAACTGTAGCGCCAGACGCCAGCATTGGCGCCAGGCACTATAGCTAAAACTTGGCGCCAAGCTCTGTTTGCTTGCGCCAAGCTCTGTTTGCTGGCGCCAAATTCTTCCAATATCGAGCCAGAAATATGCGTTCTAATTTCGACCATTTTTTCGTATTGTTTGCTCGATCCTACTTCCTGATTGAGTTTTTCTCACTTTTCTGAAACCCATATGTGTTCTACATATGGACATAACCCTCTAGGAATTCATGCTCCATCTACCTGATTGAACGCTCTGAGCAACAAAGGGTACATCCGAGATTGTTGAATTCACCAAACCATGGAAGCGAGTTTTTTCTAAAAGTCGCGGTGTCCAACCAATCGCGCCAACCCTTCACGGTTAGGCTTCCGTGCGGTGCATCCAGACAATTAACCATGGACCCTCTATTGACTAAACCATATCCCGAACTATAGAGAACTAGAGCCATGGTTAGGTTGCAAACTCATTGCATCATATTGTGCCTACTTGATTAATTGTGCATTATTTGTTGTGCATATATATGTTTTCTTAACCATTTGTTTGACTTGTGTTGAGACTAAATAAATTAATTGCTTAAAGAACTTTGCCTAATTAATTAAATAATTAATTAATTTGAGTCAATTAAGTCTAATATTTTAATCAGAATTGACCTAGTACGAGTTTAGGCATACCCCTTGTTGATTAATAATACCGAAAACAGTCCCAGATCGAAGCTCCAACATTAGCGCCAAAGTCTGGACTGTAGCGCCACTCTGTGGAGTGTGGCGCCTGGCAACATCTCTGTCGTCTGGCGCTACACTACACAGTGCAACGCCAATCCTATCGTTTTGCCGAAAGTTCGGATTATTGGTCGAGTCATCACCTAGTGTCTAATTAACCAGTTTGCTAATTAATTCGGTTAATTTTCGCTGTCAATAGTACTTGGTTGAGTCGTTAATCGAGTTTAGGCACTAAGTCCCATGGTCTTAAACAAGAGTCCAAACATGTCACTTACACTCAACGCACACACCAATACACACACTTTGACCATGTCTAAGGGAGTATTGCATGCGCGTTTTTTCCGTCATTTTTTAGGGGGGTAAGTCGGATATTAATCCTCCAATTTAAAAACTATACTTAGTTCCCTAAAAATATGTACATTATTTTTGGCAAAAATATGAACCCATTTTTTATTTTCTCTTTTAAAAAAAAACCGTAAAGTCAAGTTGATTTGAGTTAAGTAATTAAAACGCAAAATGGTTTAAATCACAGCGCGTGGTCAAGAAAGGAAGGACGGTTAATCAAAGACAACCTTTTCGTACAAGTACAACTTTTCGAAAAACCCATAGCTCGTAAGAGGAAAGCTAAGACCGTAATGGCAACACAAGAAGAAGTCAATGAGCTTAAGAACCAACTGGTTACCGTGACTGAAGCACTGACTCTTAAGATCGATGATCCCGTGAAACAACAATAGATGGACCTCATTCAAGAGAGTCTGAGCAAGCTATCTAGCGACTACAAGTTTCAAGGGCTTACTTCACAAGGGGTCTCGGTGGACAAAGATCTTCTTCGGCAGAAGTTCAACGCCAACGACATCCCGAAATTCAGAGCAACTGATAATCCTTATTTTCATTTAAGAGCATTCGAAACGATAATGAGTATTAAGGGTATCGATAAGAAGGTTTTCCCCTCTCTATTCTCACTATCTCTCGAGAATGTTTGCCAACAATGGTTCTTTTCTCTCGAGAAAGAAAAAACCTCTACCTAGGAGTCCATAGTAAACGCTTTCGTTGATAGATACAAGTGCAACATTCAAGTTGAGACTGACCATAGAGAACTTGAAATCCTCAAGCAGAAAGAGAACGAAGGCTTCACCTCTTTCTTTAACAAATTGAGAGAAACCTCAGCTAAGATGATTGAGGTGCCAAGTGAAAAAGAGTCTGTAAGGTTGTTCATCAAGAACCTTCAAGAAAAATATTCCAAGCATCTCAAGTATCAAAATAATCTCCATACCTTCAAGGCCGTTTACGACATTGGGATCAATATTGAAGATGACCTGGCTAAGTTAAAAGCTGCCAACAATAACTACAACAGTGGCTGGAAAGGAAATAAGAACGACAATCCTTCTTCTTCCAAAACCACCCACTCAAACAACGTTAGCACTTTTAATTTAGGTGAAGTCCTTGCTATGAACAATCAAGGACAAAAGAAACCATTTAGGAAAAACTTTACTCCTATAGGCATGAGTTATGACACCGCATTTGATCGATTAAATGCAAAAGGTCTTATAACTCCTATTGGACCATTTGGGGACCCACCAGTCGAAAAAAGGTCGGCTAATTGGAACCCCAATGCACACTGTAAGTATCACCAAGGTAGGGGCCATCTCACCGAAAACTGTTGGAAGCTTAAGGAAGCTATCCAAGACTTAATCGATAACAACAAGTTGCCATTGCCCCCTACCAGTAAGAAGCCAAGCATTGATAATGCACCTCTCGCTCATGCCTTGTCTATCTCTAATGAGGAAAGCGAGGTTGACCCCTCGTCTCTCATGAAACCTGTCAAAGAATTCCATGCCATTGAAGAAGACAAGAAGATATTCTTCGACGCCATGGATAGCCTTCCAGAATCGGCAAGTAAAGAAGACATACAAGCGCTCACACTGTCTATGATGGAAGGGTCGCATTTGCTACGTGAAACTCTCAAAGCTATAACGGAACTTCTAAAGAAATATGACGAGGTTCCACTCCCGAAAGATGAACATAAGAGAGAATTCACACCCATGAGAACGACTTATGAGGCAAAGCGTTTTCCTTTACAAGTCACTGAAAAACCCAAGAAGAGTAATAGAATTTACACTCGAATTGGGATCCCATATGCACAAATGTTCGAAATGCTCTCCGAGAGTGGCGAGATTAAACCTCTCGAACCAAGACCATTCGAATCATTGAAAAGGACAAATAGATATTACTGTCAGTATCATCAATCAGGGGGTCACACTATCGAAAACTGTTTTAAATTTAAGGATTTAGTTCAGAAAATGATTGATGAAAAGAAACTAGTCCAAGTTCCACAAGAAGACGATGCAACCATTAATGGAGTGTGGGATAGTGATGAAGAAGATGTCTACTTAAAAGATATAGTAGAATCTCCACCTTCTGTGTCGTACGCCATGGATGACTTTTGGCTGAAGAAGACTCATCGATAGACGTCATCACAAGATCTGGGAGAATGCAACCTCCCGTTTCAACACAACCTATGCCGACCATACAACAAGTTCCCATACCTATCATTGAAGACAATGATATCGTTAAGCAGTTTAAGAAGACAAAAGTTGAGATGAACGTATGGAAACTTTTGGCGACATCTCGAGAACATAGGTTGGCTGTAATGAATGCCTTGGACAAAATAGGGATAGATTCTAACACTACTCCTGAGGGGTTAGACAACTTCCTCACAAGTGATCTTCCTAGTCCAATTAATTTGATCACCTTTTCTGACAAGGATTTACCTCCAGAAGGTGACAAACATTACAAGGCATTAAACCTCACAGTAGTTTGCAAGAGAATGAATGTTCCTATGACTCTTGTAGACAATGGATCGGCCATTAACGTCTGTCCACTTAGAACTGCGAGGATGCTAGGCATAAGGGATGAAGATTTAACTCTGTCTACACAAGGAATAAGGGCCTATGACAACACTCGTCGTTAAGCTCTTGGTAAAATTACCCTGAATGTAACAGCGGGAGCAATAGAACATGCTACTACTTTCCAAGTTATAGACATTAAAGCTTCGTTCAATTTACTGTTGGGGCGCCCTTGGCTTCATGACCTAAAGGTCGTCCCCTCATCTCTCCACCAACAAGTAAAAGCTGTAGTTGGGGGAATTCCTATCACCATCGATGTTTCGCCTATGAAGATCAAGTCTATAGAAAATCTAATCATTAATGTGGAGCACGACGAGGATGGTTAAGACTTATGGGGCTTTAACGAAGAAGTCTCCTTAATCCAGGAGGATGAAAGAACCCCTCTTTTCCATGACCCCCTTTCCAACATGATTGTAAATGCTATCCTAAAAAAGCAAGGACATTTTCCTAGGATGACCCTAGGAAAGAAGAAAGGAATAGCAATATCACTGGAGTCAACTGGCCTCCCTAAGTTAGACACATTCGGACTTGGTTTCGAACCGACTCGGAAAGATCTCAAGCGAGCCTAGGAAAAATCAAAGGCACGTAGAGACGCTCGCATTCAAAAGAAAGCAATCCCAATGGATCAGCACCCTCTTACACTTAATGGTCAATTTATAAAAGAAGGAGAGGACTATCCATGCCATGAATTTCCCGAGCCATTTGTTGTAAATGGCATAAGGAAACCAGAATTTGAGATTTTCTTGGATTGTTATTTCACAGATGAACCTCCCAACTCCTGTCCATAAGGAGAAAGCACCCCCATACTTTGACTTTAATGTCATGGGATTACTATTTGGGCGAGAAAAGAATGAGCCAACTTACTGAGAAGACAACTCCTCGCTCATCCAGACAGTCCTACAAAACGAAAGCTTCGATCCATCGAAGCTAATCACTCCATTTGAAGGATCACTACAAGGGTGGTGCAAGACTATCAAGGTGACTACTCCAAGCGGAAGAAAAATATCCATCACAACATGGCAAGGACCAATGTTTGAAGAGTCGTCTGAGTCAAATTCTGAGTCAGAGTCCCTCCGTATATAGTCTTCTAGGTCTTTAGTAGTAGCACCTTCCCTTCCTATTTCTTCTCCTATAATAGTTAGTGATCAAGTATAATAATATTTCTCCTTCTCCTTATTGCTTGTGTTCTTCTCTAACCAAAGATGATGAGCATTGCTTAACTAACAATGAAAAAGACAAAGAAATTATTAAAGCAATGGAAACACTCGAAAAGAAAACACCGGTAATTGAAGAAACTGAAACGGTTGATATCTCAAATGATTTAATCAATAAAAGAGAAGTTAAAATCGGATTAACACTTAATGAACAAGAAAGAACCGATTTAATTAACTTACTTAAAGAATTTATCGATGTATTTGCTTTGTCATACGAAGATATGCCAGGCATTAATAGAGAAATAGCTCAACACACTATACCACTAATTCCAGGAATGAAACCTGTAAAACAAAAGTTACGTCAAATGAAACCCAACATAGCTCTTAAAATAAAAGAAGAAGTCCAAAAATAAATAGCTGCAGGTTTCATCAAGGTATCCAAATACCCCGAATGGGTCGCCAACGTCGTCCCAGTTCCGAAGAAATACGGAAGGGTAAGAATGTGTGTCGACTATCGAGATCTAAATAAGGCAAGTCCAAAGGACGACTTCCCTTTGCCACACATCGATATTCTGGTAGATAACACGGCAAATCACGCGCTCCTCTCGTTCATGGATGGGTACGCAGGTTACAACCAGATTCTCATGGCAGAAGAAGACATGGAGAAAACAACTTTTATAACACCATGGGGCACTTACTGCTACACGATAATGCCATTCGGGTTGAAAAACGCGGGTGCTACTTACCAACGTGCGGATACTGCCTTACTCCATGACATGATGCATAAAGAAGTCGAGGTATATGTCGACGACATGATTCTGAAATCAAAAGACCGTCCAGGCCATCAAGTAGCCTTAAGGAAATTTTTCGAAAGGCTAAGAAAATATAATATGAGGTTGAATCCATCAAAGTGTGCTTTTGGAGTCACCTTAGACAAGCTTTTGGGTTAGGTCAGAAGCTCTCGAGGAATAGAGATAGACCCAACCAAGATCAAAGCAATCATGTCAATGCCACCGCCCAAGACTGAGAAACAAATTTGAGGATTTATTGACCGGTTGCAATACATAAGTAGGTTCATATCAAAATTGACGAAAATATGTGAACCAATCTTCTAAAAGCGTAAGAAGAATGTACCAGTGATATGGGATGATGAGTGTCAAAAAGCCTTTGAAAAGATCAAAGCCTATCTTGCAAATCCTCCCGTATTAGCACCAGCACTTCCCGGAATAACTCTTAGGTTATATTTGACGGTTACCAAAGAGACAATGGGAGCTATGCTAGCACAAGAAGTAGAAGGCAAAGAAAACGCAATTTACTATCTAAGCAAGAAGATGCTCGAATACGAAGCACGCTATATACCACTCGAGAAGTTGTGCCTCACCTTGGTGTGGGCCACAACCAAGTTAAGACATTACATGCTAGTGCATACCGTCTTCGTAGTCTCCCGATTAGATCCACTCAAGTATCTATTTGAGAAATCTACACTCAATGGACGCATATCGTGATGGATAGTCAATCTAGCCCAGTTTGATGTAAGGTTTATGCCGCAAAAAGCTATCAAAGGATCTGTGGTGTCAGACTTTCTAGCAGACTTCCCAATAGAAGACTCGATACCAATATAAGACAATGAATTTCCAGATGAAGACTTAATGGTCACTGAAGATGATCTTGGACCTTGTACTTCGACGGAGCCTCAAACAAAAAGGGATGTCGCGTTGGAGTATTACTAGTATCACCTAAAGAAGAGCATGTTCCAATCTCCATAAAGCTTGATTTCGACGTTACCAACAACGCTGTTGAATATGAAGCATGCGTGGTAGGCCTTGAAACAGCTTTGGCATTGGGAGTAAAAAGTTAAGGATATTCGGAGACTCTTCTTTGATTATCAATCAAATATCTAAAAGGTGGAAAGGAGCGAAAAGTCTAGCCCCTTACCAAACCTATCTGGAAACTCTTACCGATCAGTTAGAGAAGGTAGAATACACATATCTACCTAGGGAAGAAAAACAATTCGTTGATGCCTTGGCAAGACTAGCCTCAATGGTTAGGATTCCCACGGATATCGAGAAAATGCCTCTAACTATAGAGAAAAGGCACAAACCAGCATACATCCAGGGTATAGAAGATGACGAAGTAGTCCAAGACGAAGAAGAAGAAGAATAAGAAGAAGAAGAATAAGAAGAAGACGAAGAAGAAGAAGAAGAAGAAGAAGAAGAAGAAGAAGAAGAAGAAGAAGAAAAAAAAAAAAAAAAAAAAAAAAAAAAAAAAAAAAAAAAAAAAAAAAAAAAAAAAAGAAGAAGAAGAAGAAGAAGAAGAAGAAGAAGAAGAAGAAGAAGAAGAAGAAGAAGAAGAAGAAGAAGAAGAAGAAGAAGAAGAAGAAGAAGAAGAAAGAAGAAGAAGAAGAAGAAGAAGAAGAAAGAAGAAGAAGAAGAAGAAAAAAGAAGAAGAAGAAGAAGAAAAGAAGAAGAAGAAGAAGAAGAAGAAGAAGAAGAAAGAAGAAGAAGAAGAAGAAGAAGAAGAAGAACCGTGGTACACGGATATACTCAATTATGTCACCAAAGGAGAATATCCTCTCCACGCTGACGAAAGAGCAAAACGAGCATTAAGACTCTTGGCTTCCTAATATGTACTCATAGACACGAGCTACATAAAAGAGTACCTAAGGGTCGAGCTCTCTTATGTGTAGGGAAAAAGGATGCACAAAGAGCAATGAGAATAGTCCACGAAGGAATCTGTGGCACTCATATAAATGGCAAAATGTTAGTCCAAAAAATAATGCGGGAAGGATATTATTGGACTACAATGAATAGGGATTGCCATCAATATGTAAAAAGATGCCCTAAGTGCCAAATCTATGCCAAATTACAACATGTTCCTCCATCCTTCCTCTACACCTACACATCGCCATGGCCATTTTCTACATGGGGAATTGACATCATCGGCAAAATCACTCCCCCAGGAACAGGAGGCCACGAATATATACTAGTAGCAATTGATTACTTCACAAAGTGGGTCGAAGCGCAATCATACGCTAAACTCACTGAAAAACATATAGCACTCTTTATCAAGAGAAATATTATTTGTCGATATGGAGTCCCACATGAAATGATAAGTGACAATGGAACTCACTTTCAAGCCGAATGTGAAGAATTGTTACAAAAATATGGAATTCAACATCATCATTCTTCCCCTTACAGACCTCAAGCAAATGGAGCAGTCGAGGCAGCTAATAAAAATCTAAAGACTATCATCGAGAAAATGACGGAAAATTATAAGGATTAGCCTGACAAACTTCACTTCGCATTGTAGGGTTACCGCACGTCAATCCGTACATCAACAGGAAATACGCCATTTTCCTTAGTATATGGAATGGATGTCGTACAACCTGTCGAACTAGAAATTCCATCTCTACGCATCGCGTTAGAAAGCAAACTCGATGAAGTCGAATGGACTAGGGCAAGATATGAAGAATTAATTCTACTCGATGAAAAGCGACTAGAAGCTCTACATCACACTCAGTGTTATCAAACTTGTATGGCTAGGCATTTTAATAAGAAGGTCAAGACAAGAAACATCAAAGTAGGAGACTTGGTGTTAAAAGCATTAAGGAAAAATGTTTTAGATCCAAGGGGAAAATTTAGACCTAATTGGTCTGGACCCTACATTGTCAAAACAATCCTGTCAGGAGGTGCAGCAAAACTAACTGATATGGATGGCAATGAGTTCTCGAACATGACAAATCTTGACTAACTTAAGAAATACTACCCATAATTACTTAAGTAGGATACTCAAGAGAGCTACATTTAGCCTGATTCCTTAAGAAAGGATACGTAGGTAACCCTTTACGGGTGCGGCTACTTTATTTTTCGAAATTCTCGCGTCCCAGAATTAATTAAATTCGACAGAAGATCGGAGAAATATCGGCGTCGCAGAAAAAACTCTGGCGCCAGACAAGGACCATCAGCGCTAGCCGACGACACCGTCGCCTAACGCCAGACTGCTGTGGCCGGCGCCAGTTGCAGATAAGCGGCGCCAGTTCACAGCTAAATTCTAGGCATATTTCAGTGTTTTTCAGAAAATTTTCGACTTCCGTACTCGAATAATTTCTGGAAAATTAATTTTTTTCGATTTTCATTGCTTTAATAAATAAATTTAAAGTAAATAATTAATTAAAATCTAAAATTTCATTAATAAAATAAAATTACATTATTGATGGAATTTTAATAAAGCTGAAATAAATTAACTTTAAATAAAAAATATAAACTAAGTCTAATAATTTGAAATTAAGCAATGCTCCTAATCTTTCTTTTCTTTCCTAGCCCTTTTCCAATTTTTGTCTACTTCCTCCTCCTCATCCATAACCTTAGCTAGTACGAATCCTTTAGAGGACCTACATTCAATCTTAGAGTAGATACTTTCCCCTTCAGCTAGGACTCCATGCTTCTTTTCTACCCAAGCTTTTTTCTCTGTGGTGTCAGCTTTCCTTTTTCCTTTATCTTTTGTAGTACTTTTCTTCCTAGGCATTGCAGGTGTTTTGAATTCTACTCTTTCACCTAAGCGTTCTTTGGCAGGAATCACCCTGTCACCTAGACGACTCTTCACATCAGTTTTACCTTGATTTTTCTTCAAGTGCTTTGCAGGTTTCTTGAGCAGCCACTTCTTCACATCATTGGGCAAGGAAGGAGAAACATTTTGGGTAATCACTTCCCATAGAGGTCTGGCACTCCAATAAGCATCAAGTCTGTCTACTTCCTAGGAGACAGGGAACTCGTAGGGAGGACGAAGATCTCCGGAAGGAATATTCTGAAGCAAGCCGTATTGTCTTTTTACCCTGCAGGGATAGTAATAAGTCATACCGGACAAACTTAGAAGACGGCAGAAAGGTTGCTTGTTAACACCAACCATCCTTTCTATTTTGCACCACGGGATGACCCACTTGATAGCAAAATTGCGAGATTCGAAGACCCTTCTCCACTCATGGCGCCCCATTTTAGAGAAGCGTTTCTTCCTCCTCACGAAGCAATTTAGAGTATACTTCTCAATGTGTCCGGAGGGCTAATTAATTCTAGCCTTTCCATTAGCCACATCTGTAAAAAAATTGCAATGCAAATAAATTATTATTACTATACAAAAATATATTTTTTGATTTCTGTAATTAAAAATATTATTTTTCTACCTGTAATAAAATTGGAGAACCCCGAAAAGGTGATTTTGGGTTCCTTTTCCATTCACCAAGACTAATCATAGTCTCTCCAACTATCAATGGCATTGGATTTCTCCCTGATTCAATTTGTTCTAGTACGGTGGTTATAATTGATTGACCCTCATTATTTTTACCACTACTAAGAAAAAATTGATTAAGCATGCAAAATAAGAAAGCCCTTCTTCTATAAATATGAAAAGATTCGGAGAGAGGTTTATCAAAATAATGGCAAGCAAATTCTTTTAAATTAACTATGTTGCCATCTAATATTTTTGATAGATCCCTTTCTTTTAAATTGAACAAGCGTTCAAAATCCTTGTAATAATATGCATCTATTCTAGGGATTACTATGAGGTCTATTGCAGGGAAACCTAAAATAGCACCGAATTCCTCCAGCAAAGGACTAATTTCATCATACCCTATTCTAAAGCAATGAGTATCAACATTCCAATATTCTAGAGCGGTATGAATAAAATCTAAGTCAAGATCTACCCCTTTGATACCATAAATTCCCCCCAAGTGGAACAAATCTAGTTCTTTTCTTTCTTTGGCATTAAGATACCGACACCATTCATGGGTGTATTGGGTAAAAGTTTTGGTGACTAAAGACATGATATTATTTTTCTAAGGCCAAGAATTATTTTATTTGTTGAAATTATGAAAAGAATCGGCTGGGCAGGGGGCTATTTACGCAAGAATTAGGTGCATTTTTAATCGGAGTAGAATACGGAGTCAGCGCTACTTGGCGCTAGACGCCGCGATTGGCGCCAGACGCCAAAGCTTGGCGCCACACGCTAAGTGTAGCGCCTGGCGCTACACCAATACGCGTGGCGCCAGCTGGCACCAATTTACCTCGTCATGCGCGCTTTCTAAAACCGCGTTTTTACCTTAATTCGAGTCTACTAATGACTTTACGACTCCCTTATCTTTTCTAAACATCTTTTTATTCTTTTATATTATTATGTTATTCTTTTTCTGGATTTTATTTAGGTTAATTTTCAAGTTTTTATATACCCAACATTTTATTTGACTTTTCCTTTTTTTTTCATTTTTCTTTTTGGGGGAGAAAGTCGGATACCCTCCATCAATAATAAAAATGACGGAATTTTTGCGCAAATTACTTGTCACACTTTCTTGCACACACAAACATGCACATAATAATATAAATAAAAAATGAAAAAACATGATAATAAAATAAACTAATAATAGTATGTATATACAAAATATGTCTAAAAAATGAGTCTAACTAAAAGACAAAGTTCTATACAAAGTCAAAATAAAAAAATAAAAAAAAAAAAAAGCACAGGAACAAACTACGGTGTCGGGGGACGTACACCCATCATCTTGTAAAACTGCGCCGTACAAGGAGTAACCTCTCCACCAGCTCCAGTCTCCTCAGGAGGAGGAAAACTCAACACAGGACCCGTCCACCCGAGATCAACCTGAGGCTGAGGCTGAGGCTGCGGAGGCTGCTGCAATGATGAGCCGACCTCGTACATCCACCCACCTCTAAGAGCCGAGGTAGCCTCTCCCTGGCCTACCAGCGCAGCATGATCACCCTCAGAGGAAGAACCCGAGCCCTCCGCCACATCGACACGGGCAGCCTCAGAGCGACCGCCTCTACCCCCTAACGTAGTGCGGCGATGTCTCGAGCTAGACCTCGCCGGATCCCTCCGCACCTCAGGTCTCGTGCGGGTATGAGAAGCAAAAGGTTGACCCTACAAAAAGAATTAAATAAGAAACAAAGCAAAATCGAAGCGGTAGTGCAAAGACATATGAAAGAAAGACTACCTCCTGAACGGCGTTGTCCCGACGGCAGGTAGCCACATTCCTCATCCGGACAAGCTGGCTCCAGAAGGCATCTATACATCGTGCCATCGCCGAAACCACCTCGCGCGAGAACTGTCAAAGAAATAAGTCAGTAAGCATGCATAATATATATGGACAAAAGTTGCAAATAAATAAGCTTACCCGAGTGGTGGCGAGGAATTGACCGCTCTACGAAGCGCTCGTCCTCAGGAGTTGAAGGAATCATCTCCTCAATCGGCCCGTATGTCCCTTGGTAATGGATAGACATACGGGGTGGCACGAACTCGGCAGCATCGTCCTGATAAAGCAAAACAAAGTCAGTAAAGCATTACTTGGGGGCTACTTAATGAAAGATAAAAGCTGAAAAATCGTACCGCCACATCCTCAGCCGGTACGGGAACTGGAGCTAACAACGGCAGTAGCTCCTCCGCATAGCATCGCCCCGGGATCGTGCAAGATTGCCAAGGGGTACCAGCTCCCTCTAACATGCTCAATAACCTCGCGGCGTCAAACATGTGACGTGGTGGAGGAGCAAGAACGACAAAGGTATCGGAGGAATCCTGTCTAGCAACCCTCTCTCCCAGGTATGCGATCGCTCCATTAGTCCCTAGGAAATAGCGACGCTCAGCAGAATACTGTGCGGCTAACCCAGGGACTACCAGGCCGACCCAGGGCCAATACACCACCTCAGGCTCCTACAAAGAGCATCAATCAGGCGGAAATCTACCTAAAGCATCATGGCAAATAAGAAATAATCATATCGCAATGATCCAGTCTCGGACATACGTAGTGGACATCCCCACACGGCGGCTGCCCCAGGAAGCACTCACTGGAAAACTACGCGGCGACGATCTCGCCGGCGCAGCAGACGGGAAGTACTCGTAGAACCAGATCTACAAGGAGTTAAAATTATCAGCAAGTGCTAGCAAAAGTATAGAGCTAAACTTTATAGGGAATAATGTTTACCTCTACGACCCTCCAAAAGCCGGACAAAGCAGCATTCGTCCCAAAGGACCGGTGTCGACACGAGTCCCTCAGCGCACGAATGAAGTCAGCATAGGCCAAGCTGGCCCAGTTATAAGTCCCGGTCCGGTGTAGATCGCGGGCAGTAGGAAGGTAGTAAAGCAGCGCCCTACTACCCTTGTCAGGGGAGAATGTCCCTAACAACAAAATAAGCGCAAAGATGCGCACCCGCTACTCTCGGGTGGTCGCACCATCATCAAAAGTCGCTGCCAAAGTCAAGCGGCGAATCCCCCTAGCGCTAAACTGAGACGACTCTACCTCAGCTCGGGCCCGAATGGTGATCGGCCCCAACAGCTCCTCGACCTCGGGAGAAAAGACGTCGATCCCACTGTCGAACGTCAATGGCACAGAGCTGAACTCCAGTCCTGTGATGAGACTGAAGTCGGTAGGAGTGACCATCATCTCACCCCAGGGAAAGTGAAAAGTGTTGGTGGTGTCCCAGAAGAACTCCACCAGAGCACGTACTACATGATGACCCCCGCTGGAGGCAACCATAGCCTCGGAGGTCTCAAACAACGCAGCGAGACCGCAGGACTCCCATAGGAGTTTCGTCTCGATGTCCCTGGCGATGTACATCTTGTACAGATCGCCCAAGCCATCACAGCTGGAACCGTGACAGCGCGTCCTCCCAACGGTGATGCCCCGTCTCACCCTCTCAGAAATGTGGTGGACGGGGGAAAAGAACAAGGTCCGCTCATCCCACTCGGGGAGTCGACCAAAAGAAGTGGACGACGCGGGGTCGTCCTCCACGGGCTCATGCTCCCGTCGAGTGTCTTGGGACCGTGAACCAGAGCCTCGCTGTCTAGCCATGCTACATTGTGTAGAATTATCATAAATTAAGGTTCTATAGTATCTAAGGTTCGCCTAGCCGCATGATACTATGTTCGCAAAAAACAGAGTACGTAGTACTAAAAACAGAGCACAAATTCAAATTGAGCATAACGGCATTTTTCAAGCAATCAAACAATCTCTTGCAATACTATAGTAATTATTGTGACAAATTGGACAAGAATTGCTAGCAAAAACATCAAGAACGGGTCACATTGCATTCTCGACCTTAAGAGGTCCAACAATGGCAATTTGCTCATTTCTTCACCAAATTGAGTCAAATAAGTCTCAAATTACTCCCAAGGAAATATATAAACATAAACAACCAATTTTATGGCATAAAATTTTACAAATAAAGAGAATTAAGCATTCTAAGTTTTGAAATTTCATAAAATTCGAATATAAACATGTGCAAAATTCATAAAAACGGTGTGAGTTCGACAAAAACTTACATAGATCGGGAAAATGGATGAAAAGAGCTTTGATTTGCAACAAATTTGAGTGAATTTGGTTGAGAAACGAGCAAGAACAAAACAAATGAAATTCTGCGAATTTTCGAGCAAAACACGACGAGAAAAACAACGAAAATGAAGAAGAAAGGGGTATTTAAGGAAAACCCCATTCTGGCGCCAAGCGCTAGGCTTTGGCGTCAACAATCAGGCTTGGCGCCTGGCGCCAATCCCAGCGCCTGGCGCTACAGCTATTTGTGTGGCGCTGATGCTTTTTCAGCGGCGCTACGACACTCAGCCACACAGTGAGATTGTTCTACCTTTTTGCAATATATTTTGGGTTCCTTGGTACGCCAGTTAGCCCCTCTAAGCAATTTGACACGATTTTTAGTAATCGGCTTGATTGCATAAAGTGATCGACCTGATGAAAGATCATCTCACTTAGCTTAAAGCGCCTAAGCATTGGCTCATTAACAAAAGCCGACATATTGGTTCATTCAGCAAAAGGCACTGCCGCACAGGTTCAAAAGCAACAAAAGCACCGACGTACAGGCATAGCGGAAGCAAAGTTCAAGCGAGCTTTCAAAGATCGACTGACAGAGATCTTCGGTAACTTCCTTTGGAAAATTATCGCAACAAATGAGGATAGCTTCAGGCAAGGATATCTTCGACGGCATTCCCTAGATTGCGGAGAGTTGTCACAAACAACTAAAGGTGTTTTCAAGCGAAATTATCTTCGATAGTATTCCCTTGGACGTGAAATATTATCAAAGCGGAAGAGGATTGTTTCAAGTGAAGCAATCTTCGATAGTATTCCCTTGGACGTGGAATATTACCAATGCGGGAGAGGATCGTTTCAAGCGAAGCAGTCTTCTATATTGGAAGCAATTACAAGCGTAGCAGTTTTCAAGCGGGATGACATTCTCTTGGCAGGAGGTCATCAAAACAGTAAAGCAGCAACAAGTTGATTACCTTCATAGACGTGTGCTCGACGGTGCAAGATACGCGTTTCTTAACTCTTTTATCTGTTTAAATAATGCTAGTTTTGCAGGTATCGGCGTTACAAGAGTGGTTTAGGATCGCAGAACGTTCTGAATCATTCTCCGTCCCTATCGATACTTTGACTTTTGTTTTCGAAACATGCGTTTCTCCAAACTCAGTCAAAGTGGGGGCTTCTGCAAACACCCATTTGTGTCTCCCCAAAACCAAACCCAGTGATGAGTACCTTTTGCGTCGAATCATAATCGAATGAAGTGAAAGTGTGGAAAGTTTAGTGTTGCGGATAGTTTTAATTCTTTTCTCTTCTCTCTGTTTTTGAAAACTTATTTTAAGAAAACAGCCAATCCAGTTTAGTTGGTCCATGATATGGGTCCAATAGTAGTGTAGTTGGATGGGGCTTGACAAGATCTTTCCAACGATATGTTATAAGACCAATTCCGATGAATATTGAGGAAGTTATGGCCAATTTACTAAACTGGGCCCGGTTTGAGCCTTATATGCGGCCCAATGATCTAGGGGAGGGCCTAATATGGATTTATCATTCCTAATGCAATTAGGAATGGTTTTAGTCTTCTAGATTCTTCTAGAAGTTTCTTTTCATTCCTAATTCAATTAGCATTGATAAATTGATTTTTGTTGACTTTTCAGAGTTTTAATTAGAATCAAAGAGCATTTTTTGAGGAAAGATACGATTTTATCCTCTGGTATGGCAATTTTTATCTGATTTTAAGAAAACGCGTGATTTTCTGAATTAGCGCCAAACACCAGCTGTAGCGCCTGGCGGCTGGCGCTAGCATTGGCGCCTAGCGCTAGTGTTGGCGCCTGGCGCCAATAGCCAGCGTTGGCGCTGATCACGTTTTACGTTCGCCAGAACTCTGTTTTGATATTTTATCTTTTTGGCTGATTTTCTTTATAAATAACGTGCTAAAAACTCCGTTTTCGATAACTAGTTTTAATCGATTCTCTCTTATTCCCTCTTCAATTCACCAACTCTCATCAAGATTCTCTTGATTACATTCTCTCTCTCTTTTCTAAACTAGCTTCTCTCAAATATAAAAATTCCGCATTCATTAGATCTAGAAACACCTAGCCATATTCGAAGTTGTCTTCGCCCTAAACGTGAAAGGTTTAATTTCTGAGGAAAGAGGTACGAGGCATCAAAGTAAGTACTTTATTGGTTTTATTGATATTATGATATAGAGTTCATGCTTAGATTGTTATTTTGATTCCTAGTATCATGTCTAGGGTAACTTTAATATCAAGTATGATTGTTATGATGCCTTTTATGCTCTTCCTAATATTTATGATTGTTAGTATCATGTTAGGGTTAAAGCTTTGATATTTATTGCTTAGTGACATGCTCGGGTTTGTTATTAATCTTGTTAGTATCATGCCTAGGATCTTTCTATTATTATGCTTTAACATGATTTATGATTCATGATTATAATTGTTATAATTATTGTTATGATGATAATTTTTAATTATGATTGTTATGATTATAATTTTATTATTTATTATTATTATTATGTTGCTTGATATTTATTTTTTATTGTTTGATCACCTTTTTATGCATGTTTAAAGGGAATTTGTACTTGTAATCATGCTTAATAAGATAATTAATAATCTTGTTTAGGGTTAATATGATTATAATTCAAGTGATCGCCAATAATAGTTTTATTTGTGCATTAAATTCAACCAACATAGATAAACAAGTTTAGGGGTTAATCCTATTGATTGTAGGTTAGTCAGAAAGCGCACATGAATACGATCAGAATAAAATAGAGGCCTATTATTAGGGCAGGTTCAATCTCTTTTAGGTTGGATTTGTACCTTCATCCCCGAACCCTATTTGGTTCAAGACCTTATGGAGTTGATGATCTCCTGGATCGTTAAGGGGTGTAACCTTCACCCTGTGAACGGTTTACAAGTTCCTAAAACTTGTTGGCGACTCTTTTGCTCTATCTTCTTCCCTTTTGGACGCCACCGTACTTTAGTGTATGATCATAGTGGGGTTCAAGCTAGGGGATTAACGCTTGAAATATTTCCTACACATGTCCTCTTCTCTTTTGGTATTTACATTTTATTTATAATGAAAATTAGATGGGATCCTAGACTAACTTTGTGAGAATGGAGTCGTGCCCTTTCTTGCATTGTGCTAAACTTTTATTTTAAATGGTCAATTGGGACCAAAATGATTTGGTGGGTTGGACAACATCGTCTATTGTTTACTCCAAATTAAACTAATCAAATTAAATATAAAGAGTTAAGTGTTTAGAATTGGTTAGTAAGTATGTTGAGTTAATTAAATTGTCTAAGTGTGGAGTCTTGATTAATGAATTTGTGTTGCATGTTTATTTACTTTAATTAATTGAGCATGCTAGGTTTTGTACGTTCTAGCTTATATGTACTCAGCTTTGCTAATTGTGTGCTTTTGTGTGTGTTACTTTTGGTCATGGCCTTCGCCTTTCAATGATCCTATGATGATTCAATTATTACACTTGTACTATTGGGGAGCAGTATTGCACAGGTTAGCTTGATGATGTGAAGTTTGGGGAATTGACATACGCATTGTCAAGGGATTGGTGTGATTGAGAGTATTCGTTCTTTGTGTTGAACTTATTTATGTTTAAGGATTTTGAATATTGGTTTGGATTTAATAAGGGCCTTTATGGTTCCAATTTGTAAGCTTTGACTTATTGGTTTTCTAAGTTATATTAATTTAAGTTTTAAGTTGGTTTTTTGTTGCGATACTTTGATAAAGCCTTAACGTTTTAACACGTGGCGGTAACATGCCAATGGTTCTCCTCTATTTTTATTTAAAGTAAGTGGTTTGGAAAAGGGAGAATTATTGGGGTGTTACAAGTATTGTTGGTACACTTGTGCTTGATTGGATGTCGTAGAAACATAATTATTTCTCTGAGTGCTGTCTGCCACATCGGGAATTTTAGAAGCAGCTTCTGCACCTTCTTCTCTCTAAGCACAATAGCAAAGTCTTCCACCATTTTTAGACTATTTCTGAAGATTTCTTTCATAAATGCTCTAATTTCTTCATTTTCTTGACTTTTTAAGATTAGATAGTAGTATTTCCTCATCATTGTCTACCTCCGTGGTACATATGGCTGTGTAGGATCCTGATTCTTCAACTTATTCCATGCCTCTGTTTTTGCAAACTTAGTCCATCTTTTTGTAACATACTTGTCTGGTTTTCTTATTACTGAATGTAGGTGTAGAATTCTAATGCAATGATAACATAACCATCCAGATGCTTCAAATTTTTTGCAAGTACATCATACACTTTGGCTCTCATATATGTAGTTTACTTGATGTGAAGACATGGCTTATCTTCTAGGGTTACTTGATAAAGTAGGCTTTGTTCGGTTATCCCTATCATTTGAACTGTTTTTGCTATAGAGTATCCAAAATCCTCTTTAAGTCTCTCAAGAGTGACAAAGTGAAAACCTGTTCACCAAAATCATGTAGTTAAATTTAAGCTGATATATATTTTGTGTTATTTATGTACTTTTGAGTAAATTTTTTACCTATGCATGGCAGCATGCTTTAAAATTCCGGACAATGGCAATGAAGTGAATGCTATTCACTTGCTATAGGTAAACTCATCATATTTCTCTGTGCTTCTCCAAAGATTGGTTGTGTTCTTAAATATGGTATAAAAATCTGTCAAGATAGTTGCTTACATGCTTTGAATCCTAGAGCATGATTATTGCTTTAACTCCTTTATGATGACAAGATTTCTGCTGAAAATAAATCTCTACTAAGGATAAGACATCATTTCTCTTTCAATTCGTACACTCTTTGTACCAAGAGTGTACTGTCAAGTCATATTTCTGCATCATTACCTGTCACTTTTCTCAAATTCTTGTATTGTCACATACCACTTTAGGCACTAGTTGAATGCATACTTGAACTCTTTGTTTTTTTTTAGAGCCCCAAATCTGATTATTGCATTTTGCTCCAAATGCCAGATACAAAGTCTATTCCTTGTATTAGGAAGCACGTACATTGAAAATAAAAGGGTCACTTCATGCATTAAAAAGGGTCACTTTATGCAGTTATAAGGGTAACTTTATGCATTAAAAAGGGTAACTTTTGTTTTGATGGTCAAATATTTTATGTTGTCAGACATTATTAGTTAAGGTAAGATGTAAGTATAAATTTATTACCTACTCAATTGTGTTTGCCATTTCTAGCTCCTGGTCAGTGAATATTGAAGTTGGAGTTCTATACTCCATATCTTTTAAGAAGGTTTCTAGCCGCCACACAAATGATTTAGTTTTTCATCCCCAATAAAAGCACATGCAAACATACAATTATGCCGGTGATTGTTTATGCCAACAAATGAAGAACATATAAGATTATATTTGTTGGTTATATATGTTGTATCAAAGACAAGAACATCTCCATATATCCTATAGTCTTCTAGCATCATTGATTCCCTCCAAAAGATATTAGAAATTCTTCCTTCATTGTCAAACTTCACTTTAAAAAAGAAGTTTGGATCCTATGATTGTTCCTGATTTAAAATGTTCACTAAAGTTTGAGCATCTCCAGCCTCAATTTGCTCCATTCTTAACCTTGAACAGAAATTTAAGTGATCTACAACACTATGCCCTACATTCGGTTCTCCTCCATCTTCTGTAGCCATGTAATTGAAAGTGTCCATTGTAGTTATACCTGAAGATTTCATTGTTTTAATTTGATTGCTTCAACTTTTTTCTCTGTCATTTTACTTTCCAAACGATGTAAATAATGCCACTATGACCTTGTTAGCTCGTGGTTATGCTGTAAAACATGAGTCACCACCTCAAATTGTCCTTCTTTATTCACTTTTGTTCTTATGCATGTCTTGCAATTCGATCTTGTAATGGCTACTTATCTTGGCTTTCTTGTTTTTACATTTACATTTTTCTTCATCAATCATTTCAACTAACTTTGTTTTCTTGTCACCTAAATTTCTTTTTCCTTCAGCATAACACACATAATTTTTCTCACTTACTATATATGTGTGTGTGATGTATATAGTTGTATGCTTTCTTATTGAAAACCCCAATATGGAAGCATGTTTTTCATACAAATTCAATATTTCTTCAAAAGTTTCTCTTACCACACTAAGAAATGATCCTCTGAGATCTAGAAAAGAAGCATCAATTGGATTTGCATATGTGATTTAATCAAACATATCAGATAACCAGAGATAGCTTATCATTCTGTTTAGAGAAATCAAATTGGAGGAGAGTAATACAATGTTTTAAATGGGTCACTTTAATTTTATGCATAAAAAGGGTAACATATGTGCATACAAAGGGTAATGTTTTTGTTGAAAAAGGATAATGTTATTGTATAAAATGGGTAACATTTGAGCATACAAAGGGTCGCCTTTATGCATAAAAAGGGTAACATTTGTGCATTTAAAGGGGGACTTTTTTGCATACAACCTAAATTTTCTACAGTCTAATTCGTGTTAATTTTTATCAATGTTGCATTCATGTAGGTAACATAAGTTTATACAAAAGGGTAACATTTGTGCGTACAATGGGTCACCTTTATGCATATAAAGGGTAATCTTTGTGCATTCGAAGGGTAACTTTTTTGCATACATCTTGAATTTTCTCAAGTCTAATCCGTGTTAATTTTTATCAATGTTGCATTCATATAGGTGACATAAGTTCATATCAAAAATAACAATTATGTATTGATTATAGAAGAACATTGTTGGGGTTTGGTGAGTCCGACTCACCGCGGAAACAAACCCCGACCCAAGGAACCACTCGCAATAATTAAAATCATAAAGCATAAATAAATAATCACTAAGAAAAGATAACGAATCTTACCCTCGAAGCGAGCTTCGCCCAAAAACCGGGGCTCTTACTTGAAAGCTACGAGCACGTCAAGCGCCGCGCCTCCAACGGTATCCACCCACAAAAAGGCGAACACAACTTTAAGGTCTACTACCTGGGGGTTAGCGAGGTCCGACCAAAACCCGAGTGTTATATGAGTTTAAGAGTTTTCCCAATATTATGGAATGCTCTTTTTAACTCCCACTCAAGCATCATTTCCAATGCCCAAAGTTAGGTATTTATAGGGAATGATGGAGTATGAAAATCTCTCCCATCAATGTGGGACAATGAGATTTTTCTCATTTTATTTTAAAGCTAAAATAAAATTATTATGCCAACTAGTAATAAATCAACAAGTGTCAAGCATACATGAGAGAGTAGGTGAGGACCACTTGGAGATGGGGACCAAACTTGCTCCCCACTCTCTCCCTCACCTTGTGCCACATGGCAACCCACTTGCTCCCAACCTTCCCCTTATACACGGCCCTAAGGCCCGAGCTAAGCCACGAGCCCGGCCCGAGCCTGGCCCGCACCCAGCCCGCATTTGGCCCGCACCTGGCCCGAGCCCAGCCCGCACCAGTTGCTGCTGTGGCATGGTGCGGCTGCGGCTGCTGCCGTGGTGCGGCTGCTGCTGTGCCTAGCCGTGGCTGCAGCACGGTGCGCCGGCTCGTCTTGCCCTTAGCATTCGGATGCTCGGGGCACTCCGATGCTAGGGGTATTTTCGGGAATATTGTTGATTTATTATTATTTTGCGCGTCTCGTCTTTTATTATTTAGACTCGACTTCGGACGATCGGTTTCGACGCTCTAAGCTCGAATTACCGACGTCTAATTATTTAACACTCGCGCAACGAATTAATTTCTTCCGAATTAATTCGTCGAGTTGGTTCGCATATATTTTCTTGGGTGTGACCCGAAGGGTTCAGTCAAGATTAAGCTGTAATATTAATTATATTAATATTACTGATCGGAAGCGGCCTCCACCCAGGCATTCCGATCACTTAACCTTACTGAATATATTAGCTTTCTAATAATTCTGAACCCGCTATCAGAATAATACACTTGTTCGAAGGACACTATTCCTTTCAATCTCCCACTTGTCCTTCCGGACAAGTGTGCATTTAGTGTATAGCCCTTATCCTATGTCTCTTCATGTACTACAGAGTAAGATTACTAGTCATCTCTGTTACGTCCAGAAGTGTTTCTCGAAATCCGAGTTTGACTGTCAATAAGCAGATGATTTCTAAAATCCATCTGAGCACGGCCATGCATTTTTCACAGTCTCGCTCTTCGAGAGGCGTTGTAAACAACAAGACATATTCCCTATTGTTAGTAGGAGGACATTTCCAGTCTTGTAATGTAGCTTCTCTTACTAAGAGGACTCACCCGCCCAATATCTGTCTTTATAATCCCCAGTTACGGCGAACGTTTGGCGGATACCAAAGCGGATCAGTACTCAAACAAGAGATCTCCCACTACTCATGGTCAAAGGAAAAGAGTTCCGATAGTAATAATGAGAAAATACTTATGACGATTTTAAATCTCTTAAAGTATCCTCATAGGTCGATCCAGTATGGCTCTAAACCAATACCTGTGCAAATGATTTATATCCTCATAGCACAAGAAACGGTGCTATAAATCATAATACACACTAATTTCTGATGGTCATCAATCGTCCACAAAATATGACCTTGATTAGGGATAATTTTCGATTAAAATATTCAATGTTCACTTAATAGGTGTTTCTTTATCCAAGCCATTGACTTGATACCCTATTTTGAATATTTATTAAAATCGAATGGACTCATTATTTAATTCTAAACCACAATTAAATAGTTTTGTGGAATATTTAGAAATATTTTATTCCACTATGAAACTTCACAATGTTTCATCTTATGATAAATGGTTTTTCCCAAATGTTTAAAGAGTAATACTCTTCATAAAACATTCATAGAAATCACACCCATATTTGATATGCTTGATTTCTGTCATGCAATTATGAATGTTGTCGTTCACTTATTACAAAGGTTTAGTTAAAATTACTTTGCAAACCTTAGCATCTTCATTATCCACCATTTCCATAATAAGATGATAAAATTTTGAGAGTGTTAATGGATTACATGTGATTCAGGATTTATTGTCCAAGCAATGGCTCCCACTCATTTTCATGATTTGAGACCTTCTACTTGACAACCTACAATCATTAATGTTCAACAATGAACCTTTCCATTTAACATCTATCTTATTATTGCCTTTAAGGCAACAATATTCTCAACATATATTTTAGTAGACTCCCCGATGATGCCTAGCTTGGTTTTTACTCCAAGCGACTCACAACGATTTGGGATACCCTAATCACTTGTGATCATGGAAATTTTCCTTAAATTCCCGCACATTATACATGGATGCACATCCATGTTACCATTCTCAAGCCACGACACTTCTTGCCTCGTGCTTATAAATGGCTTCCTTGCTAAGGATCTAATCCTTGTTAAGGTTTGTGCTTGCAACATCAAAACTCAAATTATATCTGTTTCCATGCGTCAAGAACTCATCCAACTACTTATCTAAGTTCTTTGGATGTTCTTGACTATAATCTAATGATCTAATACTTAGATTAATGTCGATTGGTATTATATACGTACTTCACATGCTCTAAGCATGTAAGTCATCTGACGATTCCATATCATAGCCTTACATGATGGATTTAATTCTAGAATGATTCTCAATTTTATTCCATCCATGTGACATTTAGCTCATACAGTTACATTGAGTCTTGCAAAATTGTTCGCTGTATGATATGATTGAAAGTCTCTTACTAGAGTCTTTCTTGTTTGATTTAGTACTTAGCCTAGCTTATACTTAGTTCAAACATTTACTTAGCTTCATACATATGGGTCGAAAGCCTTTCAAAGTCTTTCATGTTTAACATGGTAATTTCTTTTACTCATTTAAACATTTAATTAAGTCTATACCATAGAACTTAATTCCCAACATGTACTAAGTATCGTCTTTAGCTCGATCCATTGTCGAAAATACTTTCAAATCTAAACATTTAGCATTTGATGGTTGTTTCACAATAGAGTTCGTAAACTTCTTGTTGGACCATTACTTTTGCTCCCACTAAACTTCTTGTTCATCAGAATTTTTTTCTGTTTCTCCATAAGTCAATCCTCTTATTAATTTTATGAGAAAACACGTTCCAATTCCTTCATCCAATGCTTCCTTTAATCCCACGACGGATTCCATGTGCTTGCTTTCAAATCTAGCATTATTTAGATTTTCAAAACCCTTAGACTATTCCATAGTCACTTCCAAAATTCCATATTGAAAGCGGTTTTGGTATCTATTTTGCCATATTTCATATGCGCAATTTTGCTAGATCAATCACGAAAAGACTTGAGCATTCCGATTGGTGAATGGGATTTTATTAAAATCAACTCCTTGAAATTAATTATATCCTTTACAACCAATCTAGCTATGTATGCATACACATTTCCACATTTGTTAGTTTTCTCCTTGAAAACTTATTTGCAATCGATGGGTCTTTCACCTTTCATGCAAATTAATCAAGTTTCAAACATGATTTTCAAACATGGAGTCTATTTCGGATTTTCATGGCCTTTAACCATTATTCGGAATTTGGATTTGTCGTAGCTATCTTACAAGACATTATTCCTTTACTATCTAATAGTAAATAGTATGCTTGTAAGTCTTAGGTTTGTTTCTAACTTAATAGAAAATTTATAGGATTCAATCCAAGCCTTCGGTGAATTCTATACCTATACGGGGCAATTGCATCAAACATTGAGTTTTAAGGCGCTTTCAAAGCCCTTTTATTATGTTGATCTTACTCCAACATCTTTAATGTTTTGTGAGTAATGAATTCTCTTTTAAGGCACTTGTAAAGTCCTTTTGAGTATTCTTGATCAAGCATTATCATGAAGTCCTTTAAGGTCTTCCGAGATTCTCAGTTCTAGTTTGTTGCTAAGATCGATGGTCATCGAGTTCATTTTCCTCCCACTTGTCGTTTTGGAAACGTGTTACTTTCCAGAAAGACACTACTTAGAGCAACAAACAATTTTTGTTCTCAATTAGGATGTGGAGGTAATACCCGTAGTCTCACTTGAATGCTTACAAAGAGACATGTATATTGTCTTTGGGTAAAAGTTCGTTGTGAAACAAACAGTTAGCTCCTACTTGAGTTATCTTAGTCTTTATTGAGCCATTCAGCTCCCACTGAGTCACCTAGCTCCCACTGAGCCACTTTGCTCCCACTGAGCTAGTGAACTCCTACTGAGACTAAGAGCCTTAGACATATACTTGAAAAGACTTTTAGAAGCTATTTCTATCCATAACTGAATATGGCGTCCTTTCTTAGCTTCGACACATTGTTTAGTGTAACATTAGTCATTTGTGCAAATCTTTAAGAACTTTATAGGAAGGGTTGTGAACCATCATTGTTCGAGTCATTTCCAAATGACACCGAGGTCTCCGTGAAGACACACTATGTTCTTTGTGGAGTTATTTATGAAAATTTCCATTCATAACTTTGAGATAGTCACGCTTGGTTCAAGCAAACATCGCTCGATCTAACATTTTGATATCTTGCCAAGTCGATTTTGTACTTCACCGAACTCTTGAGCTACTCAAGTCAAGTTTGTTCACATTTGATGAATATAGCCATATCCTTTCAAATTCTTTGTGAAACGTTGAAGTAATTGAATCCTCTTTAGCCTTCGGAGTCAGTTGTCTATACCAAGAACAATAGCTCTCTGCTTTGTCGGTTTCAACAAGTAAGACTTTCTTGTCTTAGAACGATTCCAATTCAAGCAACTATCAAGAGCCTATTTAATATAGCCTTGAGTACGTTCTTGTCGATGTGACATTGCTAAAGATGTTTGGAACGCAAATCAAGCCCATGACTTGAACTTAGTGAGTTTATCATGTTAGAGAAATGTTTGTTTATAATCAAGCATTCTTAACTCAACGCTTGGATAACCATCCCATTCAAATAAATCTCGTAACTATTGCTCATTACTTTGAATGTGAGTCTTTCCGTGTGTAAACGGATCAGTTGCTGATTATGGAACATAATAACCATTACTTGTTCCAGCCTTTGGCTTAAAAGGTCTTTAAACAAAACATACGACCTTACAACTGATGTAGCTCTTCTTGCTTCATTCTAAGCTTGTAAGTTGATAACTTAGCTTAACTTCAATAGTTTGAGGTCACTATCATAGTGGAACACTCAAGCAGTATCCGATACTTGTGAAGATAACGAATTGCTAAGTTAACTACAATAACATGAACTCATGAATTGAAATGAAATCTAATTCCTTTTCTTCATTCCTTCTTTCCTATATTTCTTATCATACAATATCTCATAATTTTACTTTAAGAATCATTTCTTTAAGTACCTTGACTCTTATACTTTGTTAGGCACAATCAAGCACCTAGTGCGCCGTTAAACAAAGTTTCATCTTTTCCATTAATTCTTACTCGAATTACTACATCAATGAGTCCTACTCAATTGTGATGCGAAAAGATACGTTGGTTGTCAAACATTGACAATCTTGAGTTTGCAACTCAATACCTCATGTTTTATCAAAACTACCTAGTATTTTGAATACATGATGTCCAACCGTCCTTTCGGACTTAATTATAAAAGTCATTTATGAGAATTGTATTTTAGAAATGCTTTTTCCTTTCTTTGAGAACTATTCTCAAGGATTTCCTTTACCAATCATAGAAACAATATTATTTGATTTAGAATACTATAAATATAAGTGCTAAGTATAACCATTTATCAAGAACATAATAAGTTTGAAATTTAATAGCATTCATGCAAACTTCAATCTTATTAAACGTCTTATTTACGCATAATAATTGTCCCTATTTGGCGAAAATAAGGCGATTCCAAGATCCGAAGAAACAAAGACTAGTTAAGCATGCTTTGGCTTGTCTTAAGCACTCAATCTTCTTGGGTAAGCATTGCCTTGCTAATGGCTCTAAGCCACTCTTGGTTAGATAATCGTCGCATCTAATGCATCTTTGACGATGTATCTCTTTTGCCACGGTATGTGAGGACTCCTCACTCATACCGATGAGTTAAACCAAAACCAACGTGCACACCCGGTGTGCCTTATGCCCCTTGGAGAAGTGATGGCACCTCTCTTTGGCGTAGCCTACCATTACTCTCGTTCGGTTTATAAGTGTTGTTTGGAAAGGCAAGTTTGACTCAATATTATTAGGGACCTAGGATTTCTATGCTGGTTGATTTAAATGAATTTAACTAATCATCGCAACATCAAGAAAACCTAAACATGCATCTAACGGATAATTCACACATATATATATAAGCATAAAATATAAAGCGAAATTATAGATGCATCTTGGCAACTAGCATGACCCCTTGAGATCTTCATATCTTCAAAAGGTCTTCATTTGCAATTCGAGGCTTTGTCTTCCAAGATACGCCGTCTTCAAGACTTAACCAAACTATGAAAAAACTAGTGTCTACAACTAGGAAAGATCTAAATGTTAAAGTACAAAAATACTTAACGGTGCGTAGACCGTATTTAGATTTACAAAAATACATAACGGCACGTAATCCGTATTTTCTATCCTAGTCGGATTCCACTAGTTGTCATTTCATAAAACCTGTGAAAAAGAATATATACATATATTCCATTCATCCATTCACTATTTGTGAATGGCCCAAGCAATTTACAAATTAAAACAAAATAAAATGCATTTAAACAACGCGCGCTCTAGTAACTAATCTAGGTGGTTAATCCGATTAACACGCCTAATTAAAACTAGTCAAAGTTGTTTAACCGATTATATAAATTACGTCATTAATAATTTAAGCTCCCACTAAATTCCGCATTTCCTTAATTAATCCAATTAATTAAGTCGGTAGCACCCAAACTTGTCAAAATGAAATTTTGCCAATGCCGCTCAACACCGAGGCCTAGCCTCCCAAAATTTTAATTAAAATAAACAAAGTTAATTAAAATAAGTAAAACGGCAAAATAAGCAACATCAAGCCTACTATGGCTAGCCACCTCACCGCACCAAGTATACACACACGCCAAGACCACGAACACACGGCCCACGGCACACGGCCGCGAGCTGCTGCCACGGCACAGCCGCGCGTGGCTGCTGCAGCCCGCACCTGCTGCTGCGCGTGTGCTGCTGCCTTGCGTGGCTGCTGTCGCGCGTGTGGCCGCAAGTAAGATGGTGCTGCCACCTTGGCAGCCACATATGGGCTGCTATGCAGCCCGGCTCGCCAAGGTGATGCATTGCCTCGTTTTGCGTGCCACGACCTCGGGATTTGATCCCTTTTCGCGAGACAACAATAATTAATTCTAAATTAATTTTAGAACTAATTTAGAGAGCAAAATAAAATTTTAAACAAGTCTAACTTAATAAAATTTTCAAAGTGCAAATAACCAAAATAATTCCAAGAACCATTCTTAATTAAATTGGTTTAGCTTGGTGCAACATAAAATTGAGGCAATTTCTCAATTTCAATTTAATCAATTTAAATTAAACTTGAGAATTTGACAAAGTAAAGGGAAGTTGGAAAAATATGAACTTTTAATGTTCAAATGAAAATTCCAACATCTAAATTTTGTGAATCCTTGAAAATTATATCTTCCAACATGAAGATAACCAAATTTCTATCACAAAAATCGAAACTTTATGTTTCCAATCAACTCAAAATGATTAAAACATCAAAGTTTAACACAAAATAACATGGAATTTAGTGGTTTTTAAAGTTTCAATCACTTATCACAATTAAAGATTGAATCTTTAACACTTATGGAAGCCTCAAAATTTAAACTTTCACACTAAAAAGCAATTAGTTTGCAATTATGTGAAAATAAATCAACCTTTAAGCATCAAATACTACCAAGTAAGTGTGCTTTAAGGGGACATAAAATTGCAGAAAATAATGCAAATAATCAACCATATAATCAACAATTTATGCCACTAATTTCAAGGTTAGAAAAGACCTAAAATTTTTCGTCAAAAACGAAAAACCCCTCGAAAAAGGCATTTCTAGTCAGAATTTGGCTAAAATCACAGTCAAGCATCATTTCCAATGCCCAAAGTTGGGTATTTATAGGGAATGATGGAGTATGAAAATCTCTCCCATCAATGTGGGACAATGAGATTTTTCTCATTTTATTTTAAAGCTAAAATAAAATTATTATGCAAACTAGTAATAAATCAACAAGTGTCAAGCATACATGAGAGAGTAGGTGAGGACCACTTGGAGATGGGGACCAAACTTGCTCCCCACTCTCTCCCTCACCTTGTGCCACATGGCAACCCACTTGCTCCCAACCTTCCCCTTATACACGGCCCTATGGCCCGAGCCAAGCCACGAGCCAAGCCCGAGCCCGGCCCAAGCCCAGCCCGCAGCCAACCCGCATCTGGCCCACACCCAGCCCGCACCAGCTGCTGCTGTGGCATGGTGCGGCTGCGACTGTTGTCGTGGTGTGGCTGCTGCCGTGGTGCGGCTGCTGCCGTGGCGCGGCTGCTGATGTGCCTAGCCATGGCTGCAGCACGGTGCGCCGGCTCGTCTTTCCCCTAGCATTCGGATGCTCGGGGCACTCTGATGCTAGGGTATTTTCGGGAATATTGTTGATTTATTATTATTTTGCGCGTCTCGTCTTTTATTATTTAGACTCGACTTCCGACGATCGGTTTCGACGCTCTAAGCTCGAATTACCGACGTCTAATTATTTAACACTCGGGCGACGAATTAATTTCTTCCGAATTAATTCGTCGAGTTGGTTCGCATATAATTGCTTGGGTGTGACCCGAAGGGTTCAGTCAAGATTAAGCTGTAATATTAATTATATTAATATTACTGATCGGAAGCGGCCTCCACCCAGGCATTCCGATCACTTAACCTTACTGAATATATTAGCTTTCTAATAATTCTGAACCCGCTATCAGAATAATACACTTGTTCGAAGGACACTATTCCTTTCAAACATGTATGTTGATTAATTAGAAGGTTAATCGTATAGAAATTACCTTCAGTTTCATTTGATTTGGATGTTTGTGCTGAATTTGAATCAATTAATTTACGAGGAACCACTTGATTGTCAATTGTTTCTTCTGCATTGTCAATTTGATTACCTCCAAAAATTTGATTACCTTTAGTGTCAGGATTATTATTATCGTAAAAAAATTGGAACAAATTCATCTCCAAAGCTCTTTGTTTCTTCTTCTTCTATAATCAATCGATTTAAGTCGATTTCAACAAATGAATTTGATTTCTCAAAATCACCTAACAATGGAGTTTCAACTTGCCTCTGATTTTGTAGAAATTTGTGGATCACATTACTGCAATTTGAGTTATTGAAGTTCGCTGATGTATTCTCCATTGATGATCAAAGCCTCAAGATACTTAAATTAGCGTTTTCTATCTGCATTTTCTCACCTTCTCTCTCTTCCATTGTTATTCTGCGATTTCTAAGTTCGAGTTTTTTATTTTCACGAGTTTTGTTATAGAAATTAAAAAAAAAAAAGTATTTCACACGTGTGGCAGCCGCCGATTTACAATAAATTTATTGTAACCGAGGGTACCTAAAATTTTTTGCAAAATAATTGTGGTAAAATCAAAATGATTCTGGAAAATGAAAGCATGTAGTGGATGACTAAAGTGATTGATTAAATTTAAGGGTACCTGATTCAGAAAAACAAGATAAGAGATCGAAGAGATTGAGGAACATACAAGTCAAGCAAGGACGACATAATTGAAGTCCATTTGAGAGTGCATTTCTTCAAGGATTGGACCCAGAAGCCATGCATTATACATAGGGGCGGGGCAAAGAATTTCGGGACCCTGTGCAAGATCTTAAAATTGAGACCCTGAAAAAATCTCAATTACAAAATACTAATATTATAAATAATAATAATAATAACCGAGAATCACAGTACAAATACAAAAATTTTTTAACAGTCACTTAAAAAGTGCAACTCTTCTAGCATATTTTACAAAAATATTAAACTACAAACTCAGGGTTTGTTCTGTTCAGCTTAATTTCAGTTCAGTTTAGTTCAGTTCACCTCCAATCAGTTCAGTTTAGTTCATTTCAGTTTCTAATTTCCTTCTCTCATAAAATATTCATTTCAGCTCTACTTAGTTAAGTTCAATTCAATTCAGCTCAACTCTAATCAGTTCAGTTCATTTTAGTTCAGCTCAACTCAGTTCAATAAATCAGAACATGCCCTAATTGATTTAATTGTTGTTATTTGAGACTCAACTTTGTATAATAAACTCTCTGAAAACCTTGAATGTGAGATTGAGAGAGAATAGATATTAGAAATAAAAGAGGAGAGAGAAGCAAATAGACATAATAAAGCTAGAAAGAGAAAGAGTAATAATGAATAAAAAAAATCTCCAGGTTTTCAATAATCGTTGAAATGTAACAATAAAAAATATAAAAAAAATTACAGTATAAAATGTAACCATTTTATAGTTAGTAGGGGACTTGGGAATATGGGATACAGCTTGCAAAGTATGACTTTTTATTATAAACTATCCTTTTGGCCCGTGCAATGCACGAATTGTTCACCGAAAATTGCATTGTGAGATGAGTTAAAAAATATCAATAAGTCATTATAAGTATAAAGTGTAATCGAAAATATGATTAAAGAAATTATATTGTTGGAATTTTAATTGAAAATGAGGCTTAAATAAAGGAGTTGAAGGGGCTAAAATTAAATAGAGAAAAAGGAAAAGGTTGAATTGAAAATAAAGTGTGCATGAAAGATAAAATATAAGTTTAATAAAAGAGTTAAAGAAAGAATAAAAGCATTAATAATGTAAGAAAACATGTAGCACTTGGGTTAGAAAATATTCCAACCCCTAACCTCCCTTCAAAATTAGTTCCTCTTTACTAGTGAACCAAGGAAATCATTGCAACATGTCCTACTCATGATACAGTTATATCTAATTCTGGGCCCCAAAAAATACGGGGCTGTCGCTCAACCGCACTTTCGCTGTCCTTGATTGTACAGATGCAATTCTTTGATTCGATTCTTTTGATTTCAATTTCTATTTCTTTAAAATATTTGAGGATGAATAAGTGCTCTACTTCCCCCTTTCTCCAAATCAAAATCAGGATTTTATTTATAACTTCATCCACTTAATATATCACCTAATGAAAATCACTCTTGACTGGTCAACGGGAGTATCGATCTTTCTTTATTGCCCCATCAAATATGGCAAACAAACGCAGGTCAACTCCTTATCTATCTGTTTAAACTGATAAATTACAATCCTTTCATATGATGAAAACCATGAGAATATGAGACACTTTGAGAAGGAGAACAGGGAAGATGGAAATAAGGGAGGAAGAAGGTGAATAATCATTCAAGCCTTTAATTTAGGCAGTTGATGAGTGGGAGGAGAAAATTAGTCTAACCATAGTAAGTCAGATTAATCAAAATTTCAATTACTTAAACGTTTGATTAATGTTTTACTTACAGCAGTTAATGTTAGATTAGTTTGAATGTACTATTGATAATCAAAGTTTAATGAAGTATATCACAGATAAAAGTCAAGGCCACGAGTATATACATAAATTCCCTAGGTTCTTCTTTTTTATTAAATTTACCAAAGAAAAAATAAATAAAAAATAAAATGTTAGCAAAGAAAATTACCTTATAAAATTAATAAAATAACTTTCATATCATTTGAGTGTTTTCTTTGAGTTAGTAACTTATTATGCACGACTGGAAGTGAAGGGGGTGAAATATGTCCTAAAAGACTTATATATGCCACTTGCAGTTATTTAAACACAAGTAAAAAAATAAAATTGATTGATTTTCTGATAACTTGACATCTCTTATGGGAAAATGGACAGAAAAAGAATTTAAAAAAAAAAAGGAAATGTATTGTATTGTTGGATAATTGAATAAACAAAACCTCTGCAACAAATAAAATTATTAGTCAATTGCATATTAATGACAACATTTGTCAATTAGCTCCTACTCAGAAAGTACAAAAAGCGATTTGGCCTGGAATAAATATTAAAAATAAACGTATTTCGGGAAGGGCATGAAGTTGTCTCCGGTGACAAGTAACGACCCTCCTACCAACAATTCCGTGTATACTTGTATCGATGAGCTCGTCTATAACTGCAGCTTCTGCTCCACGTTAGACCTCAGCGAACATTGGGGTTTCAAATGCAAGCAACGAATATAACTTCTGGCGTGGCCAAGTTACTCATCAACTACATAAAAGTATATCAGACAGATTTTTGCAGCATTGGCGAATAAGACATGAGTGTACAGAATCAAACCAATCACCTCTCTGAGACAGAAGCCACTTTCTGATTAATCATGGCTTCTGCTGTACGAATTGCTCTAAGTGAACCAGTGATTGTCACTTTCCTACAGTTAGTAGAGCACAAACAACGCAGGTTCAATATAGCTTCCCAAAAGAAAACAGGATTTGTGACGTCAGCAGGTTATTACCTGTTAGATGTACCGGACATGAAATCACCTCTGTCTGATATCTTAATTCTCGCTCCACTAGCCTAAAGTATAAAATAATTAGCGATAATACAGTATAACAATTAGCCATTCAATTTGCAACAAACAAACCTACCTGACTGATTTCAAGTATGTTCCTTCCACCGCGTCCAACAACCACACCAATATGCTCATCAGCAACACCAATCGTCAAGGAGTTACCTCGATCTTCCTGCATGTGAGCAAGCATCTTGGATATCAAAAGAATACAACAGTAGATAACACACAAGCAACTTGCCAAATTCCATAAGCCCTTAACCACTGCTTCTGTGATGTTGGACCATATAATAGTTGAACACTATTATTAAGATGCCGTGTAATCCTGAAACAGTATAATCAAGTAATTCATTTCTAGTTCATTCCAGACTGTGCACCACAAGAAAACCAAAGCCCAGACGGTGAAATGTAGCTCACCAAGGGGGATGAGAAAATTGGGTATCACTGTATAATGAACTGGCGAAAGAGTAAGATTTTTATAGGTAGTACAATATAATTCAGTGAGTAGTATCATGAGGAAGATAAATGAGCTAGTGAAAGGAAAAATGCTACTTCTTTGTCCCTCTAATATGGGTCCAGTTTCCTTTCTAGTTTATCCCATTAAGTTTACCCGTATCATAAAAAGTCACGAGGGGCCACAATTCTAATCTGACATACACTGCTTTTGGTCCCACCAACTTTCTCTCAACTCCACCAAACCAAACCAAACCAAAAATTAAATGGGGAAATCTTAGAGGGGCAAAGTGAATAATAAGAGCAGTGTGAGACAAAACATGTTGAATATTAATGAGTGCTTCTCTTCACGTTCTTTTACAGTTTGGGAGAGATTGAGAGACCAAGGCTTATCTTTTATTGTTCTTATTATTCCATAAATTAATTACGTATCTTCAATTCTTCTATTAATTTTCATCTACCCACTTTATATATTGCCCGATTATGTGAATCCATATTCCATAACACACTGGTTCAATTCTACAGTCTTACAAAATGCAATCAGATACAATCTGACTGATTTATCCATGAGCTTGACATAAGTGATTGTCAGGTAAAGCTATATGGTTTTAATTCAAAAGGTTAAATAAAAGAATAGCGCAAACTAACTACCTTAGAACATTCAAAAATCACACAATACAATAGGAAAAGGAAAAAGAATTATGAGCGGTTTGAGCGCTCATATTGCCAAGCAAGTCACCCTAAATTTTCAAGTTGGCCAGGTTTCTACTCCAGCCTTGAGAGAACCATTAAAACTAGATCCAAATAGATGAGCTTATTTCTTAGTTATTCTCCAAAAGTCAAGTTAACCAGAGAAAATTAAACAGCAAAGTTCAATATAGTCCCTCCAAACAATATGTACACAAAAGATACTAAATTCATCGAGCACAAAGAAAAAATTGGGAACAAAATGAACCTTGTTACTCGGATATCTTGCCCCAACACCATTTGGTCCATAATTTGCATTGTATGTTGCTGTTCCAACTGGAGGATGCACATATGCATATGGCACACGGTGAATACCAGCAAACAAAACACCTAACAATGCAAATTAGAATAATTCACTGGGATTCAATGTATTCTATTATAAAAGCAAATCATTAAAGAGGAAAATAGGAGCTACATAATTCCATACGCTCCACAGAGGGATGGGGGCACCAAAAAAAAACAGAAGAATTTCAAAAGGCAAACAGAGAGGGTAAGAAACCAACTTCATATTCTAAAAGCATCCGGCAGATAGAGATAAGGCAAAGCAGTCATAAAAGAATAGCTCGTTACTGTTGAAAATGAAGAATTTCAAAAGGCAAACAGAAAGAAAAGAAACCAACTTCATATTCTTAAAGCATTCAAGCACATAGAGAAAAGGCAAAGCAGTCATAAAAGAATAGCTCAATACTAAAAAAATAATATGGGTCAGGCAGAGCCCCCTTTTCTAGATCCTTGGTGAGAGAAGGTTCATACAAGATTAAATAAAACAATCTTAGGAGTTGTTTGGTTTGCACGAGGTAAACGGAATGGAATCAACAGAGGGAAAGGAGGAGAAAGGAAAAAGCTAATCCCTAAAATTTGTATAGTTTTTTGTTTTACATAAAAAAAAAGAGAATCACATTTGCAACCACCACTACCCTCCTCCTTCTACAACTAGCTCTACCCTTTCAATCTTACCATTCACCAACCACCACCACCACTTTAGCCACCGCCCTCCTCACGACCTACCACCTACCACTGTCTATCCTGTTGTTCGCCCCTTCTGCCACTGATTTCCTCCCTCTTTGCCGCCGTTGATGCGCTCTTCTCTGTCAATATTGTTTTAAAAATTTATAGATCTAGTTACTAGGTTGTTTATAAGGTGTTACAGATTTTTTTTAGATGTTTGGGGGTAATTAGGGGTGTTTATGTTGAGATATAGGGGTTTTGGGTGGTTTTTGTGGTGAATCTAGAGATTTTGGAGATTGATGGGTGGTGGTTGTGGGGCTAATTTCGAGTTGGGTGTGGTGGTTTTCGAGGAGGGTGAGTTTTTCGGGTGGGTTTAAATTGATTTGAGTGGGGTGGTTTTCAAGGAGGGTAGGTTTTTCCGAGTGGGTTGAGGATGATTTGGATGGTGAAGTTGGCCAGTTGATGGTGGTGTTTTCGACAATTGGGCGGTGGTTAAACAATGGTGACGGTGGCTAGGAGGCGGCCATGGTTTCTGGCGGTGGTTTTAATCGGTTTTGGTCTCTAGCAATGTATTAAAAAGCACAAGGCGCACTGAGGCGAGAGGGGTTCTGTTGCGCCTAGGCGCACCTAGTGCACCTCTTTGATGTGAGGCACAGTATATGGGCAGTTAAAAATTTTTGGCTAAAGTTTGCCTCAAGTGTGCCTTGGGTGCGCCTCGTGTGCCTCATGTGCGCCTAACCCAAAACGCCTCGCCCACTTAATTAAGCGCTCACCCTTGATCGCCCTGCGCCTCATTAGGCGCGCTTTTTCAAACACTGGTCGCTAAGCGTTAGTTTTTGGGGTGGATGGTGTTTTCAATGTTGGTCAAAGGTAGTTACAAAGGTGTCAATGTACTTGGGTGAAGAGGAGTATGGGACTTTGGGGGAAGGAGTGATTCCCTGTGGGGGGGGGGGGGGGTAGAAATAAAAGTAGAGGAAAATGGGGTAATAGGAGGGGTAAAGGGAATGATTGAATGTGTAACAAACATCATCAAAGGGATATAAGGTAAATTTTACCTTTCCCTTTCTTAGATACCCCCAACCACACAGCCCCTTAAGGAGAAAGAAGTTAACCGAGAAAGGGAGGCTATGACATTATCATCCAATTGGTATCTTGGACAAACAGGCTGGTTGGACGAGTTTCAGGTTAAGCTAATCTGCAATTTAGAATCATATTCGGAATAATCCGTTCAATCTAAGTTGTTTTGATTGCAATAATACTTTAGCTATGCTTTTAATTAGTTTATTATTATTATAAATGAAATTTTGCATTAAACCACCTTTTATAACCCTTTTTATTTTTTTCAAGAAACCATCTTATAAATTATTTTTTTTGTAAAAACATACCTTAATCTAAATTTTTTTTTGCAAGACCACACCTTTGGCCGGAAAATAGACTTTGACATTGTATTTCGGGGTTGACCCGGCCACGCGTCTCCCCTGTGACACCCTAAAACCACTAACCCTCCCATTCCCTCCGCCACCCAACCCCAACCCCAGCCCCAGCCCAGCCCCCCCCCCTCCCCCTCCCCAGCCTGTAGTCGGCGACCACCTCTCTTCTTTGTCGCCCGCGACCATATCCCCTCCCTTTCCCCATTCCCGTCCTTAAACCTAACCCTCAAGCCCTAAACCTAATTCCCAAACCCATTTTTCTACCTTTGTGAAGCGCAACATCCATGGTGGTTGACGAACAACGGAGTTTGGGTCTGGGTCAATAAATCGAACGGTGGCGCTATAGGTGGAAGAGGAGGAGAGAATTCAAGGGCGGTGCTTTAGGAAAGTGGGTGGTGGTGGATCTCGGGATTCGGGTGGTGAGAGTGAAGGAAGTGATGGTGGTTAAGTGGAAGAGGAGGAGAGAGAATTCGTGGGTTGGGGAAAAGGGAAGGGAGCAGGATCGTCGGTGCCGAGGTAGGGAGATGGTCGCCGGCGCCAGTAGCTAGCAGGGTAAGCTGGCAGGCAGTGGGTGGGGGAAATTGGTTGGTTGGGTTTTTGGTTGGCTATGGAAAGTGGTTGGCCGGAAAATTGGTTAAGTGGTTTTAGAGTGTTATGTGTGAGGGTCAAAGTCTGTTTTCCAGCCAAGGGTGTGGCCTTGCAAAAAAAATAAAAAAAGATTAAGGTGTGTTTTTGCGAAAAAAACTTTATAAGGTGGTTTCCTACAAAAATATGGTTATAAAAGGTGGTTTAATGTGAAATTTCCTATTATAAAATTTTAATGATTATAGGTCATATTATGTTTTAATCTGATCAAATCTAATTGGATCTTGTCAATTTCAATTCCAGATACAAACCAAGTTGTCTTGCTTTAGGTAAAAGTCTAGTAAATTTTATCACTGATGAGGAGATGGGAAACAGATTAATCTTGCAACTCAGATCTTGGTGCACCTAATAAATAAAAAAGAGAGAGAGGGAGAGAGAGAGAGAATACAATAGTAGTCAACCAAAAATGTCAATTAATTTTTTTTTTTTTCCTTAAAAAAAGATCTGCCCAAGAGTTGATTTTAATAGTGACCAAAAACACTACCTGTCTACTTGAAATATGCTCCTCTCATGTCTCATCTGACCTTCCAGTTTCTCCTCTACCAAAATTCCCAAGGAGGAAAAAAAATACAGCCTATAATTTTGGGGACAACCCTTTTGGCTACCAATAAGAACACTCCTGTAGAGTACTTCGACTTAGGTCATTGGACAAACTTTATAGTTTCATACTCAAAATTAGAGTAATATGCCAAAACAGAACCCTCCAAAAACATTTTGTGGGGAGCTGTGCCTATTGTTTTGAACTTCCACCCTCCCACCTACTTTCTAGTTTAATAGTTACATCATATGTTTACACTTACCAAGAAACCATAAGATAAGCAATATCATTACTCGGCTTCAGTCAGCTTTAAAGTTCCAGTTCAAAATGGAAACTTATAAACCTATGACAAGATAATAATTTACATTATCATGCACTTAAATAACAAAAACCGTTATATTATCAATATGTTCCATATCTATCACTGTTTAATTCTGATTTGAAGGGACAGTGACTATAACCAACATAGAAAATCTTGACTAAATTTGTTGTCTGCACAGCTTAACAATTAACATCCAGACATTAAAGACAACAGTGTAGAAGAAGGTTTATAAAAGAAGACCACTTCTAAATACATAATTAGAGGGACCGATCAGGTGGCACAGTCATACCTGGGTATGAAAGAGGGGCATTCATGGACTGCATGTAAAGGGAATCTTCTGTTAGCTTGGACAAAATCAGATCAATAGCTCGCATCTGTTCCTCAAAAGAACCTGTCAGTGTGACAACTCGATCAGTCAACCCAATATAGTTATTGTCTTGGGGAGAAATCTTTATGCCGGCTTGAGAGTCTTCAATAATCGACCTGTTTACAGTAAAATTCTAGCTCAGAAACCAAACCTTGGAAGGCAATGCCTACCATAAACCATTAGGTGAACTAATACATACAACCTGGTAATAAAAAAAAAATCGTTAATGAGATACTACAAAAAACAACTGATGTCAACACATGCACACATAAATGCGTGCACAACACATCCTGAAAGGATTTTTGCATGTGCCTTTTAAACTATAGATAATTAGATACTATATACAGTTCATACAATATACAGTTCATGTTAACAGTTTTGCAATTCATAACCTCCTCTTCTCTTTCCCTCTGATTTCAAACTTCCTAAATAATAATTACACTTAAACAATAACTACATAGACCAAGGAGGACAGAAAACAGAGCGTTAAAAGTGGGGTATGTGTAAGAAAAGTAAGGGAGCATTTGTTTGGGGTATTTTAGAAAGGTTAAGAGGATTATCAGATAAATTTTATCATTCCTTTTCCCCTCTCCTAACAGCCAAGGTCATCTACACCTATTCCTTCCCCCCACCCCGCTAATGTTTCACTCACTTTTTTCTCATCTAATCCATAGTCACATCTACCCATCTTTGACCAACATTGACCAACAACGCCACACAACACTACACAATGCAAGATTTGACCACTACAGTCATCATCATCCGAACCCTCCAACCTAACCACCAATAAATGGGTTGAAGTAAGGAAAAAATGTATTAAATGGGGTGTGCATAAGAATAACTCCATAATTCAGGGAAAAGCAAAAAAGGAACGGACAAAGTAAGAAGCATAACCAACAGAAAGGAATAAGGGTAGTACATATCATTCAAAATAAAGGTTCCCTAGTAACAGTCAAAGTGTCGGGTAATGATTTCACACGCATATACATGAGTTAAATCAATTGTCCAACATGTGTAATTTAATTAAATGAAGAGTCCAAATAACATAGCTTCTCTTTCCGAATCAGAAACATTAAAGCAAAGATTAATAAGCACATACAGAACTAAGAAAGTGACGAAATACAACGAAGACAAATATGTATAAAGTAGATTGGTTATGTAACAGATATGTCATAGTTCTCATCACCAAGCATTTAGACTTTTATCCCTCCATGGTTCTTTGCACGATTCTGTTTATACAAACCTTCATTATATATCATGACTTGTTTATAATTATCACCATCCTTAGTTTTCTTATATTAGATTTTATCATTTTCATTTGTTACATGTTTTTATTCTTTACCTTCACTTTGTATCACATTAATTCCTGTCCCAAATTGAAATAAATAGGGGGGGGGGGGGGGGAGGGCAAACTACATTCTGAATTTCATGAACTCTGATGTGCCAATGGAGAGAATTATTTGATGTACAAAATTAACCAATTGACTAACCAACCAAAACTGTACCTAGCTTTGTAATATTAAATAATTCGTGCAGAAGTTAAAAGTTTACCAGTATATGCATATGATCAGAAAAAAAAAATGCAATTGGGGAAACTTCCAAGATTAAGAAAATCTGATATGACATACTTTATGGTGGCTCCACTCTTGCCAATAATGGCACCACAGCAGTTATTTGAAACTACAAGTCTAACTTTAGATCTTTGGTCAGCATCATCACCATCTTCAGATTGAATCTGATCAACATTAAATTTCTGAGAAGAATTCATTCACTATGTTGCAAATTTCTTAATTTTCCAGCACGACTTTACCTCACTAAGCAATTTGTTGAGAATAAGGTCCATAGCCTTCAATACATCATCAATCTTTCCAGATATCATAATTATTCTGTCAGCTGTCCCGGGATAGTATTCCTGATTGCGTGACAACTGAATTCGAGCCCCAGAATCTTTCTGAAAATCAGTGATCATTGACCCACCTTTGCCAATAACTGAGCCAGCGGCAGCATTTGAAACAAGGAACTTGAGATATGTAGGCTTATCCATGTCTTCTATATATACATACATACATAATCATTAATATAAACAGTATATCATCAGGAAAAAAAATATGTAGCAACAACATTAACATTTCTTTGCTGAAACACGCAGCAGATTTAATTATAAAAATACATAAACATTCATGATTCCAAATTACTCAGTTACTCATATGCTCAAAACAATGGTTTTAGTTGTTCTCATTTAATAACCAAAGATAGGGGTTGAGTAACAATCAACAGATGAAGCAGCAAACTGGAAAAGTGAAGCAGCAATGAAGCTGCAACAAACAAAACTAAATGGAACTGAACCATTGTTGGCTAATAAAAAAACAGGTAATTAATGTTATCAGTTTCGTCAAATTATTTTTCTTGGTGAAAAAGGTCCTAGCCACAGAAAATATCTTCTTACCTGTTCTAAGATCTACAAGTCTACAACCCTTCTCAGTTTACTACACAGTATTTGGAATGCAGACAAGAACTGACAAGTCCCGAATCTAGGCTTCTTCATTGTAAATTATTTAAATTACCAATAAATTAAACATTTAACATTTAAGTTGCAAAAAAGAGTACATACATATATGATTGTCTTTATTATTCATTTGCATTAGATAACTTTCATACTAATATATGATTCAGATAATATATTCATATTTATTGTTACGAGTACTCACGGTATCAAGCTGCTCAATACGCAAACGCTCATCAATATATTAATCAGAATGCATCTCTTATTACAGCCCATAAGTAATATGGAGTAACAATAATCTCTGAACTATTTTTTTGATAAAAACACAGCTGCAAATAATCTATTGATCTCATAATCCAGCATTATTAGCTCTCATTTTGCATCCTCATTAAAAATTTCACCTCCACCCTATCCTCGACTTCGTATAACATTACTTCCTTCGAAATCTCTCAATTTATGAATGGCTAATCCAGACAAAGGAATACAAGTAGTAAATTTGGGAACAAAAATTCCATTTACATAGTTTCGTCCTATAATTTAAGGGTTTGCAGCACATTAGCAAACAAATTTGACTCAATTATCAAATTAAATCCTTCTCGCTTCAGAATATCACTACCAAAATTCAAGCATTTCAGTGAATAGATTATAACCAATAGTTCAACAATCAATTCACCTTAGAAGAACCCTAAATTGAATCTAATCAACGATTAACATTAGATTGTGAAATTGATATTCGACGATTAAGAAAGACATCTTACCCTAGGCTTCAATTGAAGAGAGAAAGGTCAGAAAGCTGCTTTCAACGCAGAATTCAGAGAGCCGCTTCAATGGAGGAAAGAGACAGGGAGGGGTGCACGTGAAAAGCTCCAATATCCTCTTAATTCACACTCCTTTCTTTCATTTATTTATTTATTAAATAGAGCCGGTCTCTTGCTGGGGTTATATTTCCCAGCACGGGGGTGTTTTGGTATTTTTGCATGGGCTTCAATTTAAGATGTATGTATTGCCACTATTCTATACGTATCACACTACTAATATATAATATGCCTCCCCCGTTTCTCGTTGGTTCAATTCCCGCTTTTCCTTTCTTCTACTCTCTCTCTTCTTTGAAGCGAGCTCTGTAAATCTGTTCATTTTCTCATCTCTTCTCTGATAATCTGAATATTGTTGAGTAATTGAACTCTTTCAATTTTAAAGAAGACCGTGTGGATTGTTGGGGAAAGTGATTTTTTATCAGAAGTTCTTCGACGAAAGAAAAATTTAGAGAATTTCGTGCGCAATTGATCGACGAAAATGAGGTGTCGAGGTGAGTCTCTGAATGATTATATAATTACTGTTACAATTGCATGTGACTTACTTGGTTAGCAAATTTCAAGCTAATACGTTTTTATAAATTTTGAAATTTAGAAATTCCTAATTTTGAAATTTAGGTTGTTGTATGTTCTTAGGTTTTGTTGTTGATATTTTTGCAGTTGTACTAAATTTAGGTTGTTGTATGACCTAAGTTTATACTAAATTTCGGTTTTATACAACAATTTAGTTGCTTTTTACTTGAAATATCAATAAAAACTTAGCAGAATTTAGGGTTTCATGATAATTTGTGATTAGGCTTGTGATAATTTGTGAATTAGGGTATTTACTCCTAAAAGAGGTCCTAAATTAGTAATAAGTAATATAGATTTTAATAAGACTAAAATATAAATGACAAGAATTCTAATAGCAAGTGATATAGATTTTTATTGTGGTTGTAATATGATTGTATTAATAATATAAATGACAAGAATTCTAATAGGTAATAGGTTTTAATATGGCATTTCTTGGCTCATCATTGAGATTATGGCACTGATATTGTTGTTTATAATGTTTAAGCATGCCCTAAAGTAGTCAATGAGGTTAGGTTTGCTCCTCCCTGTAGCTAATAAGTTAGGCTATAGTGATTATGATTGTGTTAGACTTTCAGCAATGATTGAGATCAAAGTAATGGCAACTTTAGTTAATGGTTTTTTTAGTCTAAATTAATTCTGATTGTTCTGATTATCATGTTGGTTCTTGTCGTTGTTTGTTGCAAGTGGGAGAGGTGGTAGTGTTGTGAGAGGTGGGAGAGCTGTGAGAGGAGGTTGGAGAGCTGTGAGAGGTGGTATTGTTGGGAGTCTTGGTAGAGGTTGGGGTGGTGCTGGGAGAAGGGTTGTGAGAGATGAGAGAAGAGGTGGTGATGATACACCTTTTGATCCTAATTTAGAAGAGGAAACTTCATCTGAAACGTATTCTGCGGGTGATAGTGAAGAAGAAAAAGAATCTTCAAGTAGTAAAAATCATAGAGGGGCAAAGTTGCTTTTACCTTTGGCAGTAGACTAACTAACTATACTGTTGTTTTTCCAATGATTATCTATATTTGTTTTGTTTACCAATGTAGGTAAAGGCCAAGGGGAATGCCAAGGGGAAGGCTAAGTTGGTGAAGCCGAAAAGCGTGATAAAAGACATTAATCCGATTATTTACACGGTATTTTTATGAGTTTGCTTTGTATGTGGTTTTATTTAGTTCATTTTGATCGATATCAGCTGTATAAAGTATTCTGAATATCGTTTCTTATTATTTTTGTTTGCAAAAGGATAATTCTAAAAGCGTAGGCGGTAGGCTAAAAGAGGTCGGGAAAGTTATCGAAACGTTCCAACAATACGAGAAGATTGTATGTTTGTTGAGAAATTTGTTGTTTTGTTTTGAAGCATTAATTTGAGACGTTAATGTATTATAAAATTCTGCCTTTATTTTGCAGTCAATGAATGTGAATTGCCCTCTTGAGACATTTGGGAGGGTATTAGGCAAATTTGATGAAACAAAGACTCAAATAGTCAGAGATATGGGTTTTGGTACATTATTTTATGCTGTTGGGAAGAGGTTACCTCGACAGTTGGCATACTGGCTGTGTACTCGGGTAGAGTTGATAAGAAGTGCCTTTGCATGACAGATGGGATGGTTTACCCTTTTTCTTCTATTCAGGTGCATTGGGTTTTAGACCTACCTCACGGACAGAGACTGATACCAACGAAGGTAGTTGATCAGGAGGTAGAGGACAGTTTGTGGATAAAGTACCGCACCATTAACAATTCTGAGACAGAAGGGATAACAAGGAAGACTTTGATTGAAGCTTTGGAGGCTCCATGTACTGATGAGGACGAGTTTCAGTAGCTTTTTGTGTTGCTGATGTTGAATACAATATGTTCAACAACTTGTCATCACATGAAGAAGAAACACCTGCATGCAGCTGCAGTTGCAAGCAGTGCTAAACTATATAACTGGTGCTCTCTCATTTTGGATGAGTTATTACATGCGATGGCAAGCTTTGCTAAAAGGTTTTATAACAATGGTTTTGCCCATGGAAGTGGTGGGTGTACTTTATTTCTGTTGGTAAGTTGACTCCTCTAAAATATCTGAATGTAAACCTTTTTTCATTCATTTAGAAGTCATAAAACTGATGTTGATGTTTGTTTATGTAAAAGCAGTTAATGTATCTTGATAGACTGAACAAAATTTCACTTGAGTGGAATGAGTTTCTGAGGTTAAAAGTATGGACTACGAAGGAGATGAGCAAAGCTTGTAAAGAAGATCGTTTCCCAACGGGTGAATTTGGAAAAAAAAGGGGTAATTGGAATATTTATTTTGTTAAATAGCTACAATCTTATAGTTGTATAAATGTTATTTATTTATTTTTTACTTTGGATAGTGTCTGGACGTTTCGTATGGTGGGGATGCTGGTCACCCGTTGAAGGCAAAAGACTGTTTTCTAGCTAAAAGGAAAAGAGAGGAGGCGGATGAAGTAGTAGCTGATATTGATGATGAGGATTTAGCATGGCTTACCATAGATGTGAAAACCAGAAGAACTCTTGTTAAAGAAGAGTATTCCTTTCAAAGGAAGAAAAAGAAGATAGGAGGTAATTACATAATTTTCTCTTGTTATTGGTATGGTTTGGTTCATAGCGGTTCATAGTTAGTTATATAATTGTTTCATTTTTTTGTTGTAATAAAGAAGTACTGAATGAGGACCCTGAAGAAGAAGGGAGGAAGAAAAGGTATGGACAAGATTAGGTGAGTACAAAGAAGAAGAAGAAGAAAGTAAGGATGACAGCAAGAAAAAGAAATCAGTAGGTAATGTCATATTCTTGTGAAATTAAACATGTTTTCCAATTGGCTTTGTGTCTCAGTAATTGATATTTTTAAATTGGTTATGAATTTGTAGAAAAAAAGGAGGAAGTTGAGGTTGAGGAGAGCAAGAAAGAGAAAGAGAGTGAGGTGAAAGTGAACAAGAAGAAGAATAACAAGAAGAGGAGGAATAATAAGGACAACAATAAGGGTGATGGTGAATATATATTTTTATACTATTGCAACATTTTATTGTCATTTTTTAAATTTACATTGTCATTATGATTAATAATATATTATTTCAGGAGATGAAAAGGAGGAGGAGAGCAAGAAAAGGAAAGAAGAGAAAGAGAATGACAATGAGCATGAGCTTGAGAAGGAACTTGAGAAGGAGTTTGAGAAGGAGCTTGAGAAGGAGCATGAGCTTGAGAAGGAACTTGAGAAGGATCCTGAGAAGGAGCTTAGGCTATAGAAGGAGCATGAGAAGGAGCTTGGGCTAGAGAAGGAGACTAAGAAGGAACCTGATCTAGATAAGGAGCTAGAGAAGAAGCTTGAGAAGGAACCTGATCTAGAGAAGGAGCTAGAGAAGGAGCCTGAGAAGGAACCTAATCTAGAGAAGGAGAATGAGAAGGAGCTTGGGCTAGAGAAGGAGCCTAAGAAGGAACCTGATCTAGATAAGGAGCTAGAGAAGAAGCCTGAGAAGGAACCTCATCTAGAGAAGGAGCTAGAGAAGGAGCCTGAGAAGGAACCTGATCTAGAGAAGGACCTGAGAAGGAGCTAGAGCTAGAGGTTGGGAAGGAGCTAGAGAAGGAACCTGATGTACAGAAGGAGCTTGATCATGAGCAACCATCAATTGATCATGAATCAACTGACCAACCATCAACTGACCAACCAAGTCATATCATGAACATTGAGTCCACAAGTGATAAGTCAGAACTAGATCAATCATTCATTAATGCAATTGTTAAATTTTTTTGGTGTAGACTAGTCTTTGGTTGATGCACCTTTAAGTAGTACGGGCTCGCAGTTTAGTGAAAGCAAGTACCTGGTTGGAAGTCATGAAGCTGATGATGTTGGTGGTGCTTCAGCATTTGCTGTTCCAAAGGGGGGAAGTTGATGTTGAAGGTAATGTTTGTAAGGGGGAAGGTATCCCTGATGTTGAGAAAGAGAACAAGGATGTTCCAAAGGGGGATGGTGATGTTCCAAAGGGGCGAGTTGATGTTGAAGGTGATGCTCCAAAGGAGGAAGAGAACAAGGATGTTCCAACAGCAGAAGAGGAGCTACCCAAAGTGTTAGAGGCAAAGGCTAGTGAAGGTGCAGCCGATGCAGCAAAGGGGTTAGATAGCGTTATCCCGAAGAGCCTTGAGTATTGCAAAGCTACTGCCACCTATGACTCTAAAGATGAATCAGAAACTACAAATGTGCAGAATAAGAGGCACCAACTTAGTAGGAAACAGAGGAAGATATCAGAGCCTCTTACCCTACCTGTTTCGTATATAATCAATGGCGACCAAAGGGTATTCGTCGTTTCAGGGTACCTTTGCGTGATTATTTGGATGAGCAGATGTCATTCAACACAAGAAAGATTAGAAATGATGAGTATGTATAGCCTTGAAAATCTTTACTGTTGATCATCTTTAATGTTGAAAATGTTTAATGTTTCCTTTCATTGTGTATATGATGCTTATATTCATGTGATTCGATGCAGGAATGAACCGACGTTCTTTAGTTGCGATGGTGACTATGTCAAACTTACTTTATGTGGCCATTTGATACATAATTTTGGGGAGGTCAGTGATCGGGTACGATGCTTAATTCAATTGTTTTCATTTTAATAATTTGTTGTTAGTAACTGTAAATGTAATCATTGACAAGTGTTCCTTCTATAGTATGTCAGGGTTGCGGGACGCGTTTATGAAAAGGTGTGGGAGAGGCAATTCCCCGATCGCAGCAGGCAATTTATGACTGATCCCGCATTTGCAGTTACTACTTATTCCTTTATTACCTACTTTTGATTGATATATGTTGGTTTCGTATGCCCAACACACTAACATATTGTTATTTTTAAATGTTTGTTTTGTAGGCCCATACCAATACCAAAAAGGTCAAAGAACGGGTGAACCTAGAGGTCATTAAGTTAGTAAAAAGTTACACTCACTACATGTACCTAACCGGGTCAACCAGAATCAATGTGGTATGAGTTTGCAACTATTTATTTGGCTCTATATGTACTGTATGTACTCTATCAAAGGTCTACTTCTGTGTATGACAAGTCCTTTTGGGTCACAGATATTTGTCCCAGTTCTTCGAGAACACCACTGGTGGTGCGCTGCATTTTCAATTAACAGACATGAGGTCCTTATTATTGATTCAATTTGGACTACGAACGCGGCTTTGCGCAGAAAATGCAAAGTAGACCACCTGGTGGGAATAAAATGCATATAAACTTATGAATTCTTGTCTGCATCTATTAATTTTAGAAGTAAGTTAACCAGTACTTCATTTCAGGCTGCAGCAATAGATCTTGCATTTCAAAATATGGACAAAGATTGGCGAATAGGAACCATTTGTAATTGGCTAAGGACATCCCTCAATATGAAAAGTCAAGGAGACTTGTAAGCTTCTATACATGTTCTTTTGCCTTTGCTTACGGGTGTACATACAACTTCTATCTTAATAATCATTATAATTGTGATTTCTTATTCCAACCAGAAATAGCTGTGGAATCCATATGTTAATTGCGATTAAGCGCAACGCTGACAAGTTGTTATCGGAGATGGCCGAAGTGAGTTCGACATTGTTTTGCCTTTTAATTTATTTTCAATTTGTAATATTGTTATTGTATCTTCTAATCACAATCCTAATCGAGGGAAGATGTTCTGCGGCTACTTCAACCTCCTGTCGCATGATTTTCATTTGCTGATCAATGGTGGTTTGGTGTATTTTTTTTGGAAGTAAAATTTGGTAGTGAACATGGTTGATGTTTACTGATTTTGCATTTATCATTTGTATGCTGTTATTAACTTTAGAACTTTAGCAATTCTGAGTAAACTTTATTGGGCAAATGTGTGTAAGTAATTTAACTACAACCTACAAGAACTATAAGCTACAATTTGTTGTGCAACTAATAATGAGGAATGATTTTATTTTGTTTAGCTAATTAGTATTTGTACATATAGACAATGTACATAGACAATAACAATACACTAATGACAATATTTGATATATGAATGATAAGGGCTATATCGACAACGACTTCTTATAAAAAGAAATAAAGCTTGGCCCTTATACAATGAAAGCTAGCCCTTATACAATGAAAGCTGGACCTTATACAATGTTGGCCCATATAAAACTAGGCACACTATAATGGGATAGAACTGGGTCTTACAGAGCTGACCCTTATATAAAACTGGGCCTTATAGAGCTAACCCTTATATAAAACTGGGCCTTACAGAGCTGACCCTTATATAATAGAGGGTTAATAATAATAAGAAGGTTAATAATAATAATAATAATAATAATAATAATAATAATAATAATAATTATTATTATTATTATTATTATTATTATTATTATAATTATAAATGATATCAACGCTTGGCAATCCGACTACTACTACTACCATCCTACTGGTAATCCATCCTAATTTCTTGAACATATCCAATACAAATAATAATAATAATACAAATAAAATAAAAATAATAATAAGACCGATATCTAATTTTCACTAAAATAGTATCAATGAAAGTACTAATGACCATAATATTCATCATTTTTATACTTATAATAATAATAATAATAATAATAATAATAATAATAATAATAATAATAATAATAATAATAATAATATGGAAAGATTTTGATTTTGTAAGGGTCAAAGGGAATTCGTTTTACTGTCATCCTGGAAAATAAAAATTGTTAACGCTTGGCAATCCGATGTTTAGTGTTCTCATGTTTGACGAAAATTCATTGCACCCAATCTAATTTCAGTTGTCATCCGTTGTTATTGGCATTCCCCATGTTGTTATCCTCTTTACTATTTAAGAATAGATTATATCATTACATTAACACATTCTCATTCTTCTAATCTCTTATTAATCAAGCAAAAAAAGTGGAGGAGGGCTATGAAGGTATGACATGCACTACAATAACATACAAGGACCACATGATGAACCATCTGGTAAGAAGTACTTCAATTAATGTTATTATCAAATTATTTGTACTTGCATGTGTTATTTAAGGAACGATTGTAATTGTACAGGCGCTCCCTGCTCACTGGAGAGATTTGCTTTCTCGCTATACAACTGGAGTCAGGGTTAAACGTGGGAAGATAAGGCGTGCATGGCATGTGACCCTCCTTGGGGCTGACGTTCCTTCTACCCGGTCTGTGTTCTTTGATGAAGGATGAGATACATTCGTTACGGACAATGCCATCGTGACCGGGGAGATTTTGAAAGACTACTACACAGGAGGGGGCTTATTTCACGTTCGTGTTTTTTCTGCTGAGAACGTGGAAAGGGTTCCTCCTACAAAAGCCCCATAGGAGTCTTGTTTTGTATTTTTTTTTGTTTTTTTAAATATAATGTTTTATTTTATTTTATGTTTTATTAATAATAATAATAATTTTATTTTATGTTTTGTTTTATCATTTTTTTAATACTATTTTTGTATGTTTAGTATTGAATTATAACTTTGAATTTCACTTAAAAGAACTACAAATTAACTATAAACTTTTTTTAGTTTAATTAACCTTTGCACGTGAAAATAGCTTATAATTGAAATTTCTCTAAATCAACATTAATTTAAGTTACGCATATGAATTAATGACATCGAGTAATTACATCATGTTAATCATGTTAAGTTGAGTACGGGCCATGAAACCCAGGGCCATTAATTATTATTTCTTTTCCATCCTAAATTACATTAAGTATTATTTTGTTTCATTATTTTCTTTCTAAATCACATTAATTCCTAACTGACATTAAGGTTTATTTGTTCTTCTCTGTAAATCACATTCCTAAATCACATTCTTATTATTATTATTTTGACAGATGTAACAAATGTTTTGGGTGTTTTTGTCCTTCGGGAGAGTTACGTCACAAAGTCTGGTCCGGCGTGTGTTGTACCTGCAAAACAACGGAGACTCCGGGTGGTTGGAGCTCCGCCTCCGACGATCAAGTTAGTAACTTGAATAGGAGTAAAAAGGTGCAGAAATTTAGGTGGGTATCTGCTCGGATTCTAAGCTCGAGATGTCTTTTTCAAAGAGTAAATGTGTAATAAATGGTAAAACGTGCCCCCAAATGGAGGAAATCTCTCTATTCATAGGGTCCTTTGGATTTGTGCCCCTGATTAGGTCATCGAGCCCTAATCATTGGTGGGCTGCGCCGTATGACGGCTTTCTCGGGATTTGGGTCGTGAAGGTCGCCTTTTTTCCCATTTCTCTGGAATAACACGTGTCAAACAAGGGTTGGTCCATTTTGGTCTAACCCTGAGGTGTCACGTGTCACTATCTGGTTAGACCACGTGGCAGGGTAAAATTATCCCAAACATTTGCCCCTCACAGATGTGACGTGGCATTCTACGTGACATCTATGACAGGTGTCACTCTTCCATTGGGGGGGTGATTTTACCGCAAATTTTTTACTGTTCACCTTATGCGGAAATTATGGAGGTATCCCCGGATTTACCCCCTAGATATAGCCATTTACCCTCATTATTTTGTACGTTTACAAAAACTTTAAGAGAGACAAACTTAGAGAGAGAGAGTCTGCTTTTACGTTTGTGTCAAGCGCAAGCAATCAAGCTCGTTCCCGTCTGCCACAGCCGGTTCCGTCTTACCTTCAGATATCAATTCTAAAGGTACCGCCTCTATCTCTCTCAACTCTTTTCATTTTTTTCCCGCTTGTATATATTTCTTGCAATAAATGGATGCATCACCAACACACACGGCACAACCTAGGTTAGAGTCTAGCCGGTCTCCTAGTACGGCTGAGTCTAGGACTGGGAGTGCCGCCTTGGGGTATTGGGACCACCCTTATGCTTAGAATCCGACCGTCTATGTGTCTGTGCAGGACACAATGGCTCGGATAATGCAAACGACCATAGATCCTGATTATAGGAGCGAGGGCTCAGGCGGGAAACCGCTTGAGGGGGAGACGTCAGGTAGGGAAAACCCGACGGCTGCTAAGAGGTCTCTTCCGCATGCCCCCTTCAACCCTTGTAGATTCCTTCCTCGATGAATGCGATCAGGGAGACGGTGAGGAGGCCGTCTCTATACCTCCAGTTCCGAGAGCAGTGACGAACCTATGTCACCGCTTGAGGATAGTGAGGTGGAGGAGAGGAAAAAATGGAGTGAGAAGGACGACCCTTCAAGATCCACATCTCTGCCAAAGATAGGGAAAACATGGACAAGGACTTGGAGAATTTCAAACTTATGCGCCCCCTAGCCGGTAATTATAGCATCCGAGTGTCGCCTGCAGACGGCACCGTCTCCTGAAAAGATGACGAGAGGAACGCCAATGCCCACTTTGGCTGTTATGAGGTGGCGTTCCTAGCCGGGCTGAGATTTCCACTGTACGAGGCGGTGAAGGCAATTTTAAGAGGTTATGGCCTTGGAGTGTGGCAACTAACCCCCAAAACCTGGGCTAACATCTTGGGGTATGTTGCCGCCTGTGAGTTCCAAGGGGCTGCATCCCCGCTGGGAGGCCTTTGCCCATATGCATTACCTAAGTCGCAACCCAGGCGGCTGGAGGACGTGGTATACGTTGACCACACTCCCTCAGTACATGATGACTTTGGACAAAGTGTCCAAATTTGACGACTGGAAGCACCACTTCTATTTGCTATCTGCACCTAGCCGGCGAGAGAATTTTAAACTGCGCCGGTATAATAAGAAGCCCGACCTTCTGGGTCGGAAGTGTTGTCTTCCCCGGATTCCGGATAAGGACTACGACACACAGGGAAACAAGTCTTTTTACTCCTAATTAATTATTATAATCTAAATTATCTAAGTAACCAACATTTATATTCGAATAAGAAACTAAACTACTAAGATTGAGAATAGAGAGAAAACAATATATGAAAGTATCTAGGGCATAGGTTCACCAATAAATAATACTCCAGGGTAAAACATAGTGATCAATTATTGACATTGCATAAATAACACGATTAACAGGCTCTCGCAATTTATTAATCATCATATATCTAACAGGCTTTCGCAATTTACTACATCTAAGTTCTTATTGAAAATAACCTTTAATATCAAACCAACATCTGCTCGATTCACCAATTTAATATTGATATACTTTTACAAGCCGCAATTGTAAAACGTTAAAACAATTCAATAAGAAATTATCATGCAATACCAATAATCAATAATAGTCAATCATCAATGCATCAATTAACCAGATTGTAAAGGGCTTTCGCTACGTATTACAATCACACAATTAATTTATCGGTATTAAATCTCATCTCTCGAATCTCGACTTAACCATTTATAAATTAATCTGCCTATTGAAACTAGACCTAAACATCAACTCTCATCTCTCGAATCTCGAATCAATGTTGTCAAACTCATGCATAAAAGATAGGCCTAATCTAGTCACAGAGCATTAAATCAATCAATAGAAAATTAATCTAGCATTGATAATTAAAAACAATAAATTACCCCTTCATATTACTTAAGGATCCCCATAACCCCTAGAATTAAACTACTCAGACATAATTAAATCTAAACTAATCAAAGTAATAAAACAAGTCATGATGGAAGGAGTAAAGTAAATAACTAAGATTAAGAGAAGAGAAATCGTTACCAAACTAATCTGTATTAATGGAAATAATCAAGAACAAGGTTTGAGAGAAGAGTTAAGAGAGAGAAAAATCCTAAGTAAAGTATGCTAGAGGTTGCCCGATCGGGCCCTTGCTTCACTTTGAGGCTCGGACTTCGATTGGGCTTGATTTCTCGGCCCAATCTAGATTTCCTCTTCGGGTCTTGAATACTCGGTCCAAAGCCTCGGGATTCCAATTACCGAGCCCTTAATCATCGGCTCTCACCGATCCTGGGCTTCAAAAGTGGTCTTGTCCTTCTAGCTTCCGTAGTTGATCCATAAAGCCCGAGAAAATGCTCCAAGAGTGCAATTTCCTGTAAAATACAACTAAAACTACGAAAACACTAGAAAAAAAATTAGTAATGAAAGTGGCCCGAAAGAGCCAAAAACACTACTAATAACGACCAAGGGACGGGGGCAAAATACTATATAAAATAGACACATCAGACTGCTACCCTATCAATCGGGGAAACAATAAAAGTTCCAAAGAACTAGATCCCAAAAAGCGCCTGGTTTAGGGACGAGGCCTTTTTATCCGCCTGCGGGCTCAGCACAATGTTTACCAAACGTATGCGCCTGACATTTTGACCGTCTGGGCTATTTCCATGTCAGATGTTGTGCAAATACTGATATTTTTGCTCTCTTTGCAGAAGAAGCTTTAGGCATGCTCCCAGACGAGAAGACACCCAAACGGTCCTCCGTCGCCATCCTCAGAGATATTACAGAGAAGCAGGCGGCTAAGATCAGGGCCAAGGTAAGACGCCTGACCCCTTTTTCTTTAACTTCATAAGTTTCATTTCCGGATGCATAACTGACTTGTATCCGCTTTGCAGGGAGGCGAAATCCCAAAAACGTTTGAGAAGTCTCTCAAACGGGCAAGGGATGACTCTGTCTCTACCCCCTCCAAATCTAAGAAGTCTGCCTCCTCTTTGACTCCTAGAGCCAAAGCCGGGAAGACTCAGATGCGCATAGGGGGGAGATGCAGGAGGTATCCGGCAACTTGGGCCTTGACCTTGCAAACCCCCTGTCCGTAGGCGGAGGTTTTACAGGGCCTGTGGGTGGTTCTCGCCACGCCGCCTCTGAAGGTAAGGCAAACCCGTTTGAGTCCCCGCCTGAGTTAGGGTGGCCTTTGCGAGTGAAATCCCACTCCCAACAGACTTCTTCCTCAAACGCTCGGCAACAGATTGGTGCTGCCTGTATTTCACAATCATCAAATGTTGATTGTGGTGCAGATCACTCTCCCGCTGGCCAGACGTCCAGAAGCATGCCAAGGCCATGCTTGATGCCGTATGGAAGAAGGATAAAGACAATATCCGTAGGATAAAGAAAATAAACTTCAAGTTTTACTCCGCCTGCAAATCTAACCTGATTCATTCTATGCAGGCTCTTTTGCGGGTAGACAGTCTCAAACGTCCCTACTCCCGCAAGCGAGAAGAGGTAAAGAGAGCCAACAAATAAGGTAGAGACGCTGAAAACGTTGCTCTATACTCTTGTACAATAAATAAACTTGGGACTAAAGCCACAATAATGACGCAAGCGTCGAAGATTGAGCAGCTCGAGAAGGACCTGGAGGCGTTCAAGTAGAAAGCCGGCGATGCTGAGACGACGCTAAAAAAGGCTCAAGAAGAGCTTGGCAAGGCTAAGACGGAGCTGGACTCTATCAAGGGGGTCTCCCAAGAGAACACCGACCCCAAGGCTAAGGTCAAAGAGCTGGAGGAGGCGGCTTCCTAGGCGCAGCTGAACTTTGCGGCAACCCTAGAGGCGGAACAAGAGCGCCTGGTTGCCGAGAGTGAGGCTGACAACGATGCCCGGATGAAGATTGCCTGGAACGCCTTGTATCCAAACAAGGAGTACGACGTTTGGGCACTGGCTCACAAATATGCTGAAGAGGTTATATTCTTGAGGGAGAAGGGCGAGCTAGAGCCGGAGTCGTTTGACGCCTGGGCTAACACTAAGCTGCCGGAACCTGGGCACCCCGTCCAAAGTCAAGCGCATGAGATTCCTTCCGATGAAGAAGATGAAGGGGACAATGATCAGGTGGACCCGTCTACAGCTCAGCAGTGATTCTCTGCGGGAGTATGCCATTTTTTATACTTTCTTATTCAGCGGCTGTATGCCAAATTACTTTCTTTCCGGCCTGCGTGCCGAGTATTAGTTGTCTTTACCGGCTGAGGAGCCGGGTTATTTGAATATTTATTTCACTTCCCGGACGGGGTCCAGTTAACAATGTTCTACCACAACCGTTTGGTTGGGTAGTTATTTAATGAATGCGCCGACTGAGTCGGTTTTGATCATTTTGTGCTTGAATTTTGCATTTTTAATTTTGCAAGTATGCTTGATATTTTTGCTTTTGCCTAACTTATGAAAAGCATGCGGCAATTGATAATTCGGTTGCTCTTGCCCCTGGGCGGCTGTGTGGTTGGTTTCACCTTAAAATCGATTGATTGGCTTGGAAACGTCTGATGCTTTAAAGAGCATGATATGTTTGCAAGTCAATCAATCACAACAGTGATTGCCCCAAACCAAGTACACAGGCGTACATATAAAACTAGTAGAAAAATACGAAAAGGCAACCCCCAAATGGTACTGGTTCAGATCAAACCGGTGGCAAAAACCGCCCTAAAAATGGGCGGGATTTTAGACCAAGAGTAATGGCACCAGTTCAGCTTAAACCGGTGCCAAAAATACAAAAGGCACCGGTTTGAACCGGTGCAACATTAAAACTGGTGCCACTGAACCGGTGCAACATTAAAAAAAAACCGGATCATTTATACCCTAAACCCCTAATAACTTTATTCTCTCTCCGCCTCCATTCCCCATTTCCTCTAATTTCCTTCTTTTTCCTCTCCCTTCTTTCTCCTCTCCCTTCTCTCTCCTCTCTCTCTCTTTGTTCTTCTTTCATCTCCATCTTTATCTTCTTTTATCTCCCTTCGATCTCCTCTCTCTCTCTTCGTTCTTCTTTTATCTCCCTTCAATCTCCTCTCCCCTTAGATCTGCAGCAACCAAAGCCGCCACCGCAACAACAGACGCCACAACAACAATCGCCACCACCACCACAAAGTTCGAGCACCACCGCAATTCCCACCGGCATCAATATCAACAACAAAATCTGGGTTTTTTTTTCGAGTTCTGGTTTTTTTTTTTGGATCCAAATTTTTCGATTTTGGTTTTTTTTTTTTCGGATTTGGTTTTTTTTTTTATTTTTTTTTTTTATTTTCGATTTTGGTTTTTTTTATTTTTTTTTATTTCTGGGTTTTTTTTTCGATTTTGGTTTTCTGGGTTACAATTTTGATTTTGGTTTTTTTTTTCGATTTCTGGGATTTTGTTTTTGATTTTGGTTTTTAGGGTTTCAATTTTGATTTTTGATTTTGGTTTTTGTTTTCGATTTCTGGGATTATGTTTTTGATTTTGGTTTTTTGGGTTTCAATTTTGATTTTAATTTTTGGGTTTCAATTTTAATTGGTTTTTTTTTTCGATTTTGATTTTGTTTTTTCGATTTTTTGGTTTTTTTTTTTTCGATTTCAATTTTGGTTTTTTTTTTTATTTTGATATTTTTTAAATTTCGATTTGAATTTCTGTATTTTTTTTTCCTTGGTTTGAATTAATGCTTTTTTTTCTGGGTTTCAATTGTTTGGATTGAATTTCTGGGTTTTTTTTTATTTTTTCTTAAGCTTATTTTTACTAATTGATTTTTTTTTGTTTTAATTGGTGTAGGTACAGATTATTCAAGAATATTGATATGTTCATATTGTAATTTTGTTTTTGATTTACGAGTATATTATAATTTTTTTATGATTTATAATGTAATTTTTTTTATTTATTTATATGTTAGTTGTAGTTGATCTATATTGTAATTTTGGATTTGATTATACAATGTAAATTTTGGATTATATTGTAACCAATTCGATTTATATTGTGATGTTATTTTTTTTAGTTGATTTAACTGTTAAGTGAAAAAAAAACAAAAAAATTTTTTTTTTTTGGACATTTTTGGCACCGGTTAACCAGTGCCAAAAGGAGGGATAATATTTTTTTGAGTATTTTTGACACCAGTTAACTGGTGCCAAAACCGGTTTATGGCACCGTGCCAAAAGGGGGGGTAATTGGCACCCCCACATTGGCACCGGTTCAAACCGGTGCCTTAGGCCGGGTTTAAATCGGTGCCAATTTCGTTTTTTCACGTAGTGTAACAGGCTTTCCGGATTTTCTATCAGACGAAAATAAGGCCGTCTGAGAAATTGACAAAAGGCGAAGAGCCGCCTGTCCTATCATAAGACAGGAGGTAGATGGCCGCCTGGGGGCTTTGCAATCCAATTATACATTCCAGTCCTGTACCTCGTTAGGAAGACGTATAATTTCAGAGGGTAATCCAGATTACCTAGGTCAGGAGGCAATGAGTTGAATCATACCGCCTGTATGTGTAGATGCACTTTTTGGTAGTGTTTATGATGATAACACCCGGAGGGGTGTTGCCGGTCGACTTATTACTCATTGGAGCAGGCGAAATTCGAATAACCATCCGGCCATCGGCCTCATGTCCTTTAAAGATGGTTGCGTAGCCGTTGCGCAACCCCTTTTTTCCCCAATGGGAGAGTATGTGCAACTTTGGAATGAAAATCTTATGAACTTCGGTCGGTCACTGACTGATGTCTTGGGACATCCGGTATTTCGAAAACTTAATCGTTCTTTAAACTGTTCTAGTCAGGCGGCTATGAGTTGACCAATTTGGTCGTTCAATCTTTGTCGTCTGCATAGGTACGTAGAGCAAACAGGTAGGCTGCTCTCTGCGACGATCGAACCTGGAGGGGTGTCGCCGGACGCCTTTGTCCATGTTGGGACAGACGATTTTATAAAACAAACAATCATCCGGCCATTGGCCTCTAGTCTAGGTGGAGACCGGCTGTATAACCACTAAGCGGTTTTGTGCCTAGTTTAGTTATCTGGCAGTGGCCTCATGTAAAATGAACGTTGAATTGTCTACTAAGTTTCAAACTTAGAGAGTTCAACAATTGGGCCGTCTGTGAATTGCCCAGAAGGCCTTAAAGCTTGAAAAAGGAAAAAACATAATTGAAAACAAAAAGCAATTTCTCATTAATAGACTTTTTGCTTACAAAATTTTACAACTCAGAAGTAGTACTTTTTCAAATTGTCTACATTCCAAGCCCTAGGCAGGCGCTTGCCGTCTGGGGTTTCCAGGAAGTAGGTGCCGTCTCTAATTTCCTCATAGATCCGGTAGGGGCGTTCCCAATTTGCAGTCAGCTTTCCCAGCTTTCCCAATTTTCAAACGGTATATTTCATGACGCAAGGCGGCATTGCCCCTGCGCTCTGGGAGGGAGTCCAATGGCAGACACATGGCCTCCCAGTTTGCCTCTTCGTCATAAAGCATGACTCTGAGAGTAGGCTCGTGACAAGGGAATAAACGCGTCGTCAATTGTCTATCCCTAGATCAAATACAATTTATACAACCTAAACAAACCTAATACGAGTATAAGGCAAGCATAGGGGTCGAACCACAGAGAACGAATAAGCACCACCAAATGTTATCGATAATTAAGCTAGTCCGGAATAAGAGATAAATAAACTAAAGTCTAAAAATGCTAAAACAAGAAATAAAACATTAAGGGAAATGGTTTAGGTATAGCATTCACTTGAACATAAACAAAGGCATAGAAATTGAATTAATTATGAACTAAACATGCATGAATATCGAAGTAAAAGATCCAATCTAGCCGCCGGGGTCAATTGGCTTCACCTAACATAGCCTCTATGTTTCCACATTAGAACCATATACTAGGAGGTACTATTAAATAACAATCGATATTAATGAACCTTAACTAAGTTAACTTCCGTTCCTTGTTAGCAAAGATTCACCTTTAATCAACCAACAATGTGCACTTGCAAGAAGATTAAAGAATATCAAGCATATAAAGACTTTAATCACAAATAAATTAATTCTAAACCCTAGAACATGCTCAAGATCCAACTACACACAACCATCCCCTTAATGGGGAAATTACTCACTAATCATGCTAATAACAAAATTAATTAACAAACAATCAAGAATAAACATGATTAACAAGCAATACCAACAACTAAAATAATATCAAAATAAAGCAAATAAAAATAGAGGAGAGAGAGTTAGAGATTCTCATTGATTGAATGTGAAAATCTACAAACAAGATGATCAATCTTCTTCTCCAATATCCAAGCTCAACAATGGTGAAACCCTCACTTTCTCTCTCTAAACTACTCTAATCTAACCTAAACCTAGAGAGAGAAGCTCTCCTAAAAACTAATTAGAGAGTAGAATAATTGGTAATTATTTTCCCTCTCCCCTTCTGATTACCCCAAAAAATGGGTATATATACTAACTTAGGAAAAAAAAGGAAAAATAAAAGGGGAAAAATAAAATAAATAAAGAAATAAGAAAAGGGAAAATAAAATAAAACTAAAGAAATAATATTAAAAAGAAAAAGAAATAGGTAAAATAAACCCACAAATCCCCCAACAAAAAATTTCAGACCCCTGCTTCCCCTTCTAATTCGAATATGGCTGCTCAAAAATGGTGGAATAATCCCCTACTTCACACCCATCAAACAAAATCAGCATTCATCAAGCTTCAATCAATGCCGCTCATTATCATCAAGAATCGGCATCAAGCAAACACCACCGTTCGATCTTCATTAAAAACCATGTGTGAAGCTCGTGGAGTGGTTCGGTCGAACCAGGGGATGGTGTGGCCAAACTACGGGGTTGGTTCGGTCGAACCATGGGTGTGTGCGACCACACCTCTTCAATTTACAGAACTTCGAAAGTTTCTAACTCTTTTTGCATTTCGATCGAACTCCTCAATGGTTTGCCCGAACCATGATAATTCGTAATATCATCTGATTTTTTTCTATTTCTTGCGCGAATTGGTAGGGTGGTGGCCGGAATTGGCGTGGCTGCTGCTTTAATTGATGCTGGGCTGGTGGTGAAGTGGTTGTGACTGTTGGTGATTGAGAATGGTGGTGCGGCTGTGACTGTTGGTAATTGGTGGTTGCGCGGAGAGGTGTATTGAGGTGGCTAGGGGTCTGGTTGGTCGATTGGTGTTTGATTGGAGATGGTGGTTGCGTGGCTGGTGAGTGGTGTTTGCGGGAGCTAATGACTGGGTGTGAAATGGTGGTGTTTGCTGCAAGTTGAGGCAGTGAGGGAAGGTGCGGCAGCGATTGTTATGTTGGGGTGGCGAACACGTGATTTTGGTGGTAGATTGGAGGTGAGTGCGGTGGCGATGGTTGTTGGGTAGGTGGGGGCTGCAATATGCGTGGAGCAGAGGAGGAGCAGGGGAAATGGCTGGTTGTTTTGTTGTGGTGGAGGATAAGGAAGGTGGAGTGACGGATAGGAGGCAGCAGGGGCTTGATGTAAGGTGGCAATTAAAAAGCCTCGACTTGGATCTTGAACTCGAGCCTACACACAAACAAACCCGAGGGTAAAAGTGTGAAACCGAGACAAATAAAAGGAAATAAATAAAATAAAATAGAAAAAGAGAAGTAACACTAAACTAATAAAAACTAAATAAAACTATACAAGTAAATAAAATAAAATAAAATAACAAAATAAACTTAAAACTAATAAAAACTGTGAAAGTAACAAAGAAAAGGAACGAAATAAAATAAATCGAAAGCAAATAAAATATGAAAATAAACTAGAAACTAATTAAATAAAGAAATTAAATTAAAACATACTGAAACTAAGAAATAAACTAGAAACTTTATTAAAAAGAAAATAAAAGAATAAAAGGGAAAATAAGGGGAAATAAACACGAAAATAACTCTAAAACTATTCCCTAAGAGTGACGTAAATGTCACTCATCAGCTCATAGTGTTCGATGGGCAAGGCGACTTCAGCACCGTAAACCATGAGAAATGGGGTTTCACCGGTTTCCCCTTTGACTGTTTTTCGAATGGCCCATAGGACGTGAATCAGCTCTTCTGCCCATAAGCCACCGGCCCTTTCAATTTTCTTTTTTATGCCGTCTGAGATGAGTTTGTTGAAGGCTTCAACCTGGCCGTTTGCTTGGGGTCGGCCGACTGATGCAAAACAGTTTGAGATCCCTTGATCCCCCAACCAAGTCTTGAGCTGAGGCGTTTCAAACTGAGGGCCATCATCAAACACCATAGACATAGGAACCCCAAACTGGGTGATGATGTTCTTCCAAATGAAAGAAATGACATCCTTTGTCTTGATGTTCCTGACCGCCTCCGCCTCCACCCATTTGGTGACGTAATCCACAGCCATTAGAATGTAGCTTTTTCCACCTGGTGCAGGCGTATAAGGACCTAAAATGTCCATGCCCCATTTTGCAAACGAGACTGGGTTGTGGATGGCCCTCAGATTAGTAGCCAGGCGGTGAATAAGTTTGCCAAATTTCTGACACTTGTCACATTTCTTCACCAGCTCTTTGGCGTCTGCCTCAAGGGTAGGCCAAAAGTAGTGCCGCCTGGCTCTGACGGCTAGGGATCTGCCTCCTATGTGGGAGGCGCAATACCCCGCATGCAACACTTCGAGAACTTCCTTTCCCTTTTCTAGGGTAACACACTTCACAAGAGGCTTTAAAAACCCCGCCTTGAAGAGTTCTCCATTTCTCATCTCGAAGTTTGCCGCTCTCTTTTTCATGACGGCTGCCTCCTGGGGCGAATCAGGGAGCGTGTCGTCTGTTAAGAAAGCCCGGTTGCCATCCATCCAAGTAGAGCTTCGGTCCAGAATTCCAATGGGCGCTTCATATATGCTTCTTTTTTCAAGTACTTCCCAAAAGACTGACCGAGGCATATCACAACAGGCGGAGGATGCTAATTTGGACAAGGCATCCACCTGGTTGTTGCCAGACCTGGGCACTTGGCTCAGAGTGAACCCTTCGAGTGTCCCGGCCTCCTCCTTGACCGCCTGAATATATTTGATCATTGCCGGATGGGTGGCTTCATATGTACCTTCGTACTGGCTAACGACCAATTGAGAGTCAGAATAGGCGTCAACTTTGGTTGCCCCTGCTGCCTTACACATGCGGATTCCGGCTAGCAGTGCTTCGTACTCCGCCTCATTGTTTGAGGCTTGAAATTTGAACCGTAGTGCATACTCATATTTGTCTCCTTCCGGAGATTCATAGATTACGCCTACACCACAGCCGTTCTTTGTTGAGCTCCCGTCTACATACACTTTCCAAACCTGGTCAAGATTATCCGGAGCCACCGGACGGGTCATTTCAACAATGAAGTCGGAAAACGCCTGACCTTTCACTACCTTTCTTGGTTCGTAAGTGATTTTGAGATATTTCATTTCAATAGCCCATTTCAGCATTCTTCCAGATGAATCCAAGGTGGACATAGGCCGCTTGAGTGGCTGGTCGGTGTATATCACCATCGGATGTGCCAGAAAATAAGGCTTCAACTTCTTGAATGCCATATACAAAGAAAGGCCAAAATTTTCAACCATGGGGTACCAGAGTTCAGCATTTTTGAGTACATGGCTAATGAAATAGACCGGGAGCTGGGCGTCGTGTCTTTCAGCAAGGAGAACGGCACTGAGGGCATGATCTGAGACGGCTAAGTACATGTATAACGTCTCTCTAGGCAGAGGACTAACGAGCCTCGGCAAGGAGTGCAAGTGCTCTTTTAGCTTTTGAAAGGCCGCCTCAGCATCATCCCCCCATTCAAATCTGGTCTTCTTCCTGATTGCTTGGAAGAAGTAAAGGCATTTGTCGCCTGACCGGCTGAGAAATCTCCCCAATGCCGCCAGATAACCGGTTAATCTTTGAGCTTCCTTAATAGTACGGGGTGACTTCATGTCAAATACCGCCTTTATCTTCTCGGGGTTAGCCTCTATCCCTCTTTGACCAATCAGGAATCTGAGAAACTTCCCAGACTCAACACCAAAGACGCATTTCTTAGGATTCAACATGACCTTATGCTGCCTGAGGGTGGTGAATGTTTCTCAGAGATCAATAAGATGATTCGTCTGTAGCTTGGATTTGACTATCATGTCATCAATGTATGCCTTCACATTCCTTTCGATTTGATTAATGAAGACCGTATTAATCATCCGTTGGAAAGTGGCAAGCGCATTTTTCAAGCCAAACGGCATCACAGTATAACATAATAACCCTGATCAGTGACAAAGGTCGTCTTCTCTTGATCCTTCTTCCACAGTGGGATCTGATGGAAGCCGGAATAGGCATCCATAAAGCTCATCAAAGCGTGGCCGGCTGTTGAGTCGACCAGACTGTCGATCTTTGGAAGCGGATAACTGTCCTTAGGACACGCCTTGTTGAGGTCTGTGTAATCAACACACATACACCAGGTACCATTCGTCTTCTTTACAAGCACAACATTGGCCACCCAGTCAGGGAAATTACATGGTCGAATGAACCCAGCGCCCAACAGCTTTTTTACTTCGGTAGATGCCGCCTGACTTCTTTCCTCTCCGTGATTTCTTTTCTTTTGTCGGATGGGCTTATTTTTAGGATCCATGGCGAGTTTGTGGACATCAAGATTTGGGCTGACGCCTAGCATCTCTTCCACTTCAAAGGAAAAAAATGTCTTTGAGTTCTTTCAGCAGAAGGTGCAAGTCTGCACCCATCTTAGTAAGAGCAGCCATCCCCACCTTAACAGTACACTTTGGACGGCTGTTGTCCAGAGGTATATCAATATGTTCTCCAACCGGTTGGAGACGGAGCTCATTTGACCGTTCCCCGGTTAGTGATTGCTATTTTTCTCTATTTTCACCTCCACCAGCAGTGGGGCTGGGGTGATATCCTTGACATTTTCAAGATCTATTGGTTCCTTCCCTTGGCCGTCTAGGGCCATTGTGTCTTTTACGGCTGAGAGATAGCACTCCCAGGCCGTCTTCTGATCCCCGTTCAGGGAACCAACGGAGCCATCATCCTTCTCATACTTGATGAGCATGAGACAAGGGATAATTACATCCTTGGCTTCATTGAGAGTTGGATGGCCTAGAATGATGTTATAGGCGGTCATTTCCTCAACGACCAAGAATTTGACGACCAGGTGTCGTCCTTCTCCTTTTTCTCCTAACCGGATAGGTAACTCAATCCTACCGACTGGGTAAACCATCCCACCCCTAAAACCAACCAAGGGGTGGGTAACCGAATGCATGCTACTGGGTTTGTATTTCAGCTTCTGCAGGCATCGGAGGCTGATGATGTCCGACGAGCTTCCGGTGTCAATAAGGATTCGCCCAACCAGCTGGTTGGCGACCTTACATTCAATGACGACCGGGTTGTCATGCAAACGACGAACGCTGCCCCTGTCCTTCTAAGTGATCAAAACGTCTGGGAAGGAGGAGCTGACAGATGCCTGCTCATCATCATCCTTGTCCATCTTTCGAAGAAGGCTCTTGGTGCCCTGGATGGTAGGATCACCACATTAGGACCCGCCTGCTATGGTGTAGACCGGCTCCTTATCGGTGTCCGAACTACTAGTACGCTGGGGAGTCTTGGATGACTGTCCCTTGTTCTTCTTTTTAGTCCCTTTGGACTTAGAAATGTAGGACTTTAGCATCCCCTTATTAGCCAGACGGTCCAACGCCCGCTGAAGGCTGAAGTAGTCGTTGGTGTCATGACCAACTTCCTCATGGTACTGACAAAATTTGTTCTTGTTCCAAGGCTGGACGAAACTTTTCATTGGATTTGGCTTCTCAATGGTCAGCCGATCCTTTATCTCCATGAGGATGGAGTTAGATTTCTTGTTAAACTCTGTAGGGAATATTTCAAGCATTAACCCCTAGCTTGAACCCCACTGTGATCATACACTAAAGTACGGTGGCGTCTAAAGGGAAAGAAGATAGAGCAAAAGAGTCGCCAACAAGTTTTTTAGGAACTTGTAAACCGTTCACGAGGTGAAGGTTACACCCCTTAACGATCCAAGAGATCGTCAACTCCATAAGGTCCTGAACCAAATAGGGTTCGGGGATGAAGGTACAAATCCAACCTAAAAGAGATTGAACCTGCCCTAATAATAGGCCTCTACTTTATTCTGATCGTATTCATGTGCTTTCTGGCTAACATGTAATCAATAGGATTAACCCTAAACCTGTTTATCTATGTTGGTTGAATATTAATGCACAAATAAATCTACTATTGGCGATCACATGAATTATAATCATATTAACCCTAAACAAGATTATTAATTATCTTATTACGCGTGATTACAAGTACCAAATTCCTTTAAACATGCATGAAAAGGTGTGATCAAGCAATAAAAATAAATATATAATCTATCGAGCAACATAATAATCATAATAAATCATAACAATCGTCATAATCATAATAATAATCATAATCATAATAATCATCATAAATTATAACAATTATAATCATAACCATAAACATGTTAATATTAAAGCATAGCAAGATCCTAGGCATGATACTAACAAGATTAATAACAAACCCTAGCATGTTACTAAACAATAAAAATCAAAGTTTTAATCCTAACATGATACTAACATGAATAAATATTAGGAAGAACATAAAAGGAATCATACTTTTAATCATACTTAGTATTAAAGTTACCCTAGACATGATACTAGGAATTATAATAACAAACTAAGCATGAACTCTATATCATAACATCAATAAAAACCATTAAAGTACTTACTTTGATGCCTCGTACCTCTTTCTAATAACAAAATACACACGTTAGTAACTTCAAGGAAAATAATAAACAACAATTAAATTAAATAATGGAAAGAGAGATTTGGGACCAAACCCTCAGAAATTAAACCTTTCACGTCTAGGGCGAAGGCAACTTCGAATATGGCTAGATGTTTCTAAATCTAATGAGTGCGGAATTTTTATATTTGAGAGAAGGCTAGTTTAGAAAAGAGAGAGAGAGAGAGTAATCAAGAAAATCTTGATGAGAGTTGGTGAATGAAAACGGAGTTTTTAACATGTTATTTATAGAAAAAATCAGCCAAAAAGATAAAACATCAAAAACAGAATTCTGACGCAAAAAGCCAAGTTAGCGCCAAACGCTGACCTTAGCGCCAGACGCTAAGGCTAGCACCTGGCGCCAAGCGTAGCGTCAGGCGCTACAGCTGGCGTTTGGCGCTGACTCAGAAATTCACGCGTTTTCTTAAAATCAGGTAGAAATTGCCGTACAGGTAGGATAAATCGTATTTTCCTCAAAAACGTTCTTTGATTCTGATTAAAACTCTAAAAAGTCAACGAAAGTCAATTTATCAATGCTAATCGAATTATGAATGAAAAGAACCTTCTAGAAGAATCTAGAAAACTAAAACCATTCTTAATTGCATTAGGAATGATAAATCAATATTAGGCCCTCCTCTAGATCATTGGGCCGCATATAAGGTTCAAACCGGGCCCGGTTCAGTAATTTGGCCATAACTTCCTCAATATTCATCGGAATTGGGCTTATAATATATCGTTGGAAAGCTCTTTTCAAGCCCCATCCAACTACACTACTATTGGACCTATATCATGGACCAAACAAACTGGATTGGCTGTTTTCTCAAAATAGGTTTTCAAAAACAGAGAGAAGAGAAAAGAAATTAAAACTTTCCGCAACACTAAACTTTCCACACTTTCACTTCATTCGATTATGATTCGACGTGAAAGGTACTCATCACTGGGTTTGGTTTTGGGGAGACACAGATGGGTGTCTACAAACTCGTACCTGGGGACGTATGGTTTAAACTATCTCTTTTTCTTCTGAGACAGCTGGTCAGAATCACTAACCGCCCAGGATTCTTTTATCTTTTTGCTCTCTTCTTTCTTTTTTACTGGCTGAGCATTCCGGCTTTCTTTTTGTTTGTCAGATTTCTTGGAGTCTGACTGGCTGCCGGTGTGCAAAGGTCGGTAGCCTGAATATAGCATTCCGTCTCCCTTAGGGCCGCCTGCAGGGTAAATGCCCCTTTTCTAACGAGGTCAAACTTAAAGTTCGACCTATCTCAGACCCTTGAAGAAGTCTTTGAATGCTACCTCATCAGACATAACCTAGATCTGGATTCTGACAAGGTTGAACTGTCTGACATATGAGCGGAGCCCTTCTCTCTCGCCCTGCTTAACGGTGCTCAAATCAAGGCTCGTTTTCTTAGCAGGGATGTTCATTGAGAATTTTGTGGAAAACAAGAAGGATATCTTCTTGAAGCAATCAATAGAACCGGCTGCCAGGTTGCCAAACCATTGTTGGGCAATACCCTTCAATGTAGCCGGAAAACATCGACACCAAGTGGCATCGTCCTACCCCTGTAGACACATGAGGTTGGTGTATGCCATTGGTCTTCTGAGTTAGAGGTACCATCATAAGTACCTACCAACACATTCATAACCTTGGCCGGCTGTGCCGCCTCGGTTATATTCCCGGTGAACGCAGAGGGTTGTTCACCAAGTTTGAGCAGATGGAGCTGCCAGTCCAAAGGTTGGACACTGTTGAATGCCGCCTGTCCTCCGAAAGAAAGCGGCTGCATAAATGGAAAACCGTATTGCCCGTATTGCGCTGGAGGTGCAAACGGAACAGACCTTATCATCATTTGAGGATCGGTGTTGACGGACTTGCCGCCTGTCCCACTCTCATGTATGGAGAGTGAGTTCCTCACAGAGGTTTTTTTTGAAGATGTCTAGAAAGCTCGAGGGGGAAGCTGACTCAGATAGCTGCTGGTGTCTCCTCCGCTCAATGATTTATCGAGCGTCAGAAACAGTTTTCTTTGCGGCCCCCGACTGCTCTTGTCGGGTGTGCCTCTGAGGACCCTTAGGCATAAGGATCTTAGTCCAGTCAAGTCTTGCGGCTGCCTTCTCCTTCTCCTTGGGATGAGGAGTAGGCTGCCTGTCCTTGACCGGCTTCTTCCTCCCAGAGGGAGATGTCTTCTTTGCTGGCTGACCCTTGTTGGGACCAGCCTTGTTTTTGTTGATCATCTCCTTGATTTCATCCTTAAAGGAGTTCATGAAAGTCATGAGCTCGTCCCGGGTGACCGGAGCTGATCCTTTGACCTTTTGGGTTTCCCCTTCTAGCCTCCCAGTGGATCTGATTCGACCCGCCTGGTCTGCTTCACGTTCCAGCTGATCTCTGGAACGAGTGTATTTAGAGATGAATGAACCATCTTTGGCCACATACGTCTCCACATCATCATCGTCATCATCTTCTTGGTCAGTGAAGACCTCCGCCTGATGTACCGGTGGAGGAACGCTTGAACTACCCGGTTGGTTAACCGGTTGAGAAATGCTTGTATTACCCAGTCAGGTAATAGGTTGAGGGTTGTTTGGATCAGGAGGTGGTACAGACTCTTGAACCATCTTTGAGGTACTCTCCCCACAGACGACGCCAAATGTTTTAGGTGTTTTTGTCCCTCGGGAGATTTACGTCACAATGTCTGGTCCGGCGTGTGATGTACCTGCAAAACAACGAAGACTCTGGGTGGTTGGAGCTCCTCCTCCGACGATCAAGTTAGTAACTTGAATAGGAGTAAAAAGGTGCGGAAATTTAGGTGGGTATCTACTCGGATTCCAAGCTCGAGATGTCTCTTTCAAAGAGTAAATGTGTAATAAATGGTAAAACGTGCCCCCAAATGGAGGAAATCTCCCTATTTATAGGGTCCTTGGGATTTGTGCCCCTGATTAGGTCATCGAGCCCTATCATTGGTGGGCTGCGTCGTATGACGGCTTTCTCGGGATTTGGGCCGTGAAGGCCGCCTTTTTTCCCATTTCTTTGGAATGACACGTGTCAAACAGGGGTTGGTCCATTTTGGTCTTACCCTGAGGTGACACGTGTCACTCTCTGGTTGGACCATGTGGCAGGGTAAAATTACCCCAAACAACAAACATAAATAATAATACCGTTAATATTATTATTAGTAAAAACGTGATATTATTAATTTATTATTAATACAAACCATATTAAAAAAATACATTATATATGGTTATTATTATGAAACATACGTAAAGAATTCATACATAAATTTTATTATTATTAATACTATTTAGTTCTCGGCAGCCGGAGGAGGTAGCCTTTCCACGTTCTCGGCAGAGAACATTCAAACATGAAATAACCCACCACCACTATAGTACACCTTCAAAATCTCCCCTACGATGATGGCATTGTCCGTAACGAATGCAGCCCATCCCTCGAACAACAACATTGACCCCGCTTAACTCTGACTCTATTCGTGAGGTATGTCAGCCCCGAGGAGAGTTACATCCCATGCACGACCCGTCTTACCTCGCTTAACTCTGGCTCTATTCGTGTATTTTGATAGCAAATGTCTCCAGTCATCAGGGAGGGCCTGTACAATAACAAAACAGAGTCATCTAAACACATGCAAGTAATATAAATTGACGATTACGTAATTTGTCATTTATGTTTATATATGAACATTCAAATGGTTACGTCTTACCAAAATGTTCCTCATGTTGTTCCTGTATGTTATGGTAGTGCATAATATACCATCATACTCCTCCTCCATTTTTTTAATTCGATTAGTGATTATTGATATTATTAAAAGAGAACAAAGAGCATGCAAATTAATTAAAAAAATAATGTTTTTACAAATCAAATGTGTGTGTATTTATATAGGAGTAATTTAATTTGAAATAGTAAAATTAGATACAACTGACATATACCAACGGATGACCATTGAAATTAGAATAGTAAATGACATAGGAACAGTAAACAACGGATTGCCAAGCGTTGACAGGTTTCTGAATTACAATACTAATATTCGGCCTGACGGTTCACAGATTATTATTACTATTATGATTATTATAATTATTAATATCATTATTATTAATATATCTCTAAAACAAAAGTCATACAACCTGAAATAAATTATAATAATAATAATAATTATTATTATTATTATTATTATTATTATTATTATTATTATTATTATTATCATCATCATCATCATCATCATCATCATCATCATCATCATCATCATTATTATTATTATATTCCGTAACCCGAATCTGAGCCATAGTTGCCCCCCTTGTACTTCGAACGAGTACGAAAAAATGTTTTCTTACGAATTATTATTATTATTATTAAAAGTAAATGTGAAAAAAATTAATACAGAATATCAATGACAACGGATGGGTCAATCACATTGGAACAATAAACATCGGATTTCCAAGCGTCACCAGATTTGGAATTTCAAAATGACAGTACAAATATTCACGATGACGATTAACAAATGCCAAACATAGTTAAGTATTTTCAGTTACGGAATGCTAATGTCAAAGGATGACCAAAGCCAAAGTATTATTATTATTAGGAAAAATTTCCCAGAATAATCAGACATTTGCCTCATCTGCCCAAAATAATCCCACCTTTAGATTATTTTTTAATAATCCGACCTTTAATACTAATCCGCTTCAAATGGTCCCAAGTGACCTGCAACCGGTTGACTAGGTAATTTTTTTTCTTATTAAGTTTAATTTACCTTTGTCACAATGTGATTAGTTAAAATAATAACTTTTAATTTTAATTTTTTTTAAGAAAAGATTATTACTAATAATTTTAATTAACAAATTTAAAACTAACTTTTTTTAAAAAAATAATTAAAAAAAATAAAATCTAACACCGCCACCAGCCTGAGCAAGAAACCTCCCCGTCCCATCATCGTTCCAGACCCCAGCTCCGGCGCCCAGATCAGTCGTCAGCCCAGCGCCGGTCGACGCCCCTACCTCGGCTCCTTTCGCCAGTTCTGAACCACCAAACGTCCAAACCAAGGCGTGCGTAAGAAGGAGAAGGTGGTCGAAATCAAAACTGAGGCGTGGGATGGGGAGGGGGCCGAAATCAGGTGAGGGGAAGGGGAAAGGGTCGGAAAAGGGATAGGGGAAGGGAATGGAGTCGGAAAAGGGATAGGGGAAGGAGGGAATGAAGGTCGGAATTGGGAGGAAGGGTTTTTTCGATGGTGGTTGGTGGTTTAGGGGGAGGGGGATAGGAGTCGGCGGTTCAACGGGGAGAGAGGAGAGAAGTCGGCGTGACACTCCGGCATTGGGTGGTAGGCAGCGGGGAGGGTTGGTGGGAGTGGACAACCGTGGAGGGTGGGTGGGCTGGTGGCCGTGGTGGGGATGGATTTTTTTTTTTTAATTTTTAGTTTTATGAAACAAGTGGTTTTTTTAATTAATTATTAATTTTAAATTTTTAGTTTTTTTCTTTTAATTTATTAAAACCAATCAAATGTCGACACGTGTCATATAACTTGCTATAACAAGTTAATTGACCGGTTGGGACCATTTAAAGCGAATTAGTATTAAAGGTTGGATTATTAAAAAAACAATCGAAAAGTAGGATTATTTTAGGCGGATGAGGCAAAGGTCGGATTATTCTAGGAAATTTTTCCTTATTATTATTATTATTATTATAATTATTTACAAAGTCAATTAGTTCTATTAGGGAATGCCAATATCTAAGGATTAGCATTCAAATTTAGATTGGGAACTATTAATTTCGCAAAGCATGTGAAAACAATTATATTATAGTATTGGAATACATAATGACAATATGAATTCAACACAACATCATTTTTTGAATCTAGTACTCGAAGCGACGGGTTTACATTCACTCGCGACCATTGACCATTGACCTTTGACTTGGTTTATTGGAATTATAAGTCATTATGACATTATGACTTTATGACTTATAAATACGAAAACCTCTTCTGCTAGTATTGGGAAAACATTTCATGGTTGTTGTATCTTAGATAATCATCATTATTGTTTCTTAGATTATCATTTTATTAATAAAACTTACTTTCGCTTGATAACAATGGTACCAAAGTAATATTTTGCAATTGAATCAAGGTTTTCACACTACAACAATGGTATGTATTTGTTTCTTTCGCAACTATAATTGGTATGGAGGAAACTTCGACAGTATTTGTACAATCAAGCTATTGGACATGTGGAGGATCCAAAATTCCTTTTCGAGTCACAATAATCTGCTTTGGTTGTTCTTCAGCACGCGACTTAGAATAATCTATTTTAATTGTCCTTCAACAGGTAAAATTCCAACGTATGAAACTCAATGTATTCAACGCAAATGGATATGTGGAGGATCCAACATTCCTTTACGAGTCACGATAATCTGCTTCGGTTGTTCTTCAACAACCGACTTATCTCTTTAAGTTGTCCTTCAATATGTATAGGTAAATATCCAACGTATCAGACTTAGTGTATTAAACGCAAATGGATCTGTGGAGGATCCAATATTCCTTTACGAGTCACGATAATCTGTTTCGGTTGTTCTTCAATAGTCGTCTTATCTCTTTAAGTTGTCCTTCAATATGTATAGGTAAAGATCCAACGTCTCAGACTCAGTGTATTAAACACAAATGGACCTGTGGAGGATCCAACAAAAAATATAATAGTAATGGGGAATCATTGTATTTGGAACATCAAGCAAATATTATGATATGATTAAGATTTTAGCCTTATGTGTTTGTTTTATCAATATATTATTATTGGTAATGTCATAGGTTTTTAATTAATTGTCATTTTACTTTAAATATCTGTCATTTGGTTGTTTGAAGTTATTAGAGCTAAATATATGTCGTTGTTTTTACGCAATACATTTAGTAATATTTTTGGTTGATTGAACTTACGTGGTATAATTCGATACTTAAATTACGTAATACAATTAGTAATCTTTTTGGTTGAGTTTATGAGTATTATGAAAATTACATTAAAAGAAGTAAAAGTATATTGGAATGTTTTTTAATGCAAATATGTGCAAATTGGTGCAAATAATAGGTGTATCATATACTTATCATATCAAATGCAAGTAATAGGTGTATCCATAAGAGTATCAAATCGGAAGCAAATTTAATCAAATATTAAAAAAATTTGACTGTAAAGAAACTAGTATAAAGTTAGGTCTTCAAAATTTACACCTAATATTAATTGCAATATTAATTTATGGATATGCTTAATCTCGTTTCCCTAGACGACCCTTCAGGTTATTTTTGGAATTACAAAACATTATATATACGAGTACCTCTAAACTTCAATATCATTCAAATGACAATATAGGAAAAAGAACTCAACATAATCATGGCTAACTTGATGGTACCAAGTATTATTCTGCAATTCAATCATGGTATTCACTTTGAAAGAATGGTATGTATTTGTTTCCTTCCTTTCCCAACTCAAATTATTAATGGTTTCACAATATTTTCTAATTCCTACGGATATATCTTCCTCAGTACTTTAAGGACGTTCTCGAAGATGACTTTTTTGGAATTGAACTCTATCGTGGAAACGTTGTCGAGCCTTGGCTCGCCACATTGGTCCACCAAGAACTCGAATCTGAAGACGGTGGTTGGGATGTATACATTGATTTTGGGTGGGAAGATTTCGTACAAAACAATGATTTGGAAACCGGTGATCGAATGCTTATCGTTTACGCAGGTGACAATTCTTTACGATTTACTGTATTTAACGCTAATGGTGTTCAAAAACCTTTTCCTGGGGTCTAGTTTGCTTCTATTGATAACTACATTTGGGAAATCAAGCAAATGGAACTTTATTTTTCAATCGGAATAGATCATACGAATTAGAATCACCCTTGCACTATTACTACAATCACTGTTTCCTTTTGCTTATTGTCAATGTTTTCTTTTTGTTTCCTTTTGCTTATTATTAACAATAACTTAATTTTATTGTTTGTGTAGTATATTGTATTGTCATTAAACATCGTTTGTATAATATATTGTATTGTCATTAAACATCGCTTATATTGTCAAAATAAACCGTAATTTATGATATATTGCTAACTATAAATTTCAAATTGGCAATTAAAAACTACAATAGCACTAAATTTTTAAAACATAATCTACACTGCAAAATAGTTCAATTACATGCCGACATATTGTTCTTACTACTACTACTACCATGCTTAAAATACATAAGTTAATTAACAATCATACATGCCAAAGAGAAATTGTCTTCAGTAAACCCATAGTAAAACTATTACAAATTCATTTAAGAAGATGACAATATAACATTACATAATGATGAGAGTCCTTCCAATAACGCTGCTATAGAAAAACCTAGATGAAGTCTTTACCCCAGCGCCAGACTAAGATCCCAACGCTTCAGATGTGCCCGCTTCAGCTGCCTGTATAATTATTTTAGAAGCATTAGAATAGCCGTAACAATGAATCATAACATTGTTAAATAACAAAGGAATGTGTTTACCTTAATTGAACCAAACTCTAAGACCTCGCTGTCTGTCCAGCCAAGACACCACCCGGTCTCACAGTCCACACTCCCCTTTTCCCACTAGACGCTCACTCTGCCAAAAGACCCAGTCTTTCTTTCCCGGTCTCATGCATGCATAGTAGCAGCTATGAGCTCATTGATTAGTGTCTCCAATTGGCGTCACTACTACGCGTCTCAGTCATGATTATAACAACCGATTTGTGTTTCTTAGTGATCATCTTAAGGTTTCTCTTAAACGAATGGCGCGCAACATCCCACACTACTATTGGCGTTCCTATTGGTAGTGGTTGAACGTGGGGTTCATTGATAACGGTAAAACGGATACCGTTGTACCGTGAAGCAGGATATCTAGTCATGAAATGGGAAGAAGTAACAAGAAATTCAACACTTGTCATTTCACCAAGAACATGAAAGACAACCAGTGAATCAGTCACAAATCCAATTCTGATAAATGTGGGTTTTGATAACAAATGATAAATTGGACATATGATGGAAATTTAGGGAACTGGGTCTACTTTGAATGTAGGAACAATCTTAGAAACTGTGTTCAACTCATTATAGTCATATGATCCAAGTTTGGAGTTAAAAATACTAGGGAAATCAACTAAACCACACATATCATAAAAATTTGGAAGATGAGCTAGGTAAATGTTACCTTCATGGTCAATCATTTGCAAATGTTCTAGGTTTTTTGGCCACGCACCTTCGGGATTCCTTAGTAGAACACGAATGTCATCATCGTCTATGAACTCCACTTCGACCATGCCATCCTTCTCCTTCACCACACCATACTTAAAATTGTTGAAGTCCATCTCACTTTTCGTGTTTGTGTTTGGTTCAAACAAAGTAATGTCTTCTGGAGCATCAACCCCATGGCATCTAGAAGGGTAAATAGGCCTACTTCAATGATATCGGTTTTCCATAGCGTTTTCTGGGTTTGTGCTTGTTTAATAATATGAAGTTTATATAGTGTGTATAGCGCAAGTCTACACAATATTACTAGAAGTATTTATAGAGGTATATGTTGTTGTGATGATATGTAGTGAAACAAACACAAGATGACAAAAATAAAAACATCACGGAATAAGAAATAATAAAATACAATACAGAAAATTATAGTGAACAACATTATGGTGAAATGACAAGAGCATGCATACCGATTTACTTTTTAATTTTCAATGCCCAACCATATAAAACAATTTAAGAATAACCACTAAAAATTTCAATTTACAATAACAGAATTAATTCTGAAAATAAGTATATTGAAATGACTAGACCATGCGCCACATAGAAAGATGTAAATTGTTCTGAGAAGAGCATGCTTAAAATTAGATTTTCAACAGATTCATCATTCAGAATTAGATATTAGATGGTCAAAAATTACAGTCATTGGAATGGAAAATTAGATTCTAATTGGATTGGAAAAAAGCAATTACAATCCAACTGACGCAAGAAGATTAAAATGCGTGGTCAACAATCATAATTTAAAATCCGGGTCCCTCCTTTAAAATCAAAATGTGCGGTCAATAGTCATCATTTTAAATACGGGTAGATATGTAAGATTAATGATGAAACTACTGACTTTATTGACCTATAGTGGATTATTAATATTACAAGAATGAAACAATGTTACTAAGGGATAACTGTTTTACATATATTTCACATTTTAAAAATGTAATTTTATGAATAAGTACCTTACATAATAAGTATTATTATTATTATTATTATTATTATTATTATTATTATTATTATTATTATTATTATTATTATTATTACTACTACTACTACTACTACTACTACTAATACTACTACTATTAATCAAAGTATATTTTTAAACAATCATTAAAACAAGTCATTAAAAAAAATTAGATATTAACTCTATATTCCCCTTAACATAGTACCATATATGAATAAATATCATTATTGTTATTAATATGCAATTTCTTTTTTAAAATAGTCATTAAATGTTAAAACAGTATAGTAGCAACAATTGACAATAATATCATAATCATGACAATATCAAACTAATACACCTACCATTAGATGAATACCAATACATTATGAGAAATCCACATACATAGATTAAGCCATACTCTAAACACATACATTAGTTAAATACATCGTTAGTGGATGTCTTGGTAGAAAACCTATTTCTTAACAATAGCTAATCGAAACACAAAAGGATTATCGACTTCATACATAAGCACAATCCCGTGACCCGCTTTGATTTTTTCTTTTTTCATTATTTTATTAATGCCGTTCCGTATTGAGGCAAAAATTATCTGTAATTCCCCTCCTTCGTCGGCATAAACAAAATCCAGTTCTGCATTTCACTTCTTGTCGTCCACAAAAACCTCAACTTGTGCAAAATCACCCAGGCCAACGAAGACATCCCTAGCATAATCCACTGGAATTTCCTGTAAGAATAAAAATATCATTAAGTATTATATTGTAAGTAGGTATTACTGCTATTGTCCAATCAAAAACTATATTGTTTAAATCAAACTTACTAAGACACCGAATTTCAGCATAACATTGGATTTGAGATTGCATGACTTCCATTTTTGCTTCAATTTCCGCTATTCGTTGTTTTGAAGTTTCTTTTTTCCTCCTACTAGAGGAACCGGGTTCGTTACAGAGGCCATGAGCTAGGTTAGACTACCTTGCTGTAATTTCAATACCTAGGCGATAAAAACGAACATAAAATTTTTCCTAAACCCCCGTAGTACAATTCCAAAGAATCACCCACGAGTATACCATTGTCGTTTATAAACGTTGACCACCTGTCTTCAATTGTCGTTTGAAAACCTTGACCCTCCTCTACATCACGAACCACAACCTTCCAATATTTAGTTGTATCTAGTCCACGATACACACACCCATAACCGTTTATGTCGCTAATGGTTGCTCGATGTTTAGATGGAATAACCTAAAATTCAAAATATGAACAAGATACAAATTTGCACATTTTAATAATGCTACATAGAACGTAATTGAAATATTAATAATTACCAGTCGAGTTTTTCTCCATCTTGAACTTGTTGAATTGGAAAACACGGTAAGACTCCATACCACTAATGTTATGAATCTGTATGGTTAAAAAAAACACATTAAAATAAAATAATGCCAAAAAATAAAACAAAAAAATTTTGGAAGCAAGTACATTTACCTCGGAGGACATCATCTTGATGGTTTTAAAGAGAATTTAATCCAAAAAACAAGCAAATGCAACATGTTGCTTAATTTGGAGTGTGTTCCCTTTTATAGTCACCTTTTAATATTTTATATATTATGTTCATTGTTGCATCACATTAATGTCATTTCATGTTTAATATTTTTACAATGGCATTATTAAATACGATTTCAATATAAATTAATTTGATTTTTAATTTAACAAAATGATTGTTAAAAATGACAATATGGATATATCACATTGACGAGAATGAACATACCAACCGGGACAAATAAATCGAGACAAAAATAGTACATTTCACATGGTGAAACGTAGACCTCGATAAGTGGAGCCCATTTCTGAAAGCATATCTACCTGTAACTCTGCGTATCACAAAATAACAATTTATAAAATCATACAGAATTGAACATTTTTCAGTTCATATAGAATACATGACTTTATAATTCGTATTTATTCAGTTTTTGATTCTGTACTCTTGTACTACTTCCATTTTTAAGTACTTGCTACATTCCTCTTGGACACGCACGACGATGCTAATATTTAGTTAAGTATAAATTGTAACAATTGAGAATTAATAATCTATTCATTGAGATGATTCGAACAAGTACACACAAGACTATATCTTTTCTTATGTATAAATCACAAACATTAGTCAAAGTAGGACAATTGAATAGTGCAAAAAATAATAATGGACCAAGTATTTAAAAAAGGAGGGAGTAATCATTTAGTTAATTTCATTTAAATCCCATTCTGATGTGATTAAGGTATCTCAAATTATCTAGGTAAAGGTAAGATAATTAGAAAAGTTGACTTTGAATACACGCATTAGTGGAGAATGAAATTCAAAGTAGAATGAATTAGGGATTTGAATTGGATTTGAGTTTGAACTCAAATTAGGGTTGTGATTTGGATTTGCCATGTTATATGGATTTGAATTCAATTAGACTCGATTTTATTAGGATTGTTAATAGGAGTTGTTAAAAATACAATTAGGGCCGGTATAATTGGATTACAATTAGATTCAATAACGGTGATTATGTGTCTCAATTACACTGTCAATTACACACACAACTTTTAGGGCTGTTTCTAATAAATTGAACTTAACTAAACTAAACTGCATTGAACTGAAAATAAACGTATGAGAACAGGCCCTTAACTTATTTGTTCCAATTGATTATGCTATTCCAATTGATTCATTTGTTCCATTAACATTTACATTTAGATTCGTTTGTCCCATTAACTTTATCAAATTCATTTATTTCCTTGAAACAACAATAAATAACAGTTAAGGTTGTTAGGATATTATCAAAAAGAAGATTAAATAACAAATAATAATAATTATACTTTCAATTAGATCTCCTTTTATTTGATTGTAATAACTACAACGGATTCAATTGAAATAATAACAATTACAATTGGATTTTACTTTTATCTAGCAACTAGGGTTGTTAATAGGAGTTGACTTTGCAAATAAACTGAATTTGGATTACCGAAATACATTATTAAACTTTATTCGAATTCCACAAGGCTTGAACATTTATTAAACTCATATAAGGATTGGACTTATCAATTTATATTCAAAGATATGAGAGCATTATCAATGGAAACACGTGGTCAAATAGGAGTTCAATTTGCAAGTACACTCAAATAGAAATTGGACTAAACAAAATTGAACTTATTAGAGAATTGAACTGATCTGGACTGGAATGAACTTATGATAGCTTAACTAAACTTAACTAAACTAAACCTCAATTGAACTAGGTTGAACTAGATTGGAATGAACTTATGACAACTGAACTAAACATTACTAAACTAAACCTGAATTGAACTGGGTTGAACTGAAATGGGACTAAACTAAACTGAACTGAACTGAAATGAATAGAACATATTAGAGGTGCAACGAACTGAATTGAACGGAACTGAACCGAAGATAATCGTATGAGAAGAGGCCAAAAGTTGAATTATTTTTTTATTTTTTTTAGGAGTTATGTTGTCAAAATTATGAGGTTAAAGTGTTTGAGGTTATTTTTCAACCTTTATGGGTTCAAAATAAAATCAAAATCGGCAATTAAAATCCGTAAATGGCTCGTATTATATGTGAATTAGATAAAATATAATCCATCTATTCCTTTTTTACATTCCCTACTTTCGTTTTCGGATATTCTAAAATTACATTCCTCCTTTCCTTTTTATTTTTTTCCCATATAATCCAAATATTCCCTCTTTTTCTGTTAGGAAATTAGTGGTCACTCTTATTTCTCACTCTTACTTTCCTAATTGGAGCATGTTATTGGTCCGTCTTATTTTTTTAGCAAAGGATTGATGACATGGGAGCAATATGACATGCCATCTTTGTTTTATTCAAATACATCATTTTCTGTTTTGTAATTCCCATTGTATTTTGTTACGGAGTATTTGTTTTATTCTTAGTTCCTTAATTCCTATGTAACTTTACAAACAGGAATATTTAAAAGGGAAAGAGGGAGTATTGATTATTGTGTCATTTAAAATCATCATTTTAATGTATGGTGGAGATTGATTTCAGTCAATTATGCGTGTAAGTAAAAAAAATTTAGTCATATTTCAGTCACTTCAAGCCTATAGTGGTGGAGATTAATTTCACGCTTATCAGTAGTTTACAACTTGAAAAAATTCAAATTTTCCCTTCCCCAAAAAAACCCAATTACCGCCAATGAATTCACCCCTAAAACAGAGTCACACTAATTGTTCCCCGACCAGACAGAGTGTTTGCATTTGTTAAGTATAAATTTAGAGAGAGACAGCGTGGTTCATTGCTCTGCTTTTTCCTCATCTTCATTACCAAAATTATTCAATCCAAATAGCATTTCTGTCATGGACAATCCTCTGAAGAATTGTTCTTACGATTTTGTATGCCTCCCTTCCCACCGCCCACCAAAAATTAATGTTAACATTGAGGATTTATAAGAGTGCATAAAAAATGCACCCGATGATCTCCGTATGAGGTTGGCCAAAATTACCCTCAAGGACCGAAATTGGAGGATGATGTTCATTCATCAGCTTGGTGCGATTGAACGGAGTGGGAATATCTTATACGACATACGATTCCACCTGGAGTACCCTTATCTAAGGCCTTTCAAGATTACGTATCCTATTTATTTTAGGCGTGCAGCCTTTGCTATGCTTTTTTATATGCTTGACTTATACACCATTGCATTTTCATTTCAGTTGGGTGAGTTAAGAGAACATATCTATAAATTCCAGTTGTTTGAGAGGCAATACATGTATTTTGAGAAGTTCCTGAGGTTAGTCATGCCGTTGGAGAAATGGGATGAAGTTTTAGTTGAGTGTCATGCCACACATGGATAAAATGCGTGGGCAATGGTGACTCTGCGCCGTGAGTTTTCAACTTAAATTGATGAAGAGAAAACTATAAAAACCATGAAATTGGTAAAATTCTCAAACAAAGAGTTCAACGAGGTGTTTGACGAAGACGAGAACGAGTACAAGAGCTTTGTGTCAATGATTTGTGGAATCAATGAAGTAGAGGACGAAGTATTAGCAGGAATTCTTAAACACCTTCCCGTGTCAGACACAGAGAGTCTCTTCCCAGATAATTACAATGAAAATTTGGCAGATGCTTGCATCAACCATGGCGATCGGTACCTTTTCTGACACCGAGGATCTTCTGATTCCGAGGAGACGGTGGACTCTAATGACGACACTGACAGCCCAGCATGGTGGTAATTGTTGGTACGATTAAAACAAATGCATATGAAATCTTATAAATTTTATGATTTTTTGCAGTGCTATACAATTCGGCTTTATGATAACGTTGGTTTTGTTGATGTTTAATTATCATTAGTACTAGTTTATTGTATAATTACCATTAGTACTAGTAAATTTGTAATAATTAATTATGTAATTGTCATACGATATGCTTTATATTAAGTTTTAATTGTATAAATGGTTTTCTCTTAAACATTTATCGTCATTTAAAGTAGTTTAATGTACCTTATGATTGCGTAATTGTCTTTTGTAGTAAAATTTTAATGTTATAAAAAATGAATGGCCGAAGCAACTGTATTTTCATTATTGATAAGTACTTTATTTAATATCAAATTAAACGAAATGAATCGAATAAATAAATAATTAAAGTAAACAAATATACTTTGACTTTAGTAAACGGATATTGTCATTTTAATTAGTATATTGTACATTATAATTGGGTAATTGTTTTATAAGTAGTATATTCTCGGTCAGCGGATGTATAACCCCCTACTACTAATAGTTTATTAGTACAACTCAACAAGTCACTTAATCACACATTTTTACGGTTTTGTATAAACAAGTAAAACTTGTAATAGGAACGATAAGACGTTGAATCTGGTTTGATTGTTAATATTTTTTATTTGATTTCGTAAACAAGTAAAACTTGTAACAGGACTGGTGAGACGTTGAAGAAAATTCGTTATTCGTTACTGACTTTTTGTGCAACGATTTAACATAAACTAGAGACCACTATTCAATAATTATGAGTAGTACTTTCAATCAAATCATTGCCATCAATATTTAAAAGGCCCCACTATTTACCATCACCCCTTGAAAATGACTCAGTATTTAATATCTTCTCCTCTCCACTAATTTATTCAGTTTTAAGAGTATTATTATTGCAAATCGAAGAATACGTCAAAATAGCATTGGATATCGAGCTTGAAAGAACTCCAAGGTAATTGACATATACACATTGTGGGCAAACGTAATGATAGTTGACGAGCAAATAGTTTGTCTATATTATATTTGAATTACAAATGACAATATTAAATATTAAGATTTATAAGTAATTTAATAAGTAATAAAGTTAAACATACACTAAATAAAATTTTATATTAAAAGTATTCAAATTATTAACATACCATCTTGAACGTGTTGAATTGAAAAATAGGGTAAGAATCCATACAGCGAATGTTACGTATATCTGTAATAATGATAATCCATACAACTAATGTTACGTACATCTGTAATGGGGCAACATGTGAAATCAATGTGATGTCAATTTTATTGCTTTTACCGTTTTATGATTTTATGATTTTATCATTCAATGCATTATCATTTACTTTTATTATACAGACAAAATAACTATTAAAAAACGACAATATGTATATATAATATTGAGAAAATTTATTTATTATGTTGACAAATCAAATAAAAAATATTTGTCACAAAAAGGAAGACCCGGAGCATTATAGCAAATGTGTAAGTGTACGAGTTAATGAAACCCAAAAAAAAATCTTTGGTTATTTTGCCTATATTACAAGTACGACCTTAATATCAGGGTGAAGATAAACTTTGGTTCAATGTCAGTTGAGTTCATTTTGTAATTTATCAACAATTCATTTACGCGTTATGTAATTCAAATCAATGTGTTGTTAATTTGCTCTCTCTGAATTTATTTAACCTATGAATCATTTAACCGATGAATCATGTAATGATTAATTCAAGTAAGTGATTAATTCATTTAATTGATTAATTCATTAAACGTAAAATGAATAGAGCTAATACAATAAGATCTAATTATAATCAATAGTTGAATTACACTTTAAACTTACAATGAATTAGCTAGGTAATTTGATTTGAATTCCAGTTAACTAAGTTGAATTTAGTTTACCTTATTAAATGAGAATAGACCCTTAATTGATTATTTATGATCCTTAAAAGTAGGTAGTTGGATTTGACTTCCACTATTTAAATACGGAAGATACAATCTTTAATAAGTTAACTTTGTAGTTAGTTAGAGTCAATTAGTGGTTGGTTCCCATTTTTGCCTTTTCAATTGAGCGTAATAACAATCATTTGAATGCATCATAACAACTGTGATTGGTTGACTTTACATTTAGAGTCAATTACATTCAACTACGGTTTTTTCTCGGTTTTGACTTTTCAATTGATCGTAATAACAATCGATTGAATCCATTAATTAACAACTGTAACTAGTTGACTTTACAGTTTAGGGTCAATTAACAACTGTAGTTGGTTAACTACGCAGTTAGAGTCAATTAGAGTCAACTAGGGTTAGTTCTCGGTTTTGACTTTTTAATTGATCGTAATAACAATCGATTGAATCAATTAATTAAGAACTGTAATTGGTTGACTTTGCAGTTTATAGTCAATTAACAATTGTAATTGGTTGACTTTACAGTTTAGAGTCAATTATAGTCAACTACGGTTTTTTCTCGGTTTTAAATTTTCAATTGATTGTAAAAACAATCGATTGAATCAATCAATTAACAACTGTAATTGGTCGACTTTCCAGTTTAGAGTCAATTACCAACTGTAATTGGTTGACTACGTAGTTAGAGTCAATTAGAGTCAACTAGGGTTAGTTCTCGGTTTTGACTTTTCAATTGATCGTAATAACAATCGATTGAATCCATCAATTAAAAACTGTAATTGGTTGACTTTGCAGTTTAGAGTAAATTAACAACTGTAATTGGTTGAATACGCAGTTAGAGTCAATTAGAGTGAACTAGGGTTGGTTATCGGTATTGAATTTTCAATTGATCGTGAACTAGAGGCTTTGCTAACAAGGGGAAGCATAGTGTTGACTCTGTATCCTTTTTGCAAGCTCAATTAACCTCTATATGCCAAAAATTAGATAATCTTAGCACTGCTAATGTAGCTAATGTTTCTGCAATTAATAATAATACCAATGAGGCTTTTTGTGAAAATTGTGGAATTTTAGGGCATTGGGAGCAAGATTGCAAGAGTTCCGTGGAGCAAGTTAATGCCTTTTAAGCTTATAGGCTGAATAACCCATACTCCAACACCTACAATCCTGGGTACCGGAATCATCCGTACCTTTCCTACTGGAGTACTAATGTTCAAAATCCACCACCAACACAAGAACCACAGGCGCCACAACAACAACAACAGAAATATTACCACCCCAATGCTGACCAGAAGAACCAACCACAACAACCCTCCTCATCTTCCGACCCTACTTTGGTAGAAATTAGAGCGATGCTGGTTAATATGCAGAAGCACATGGAGAGTAGAGATGCCCAAATTGATTCAATCTTAGCACACAATAAAATTGTAGATAATCAAATTGCGCAACTTTCTGCTACTCTACAAGCCCGTCAACAGGGAACCCTACCAGCACAGCCGACCAGGCCTACGGATCTAGCCTATGCAATTACTCTAAGGATTGGTTCAAACTATGAAGGCCCCCCTATGCCAGAGACGATGAACCTGTTTTAATAAATAATGCTAATCTTGATTCCGTTAAACCTGACAATGTAGTTAATAGCCCTGCAGGGCTAAAGAATAGTACTAATACATCTGATTTTACATTGCAGGGTACGACTCCAAGGAAGGTGGCCACTCCAGATAAGAGAAATAATACTCCAAAGCTAGTTATCAAACTTCCATTCCCCAATCGTCATTTGAAAACAAACTTGGACAAACAGTTTGGTAAGTTTCTGGAGATGGTAAAAGATTTAAAGGTAACTGTTCCCTTCACTGAATTAATCACACAAATTCCTGCATATGCAAAATTTATGAAGGAAATATTGACAAGAAAAAGATATATTAGTGAGGTAGAGATAGTAGCTTTCACTGCAGAGTGTAGTGCCGTACTTCAAAATAAATCTCCACCTAAATTAAAAGATCCGAGTAGTTTTTCTATCCCTTGTCATATGGGAAATCTAATGATTGATAATGCATTGTGTGATTTGGGTGCTAGCGTTAGTGTTATGCCATTATTTGTGTGTTCCAAGTTAAATATGGGTAAATTAAAAGCTACTAATATTACTCTACAAATGGCTGACCGTTCTTTTAAATACCCCTAAGTGTTTTAGAGGACGTTCCTGTTAGAGTAGGTAAATTTTATATACCTGTTGATTTTGTTGTTCTTGATATGGCAGAGGATATGCAAACTCCAATTATTTTGGGTAGACCATTCCTCAACACTGCAGGAGCAATTATAGATGTGCGATGTGGCAAATTAACACTATCAGTAGGGGAAGATAAAGTTATTTTTAATCTTAATAATACCCCTAAAAGCCCCATGACAGAGGAGAAGTGCTTTAGTGTTAATGTGGTTCATAATTATTCTAATAAGCCCTAAGCTCTTATAAGAGATCCCTTGGAGGCGGTATCTTGTGTTGCATCCTTTTCAGATGAGATAGACAAATGGCAAAAGGAAGTTGATGAAATAGAAAGAGCCCTCTATACTGTCGGTCTAGGCTTCGAGGATGAGAATGTGGAATCAAACAAGTAAGTTGTGGAAATTGAGCCTACGGTGAGTGTTCCGCTAGATCGAGTTGCGAGTGCTAAATGCAATGCCAATTTGAAGCAACCCTTGATCGAAGAGGGATCTTTAGTGCGTAGCATTGAAGAACCCCCAGTCCCAGTCAAGGAGGATCCACCAGATACAGTGAATTGGCGCCCCACAGGGTATGTCAGGAAGCCGCGTCGTGGCCTAAACACCGCTCGACCGGGTGAGAAACCACCCGACCAAGCGTTAGGTCAAGGGTCCTAATTCTGGTACTTGGTAAGAAGTTCATGCGGGACCTAGATAAACCAGCGCTTTGCGAGAGGCAACCCGTATTTTAATGCTTTTTAGACTAGTTTTTCCTTCTTTTTCTTATGCAAGGAGAGAGGAGGGAATTTTGATGAGTTTTATGAGTTTTTTGTACAGGTTTGAAGGAAAAGAGTTAGCCAAAAATTGAAGACAAGAAGAAAACAAATAAAATCGTCCAATTAGCCTCGGGCCCGATCGGGTGAAGCTCGCCTGAACGGGCGCAAGAGCAAGGTTAGAAAATTGTGTATTCTCGCCCGATCGGGCAAATTTTGCCCAACTGAGCGTGATATTTGACGTATACGGACATATTACCCCGCCCGACTGGGCGAAGGGCGCCCGACCGGGCGCGAGAGATGAGTAAATTCTGGGCGTTAGATCGGCCGATCAGGCAAAAGGCGCCCGACCGGGCGCCAGAGGGGAAGAAATTTTGGCATTAAGATCGCCCGACCGGGCGCGAGAGCTTCACTTATAAAAATTTCAGATCGCCCGACCGGGCGATAGACCGCCAGACCGGGCGCAAGACTCCACCGACCCTTTTCTTCTTCTTCTTCTTCTTCTTCTTCTTCTTCTTTCTTCCTTCATTTCTTTTTTCCTCCATAACTTTCTCTCTCTAAAACTCTATTTCTCTCTACCTTTTCTCTAAGTTCTCTTCTTTATTTCTTACCCAAATTGATTTTTTTTTACATATTCTTAATCCCCTCTTCATTCTCTACAATCCTACATAAAAATCTTCAAGTTCCATTAAATTTTTTTTTATACCCATTCTCAAAGATTGTAAAAAATTGCAGCAAAAGGGCAAGAACACTTCTAGGGGGAAGCTCAAGCTCAAGCTCAAGCCAGCAATTCGACCCGGCGTTGCAACTACCACATTGGCCGACGATCAAGATAACAAGCCCGGAACAGAAGGAAAAGGTTGAGCAACTCTACGGGCGTGAGGTAATTCCTTCACGGTGGTTACACTGCCCTACTCTAGAAGCATTGGGACTATATGATTATCTTAGGAGATTTTTGAACAATATTTGTATGAGGAAATTCGTTGATATGCATTATGCCACTTATCGTGAATTAACCTGTGAATTTTTTTCCTCTTTGCATGTTCATAACCATAAAACTAGGCCAAAATTGATTTTTAGGTTAAATAATAGAAATATTACTTTAACTTTTGTTCATTTTTGTAATTTTTTTTAATTTTGAATTTGATTTGCCTCACCAATGGCATGCTGAATACAGAATGGATGATATTTATATTGCTTTGACTGGTTTGTCGGCGCCTAACGCCTAACATACTAGTGCTAAACCAATCCATCACCCCGTTCCCAAAATATGGCAAAGATTTGCAGGTGTTAGCTTGTTAGGTAGGAACGAGCCCCAGAACTGTCAGACCAATGAACTTGCTGTTATTGGACATTATGTGTATGGGTTCGGGAAGCTTAACATAGCTAGGTATATCATCCATCACTTAGCTAGGCATGCCACGGCTAGTAACGCCGCTAGTACCCCAATCTGTCTAGGCGGCCTTATCACTAGGATAGCTATTAAGAAGGCCGGTTTTGTAGAGACTGGACCCCACCAGATGACCAACTGTGGACCAGATACCTACATGAGTAACATGACCACTAGGTACCTAGAGGAGTTGGGTTGGATACAATCGGATGGTGAGCATACACCCCACTGGTGTATTAGGTCTGGGATCAAGCAACCATTGCCCATCTTTTCCCTACCTAGTCCTGACTTGACCGCCTTTCCCCCCGGGCAAGCGTCCTACACGTACAACCTTTTAGTTGCCAACGCTAGGGGGCAATCACCACTAGTACCACCACCAGTTCCACCACCCCAGCCTGAGCCCGAGGTAGCGTTTTCTCCACGTCGCATGTCTCATTCTGTCCCCCATGTTGACTCTGACCCAGTTTGGGACCTTCGAAGTATAGGTCAGGCTTTAGGCCGTATCGAGCATTCTCACACTAACCTTAGGAGGATGGTAGGCTCCATTGACCATAGGTTAGGGTACCTTGAGAGGAATCAGGGTAGAGCTCTCTACCCTATGTACGATGATTATGCTCGTCGGGGCAACATTCCCGACGATGCTATCTACCCTGAATGGTTTCAGTCTCCACCCCAGGGATACGATAGGGATCCCACTGCCCATGGTATTTATACCGACTATTCTACCTTCCATGGGTACGACCAGGACATTCCTTTCGGGGGATCGGGGGGGGGGGAGTTTTCATGCTGATTATTTAGGTGGTAGCTCTTCTGGTGCAAGTGGTGCAGGTTGTAGTGGAGGAGGAGGTTTCGGCTCCATGGATGAGGATTAGCTATGCTGGGCTAGTTTCCGAGCCAATGAAGACATTGTCTGATTCTAGCTTGGGGGAGATTTTGGATTTGGTATCTTTCTTTTTCTCTTTTCTTTTGTTTTTGGTGTGTTTTCTTAATTTAGATTTATTGCTTTCTAGGTTAGTTTTATTGCTTTCTTATATATGAAAAAAAATACAAAAAAATTGAAAAAAAAAATAATCTAAAAATACGTCCCAATGAATTATAAATATGCTTCCCTGTGCCCCATACTTGAGAAAATATTATTTTGATTCTTGGTATATGATGATAAGTATTGTGGATTTGTTGATCATGATTTGATGTTTTATTGCCTTGAAACCTTACTATGCGTCAATTTTGCCCAACTGCTTGTGAATATAGTGCTTGATTAGTTGATTTGGTTAGGAATGTGTGATAGTTCCTGGTATGTCAATGAATTTGAGTATTGATTTGCAACTATAAGTAATGTTTATATGATTCATTATTATGCACATTGAGGAGGATGAAGGCATTTGTTCTTTTAGGTAGCCTCCAGATGATTGTAGATACATTTGTTCCCTTCTTGCTACCCATGTTGTTGCGTTGACTTTTTGTTGTTTATTAGCCACATTACAAGCCGATTTTCCCCGTTGGTTACTAGTCCCAAGCTTGGCTTGGGGGAGCTATTAGTGAGTGAGGTGAGGGAGTTTGTAGTGTGCTTATTATTTGCACAATTTGGGTGGGTTTTGAGAAGTGATTTTGTTCTTGATCATGTTTATTTTTGATGAGTTTGAAAGTTATATTTTCTTGAAAAAGATAAAGTATGATGTTATGAAAAAAAAGAGAGAATTTCAAAGAAAAAAAAGAAAGAAAAAAAAAGTGAACTTCAAGAAAAGAAAAATTGTTCAATGTTCAAATGTTCTAGTCGGAGGTTGATCAAAAGGAACGAAAAAATGTGAGCTTCAATGAAAAAAAAATTCAAGTTTGGATAATAAAGTTTGTTTATTCACTCTAGTTTTTCATTATTATATCTTATGAGTGATTTTGTAAGTGTTGGGATTGTTGTTTATGATTGGAGTATATTTGGTTGATTTTTGTTAGAGTTGGTTATGTAGGAGATGTTGATCATTATTTATTTTGATCATGGGTTTTACTAGGATTTGCTCCCTTAAGCATAGCTTTTCTCTCACTTGTTCCCAAATGATTCCTACCCTTTACCCTAGCCTTACATTACAAGCTTTAAAGACCTTCCGACCTTTGTGCATAGAGTTGTATGAATGTGAAAGTATTGTTTATCAATGCAAGTTATGATTTTACATATTTCGAGTCGGCTAGTAGGTTGAGCGTACATCTTTTTATACACACGAGAGTGTGAGTTGGGAGGGCATTGTTCACATAAAGGGGTTGGTTGGAGAGCGGTCGAGTACATCTTTTAATTGCCACATAAATGAGAGTTGAGTGTGTGAGCACTAGTCTTGAATCCTATATGCTCTTGTTGTTTGCTCTATTTGACAATTGTTAGGGAGGAAGGGTAATCGGACAGATTTGATTGGTTGGTTTTGAAGCATGTTTATTGGATTTACCTTGAATCGTTTGTGCTTGATTTTTACTTTTTGGGGTGAAGCATATTTATTTATTCATTGATGAGATCTTTGCTTAGGGACAAGCAAAGGTTTGGCTTGGGGGAGTTTGTTATGTCTATTTTATATAGTATTTTACCCCCATCCCTTGGTCATAATAAGTAGTGTTTTTGGCTCTTCAGAGCCACTTTTATTACTAATTGGTGTTTTCTAGTGTTTTCGTAGTTTTGGTTGAATTTTGTAGGGATTTGCACTTTTGGAGCATTTTCCCGAGATATTATGGGGCAACTACGAGCATTGGAGAAGCACGACCAGTTTTTATAGCCCAGGGCCGGTTAGAGCCATGAAATCGGTGATTAAGGGCTCGATATTTGTGATACAGGGGCATTTGGACCGAGTATTCAAGACCCGAAGAGGAAATCCAGATTGGCCCGAAGATTTGGAACCCAATTGAAGTCCAAATAGTGGCCCAAGAGTGCCGCCCGACCAAAGAAGCTGGCGCCCGAAGGCGCGCCCGGCCGGGCGCGGGAAGCAAGGCTGGCGCCCGAACTTGCGCCTAGCCGAGCGCAAGGAAATGAACTTGAGGGAAAAAGACGCGCCCGATCGGGCGGTGCCTCGCCATATCGGGCGCGTGTTATTATTAGGAGTTAATTTTCGATGTTTAAGTTTGTTTTAGTTTAAGGTTCTTGCTTAGTATAAATACTTTTCCGTTAAGCGAGTTTAGGATCTTCTTTTACTCTTTCTAAATTCTTTCTTAGATTTTCTCTCTCTACTTAGCTCTTAGATTAGTTTCTCTCTCTCTTATACTTTGTTCTTAACTCTATTCTTAATTCCAGATTTCTTTGGTAATTATTTCTCTTCTCTTAATCTTAGTTATTTATTTTATTCCTTTGATCATGTCTTGTTTTATTACTTTAATTAGTTTAGATTTAATTATGTGTGAGTAGTTCTATTTCTAGGGTTTGTGGGGATCCATAAATAATATGAAGGGGTAATTTATTGTTGTTAATTGTCAATGCTTGATTAATTTCCTATTGATTGATTTAATTCTCTGTGATGTTTAAGTTTGTTTTAGTTTAAGGTTCTTGCTTAGTATAAATACTTTTCCGTTAAGCGAGTTTAGGATCTTCTTTTACTCTTTCTAAATTCTTTCTTAGATTTTCTCTCTCTACTTAGCTCTTAGATTAGTTTCTCTCTCTCTCTTATACTTTGTTCTTATCTCTATTCTTAATTCCTGATTTCTTTGGTAATTATTTCTCTTCTCTTAATCTTAGTTATTTATTAAATTCCTTTGATCATGTCTTGTTTTATTACTTTAATTAGTTTAGATTTAATTATGTGTGAGTAGTTCTATTTCTAGGGTTTGTGGGGATCCATAAATAATATGAAGGGGTAATTTATTGTTGTTAATTGTCAATGCTTGATTAATTTCCTATTGATTGATTTAATTCTCTGTGACTAGATTTGCGCAGATCTTATATGCATGAGTTTGACAATATTAATTCGAGATTTGAGAGATGAGAATTAATGTTTAGGTCTAGTTTCAATAGACTGGTTAATTTATAAATGGTTAAGTCGAGATTCGAGAGATGAGATTTAATACCGATTGTAGACGCCCATTTGTGTCTACCTAAAACCAAACCCGGTAATGAGTACCTTTCACGTCGAGTCATAATAGAATGAAGTGAAAGTGTGGAAAATTTAGTGTTGCGGATAGTTTTAATTTCTTTTCTCTTCTCTCTATTTTTGAAAACTTATTTTAAGGAAACAGCCAATCTAGTTTGGTTGGTCCATGATATGGGTCCAATAATAGTGTAGTTGGATAGTTCTTGAAAAGAGCTTTCCAACGATATATTTGAAGCCCAATTCCGATAAATATTGAGGAAGTTATGGCCAATTTACTGAACTGGGCCCGGTTTGAGCGTTATATGCGGCCCAATGATCTAGGGGAGGGCCTAATATAGATTTATCATTCCTAATGCAATTAGGAATGGTTTTAGTCTTCTAGATTCTTCTAGAAGGTTCTTTTCATTCCTAATTCAATTAGCATTGATAAATTGACTTTTGTTGATTTTTCGGAGTGTAATTAAAATCAAAGAACATTTTTTGAGGAAAGATACGATTTTATCCTCCTGAACGGCAATTTCTATCTAATTTTAAGAAAACGCATGAATTTCTGAATCAGCGCCAAACGCCAGCTGTAGCGCCTGGCGCTACGCTTGGCGCCTAGCGCTAGCATTGGCACTTGGCGCTAATGTTGGCGTCTGGCGCCAATAGCCAGCGTTGGCGCCAACATTGTTTTATGTGCGCTAGAACTCTGTTTTGATATTTTATCTTTTTGGCTGATTTTCTCTATAAATAATGTGCTAAAAATTCCGTTTTCATCATCAACAATCATCAATTCTCATCAATTCTTATTCTCTCTTTTACCAACTCTCATCAAGATTTTCTTGATTACTCTCTCTCTTTTCTAAACTAGCCTTTACATACAAAATTCCGCATTCATTAGATCTAGATACACCTATCCATTTTCGAAGTTGCCTTCGCCCTAGACGTGAAAGGTTTAATTTCTGAGGGTTTGGTCCCAAATCTCTCTTTCAATTATTTAATTTAATTGTTTTGTTTATTGATTTCCTTGAAGTTACTAACGTGTGTATTTTGTTATTAGAAAGAGATACGAGGCATCAAAGTAAGTACTTTAATGGTTTTTATTATTGTATAGAGTTCATGCTTAGGTTGTTATTATGATATTCCTAGTATCATGTCTAGGGTAACTTTAATAATAAGTATGATTGTTATGATGTCTTCTATTTTCTTCCTAATATTTATGATTGTTAGTATCATGTTAGGGTTACATATATGATTTTTATTGCTTAGTGACATGCTAGGGTTTGTTATTAATCTTGTTAGTATCATGCCTAGGATCTTGCTATTTTTATGCTTTAACATAATTATTATTATTATGATTATAATTTTATGATTGTTATAATTATTATTATGATGATTACATATTATGTTGCTTGATATTATATTCATTGTTATTTCTTGATCACGCCTTTTATGCATGTTTAAAGGGAATCTATACTTGTAATCACGCTTAATAAGATAATTAATAATCTTGTTTAGGGTTAATTTGATTATAATTCAAGTGATCTCCAATAATAGTTTTATTTGTGCATTAAATTCAACCAACATAGATAAACAGGTTTAGGGTTAATCCTATTGATTGTATGTTAGTCAGAAAGCGCACATGAATACGATCAGAATAAAGTAGAGGCCTATTATTAGGGCAGGTTCAATCTCTTTTAGGTTGGATTTGTACCTTCATCCCCGAACCCTATTTGGTTCAAGACCTTATGGAGTTGACGATCTCTTGGATCGTTAAGGGGTGTAACCTTCACCTCGTGAACGGTTTACAAGTTCCTAAAAAACTTGTTGGCGACTCTTTTGCTCTATCTTCTTTCCCTTTGGACGCCACCGTACTTTAGTGTATGATCACAGTGGGGTTCAAGCTAGGGGATTAACGCTTGAAATATTCCCTACAGTTTTTTGGCGACTCCACTGGGGAGGATTTCTATTTTAATTCTTGAATTTGTTTCGGCAATGATTTAGAATGAGTGGATGAGACTCGAAACGTTCTAAGTATTTCATGTGCGTAATTTTGATTAACATTATTGTCATATGCATAAAAAAGATCTCATTGGAAAGACCATCTGTAATGAGTTAAAACATATGATTTTACACGTAGGAAATTTGAGAAATATCTTTCACAACTAGGACCGAAATAACACTGCGCGAAACTGGAAAATTTTATCGAGCACAGAAAGCTGCTGAGGTATGTAGGAATTAGCGTCAGCGAACAGAAGCTGGCGCCAGACATTTAATCGTAGCGCCAGACGGCAGCCATGTCGCCAGGCGCTACAGCTAAATCCTGGCGCCAACCTCTGTTTGCTGGCGCCAAATTCCTCCAACACCGAGCCAGAAATATGCGTTCTAATTTCGACCAGTTTTTCGTATTGTTTGCTCGATCCTACTTCCTGATTGAATTTTTTCTCCCTTTTCTGAAACCCATATGTGTTCAACATATGGACATAACCCTCTGGGAATTCATGCTCCATCTTCCTGATTGAACGCTCTGAGCAACAAAGGGTACATCCGAGAATGTTGAATTCACCAAACCATGGAAGCGAGTTTTTCTAAAACTCGCTGTGTCCCATCCAATCGCGCCAACCCTTCACGGTTAGGCTTCCGCGCGGTGCATCCGAACAATTAACCATGGACCCTCTATTGACTAAACGATATCCCAAACTTTAGAGAACTAGAGCCATGGTTAGGTTGCAAACTCATTGCATCATATTGTGCCTAATTAACTAATTGTGCATTATTTGTTGTGCATATACTATGTTTTCTTAACCGTTTGTTTGACTTGTGTTGAGATTAAATAAATTAATGACTTAAAGAACTTTTCCTAATTAATTAATTGATTAATTAATTTGAGTAAATAGAGTTTAATATTTTAATCAGAATTGACCTAGTACGACTTTAGGCATACCCTTGTTGATTAATAACACCGAAAACAGCCTCAGATTGAAGCTCCAGCATTGGCGCCAAAATATAAACTGTAGCGCCAATATGTTGAGTGTGGCTCCTAGCGACAGCTCTGTCGTCTGGCGCTACACTACACAGTGCGACGCCAGTCCTGTCGTTTTGATGACAGTTCGGATTATTGATTGAGTCATCACCTAGTGTCTAATTAACCAATTTACTAATTAATTCGGTTAAATTTTGCTGTCAATAACACTTTGTTAATTCATTAATTGAGTCTAGTCACATAGTCTAGCCACATGGTCATGACACGAGTCTTAACATATCACCTACACTCACTAGTCTTAGCACACACTTTGAGTATATGTCACCATGACCATGTCTTAGGTTCATGCATTAGTCGGTTTTTTCCGTCATTTAATTTGGGGGTACATCCTATTCCTAATTCTTCATATCCTTCCATCTACATCATTTTTCTTTACATTCTATTCCAATCTTTCTTCACTTCCTCCATCCATTGCATGTTGAATAAAGTTTGAGTCAAATAATTAACGATAGATATCCCCAAATTCCTTTTCCACAGTACTTGGTTGAGGAGAGAAGGGCGCTTAACCAAGGACGACCTCTTTATTCAAGTTTCACTTTTTGATAAACCAATTCGTCAAAAGAGAAAGGCTAAAAAGATAATGGCAAGTCAAGAAGAGGTCATTGGACTTAGGAGTCAATTGAATGACGTAACTGAGGTGTTAAAGGCTTTAACCCTCAAAATTGATGACCCTGTGAAGCAACAACAAATGAACCTCATGCAAGAAAGCTTGAGCAAGCTATCTAGTGACTATAAATTTCAGGGCATTAGTTCACAAGCGGTCTCGCTGGACAAGGAACTTCTTCCGCATAAGTTCAACGCCACTGGCATCCCTAAATTCAAGGCAACAGATAACCCTTACTTTCATCTAAGAGCTTTTGAAACTATAATGAGCATTAAGGGTATCGATAAGAAGGTTTTCCCCTCTCTGTTCCCACTATCTCTCAAGACCGTTTTCCAGCAATGGTTCTTTTTTCTCGAGAAAGAAAAAACCTCCACCTGGGAGTCCATAGCAACACTTTCATAGATAGATATAAGTGCAACATCCAATACGAGACGGACCATAGACAACTCGAGATGTTAAAACAAAAAGAAAACAAAGGGTTCACATCTTTCTTCAATAAATGGAGAGAAACTTCCGCTAACATGGTCAAGGCTCCTACCGAAAAAGAATCTGTGAGGATGTTTATCAAGAATTTCCAAGGGAAGTATTCAAGGCACTTAAAGTACCAACACAACTTGAATACTTTCAAGGCTGTTTATAATATAGGTATTGACATCGAAGATGACCTTCTGAAAGATAATAGTGCGAGAGGAAAGAAGAACGACCATCCTTCTTCTTCCTCTCCCATTAATGACGTACGTACCACGAACGCCTCTAAATCACGAATCCAAAGATCAAAAAGGGTGTTCACTCCACTTGGTATGCTTTATGAAACGGCTTTCAAAAAGCTACACCACAAAGGACTAATCATGCCCATAGGGCCTATCAAAGATCCGGTTCCAAAAGTCAGGCCACCTAAGTGGGATGCTAATAAGCACTGCAAATATCACCAAGGAAAGGGTCACGACACTGAGGAGTGTTGGAAACTCAAAGAAGCTATTCAAGATCTGATCGATAACAATGAAAATTCTGAGATTCTAGCCATCGAAGATGACCAAGCATCCTTCGATCCATCACTTCTTATCACACCTGTGGGAGAGCCCATGATCGAGACAGCTTATATAACCTCTCTTGATGAAGTGGCCATGATTGAGGAGGATGAAAGTCTTTTCTTAGATAGTACCGGGGAAGACTCGTCAAGTCTAAAAGAGGACGTTCGAAAACTGCAAGATGTCGTTGCCATGCTCTTGAACGTGGTATAAGGATTAGCAAATCGGGTGATGGCCATCGAAAAAAATCCTCGCCAAGGGCTTAATGAAGAACTCAATACTCCTAAGCCACGAGCAAAATGGACCATTGAAGAATACACACCAATAGGAATGACTTACAATGAAGCTTTTGATTGTCTTCATGATCAAGGTCAAATTCACTCCATTGGTCCTAGTCAAGACCTTCCACATGAAAAACGGTTTCCCAATTGGGATCTAAATTCCTATTGTCGATACCATAAAGGTCGCGGTCACACTACTGAAAAGTGTCTCGCCCTCAAGGATCGTGTTCAAGACTTCATTGATGCAAATCTCCTTCATGTTCCTCCGCGCGACTAGGAGGCAAAGATTAATAACAGTGGCTGTAAAAGTAGAAGAACGACTATCCTTCTCCTTCTAAAAACACCTGCTCTAGCAACAGTGTTGGTACTTTCGACCTTAATGAGATCTTAGGATTTAGAAAGCAACCGAAAAAGGATTTTACCCGTATTGGAATTAGCTACGATGACGCTTTCGATCGACTCCATGCCAAGGGAATCATTACTCCTATTGGACCTCTTCAAGATCCCCCGCTTGAGAAGAGAGTGCCTAGTTGGAATCCAAATGTGCGCTGCAAGTACCATCAAGGTAGGGGTCATGCTACTGAGAGCTGTTGGAAGCTAAAGGAGGCTATCCAACATTTGATTGATAATAACAAGCTTCCCACACCTCCAGTTAACAAGAAGAGCGAGTGATGATAAAGCAAACAATACAAGACAAGAGGCGAGCTTCAACGACGAGATTTCATGACATCTTTTTTCTTTTTCTCTATTTACCCTTTCCCCAATAAGTCTAGCATAGGCACCTTTCTTTTCCCTTAGATTAATTTTGTAGATTCTTTCTTTTCCTTTAATAAAATGAGCATTTATTTTTTATATATGATAATTTCATTATATTGCAAAAAAAAAAAAACAAAAAAACAAAAAAAAAAAAAAAATCCATGTCAAACTAAGCACAAGGTATACCAATGATTTGAGGCACCCCTTGTAGCCACATCATATTGCTTTTCAACTTTCTAATTTACAATCCTTTTTTTTTTGGAAAATAAGAGAAAATTTATTACCAAAAGGAAAAGTTACAACTTACAAGAGCTAAGTTATAACAAACACCAAACTCCACAAGACCTGAAAAAACAGGCCAACCAACCACCAAACAGTTCAAGCTCAATCTCCTGCCACCTTCTAGGAAGGGTTCAGGAGAAAGAGACAAGAACAACCTGAGCTCAAGTTTCCAGCCACCTTCTAGGAAGGGTTCTGGAAACTAAGCCCAGAAAAACACAGAACAAACACAGAGGAGGACAAACCTGCAAGCAAAAAACACCACTCAAGAAGACTGTAAAAAAAAAACCCTCCACCTAGACTCAGCTGCAAAAGCAGCAGGACTAGACAACAGAAGGTAAAACACCAGTTAAGAGAAAACAGCCAAGCTAAGCACCAGAAAAAAGTGCTGACCTAAAAACCAGCATTAACAGCAAAACAAACCAGCAACTGCATCAAAATCAGCAACAGCAGAACAACAGCCAACAACAGCAACAGAAACCAGCAACAGTAGCAGATTTCAGCAACAACATCAGATTCAGCTGACTTGCAGCAACAATCCTTTCTTGATAAACCCCTTTGAGCCTCGTCTAACGATAGACCTTTCTTTTTTTAACCCACGTCTACATAACCTTGGGATGGGATGGTGTATAACTTATGCAATCTCAAAAGTTTGAGTGATTTCAAAAGATCAAAATAAAAAATAATAGCAAAAATAAGCAAAAGCAAAAAATAAATAAAAGTGTACAAAAGGGTAAGTGTTCCAATGTCTTTGATATGAAAATATCTTTGATAAGAACACGTCTCAGATTGCGTCTCTTATCGAGTGCTAGGTACCGTGCCTGAGGAACATGAATACCAAGTGAGTGATAGACCACATGGTCGGGATTGTCCACACTTATAAAAATGAAATAAGTACTAAAGCAAAAGAAAGAGCTAAAAAAGAGTAGAAACTCAAGTATAAAAACAAATATTCAAAAGTAAGGTTGCACACCTTGGGGGCTTATCGAGGGTCTTGAGCCTTTATCCCCTTCTTCTATAACCTTTAGAATAACCACGTTACAACCTTTAAAAGACCTTTTTGAGGTATAAAAACACTTGTGCGAGGTTCGGCTAGAGTTACGTTCGGCCTGATTCCTAACGGATACGTAGGCAACCTCACATCGAGGTGCGGCCGTAATAAAATTGCATTCAAATTCACATACACACACACACCATGATCATATCAAGAGATATCCAATTCTCATCCCTATTTACTTAGAGCTAGACTTGGGGGCTTGATCCCTACACCATTAGCTTACTTAGCGTAAGAGTAAGCATCATTTGACTCTTCTTGAAATAATATCTTTTTTCACACACTTAGCTCTTGTGGCCTAACTTTAGTGTCACTTTCACACACCGCACAGATACATGACCAAATATACATTTTTCCTTAGGAACCCTTTGTCATGAAATCTTAACATAACACTGAAGCATGCCTTTTCATGTCAAAATGCCCAACATCACTCATCATTGCATCACAAATTATGAAGTGCTTAGCCTTTGTGCCTAAGTTACCCAAATACTTTCATCATTGAGTCAACCATTGAGATAGCCTAGGATGGATTAATCCTTGCACCTTGAGAGATAGTATCAAACAACATTTGACTAAGCTCATTTTCATATGCTTGACTTATACACCATTGCATTTTCATTTCAGTTGGGTGAGTTAAGAGAACATATCTATAAATGTTAGTTCTTTCAGAGGCAATACAGGTACTATGAGAAGTTCATGAGGTTAGTCATGCCGTTGGAAAAATGGGATGAAGTTGTGGCAAAATGTGAAGCCACACATGGAGAAGATGCATGGGCATTGGTGACTCTGCGTCGTGAGTTTTCAACTCAAATTGATGAACAGAAGACTACAACAACCATGAAATGGTTAAAGTTCTCTAACAAAGAGTTCAACGAGGTGTTCAAAGAAGATGAGAACGAGTACAACAACTTTGTGTCACTGATTTGTGGCTTGAATGAAGTACAGGACGAAGTAGTAGTAGGAATTCTTAAACACCTCCCCGTGACAGAGAGTGTTTTCCCAGAAAATTACAACGAAAATGTAAGAGATGCTAGCATGAACCTAGGCGAGAGGATCCTTTTCCGGTACCAAGGATCTTCTAATTCCGAGGAGGTAGACTCTGATGTGGACTCCGACTCCAACGGGCCGGAATGGTGGTGGTAAGTGCTAGGTTTGATCATTATATTTTAAATTTTTTGCGGTGATATGGAGGTCGGCTTTATAAAAACTTTGTTTTTGTTAATGTTTAATCATCATTACTGCGTACTTTATTGTGTTTATTGTATAATTATTAAGTAAATTGTAATAAGTATTTTTATAATTGTCAAACAATATGCTTTATTGTAGCTTATATTGTCAAATGTTATACTTATACGAAAATGAACTTAAGGTTTTATTTAGTTAGCGTATATTGTCATTTAAAGTAACTTATTGTAGATACTGAAATTGTCATTTGAAGCAATTGTTTTTGTTAATTGTTTGTAGTTGTTGGTTATGTTTGTGTAACATTTATATGAGCTTTAATTTAAAAAAAGGGTCGTGTATAAATTGAATCACCTTTATCTAATATTATTTTTGATGCAAAAATTGAATAATACTTATATAAAATTGGATAAATCAAATACAAATTAAAAAAGAGCAATTACATTCACTACACCAAAAACTAGATTAGAGATCGCAAAATATAGAACGGTTACCAAAGGTAGACGTTCTCCAGAAGAATATAGAACGTTTATCTAAGTTAACCGTTCTATTTGATTTATTTATTATATTTATTAAATTGTAAATCTATTTTATAGAACGCATTTCTTAGTTAACCGTTCTATTTGGTATATCCAAATATTTTACACTTACAATATAGAACGTTCCTCTTAGTTAACCGTTCTATATGCTTAATATTATTTTTTAAAAAATAATAAAGAATAATCTAAAATATGAAAGTGATGTGTCTATTTTATATAGTATTTTACCCCCGTCCCTTAGTCATAATTAGTAGTGTTTTTGGCTCTTTAGAGCCACTTTTATTACTAATTGGTGTTTTCTAGTGTTTTCGTAGATTTGGTTGACTTTTGCAGGGATTTATACTTTTGGAGTATTTTCCCGAGATATTTTGGAGCAATCACGAACGTTGGAGAAGAACGACCTGATTTTATAGCCCAGGGCCGGTTAGAGCCATCGAACCGGTGATTAAGGGCTTGGTATGTGTGATACCGGGGCATTTGGACCGAGTATTCAAGATCGGAAGAGGAAACACAGATTGGCCTGAAGAATTGGAGCCCAATCGTAGTCCAAATAGTGGCCCAAATGAGCCGCCCGGCCAAAAAGGCTGGCGCCTGGAGGCGCGCCCAGCCGGGCGGGAAAAGCAAAGGTCGGCGCCCGGCCAAAGTGGTTGGCGCCCGGAGGCGCGCCTGGCCGGGCGAGGGAAGCAAAGGCTGGCGCCCGAAGGCGCGCCCGATCGGGCGCGTGTTATTGTTAGGAGACGATTTGCGTCGTTTAAGTTTGTTTTAGTTTAGGATTCTTACGGAGTATAAATACTTCTCCGTAAAACGAATTTAGTACATCTTTTCCCTCTCTCCTTTTACTCTTTCTTTACTCTCCTAATTGTTCTATTCGATTTCTTTCTCTTAAACCTTTGTTCTTAATTCTACTCTTAATTCCAGCTTTATTTTGGTAACGATTTCTCTTCTCTTAATCTTAGTTGTTTATTTTATTCCTTTAATCATATTTTACTTTATTGCTTTAATTCGTCTAGTTTTTACCATGTGTGAGTAGTTCTATTTCTAGGTTTAAGGGGATCCATAAATAATATGAAGGGGTAATTTATTGTTGTTGATTGTCAATTCTAGATTAATTTCCTATTGATTGATTTAATGCTTTGTGACTACATTAGGCCTGATCTTTTATGCATGAGTTTGACAATATTGATTCGAGATTCGACAGATGAGAATTAATGTTTAAGTCTAGTTTCAATAGGCAGGTTAATTTATAAATGGTTAAGTCGAGATTCGACAGATGAGATTTAATACCGGTAGATTAATTCTGTGTTTGTAATACGCAGCGAAAGCCCTTTACAATCTGGTTAATTGATGCATTGAAGATTGACCATTATTGATTATTGGTATTGCATGATAATTTCTTATTGAATTGTTTTAACGCTTTACAATTGCGGCTTGTAAAAGTATAGCAATATTGAATTAATGAATCGAGCAGATGTTAATTTGATATTAAAGGCTATTTTCAATAGGAACTTAGATCTAGTAAATTGCGAGAGTCTGTTAGATCTATGTTGGTTAATAAATTGCGAGAACCTGTTAATCATGTTATTTATGCAATGTCAATGATTGATTATTATGTTTTACCCTGGAGTATTATTTATTGGTGAACCTATGCCCTAGATCCTTTTATATATTGTTTTCTCCCTATTCTCAACCTTAGTAGTTTAGTTTCTTATTCAAATATAAATATTGATTACTTCATAATCTAGATTATTTTAGTTAATTAGGAATAGAAAGATCCGTTTCTCTGTGGATTCGACCCTACTTCCCTATCTACATTAGTTAGAGGATTTAGGTATTACTTTTTATTTGGGGATACGACTTTACCCTGTCAGAAAGGGCCTAAAATTCTAACCCTAACTCCTCTTTCTTCTTAAGATAGCCGTCAACCTATCATTCTTCATCCATAACTTCCCCTCTTCTTTCACGTACTTCCTCCCTCCTCTGAAACTCTAAATCCTTTCTCTTCTACCTTCATCCTTCAATGGCTCAATGTCCTAAAAAATCCGAGCCGACGTCTGATTAACCTCCTCTCCGTCGTCGTCTTCCTCTATTTACATGTGTCCTGTCCATACCGTCCGATTAACTCCTTTAATTTCTCTTCTACCTTTATCCTTCAATGCTTTGTTTTTCTCTGTTTATGGTCGCGCGTTAGAAGCCAAGTACCGCAAACTCAAAACGATGCGTTTTATGGTTCCTTTCAATCTGGGGCGACAAACTGAGAGAGATTGCTAATGGCTTACTATGGGAGATTTATTGGGTAATATTTTTATTTATTTTTTTTACGGCTATTTCGTCTTCTCCAATGGCGTTTCGTGTTGTTGTTTGAGGTAAGAATCTATTGTTGTGCATTGATTTAATTGATGTTTAATTTGTTTTGAGATTTATTGGGTAACATTATTGAGGTAGCTTGTTTAATTCTCAATTGTGAATTTTTAATCTATAATTTTTATCAATTGATTTTAATGTTATGATTTGGTAAATTCTCATTTTTCATCTATGATTTTGGGTGTTTGGTGCGGCTTTCCTATTTGCGTGCACTACTGGTGGAGGAGCTTCAGTGGTTGAGGTTAGTGGAGGCACTGCGGTGGTTAAGGTTGGTGGAAAGCGTTGCGATTGTTGAGGTTGGTGAAAGCGCAACCTGCGGTTGAAGGCTTGAAGCACATTGTTTTTTTTTTTTTTATGGGAAACAGTACTAGCATATTGATAGTTATGCTAATTGAGTTGTATCAATGTACTTGAGATGTAATTTTTTTTTTAGGCATGAGATGTAATTATTATTATTTTTTTTAATAGATGAGATGTAATTAATTGAATAATATAATAAAGTTTGTTTCAATTTGGCATTTGATTTCGACTAAAACTTCAATTCAATTTGATTTATTGATTACTAATGTAGATTAGTTTACATGCAATCTCCCAAAATTTATATTTTTTTTTTTAAAAAAAAAGAGAACTGTTATCTGTGTCAACCTTTCTCTTTTATTTATTTTTTTATAAGTAAAAAAAATAGGAAAGAGAACGGTTATCTCTTACATATAGAACGCCTCTTGTTGCTGTTCTCTTTTCCCTTGCATATAGAACGCCTCCTATACCCATTCTGTAAACTTTACACATCGTTTAGCAGAAGATCCCCTCTTAGGCGTTCTATTAGGCCTATTTCAACCGTTCTCTATTCCATTTTTTGTAGTAGTGATTTGTCTGACAACATGTATACTAGTACACCCTACTACTGCCGCCCTAGTCTACCTACTGCTTTCAATCACATCAATTTGAAAAAGCGGAGTCAGTATTTACCAATTTACATACGCCATAATTAATTACCGTAAATTAAAAATCAAACCATCTTCTGCTATAGTAATTTCACAAAAACTGTTCTCCTTAAATTCAAGTGGAGGTTAAAATATTTTGCATGGCTTCATCTGATGAATCTAAACCAGAGTCTAAACTGGAGTCGAAGGAGTCCTTGGACCTCACCAATGAAACCAAAGACTGTGTTGTAATTCAGGGTAAGCTATTATCAATGAGGTTATGTTCATTGTAAAGGGGGGTGAAGTCGACGATATCGGTAATGAAGTCCACATGAGTATTGACAACTCTTTTAATAAAGTGTTCCGGGAGTGGTCAAGGATGACAGGTGTGCTCGCTAAAGACATAAGAATGTACATCCGAGGGGAACTGATAGCCCAGGGACACACCACATGACATGGGTATATGGAACAATGATGTTGTCCTCGTCTATGATAAGGTATACTACTTGCACTACATGTCATAACTAATTTTGTTACTGAGTTTATTTTTAAAGTAATTGGTTTGTTTTGTGTTTTGTTAGGAGGGAAATCCATTGCCAGTAAGTCCTGTAGGCGAGACAAGAAGAAATCATAAGAGTATTACTATTGCAAACCTCAGAACACGTCGAGATAGTATCGGATATCGAGCTAAGGGAGACTCCGAGGTAATTGAGATGTATAAGTTGTGGGCAAATATAATGAGGGTTGACGAGCAAAGAGTCCGTCTATGGCTAGATGGTCAGGATTTAAATGATGCCATGACTTTGGTTGAAGAAAATGTCCCTGACGGTGCTCTGGTTTATGCACATATCGAGCCATTAGGATACCGAAGGAATGCTATTAGGTATAACCCAGCTTATTACCGATAAATTATGGTAATTATTAACAATTAGATATATAAATTAGTATACATGACAATATTAGATAAAATATTTTCGGAATTATGACAATATTAGATAAAATATTTTTGGAATTATGACAATTATGACACTATTAGATATACGGGTAATTATGACAATATTAGATATAGAAATTATTGGTAATATCATGTTTTGGGTTAGTGGAATATCATATTTAGGGTGTCTTTTGGGTTTATTAATAGTATGACATGTGAAAATGAAGTTGTAACTAAGTATTGTAATAACTATGGTTTGATGATGCTGTAAATGGTTGATTATGCTGTGAATGGTTGATTATAGCTTGATGATTAAGGTTTAATGATTAGTTTGACGATGCTGTAAATAATGGTTCATTATGTCTTTTGGGTTAAGCTACACTTTTTTACTCGATGCATAATATAATTTATCATATTAAACATCTCCATCTCATCTTGTGAAGCATTTACTACTATGAACTAACATATTGTGAAGCATTTACTATGCATTTAATATGCATTAACAATTTATTAATTTTTAATACAAAATGACAATACGAATGTGTCAAAATGACAATATTAAATTTTGAAATGACAAAAGTAAAAGAGTCAACATAGTAAAGGATGCCCTAATAAGATGGCCATAATAAAAGCTCATAATAAAAGCTCATAATAAAAGATCATACAAACGATAGTTGTGGCCCATAAGTAAAAGACTCAACATAGTAAAAGAGTCAACGTAAGTAAAAGAGGCAACAAAATAAGATTCATGAAATATAAAATAGTCAACTGAAGTAGAATATTCAACATAATATAATTTATAAACAACATAATAAAATTTAAAAGAGAGAACATAATAAACAACATAATAAAATTTTAAGGAGTCAACATAATTAAAAGAGTCAACATCTTGTTTACCAAACCAACAACATTCCAAATAAGGCCATAGTAGCCATAATACATAAGTGGCCCACAGAGTAAGCACACATAAGAGGCAATAAAATTCATGAAATGAATTGAAATACAATCTATAGCCTACGTGAAGTTGGGCTAACGGAAGATGATCCAGCAGAAGATGGTCCAGCGTTGTCAAGGGCCTAAAACAATGTATAATTAGTTAAATCAGTAACATATAATGCCAATTTAAAGCCCTGATATATGTATAGGAGGAGGAAATACCTCAATTGTCCCTGTTCCTTGAATGGTCCCTCCTTGCATTCCAACAAACATTGATTTACAAGTAACCGATTTTGAATCCCAAAGAGCAATGACACCACCACTTAGGCCCACGCCGTGGTAGCCATGTTCAACCAGTTTAGGACATAGAATTTTCTTATGAATGTGTATCCATTTCGTATATTGACTGCAAGTCTCAACCAAAATGAATACAATAGGTTAATGTTTACGAGTGATAACATCATAATTACTGACAAATGACGGTCGAGCAACATCTCTAACATTCCATATTACATTGGAGTTCCACATGGTAAAATAAGTGAGTTAATGTTGTGGGGGGTTAATTCGGACAACATAGTAACGAGAATCAGGCAAATCTTTGTTTAGGTAATCTTGGGTGTCTCCAAATTGAAGACTACTTATATTACCATGAACGTGGAAAACTGAAAAGGCATTACTTATAGACCCAATTTTAACTACAACAGGAGTTAAACATAGACGATAAATAGGACAGTCGACATTTAAAAAGGGGACAAGATTGGCTATATTGGTTAGGGGTGGTGGAACAATTTTAGAGATCGTGTTCATAGCCGCAAAATTGAAGGAATCTAAAATATTTTTTACTCCCTTAGGGTGAATAACTCCACATAAGTCATTATAATTTGGAAGATGAGCAGGTGTTATGATACCTGCTTCCAAAATCATTTGCAAATGAGACATTGACATGGGCCACGCCGCATCCGGGTTCCTAATCAATGCTCTCACATCAGCATTGTCCACAACCATAAACTGGATGACCCCTTCTTCATTTTTCATTACGAAACCATACTTGTAACTATTAAAGTCCATTTCAGTGGTATTTGAGGTATTTGGTCCAAAGTACAAGATCTCCATTGGAGAATCTATACCATGGCAACTGTCAGGATACTTAGGATTGTTTAAAGAATAACGGTGTGACATATTTTTAAATATATCTGCTCTTGGCTTGGTTTGGTAATGAGTTTTTCTAAACCTTATATAGGATGAATTCGAATTTAAACTACGCATGTCGGACAATAAATGACAAGAATTGGACTAAAATGACAATTTACTGAAGTATTACCAGTGAATGAATTGTTTTATCACAGAATAAAAAAGACAAGAAAAAGTGAAAAGATAACAGTGTAAAACACATGAAAAGACAATACATATGATTAAGCCTTCAAAATGAACATCGTTTTACCTACACACATTATGGTAACATATGATTAACCCTTCAAATTTAACATCATATTACATACATACATATTATGGTAACATAATATGGTAACATATGATTAAGCCTTCAAAATTAACATCGTTTTACTTACACATTACCAAATGTAACTTATGAATAAAACCAAAAATCGACAAACGTTACCAAATGTAGTGCATCTAATCAACTTCATTCAAGACCATGTCTTCTTATAAAGTCATCTTAAAAAACGGGGGGCAAAATTGAATCTGCACTAACATCATCTTCATATCCTTCCTTGTCAACATCTCCACCAACAAACTGATTTGGCGGGACGTTGGACGGGGGAGGCATATCCTAAAATAGTAATTTGACAGTAAAATGTGAAAAAACATTATTTTATTTTATTGCATTATATGTAACATAAATAAGTAACCAAATCTAAAACAAGTATTGGAAACTATAATTACTATGATTATGTCTAAGAGTTATTCCTAAGAATTATTAGATGATACAGAACTAATAAATCGAGAAATACAAATTAAGCATAACAGTAAAATGAAAAATGAAAGTTTGGTTGTGTATTGGTGGTGGTGTAAATTACTAGTAGTAACCGAGACTTACCATAATATCATTCCCTACGGTGTCTTCAGTAATCTGCATGGAATAACATATTATGTTAATGACGCTACCTACTTTAGTGTTGATAATCAAAAGGTACTAAACATATTAATACCTGAATGGAGTTTGTAAAGGTATGTGGAGATTGGGGAGTTTCTACTACACATTCATCAGTGTTTTCTTTTGCTGCAGCCTTATTTCTCGCCCGCTCATCTCGAGCCTTCTTAGCTGCATATTTTTTCCTACGCTCTTCCTTCTGCCTTCTATCTTCCTTAACTGTCGTCACGAACTGACAAGACTGCACACAACCTGGACCCCTCTTGCTATGAGGATCTTTGATAGTCACAGGGTTTGGTTCGGGGGGTTCAGGTTGAATAAGAGGACCACTTTCCACCCCATCAGCTTCATAAACTACACCTCTAGCAACTGAAGATGGGGTTTGTCTTTATGGACCAAAACATTTCTTCTTGTTGACACTAGGAGTAGTAGTCATGTTCCTAGTCTCGCCAACACTACTTATCGGAATGGCTGGGGTAGTTTTTTCCTTCACCTTCATCTCCAACTCTTTCAACCCCTCAATAACCATCTGCATAGTTTCATCCATGTCACTAGCAAGACATGACAAAGGCTCAAATGGAAAAATCAGTTTGTCATATAGAACAACTTCTTGAGTTTTTGTTGGATCATGGAAGGCAACTTTAACTCTTGTGTGCTTCCGGTAAATGTCTTTACGCCATCTATCCAATATGTAGCTACTAGGCACATCATGCACTTGATGCGTTTTAAGAGCATTTAGGCAATGTCTGCAAAGAATCCTAGAGCATTCAAACAACTTACACTCACATTCTACTCGCTGATCTTCACTGTAGTATAAACCGTAGTAAGTCCGCCACTTGTTGATCGGCTTCTCCTTCTTCTCAAATTCAACCCACACATATACTCTGTCTTTTATTAAATGATCGAAATATCCTGGAGATATCTCATGCATGCTACTACCAGTGCAGTACATGAGCCTCATGCATTCCCTTTGCACCTCTATAAACTTTGAGTCAGTGTACACATTCCGAAATATTTCCTCAAACTTGAAATCAGTCACTAGACCACGTAGGAACACAGCCGAGTTACCATCTTCCAGCCTCTCTGACAGCAATCACTGCTCCATAGCAGCCACATACTTCTCAGCAAAGTCACAAAGTCCAGTGTTCCTGTCAAAGACCTCATCAAAAAAATTATGAATGCTTTGTGACCTCTCTGTAGTCTTCATTCCTGCCCAGAACAAATGCTTCATTGCAGCTAGAATCCACATTTCCCTCTCATCATATAAAACAGCAAGCCACATGTTATTGGCTAACTTATGCTTCTCAATAAATTCCTTCCACCTCAATTCAAACTCCTCCATAGATAAACAGTCATAGATAATATTTTTCAATTCCTCCTTAAAATCTAAGTACCCCTTACACTTCCCTAACTTCACACCAAATTTTTCTGTAATGTGCCACATACACCATCTGTGTCTGGTTTATGGCATCACAGCTTTCAATGCTTTGTGCATCGCCGGATCTTGGCCAGTCAGTATAGCCGTACGAGGGTCCCCTCCAACAGCATCAAGCCATGTCGAAAACACCCACCTGAAACAACAATATAATATTTACAATATGAAAATATGACAAATCAAACACATAAATGACATAATAACATAATTAGCTAACAACAAAAAGACATAATAACAAAATTAGCTAACAACAAAAACTATAAAATAAATTTGAAGAAGAAAATTAAATTTATATAAGAACACACTTACAGGTTTTAGTGTCCTCGTGGGAGATTAAGGCGCATCCAAGCAATATAGTTTGTCCGTGATGGTTAACACCAACAACATTTGCAAAGGCAAGTCATACTTATTCATAAGGAAAGTGGTGTCAAAACAAACAACATCACCGAAATCCTCATACGCAGCCTTACTGCGTGCATCTACCCACAACACATCCGGAAAGAACTCCATTATCATCCAACCGATGTACATGGTAAAAGTTCTTATTGTTGTTCTGCATCATTTTAAAATAATTCATCATGGCATTCGCATCTCCATCCTTAAATTTCAATTTCTTCTGCTTCGCAACCAAGTTATTCAAATCCTTTATGGTGAAAACAACATTTTCATATCCATTTCGCTGACTAGCCAACCACCTATGGAGTTTCGCGTTAGGCAACCCAACATCATTACCAAAGTGGAGTGCACACCTAACATACGACACCTTCTTCAACTCTTCTAACCTATACTTAGTCACCAGCATTGACTTTGATGGGGAAAACAGATGGCTATGACTTAAGCACACTTTCCTCAGTTCCCATTTCCCATTAGAATTCAATCTACCATACACCATAGCCTCGCAACCACATTTTTTTTTAGACTTTTTAGGGGCAATAGGTTCTCCTTCCAACTCCCTAGAAATTCTTTTACCACCGACCTTCCTTCGAGTGTCAGGTTTACCAACACAGTCGCATTTCCATGTCACTGCCCGTTTTATCTTACTTCCATCTTTAAAGTGCTTGTATGCACTTTGGCCACTTACCACCCCAAAGCTTTGCTGCTTCCCATAAGCATTGAAATAGACATCTATTTCTTGCCACAAATCAAATATCATCCCTATTTTAGGAGGGTCGACATTCAAAAACCTCATATCCACCAGATCACCTCCACCATTCCCCTCTCCACCCCCCTCCCCTCTGGCTTCATCTATAGACCTTGAGTCACCACTATCACCAGCCCCTTCTCCATCATATTTTATAAGTGGCAACATTCTTCATCATCGTCATCAATTGATAACAGAACATCATCTTGAGCAACTAACTCCCCCTCCTCCTCCTCCCTATATTCCATGTTTTATACTGCCAAAAAATTAAATTCACATTTGTCATTACATTGTTATATATATATATATATATAAATATATATATATGTATATATGTATATATAAATATATACACACACACACACACACACACACACACACACACACACACATATATATATATATATATATATATATATATATAATCAGTTAAGAGAAGCATTCTACCTCATGCTTATGCTCATGCTCAGACCACAGTGTAAAAGATAACATGCTTATGTTCAAATACAAATCCACAACAACCAGCAAACATGTTCATTCTGTCTACCAAAAGGATTACCAAAAGGATTCATTCACAAATCAACAACAACCACCAAAACGATTGTTCCAATAAGATCAAACAAAGCATGACAATGAATATTACATGCATGTTACATTTTGGTTATATTATATATTGTCATTTTTGCTCTTAAATATTGTCATATGATAAGTATCATTGACAACTAAGAACAACACATTTTACATTCGCAACACATTCGTCAACCCTAAAATAATAAATATAAATCAGTTCAATATTTAAAATCCGAAGAAAATAGACCAAATTATGTCAAAATCAATAATGATAATAATGAATCAGTAAATTAGTATCTATCCTGCCAAGTTTAGCTAATTCAATAATACAATTACTCAAATTTAGCTAATTCAATTATACAATTACTCAAATTTAGCTAATTCAATTATACAATTACTCAAATTTAGCTAATTCAATTATACAATTACTCAAATTTAGCTAATTCAATCATACATGCAATTTAATTGTTCAAATTCTTTCAATTACACAATTAAACAAACGAGTTTTACTCACCAAAATGGCCGCTAATACCGAAAATTGACGATGCCGGACCAAACCTTTCAGAACCCAACCACAACCCACCAGATTAACATCCCATACCGCACCGCTAGTCGAAGAACTACGAACTCGTTGAAGAACATTAATGGATAACTTTAGTTGGAAAGGGGAAAGTAAGGGGGAAAGAATTGAAAACGGTAAAATGGTTATAACGGTATAAAGAACTGCGCCAATACGTATTTGTTTTGCAAATGGGTCCCGCAAGAGTACATTTATACGTCAATATACATATGTGGGCCTCGCGTTTGCTTGTGCTGGAAAAACAAACCCCAACAATTTGTTGGGTTAAGCTTTACCCTTATTAAATATCCTTTTAATTCACTTTTAGAGAATGAAAAAGATGATTGCATATAGGGGCAAAGCACATTAGCACATAGGAGGGTTAAAAAAACCCGACTAGATTGTCCGGACCCGATTTCCCGATGACCCGGTAAATACCCGATGGGAAATTTGGGAGAAAAAACTATTTTTTCGGATCGGGTACCCGACCTCGAAAATAGCCTTTATCCAGGTCGGGACATGGGTCGTCATCTTTTCATTATCGGGTACCCGATTACCCGATAAAAAATTTAAATTTTTTTTTTTAAAAAATCGCCCTCAAACTAAGCCCAGCCCAATAACTCATACCAGTCTGGAAATTAGGGTTCTCAATCGTGGCTTGTCATTTTGGTATTGAGGTTGAGCATGCCGATCTCTCTCCCTCTCTCTCTTCCTTTCTCTCTCTTCCTGCCTTCTTCTTCCTTGAATTCCTTAAGTCAATAGTCAATACTCAGTTCAGATTTCACACCTTCTCACTCCTCTTTATGTCATAAACTCCTCATTCTATCTCACACCCATTCCAAATAAGCGAATCAAACCGCGGCGGCCAAGAGATCTCCCACCGCTCCGGCTGAGAGTCCTCCACGCCTCCACGGTAAGCAAACGCGATTGATGGAAAAGCAACGGGTCCGAGTTCAGATCGGATTTGAAAGATGTTGTACATTTGTAGCTGTTATTGGTATTTTGCATGTTGTAAACTGTTAAAAATGACAAACATCATTCAATTTATATTTTTTGATTTTTTTTCTGGATTATAGCTTAGTGTGATAGTAATTTTTTTTTTTTTAGAATGTGGGATACCATATTACGAGTAGGTAATGGTTGCTGTTTATAGTGGAAAACTTAATTTTATAACTATGCTTTTTTTTGTTTTACATTATTGTCTTAGATGATTTTAATTTATTATTTATTAAAAATTGTTGACTCGTTTTAAAAAATAGCATAAAGGCACAGGGTGAGGTTAGTGAATGATGGTAACTTGGTAAGCTTTTGTTTTAAAAACCATTACTCGTAAAAAAAAAATGCAAGTTTGTATACCGGGTACCCTATGATTCGACCCGAGAAAATCAGGTACCCGAAACTCGGGTACTCGGTTTTCTTGAGTCGGGACATCAACTACTCGAAGATTCGGGTACTCGAAAACCCAGGTACCCAGATTTGAACACCCCTATTAGCACATACTACCCTCAATTTTTTTAGTTGACACATCTTGACTTTATGCAATTTACGTACTTTATTTTGACTTTGTTTTGTGATTTATACGTAATTAAAAATATAGTTATGTGAGGCCTTGTTAGATTCGTCACGATATATATTTTAAAAATATCAACTTTTTTATAATTTTTGGTAATCGGTAATTAAAGATATTAACAGTTGAATTTGTGCATTGACAAATGTGACTAAAGAAACGTGTCAATTAAAAAGAAACATATGAAATACTTATTAAGAATGTATATAGAAAAGCGTTTTGGGGTTTTTATTTTTTCATTTGATGTTTTTCTACCACAATGGTACATTCATGTGTACTATTATGTTATAGTGGTACATTCATGTGTACTACTATGCATGTATAATATACCATTAAATATAAGCTATCTAAATAATACTTTTTTTTTGTATTATTACTTACGTAGTGTTACTTTTTTCCATCATATTTTCCACCATAATTCCTTCCCCCTTGGGCCTATTTCATGTGACAAACTTTAACTTAATTTAAATAATTTCATCATATATGTTAACAAACATATAAGTGCTATGCGCCTATATATAGTTATTTGAAAAAAACAATCACATTCTGGGAAAATTGGGAATCTAATATCATATCATCTATAAATATTACTAAAGTAGCAACTGTTGACATCATTGTCCACGTGGCAGCTTTATCAGAAATTTTTTCACAGCTAAATAAAATCTGACTTCATCACAATTTCTTTGGTTTCAAATTCAATTTTTCTCCTCTTAATTTATCTACACTCTTTAATTTATTTATTTTTTTCCATCACCAACTATATGTATTTAAGAGCATGAGCAATGGTGTGTAACTCACAACCATTACAAGTCACCTTATTTATTTCTCTCTTCCAACTCATCTTCCACCTCACTTTCCTCTATCTTAAAGTTACTATAATGAGTCAACTTATTTTTTTTATCTACAATGGTAAGGCTATTCACCACTCTCTTGAGTAACTATAGCCCACTACTAGGTTTGGGGTCATAGTTGTCCATAACACAATTGTAGACACCTAAAAATGTCTCCCCAAAACCAAACCTGATGATGAACAACCTTTCACCGCCATTATTGGTCGGGTTGAGTATTTAATTTTGGAGTGCTTAAATACATATTTCCATTTCATAAAACCAACTCAACTTCTAGCCAATTTCCTAAAACCATTACTTATTTTCCTCTTTTCGTGCCTTTAAACCCAAAATAGTTCATTTCGTGTCCTTTAAAATCATTTATCTCGTCCTTTTTATAAAAATGTTTAATCAAGTTTGTTTTGGTTCATAATCTGGGTCCAATGATTTAATAATTGGATGGGTCTTGAAAAGTGCTCTCCAACGATATATTATAAGCCCAAATCCGAGTTATAACGAATAAGTTATGGCCAAAATATTAAGCCGAGCCCAAACCGAACCTAAGCCCACCTTACCTACAACCCAATGATCATGTGGAGGGTCCAAATTATTTGATCCTATTCCTAAACCAATTAGGACTAATTGGAAGCTTCTATAAGTTTATAAAAGATCCTAATTATCCTTTTTGAAAAGATAAAATTAAAAAGTTTGAAATTGAATAAAACTCCTGTTTTTGAAAGTCCTAATTTTATCCGAATTGAAAGACATTCAAAGATAGTCCGATATGATTTTCGTGTCTCATATTTTTTATCCAAATTTTATATGGTTGGATAGCCCTTGAAAATATCTTTTATTCTACAAAATATTTTAATTTGATTTCAATTAGGTTAGAAATTAGACTTTAAGAGCTTTCAAACGATATCTTATTTATCTTATTCCAATTTCTTGATCAAAAGATATGATAAAAACAAAAATCGCAAAAATTGCTGTCTATCGAGTTTTATTCCGATTAAATTCGGATCTTATCTTGTTTTTTCGACCCTTCTTTTTTCTCTATAAATAGAGGTCATATCTCCCCTTTTTTTAATCATCAACAAGCTTGATCACAAAATAATTCTCTTCTCCCTCTTTAGCCTAAACACTAGCCTCCCTATTATTTCGTTCCTTCCTTAAGCACTCCAAGGAGTTCATACAATACCCAAAGTTCTATACTTTAACCAAGGCGTGAAAGGTAGAATTAACTGAGGGTTTGGACCAAATCAACTCTACCTTTGATTTAATTTAATTGTTTCAATTTGATTTATAATTTATATTGAAGTTACTAACAGTTTATTCATGATGTAGAATTTTAAGGAAACGCGGAAAGTGAGTAATTAATCACTTAATTACTCTTATTTTTATTCTTATTGCTAGTATCATGATTAGGATTTATTTATTATTTGATTTGACTAACAATTTATTGTTAAATTGCTTCCAATATTAATATTAATTCTATTATTATTTATTGATCACCATATTGCATGTTAAAGGGAATATGTAATTTAAAATCACGCCTAATAAGATAATTTGGACAACCGGTTTAGGTTTATTTTAATCTTGTTCTTTAATCAAGTGATCACTAATATTTTAGAATTATATGTTGCATTAATATTCAACCAGTTTAGCCTAAAAATAGTTTGGAGCAAATTGAATCTTTGTTTGTATGCCTTTGAGATCGCAGGGGTCACTTTTCACTATAAGAATCGAGTAGAAGCCAATACGGGCGAATGTGACTCCATGACTCACTTCGTACCATCATCCCCGATCCTCCTTTTGTGGTTCCAAACCATATGGACTTAGTAATCTCATGGATTATGAATGGGGTGTAACCTTCATGGGTCAATCGTTGTTGCCTATTGTTGTCCCTTTTCGTGGTTGCCTTAAATGATCCGTGAACGGTTTACAAGTTCCTTAAAAACTTGTTGGAGACTCCTTACTTTCCTTGTCCCTAATCGTATTATGTCAATTCCCACTTCCTTTGAGTGCCAAGCATATTCACAACAAGCTTTAACGTAGGCGCACTTCGAGCGACGCCTACAACAATATAAAATTTTTATTTTTCCTTTTTTTTTCCCCTTTTCCCCTTTCCTCTTCATCTTCTTCCTCCCTTAAACCCTTTTCCCATCTACAATGCCTCCCATTTCCGACCAAACATTAGCCCACCATACCTCCACCTCCGACGGCAAGAAACCCATCCCACCAGCCACCACCTTGTTCGAAACCTAAAAATATGCAACCACCTCCGTTAGAACTCACCGAAAACCACCCAAAAAATGACCTAAAAACACAGAGTGGGCAATGCTATGGAGTACTTCCGACTTCCTTAAAAAAAAAAAAGAGTACTTTCGACTGATTTTCATGGTCTTTAAACATAGACAAGTTCCTTGTCGACTTATGGATCTACCCATTAAAAACGGGGAGTTCTATGCTAGAAATTGTCTAAGTTTGGTCAAAATTGACGATGTTAATTCTTCGTTGGTGCTCCGTTATTATTAATTTGTATACTATTATTATTGGCTTGTATACTGTTATTTTTTATTTGTATGCTGTTATTATAGTATTGAATATTGCTATTAACAAGAGAGTGACTACTTTAATATAGCATCATAAGTAATACGTGAAATTAAATTTTTGCCCCCGGTATGGGCCCAACGAGCCCATACCTGGTAGTGGTCTATCACTACTCCCACACTCTCTCCTAATTTTATCAATACCCCATCATTTATTTTTTCTCTTAATTTGTAGTTATTGAACTTACATATATAATTATGTAATAAAATTAAGACATTATTAATTGTTTTTTTTTTATTATTTTAATTAGAGCATTTTATCAACTACAATATTAATAATCACTTAAATTTGTAAGAAATTTTTTTTTTTTTTTTTTTTTTTTTTGCAAATGTTTTAAATGAAAAATACGACAGTATTAGAAAATTTAAATTACATAGTTTCTAAAACAAAGAGATACATAAAAATTTAAAATACAATCTTCATTAAAAGTGACATTGCTCATCTCTTTATTCGTTGCTGAAACATCCACATATATGCTCAACCAAGTCATTTTGAATGCAATATGGGTCTCCCAATCACGAACATTATTTCTATTTGCCATATAACCACTTAAATTGAGCCTATCCAATCGTCCACTTCTCACGGTAAATGGTTGATTGTTGTTTCTAGATGATGACCCAACTACATTTTGTGGTTGATCATTAATGAATTCGAATGCATCGTAATGCAAATATCCACCTCCCCATCTTCAATAATCATATTGTGCATGATCAAGCCATTACAATTTCCCATGAAATTTCAGTTGACCATGCTAGACTTGGTTGACGCTTTATTGCAAATCGAGCTTGTAACACTCCAGAGGCACGTTCGACATCTTTTCGATAACTCTCTTGCTTCTTGGTGAATAATTTGTGTTCAGCGGTTTCAGGGTGTTTGATTGCTTTGGATAGATACCGTTTGTAAGATAATAACCCATATTGTATGTATTTCCGTTCACATTAAAGTCAACCTCTAGAGCTTTGCCCTGACATATATAAGAGAACAACGGTGATCATTGGAGAACATTTATATCATTACAAGAAACTGGTATACCAAAAAATGATAGGAATGGTGTCCTTCGAACAAGTGTATTATTATGATAGAGGGTTCGGCATTATTAGAAAGCTAATTATTCAGTGAGGTCAAGTGATCAGAATGCCTAGGTGGAGGCCACTTTCGATCAGTTATATTAATTACATGAGTAATTAGTAATTAATATTACAACTTAATCTTGACTGAACCCTTCGGTTCACACCAAAGCAACTAACGAACCGACATGACAAATTAATTCGGAAGGAATTAATGAGTCACTCGAGTAGTTAATATTTAGACGTCGGAAATCGAGCATGGAGTGTCATGAGTCAAATGAATTGTCTTAGTTAGTCAAATGACATATTTACCTAGGCCTAGATGCTTAGCGTAAAGGTCTTGATATAACTCGATGGTAGAACAAGACTTCGGACAAGAACATGTGCCAAGGACACAACCGCACCACTCAGGCCTAGCATGCTAGGTGACCTTGTGCATGCTGGCTGATGGTCGTAGCACAAGGCTTAGCTAGCATGCTAGGCCAAGCGGGCTGTCAAGCCGCCCAACATGATGGTAGGCGTTGGTGTGGGATGGGCGCAGCTCCTAGCAAGGCTGGCTATTAGCCAAGCCTTATGGCAAGACCTAGCTGCAACTCGCATGGAGTAGCGGGGCCCAATAGAAAGGCTGGCTGCTAGCCAGGCCTTGCGTCGAAGCCTAATAGCAGCACAACCTTGGTGCATAAGGCTGCTGCTATAGCACGCCTTATTGCCCAAGGTGGCTTTTGGAATGTGGCATGAGGTGGGCGGATAACCAACCTGTTGGGGTTTGGTGAGTCCCACTCACCGCGGAAAAAAGCCGAGCCAAGGATCACGCTTGCAATAAATAATATCACTAATGCATAAATAAATAGAAAAGGGCAAAATAGGAAATTTACCTTTGTCGCGTGTTTCGCCCCACAAATTGGGCTCTTACTTGAGAAGCTTAGCCCCGAAAATACGAGAGCCTCCGACGGAGATCCACTCGCAAAAACAACCACCAACTTTTAGGTCCGTTACCTCGAGGTTAGTGAGGTCCGACCAAAACCCGAGTATTATATGAGTTTAAGAGTTTTTGCTAATGCAATGCTCTATTGAACTCCTACTCAAGCACTATCCCCAAAAACCCAAGGTGGATATTTATAGGGAGGAGTGAGAGTGGCAATTTCTATCCCATCAATGTGGAAGCATGAAATTCCACAATTTATTTTAAAGCTAATTAAAATAAATAAGCAAACTAATAATAAATCTACAAGTGTCACTAATACATGTAAAGGGAAGTGAGGACCACTTGGAGAGTAGGGGGCCGTACTTGCTCCCCACTCCATACTCTCCTTGTGCCACATGTCCCTCACCCTTAAACCCTTCCTTCACATGCTTCCCCTTAGCCCACGGTCCAGCTACCCGCACCAAGGTTATGTGGGCTGCTGCTGCTCACAGCTAGCAAGCCTCGCAGCTTATGCGGGCTGCTGCTGCTTGCGGCCAGCAAGCCACGCACACCTTGTGCGGGTTGCTGCTGCTGCTTGCGGCCGTGGCTGCCCTTGGCTGCTAGCTTTGGTGCGCTAGCATGCACCAGCCAGCCTACGCTCGGCTTAGTGCGCATGCTAGCCACCTATGCTAGTACATTATGCCCCTAGCACTCGGATGCTCAGGGCATTCCAATGTTAGGAGTATTTTGGGAAATAATGTCAATTTATTATTATTTGCGCATCTCGGCTTTTATTATTTTGACTCGAATTCCGACGCTCTAAGCTCGAATTTCCGACGTCTAAATATTTAATACTTAGGCGATCCGAATTAATTCGTGGTGTTGGTTTATAAATTGCTTGGGTGTGACCCGAAGGGTTCAGTTAAGATTAAGTTGTAATATTAATTATGCATTAATATTACTGATCGAAAGCGGGCTTAACCTAGGCATTTCGATCACTTGACCTTACTGAATATATTAGATTTCTAATAATCCTGAACCCACTATCAGAATAATACACTTGTTTGAAAGACACCATTCCTTTCAATCTTCCACTTGTCCTTCCGGACAAGTGCGCATTCAGTGTATAACCCCTTTCCTATGTCTCTTCATGAACTACATGGTAAGATTATTCGTCATCCCCATTACGTCCAGAAGTGTTTCTCGAAATCCGAGTTTGACTTTCAATAAGCAAAAGATTTCTAAAATCCATCTGAGCACAGCCATGCATTTTCACAGTCCCGCTCTCCGAGAGGCCTTGTAAACAACAAGACATGTTCCCTATTATTAGTAGGGGGACATTCCTAGTCTTGTAATGTATCTCCTCTTACTAAGAGGACCTAGCCGCTTGATAGCCATCGTTATAATCCCCAATTATGGCAGACAATTGACCGACATCAAAAACGGACTAGTACTCAAACAAGAGACCTCATAATAATCATGGTCAAGGAAAAGAGTTCCGATAACAATAATGAGAAATATATTTATGACGATTTTAAACCACTTAAAGTGTTCTCATAGTTTGATCCAATATGGTTATAAACCAATACCTGTGCAAATGATTTATGTCCTTATAGCACAAGAAACGGTGCTATAAATCATACTACACACTAATCTCTATTGGTCATCAATCGTCCACCATATAAATGACCTTGATTAGGGATAATTTTCGATTGAAATATTCAATGTTCACTTAATAGGTGTTTCTTTATCCAAAACATTGTCTTGATACCCTATTTTGAATATTCTTTAAATCGAATGGACTCACTATTTAATTCTAAACCACAATTAAATAGAACGGAGTGATTTAAATTGCATGAAAATTTAATTACTTAAAAACTGAATGGTTCATCATAGTGTTTTACATCAACATTGTCCAAAATTTAATTAAAACAGTCAAATAAGGAAATCAAAGCCAGTTTCGAATGTCCTTGCTTCCCATTGCCTCAACGTGTTTGTTGTGCTTTACTTGAGACAAAGGTTTAGTAAGTGGATCGGCTACATTATCATCCGTTCCAACCTTGAAAATTCTGATTTCACCTTCCGATTTCCATTCATTAATCATGTGAAATCGCCTCTAAACAAGTTTGACCTTCTGATGTTCTCGTGGCTCTCTGGCGTGAGCAATAGCCCCATTGTTGTCTTAATAAAGATCTATTGGACCCTTGATTGAGGGCACAACATCAAGTTCCCCAATGAACTTACGAATCCAAACTGCTTCCTTAGCTGCCTCAGATGGTGCCAAGTATTCGGCTTCAGTTGTAGAATCAGCAGTTGTGCTTTGCTTAACACTCTTCCAACTAAACATTCCTCCATTAAGACAGAATATGTAACCAGGTTGTAACTTGAAGTCGCCTCTATATGTTTGGAAGCCTGCGTCGGTGTATCCCTCAACAATCAATTCATCTCTACCACCATAGACTTGGAATTTATCCTTGTTTCTTTTTAGGTACTTTAGGATATTCTTGGCCGCAGTCCAATACGCCATTCTTGATTGGTATCGGCTCATAGTGTTCAAGCCATACGATACATTTGGCTTAGTACATATCATGGCATACATGATTGATCTAATAAGCAAAGCATATGGAATCTGATTCATCCTTTCCCGCTCATCAGGTGTCTTAGGACACTACTTCTTGCTAAGGGTTATGCCATGTGACATGGGTAGGTGGCCTCTCTTGGCTCCTTTCATGTTGAATAGAGCTAGTACCTTATCAATATAAGTAATTTGACTCAATCCTAACGTCCTCTTTGATCTATCCCTATAGATCTTGATGCCTAATATGTACCAAGCCTCTCCCAAGTCTTTCATTGAAAAACATTTTCCGAGCCAAGCCTTTACAGACTCTAATAATAGAATGTTGTTTCCAATGAGCAAAATATCGTTGACATATAAGACTAGGAAGACGATGTCACTCCCACTGACCTTCTTGTAAATACAAGCCTCATCTGGATTTTTGATAAAACCAAACTTGCTAATGGCTTCATCAAATCATAGATTCTAACTTCTGCTTGCTTGCTTTAATCCATAAATGGACTTCTTAAGCTTGCATACCTTTCTAACATTGTTTTGGTCGACAAAACCTTCAGGCTGTGTCATGTACACAGTTTCTTCCAAAATTCCATTGAGGAAGGCAGTTTTTACGTCCATATGCCATATTCGTAATTGTAATATGCAGCAATCACTAGAAGAATCCGAACGGACTTAAGCATTGCAACTGGAGAAAAGGTTTCATCATAATCAACTCCGTGAATTTGAATGTAACCTTTTGCTACCAGTTTAGCTTTGTATTGAATACATTTCCATCTTTGTCGGTTTCCAACTTAAAAAGCCATTTACATCCGATAGGTGTGTAACCTTTGGGTAAATCAACCAAGTCCCATACTTGATTTTCAAACATGGAGTCCATTTTGGATTTCATGGCCTCTTTCCATTTTGCAGAGTCGGGGCTCGTCATAGCTTGCTTGTAGGTTGCCAGCTCATTTCCATCCATAATTAGGATGTTTTGATTCTCAGTTAAAAACAATCCGAGAAATCTATCAGGTTGAGATCTTGGCCTCTATGACCTACGTAGGGTAATGGACTGAGCATTTGCATTGTAGATTTGACTTTGCATATTTTGACTTTGACCAATGTCAACAAATGCTTCATGAGCACTTTGATTGTCAATTTGTCCTTGTTGCTCGTCCTCTCAAACTTCATCGAGTTCGATTTTCTTCCCACTTGTCATTTTGGAAAGATGCTCCTTCTCCAAAAAGACACCATCACGAGCAACAAACACTTTGTTCTCGGATTTTTTGTAGAAGTAATACCCCATGGTTTCTTTTGGATAGCCCACAAAGAAACACTTGTCAGATTTTGGATGAAGTTTGTCAAACATGAGTCTCTTGATATATGCTTCGCATCCAAAAATCTTAAGAAAAGTCAACCTTGGAGGTCTCTTCGTCCATAATTCATAAGGAGTCTTTTCTACAGCTTTTGACGGAGCACGATTTAGTGTAAGTGCCGTAGTTAAAAGTGCATGTCCCCAGAAAGAGATTGGAAGTTCACTAAGACCCATAGTCGATCATACCATGTCTAACAAGGTTTAATTTCTCCTTTCGGATAGTCCATTCCATTGTGGGGTTCCTGAAGGTGTCATTTTTGAAAGTATCCCATGTTCTTTCAGATGGTCATCGAATTCTTGACTCAAATATTCGCCACCTCGATCTGATCAAAGGGATTTGATTTTCTTGCCAAGATGATTTTCCACCTTACTCTGAAATTCTTTGAACTTATCAAACGATTCAGATTTGTGCGACATTAGGTAGACATATCCATATCTACTATAGTCGTCCGTGAAGGTTATAAAATACCCATAACCATTCCTTGCGGGTGTACTCATTGGCCCACATACATCGATATGTATTAGGCCGAATAAGTCAGCGACCCTTTCTCCTAACTTGGTGAATGGTTGCTTTATCATCTTGCCTAGTAAACATCCTTCGCAATTCTCAAATGTTTCTAAATCGAATGAGTCTAGAATGCCTTCTTGTAGAAGTTTCTTGATGCGTTTGATATTAATGTGGCCAAGATGACAATGCCACAAGTAGGTTTGACTTGACTCAGTGGTCTTAGCTATTTTGGTATCATCATAAACAATTTTTTCTAAACACACAAAGTGCCATTTCCATAAATATAAACAAGACATGAAACAAAAGGTCTAGTGATCAAGGTTAAAATAACGTCTAAAGTTGCAAGATCAAAGTATGGTAGATAAAACTTAACAAGTTTTAGAATTTGGATAAAATACATGAGATTACAAGCTTCCTTTGGATACATTTTCTTCATCTTCCACTTGTGTACTCATGACCACTTGAAAATCATCGCTTATTTTGTTCCTGAAATAGGAGCATAAAGTGAGTCAATTTTCCGGTATCTAATACCTTATAAATTGCTTATTTTCAAGTGTCAAGATGATACCTGAGATTGAGGCTTTCTATCCTCTTTCCCCATCTTCCAGGTACTCGCTACATTCTCTCTTGTAGTGGCCTTTCTTACTACAATAGAAGCAGCGCATCTTAGCTTTGTTTTTAAACTCCTTCTTGAGCCTTAGAGCAAACTTAGCCGCCTTGCAAGAATAGGTTTTCTGGAGCTCTTAGACAACTTCCTTGTAGGATAGTTTGTTCTGATTATTGGTAAGTTGCATCTTAATTGCAACGTACCTCGAGTGGAGTGAGCTTAAAAGCATATGAGCCGCTTGCTCATCCTCCACCGGTTTACCAATCAGTTCCAGATGGTTGAATAACCTTATCATCTTTTGCACACGGGCTTGAAGTGGCATCCCGGGTCTAAGTCTTGCACTATAGACCCTAGCCCATACTTCTTGCCTCTCTTTGTTGAGACACCTATCTTGTGGTGGCTTGATCCTCATGTTAGACAATGACCTAAACACTTCTTCCACAAGTTCATCATAGTTGCCCTTATCGCTCTTTGTTACCCTCAAATTGATCACATCTTCTAGAGCCTTGAGAAGTACATCTAGAAGATAGTTGGAGAATTTCTTCTTCCACTTTTCCGGAATGGATTTTCCATGAGTCGAGAGACTCTCTTGCAATCATAACTCCACTCCTCATAAGCCATATCGCTCATAATCCCTTTTGAGAAGAAACTCGGGATGGTAGTATCCAAGATATGCTCTAGGTAGCAATTGCGGAGGGTCAAACGGAGTTCCTCTTGCCATTCCTTGAAGTTTACCAAATTCAAGCTAAATGATAACTTCCGGGAAGTTCTGGGAAAATTAGATTGTTGTCGATTGTTGAAGACATGATTCTACAATTGAAAGAATTTTTAAATGAAAAACCATTCAAAAAGCTTAAATAAGATTGAATTTTATTCATGCATATTTCAATACTCGTTTAACGTCTTATTTACACATAAAATTTTCCCCATTTTGTAAAAATAAGGCGATTCCAAGATCCAAGGGACCAACAAGTATTTTAGGCATGCTTTGGCTTGTCCTAACACTTGTTATCCCAAGGTAAGCATTACCTTGCTAATGGCTCCAAGCCATTCTTGGTTAGCTAATCGTCGCATCCAATGCATCTTGACGATGTATCTCTTTTTCCACGGGATGTGAGGACTCCTCACTCATGCCGATGAGTTTAACCAAAACCATCTTGCACACCTGCTGTGCCTCACCAACCTCAAAGTAATAACGGTGCCTCGCTTTGGCGTAGCCCACCATTACACCCATTCGGCTTGCAAGTGTTGTTTTGGAAAGGCAAATTTTAACTTAATATTATTAGGGACCTAGGATTTCTATGTTGGTTGATTTAAGTGAACTTAAATAATCATCACGACATTTTGAAAACCTACACATGCATCTAACATATCATTTATATATAAACATAAGCATAAATATATAAAGCATAAATATAAGATGCGTATTGGCAACTAGCATGACCCCTTGAATTCTTCAAGTCTTCAAAAGGTCTTCTCTTGCAATTTCATGGATTTGTCTTCTAAAAACCTCCGTCTTCAAGACTTAACCAAATTATGCAACTACTAGTATCTACGACTAGGATTAATCTAAATATTAAGGTACAAAAATACTCAACGGTACGTAGACCGTATTTAGTATTACAAAAATACATCACGGCACGCAGTCCGTATTTTCTATCCTAATCGGGTCCCACGAGTTGCCATTTCATAAAACCTTTTTCGGGGGTTTTTGTCCCTCAGGAGAGTTACAACACTGAAACTGGATTCAACAATGGACGCCTGTACCTGCAAAGCAAACGGACCGCCAAATGGTTGTTGGTCCGGCTCCAAAGATTAAGTTAGTAAACGTTCGGTAATAAAACGTGCGGAAGTAAAGTTATCTGCTTGGATTCCAAGCTCAGGTAAAGTGCTGTATGTTCTTTGAAAACGACAACTCTGTAGTAAGTGATGTATTGTCTCGTAGTGCGTGAATATCCTCTCTCTTTTTCTGTGTGTATCTTTTCTCTGTCTTGTCATAAATGTAATAATTTCCCTATTTATAGGGTCCTTTTGGAAAGTGTGTCCTCCCTAGGATCTGGTGACCTAGGGATTAGGGCACGCCGTTTTTAAGGGCCCCTTGGGATTTGGGCCTTGAAAGCCGTCATTCTCAAGGGGCAATATCTGCTCGACACGTGTCACCATTTGGAAGGTCCAATTGGTGCCCCTTCTAGTGACAGGTGTCATGCTCTGATTGGGCCACTTGGTAGGGTATAAAATACCCAAATCATTTGTCCCTCACAGGGGTCACGTGTATTGCACGTGGCACCTGTGACAGGTGTCTTCATCTGACTGGCTGGATTTTCAAATTGTATTTTGGGGGGAAAAATTAGGGTTTCCCCTTTCTATAAATAGGAAGGTTTGACTTCATTTTTGCTTTCACACCTTTCCGAATCTTGGAGAATCTCTGGACTTTTGACTCTCAAAGACTTTAAAAACCTTGACTTTTGTCAAGCATCCGACACTCGGCCTTTCCTAACGACTGCTTCAACCAACCTGGCGTCTCAAGTACCTTCTTCTAAGGTAACCGCATGCTCTTTTCTTTTATTTTTTCTTGTGTTTTTCGTTTATTCAAATGGTTTCCCAAACGTACACGGCACGACCTAGGTTAGCGATCAGCCGGTCACCGGGGACGGCTGAATCTAGAACTAGGAGTGTCGAATGCTCGGTCGAGAACTTTCCTTTAAGTGTATCTCCAAATCCGACAGTGTCTGTGCATCTGCAGGACACAATGGCTCGAATAAAGCAAACAGCAAGGAGATATAGGCCGGATGGTTCCTTTTACCATTCGGACAGTGAGACTCCAACTTCAGGCGGCTCCATTAGGGTGCCAGTTAGCGAAGTTTCTGAGCACCCCCCAAACCCCTCTTCTGACCTTCCCCCAACTCCAACCTATTACTCTCTCTCTTCTTCAAGCGGCACCCCCAGTGATACTATACTGCGGGAAGCCGACAGTCAGTACCAGGCCGAGCCTTCAGAACAGGCGCCTGAGGAGAGTCTAGGGGAGGACCCTGCTGGCCCTAGCCGGCAGTCCCTTAGCTCGGGAAGGTTCCGATGACGATTTGGCCTCGACATCCTCTAATAGCGCCTCTGTTGAGTCAGAGGAGGTCCGAGCAAAAATAGATACTGCAAGGGAGTCCTTGTCAGTGGAAAAGTGGGAAGGCTGGGCGGAACCGAGTGCTTCCAGGCGCTTGGAGCGCGCCCCCTATTTTCACCATGTCCCGCAAAGCAAGCAGGCCTCCATGACATCCGGCCTTGCCAATTACAAGCGCAAGGTCGTAATGGGACATGGCTTCTCCTTATCCGTCCCCAACAAGGAGGATACAATAACCTGGCCCTTCCGGGCCAGTTATAAGGACAAAGCCTTCGGCTGCTACGAGGCGGTCCTTCAGGCTGGCTTATGCTTCCCTCTCCATCTGGTCGTGGAGAGGATACTGGATGGATACCAACTAGGTATCTGGAAACTTGTCCCGAATTCATGGATAAATATCATCGGGTACGTTGCCGCATGTGAAAAGCTTGAGGTGGATCCCAGCTTCGAGGCATTCGCCCACATGCACTATCTCAGCCGAGCGCCTGCTAAGGGTGGCGAAGGCTGGTACACCTTGACCACCTACAAGGGTTACATGATGGCAGTCGACAAAGAGAACAAATGGAAGGACTGGAGAACTAATTTCTACATTGTCCATTCCCCTGAAAGCCGACTGAACCAAAAATACAATCGGTGGAACAAGGATCCGCCCCTTCTGGCTGGCAAGAGTGCCTTGCCCCCTCTCCCTAGGCGGGCCCAGGAGGAAATTTTTGACCGGGGTCTGTTTGCAGTGTCCCTTCGGACAAACGAGCATGGGGAGAAAATAGTCGTCCCCCAGAGCTACATTCCCCTTTACAAATGGCTAGAAGATGGGGTGTTATTAGCCGCTTGTGGTCTAAGTTCTGAGATGCCGAGAGGTAGTCGGCCGTCTGTCTTTAAGTAAACTTAATTTTTTTTTCAGTGTATGCTTAATAAGCCTAACTCCCTCTTTTAGGTGTAGACAAAGAAATGGAAAAGCTCTCAGCAACAAAGAAGCCGTCTGCCGTCTCTGCAGCAAAGTACCGCACCAACGTCCTTAACAGGGCGAATGACGAGCAGAAAGCAGCCGGAACTCCCAAGGTAGCTGTTTATGATACTTGAAATATTTTTCAACAAAGGTTAAATTTTGTCCGCCTGCTTTTCTGAAGCCTTTCTTTTCGTCCAAATAGAGTGGTTCTGTCAGGCCTTCTCCCTCCAAACAATCCCAACCCAAAATTCAAAAAACTAGGGCGGGTGATGTGAGTGCATCCGACAAACACCGGAAACACATTGCTCAAAAGTCAAAAAAAGAGAGAGGACGGCTCTACTCTCGAAGCTGGCAGGGAGGTCAGCAAACTGGATGCTATTAAGGCATCAAAGGGTAGCTTTAGGCAACCCAGCACTGCTGTCGGCTCAGCAGGAGAGAAGAGACGTCAGGGGAAGGAGAAGGAGGAGGAGGACTAGCCGAACGGTATGGGCCGCATTTTTATTAAACTTCAATGCTTAATGTTGCTTCTTTGAACTTGACTAACTTATAATTTTGCAGCCCCCCCACAAAGGCCGACCGTCGTCCAGATGGCCAAGGAGATGCTATGGTTGCTTGATCCTGAGGACAGGGCGTCCGTAAGAGGAGTCGGCACCCTTAACTTGGATGCCATCTTGGGGAACCTCCGCGAGGTAAAAGAGTTAGCTAAATTTTCCATAATATTTAACACATATCCGACTTGTTTTGACCATTCGGTCTTTTCTTATTTCCAGGCCATGCTGCGCGTCCAAGGGCTCAAACGGCTAATCCAGGAAAAATCAAAAGAGGTAAAACCGCTAAAGCTCGAGCCGAGTCCGCCTTAGACCGGGTTAAATTTGAAATTGCTCAGAATGAGCTTTTGACCCTTGATATGATGTATTCCCAGGAGGACGCCAACCTACAGGTGAAGAAGGACCTGGATCCGGCCCGCTCCAAATTCAATGAACTTAAGGCCGAAATTAATGGCCTTAAGGAAAAACTTGAGCCTCTTCAAGAGGCCAATAATGAGGTCGAGAGGGCCAAGGAGTGGGTGAGCCGCCTGGAGGGGCGCCTGGCGAACCAGGAACAGCAGCTGAAGGCCAAGTTCGGGTCCCGGGCTGAGGAGGAGAAACAAGCCCTTGTCCAACAAATGATGGAAGACTACGAATCCATCATGCGGGCGATATGGGTGGCGGTACAGCCGGGTTCTGATTTTGGCATCTGGAAATCCAAGTTTGATTAGGAAAACGAGGATTACAATGCTGAACTCCTTCGCCGGGCTGACGAGGAGGATGCGGATGGTGAAGAGGCCGACTCCTCTTCAGGATCCTCCGGGGATGAAGACGGGGAAGAGGATGGTGATGACAATGAAGAGCAACCGACAACTGATGATGCGGCTGCCAATGCTCGCAATCCCTCTGCCCCTTGAAGCTTTTTAGTAGTTATGTCTGCGGCCGAATGGCCATTAATTTCATCTTCCGGCCTGCGTGCCGAGTATCCATGTATCTTTACCGACCGAGGGGTCGGGTGATTTGACAATTCCCCTGGCTTTGCCAGCTAACAATCTTACCCAATCGTCTGATGGCGATTGGGCCTTTTTAATTTAAAATCATTCGGCCATTGGCTGAAGTTATTCATATTGTTGTTCTTTAAATTTTTTCATTGCATGTTTTTTGGATAAGTATTATAACCTATATAGCATGCAAATGTTCTTGCCCCTGGACGGATGTCGAGTGGTTTCGGTTGAGTTGATTGATTGGCTTAGAATTATTGATACTTAGAAGAGTATACATGGTTTCTAAGTCAATCAATCACTATGGTGATTGCCCCAAACCACGCGACATACAGCCATCAGGAGCGAATGAATAATTATTTTCATTCAGCCATTGGCTCAAGCGAAATACAATATTTTTGACTTACCAAATTTTGCTAAAAAGAAATCCCTCGCCTGTTTTGTTCCAAGAACTAAAATCAGGCGCATTCGGCCTTAGGCCTTGACGAGATAAGGTGCTAAGTTTTAACTTAGTCTTGATTTTTCTTTAGAATAATCCGCCTGTCTTTCCCAAAGAGCAAAGAACAGGCGCATTCGACCCACAAGTCTCTGTTTTAATCTGCTTAGTGTTTTAGCTCGTTTTCTCGTAAGTAATAGTCCGCCTATTCTGCGGTCGGACAGAATCAGGCGTATCTGGCCAATGGCCTCATTAGGTGACTTGTAGATCACTAAAAGTTTTCCGCCTGTCTTGCCTTAGAGCAAAAACAGGCGCATCCGGCCTAATGCCTCAATGGTTTCTACTTGTGAAATAGTGACCCCTTTTCCGACTGTGCTAGAACAGTTAGAAAATTGATAGATAATCCCTGCACCATAGCCGTTCACAGTGGAGCTCCCATCCACATACACTTTCCAAACCTGGTCTATATTGTCCGGTACAGCCGGCCTTGTCATTTCGACAATAAATTTGGCGAATGCTTGCCCCTTTATTGCCTTCCTTGGTTCGAAAGTGATTTCTAATCCTTGCATTTCAATAGCCCCTTTAAGCATTCGTCCAGAAGACTCCATGGTTGTGAGTGGCCGTTTGATCGGTTTGTCAGTATAGACTTCTACCGCATGCGCCAAGATGTAGGGTTTTAGCTTCTTGATGGCCATGTAAATGGTAAGGCCGAATTTCTCAACCATGGGGTACCGAAGCTCCGCGTTTCTTAGAACATGGCTAATGAAATATACTGGGAGCTGAATGCCGTCTCTTTCAGCTAAGAGAACGGCACTGAGGGCATGATCAGAGACGGCTAAGTACATGAAGAGCTTCTCTTTGGGAAAAGGGCTGACAAGCCTTGGCAAAGAGTGCAAATGAGTTTTCAGCTTTTCAAAGGCCGCCTCTACATCATCCCCCCATTCAAAGCTGGTCTTCTCTTTTATTTCCAGGAAGAAGTAGAGACACTTGTCGCCTGACCGACTGAGGAATCTCCCTAAGGCCGCCAGACATCCTGTTAGCTTTTGCACTTCCTTCACAGTACGGGGCGACTGCATGTCGATTACCGCCTGTATTTTCTCAGGGTTGTCCTCTATTCCCCTTCCATCAAAAATCCGTGAAACTTCCCAGACTCAACACCAAAGACACACTTTTTTGGGTTTAGCATGACCTTGTGCCGCCTGAGTGTGGCGAATGTTTCTAGGAGATCAACAAGATGATCCGCCTTTTGTTTGGATTTGACTATCATGTCATCAATGTACGCCTTTACATTCCTTCCGATTTGATTAATGAAGACCGTATTAATTATTCGTTGGAAAGTAGCAGGCGCATTCTTCAAACCAAACGACATCACCGTATAACAGAACAACCCCTGATCAGTGACGAATGCCGTCTTTTCTTGATATTTTTTCCACAGGGGGATCTGATGGAAACCTGAATAGGCGTCCATAAAGCTCATCAAGGCATGTCCGGCTGTTGAGTCGACCAGACTTTCGATCTTGGGCAATGGATAACTATCCTTTGGACATGCCTTGTTGAGGTCTGTATAGTCAACACACATCCGCCAAGTTCCATTCGGCTTTTTTACTAACACAACGTTAGCTACCCATTCAGGGAAATTGCACGGCCGAATGAACTTGGCATCCAGCTGCCTTTTTACTTCGGCAGCTGCCGCCTGACTTCTTTCCTCGCCATGGTTTCTTTTCTTTTGCCGAATGGGCTTCTTTTTAGGATCCACGGCGAGTTTGTGGACAGCAAGATCCGGGCTGATGCCTGGCATCTCCTCCACTTCAAAGGCAAAGATGTCTTTGAATTCTCTCAGCATTTGATGAAGGCTTTCACCCAGCCTTGCAAATGCAACCGTCCCCACCTTAACCGTCCACTCTAGGCGGCTGTCGTCCAGAGGGATATCGATGTGCTCACCAGCAGGCTGGGGACGGAGATCATCTAACCGTTCCCCGGTCAGTGATTGCTATTGTTTTTTTTTTTTGACCACCACCAGCGGATCAGTCTTTCTTTTCTTTCCGGCTGGTGGGGCCGACTGTTCTTCCTCGACATCGTCGAGGTCGATCGTTTGCTTGCCCCGACCGGATGCTACGGCCGCAGGCTTGACGTCCAAGAGGTAACACTCTCGAGCCGTCTTTTGGTCCCTATTAAGGGAACCGACTGTTCCATCATCCTTCTCATACTTGAGTAGCATGAGTGCAGGGATGATGACGGCTTAACACTCGTTAAGAGTGGGACGGCCAAAGATGAGGTTGTAAGCTGTGAGATCTTCAACCACGAGGAAACGGATGGTCATGTGCCGACCGTCTCCCCTGCTTCCCAGGCGGACAGGTAAGTCAATGCGTCCGACTGGGTGCACAAGTCCTCCCCCAAACCCAACAAGGGTGTGGGTGACCTCCACCATGCTATCTGGTTTGTACTTGAGATTGGATAAGCATTTGAGGTTGATGAGGTCAGAGGAGCTTCCCGTGTCAATCAGAATTCGGCCAACCAGCTGGTTGGCGACCTTACATTCAATGACAACAGGGTCATCATGCAGCCGACGGACTTTGCCTTTGTCCTGTTCGGTGATGACAACTTTAGGGAAGGCGGATGTGCCTGCCGCATCTCCTTCCTCAATAAAGTTGACCATCTTCCTTAGATGGTCCTTGGTGCCCCGAATGTTCAGGCCACCTCCGACAAAGTCGCCTGCTATGGTGTATACCGGTTCTTCATTAGTTTCGGCACTCACAGCAGGCTGGGGAGTCTTTTTCTTGGACTGCCCTTGATTTGCCTTTGAAGTCACTTTGGACTTCATATGGGACTTCAGCTGTCCTTTGTAGGCCAGACGGTCGAGCTCCCGTTTGAGACTAAAGATGTCGTTCGTGTCATGGCCAACATCCTCATGGAAATGGCAATGCTTGTTCTTGTTCCGATTTTCAGCGGAACCTTTCATAGGAGTCAGCTTCTCAAGAGTCAGCCGATCCTTAATTTCCAATAGGGTGGAGCAGCAGCCTTCTGGAACTCGTACCTTGGGACATGCGGTTTCCACTCTTTTTTCTTCTTCTGGGCCAGTTGATCAGAGTTATCAATGACCCAGACTTGCTTTTTCTTTTTGCTCTCTTCTGGCTTAGGAGTCGCCTGAGCAGGCCGACTCTCCTTCTGTCGGTCGGACTTCTTATGGTCCGACTACTTATTGGAGGAGCAGAGTTCGGTCGCTTATATATAGGCTTCCTCCTCTCGTAAGGCTCCTTGCAGAGTAAAGATTTGTTTACGGGCGAGTTCGTACTTAAAAGTAGACCCATCCTTCAGACCCTTATTGAAGTCTGTGAAAGCGACCTCATCAGACAGCCCATAAATCTGGATTCGGACCAGATTGAACCGCCTGACATAGGAACGCAAACCTTCTCTATCTCCCTGCTGAACATTGCCCAAATCAAGACTTGTCTTTTTGGCAGGGATATTCATAGAGAAGTTTGAAGCGAACAAGAACGCAAGCGTCTTGAAGCTATTTATGCAACCAGCCGGCAGATTGCCAAACCACTGCTGGGCTATGCCCTTCAGGGTGGCTGGAAAGCAACAACACCATGCGGCATCATCCAACCCCTGTAGATACATGAGGTGGGTGTATGCTAGCAGGTGGTCTTCTGAGTTGGAGGTCCCGTCATAGGCTCCAACCAGAACATTTTTAACTTAAGCCAGTTGTACGGCTTCAGTTATTTCCTTGGAGAAAGCAGAGGGTTGATCCCCAAGGTGTTGCAGCCTAAGCTGCCAGTCCATCGGCTGATAGCCGTATGCCGCCTGTCCTCCAAAGAGGGCAGGCTGCATGTAAGGTAAGATCGGCGCCTGGTACAATGGTTGTGCCATGTACTGAGCCGACTGAATCATATGAGGACTAGACTGAACCCGTGGGCTGCTAGCTAGAGTCTCATGTACAGATTTGGAACACCTCACAGAGGTGTTCCGAAAGCTATCATGATAAGAAGACGTTGAAGCCGACTTTGATAGATAGGTCCTCTTCTGCTCAATGTATTGCCGAGCATTAGAGAATGTTTTCTTGCTACCATCCGGCTGTATGTGCCGGATGGCTTTTCTTGTGCTCGCTTTCGGGAAACGAAGCCGAGTAAGGTCAAATTGGGGCCGGGCCTTCTCCGTAGGGGCAGGATGAGGAGTCGGCTGACGGTCCCTGACCGACTTCTGTTTTCCAGCCTGGGCTGGCTTCTTGGCCGACTGCTCCTTTCTATTAGTAGGCGACTTCTTTGAGGCGAGTTGTTTGATTTCACCCCTGAGGCTGCTTAGGAGCCTCATTAGTTCATCTCTCCAGTGACGGGAGTTGATCCTGCCGCCTAGGAAGAATCAACCGGCCCCGAAGGCTTCTTTGGCTGACCAGCAGTTTTGCTTGGCCCTGATTGGTCATGATGACGCTCCCGCCTCTCCTTACTGCGGATGCGTTTAGAGATGAGGGATCCATTTGGATCCACATAGGTTTCGACGTCAGCGTCGTCACCTGAGTCATGGTCCGTTTGGACCAGTATATCATTTAGAGGGCAATTGGCCTGTGGATTTGATACAGGTTCTTATGAAGCCATTTCAGAGGTACTCTCCCCACAGACGGCGCCAAATGTTTTGGGGGTTTTTATCCCTTGGGAGAGTTAAAACACTGAAACTGGATTCAACAATGGACGCCTGTACCTGCAAAGCAAACGGACCGCCGAATGGTCGGTGGCCCACCTCCAAAGATTAAGTTAGTAAACGTTCGGTAATAAAACCTGCGGAAGTAAAGTTATCTGCTTGGATTCCAAGCTCAGGTAAAGTGCTGTCTGTTCTTTGAAAACGACAACTCTGTAGTAAGTGACGTATTGTCTCGTAGTGCGTGAATATTCTCTCTCTTTTTCTGTGTGTATCTTTTCTCTGTCTTGTCATAAATGTAAGAATGTCCCTATTTATAGGGTCCATTTTGAAAGTGTGCCCTCCCTAAGATCTGGTGACCTAGGGATTAGGGAACGCCGTTTTTTAAGGGCCCCTTGGGATTTGGGCCTTGAAAGCCGTCAATCTCAAGGGGCAATATCTGCTCGACACGTGTCACCATCTGGAAGGTCCACTTGGCGCCCCTTCCAGTGACAGGTGTCATGCTCTGATTGGGCCACTTTGCAAGGTATAAAATACCCAAATCAAAACCTGTGAGAGAATATACATTCCATTCATCCATTCACTATATGTGAATGGCCCATGCATTGTACAACAAACAAGTAATAATGCATTAAACATGCGCGCGCACTAGTAACTAATCTAGGTGGTTAATCCGATTAACACACCTAATTAAAACTAGGGGTGTTAAAAAAAACCCGACCCGATGTCTCGATGACCCGTTAAATACGTGATGGGAATTTAGGAGAAAAAACTATTTTTTCAGGTCGGGTACCTGACCCGGGAAAATTGCCTTGTATCCGGGTCAGACATGGGCCGGTCTGCTAGGGATGTGGGTACTCGACTACCCGTTAATAGTATTTCTACTGTGCTTTTTTTTTTTTAATTTTTCCAGCAAATCAACTACCTCACCTCACTATTCATCAATTGCATTTACTTCCTATAAAACCCAGTCACCCACAACAATGGTTTGGAGGTATTCATGGATTCATGGCCGCTTCTTGTTCATAAGGGAGATGGGAAGCAAGGTTGCTCATGATTTGGGAAAATAATGGTGGTGGTAGGAACGAGGGAAGAAGAGAATTTTTGCGTGCCTTGTAGGGCGATTGTTGGTGTTCAATTGTGGTGGTAGCAAGGTTGTTCAATGTGTTCATTTCTTAACATCTCTTTCACCGTTCATAGGGAGTAATTAGTTATTGGTTTTATTCTAGAAATTGTATATTGAATGAATTTTTTTATATAAATCCCCATAATCAAAGTTTTTATTTTTTACTTTTTATGATATGTAAATACAATTATTTTATTACAAAATTAAGGATGAAGATTATTATTGTCTTTGATATGTTTTGCTACTAGATTCTTTTCATTGCATGATTATTTTATAAAAAAAAAATAAAAATAAAAAGAGATCTGGGTACCCTATGTCCCAACCCGAATAATTCGGGTACCCGAGATATTCGGGTCGGGACATGAGACAAATTAACAAGTACATGAAACTCTGGGTACCCGGGTTTTCGGGTACCTGAATACCCGGTACCCAGACTTGAACACCCCCTAATTAAAAATAGTCAAAGTTGTTTAACCGATTATGTAATTAACGTATTTAATAATTGAAGCTCTCGCTAAATTCTGCATCCATCTTAATTAATCCAATTAATTAAGCCGGTAGAACCCAAAATTTGTTAAAATAAATTTTGCCAATGCCGCTAAAAAACCGAGGCCTAGCCTCCAAAAATTTTAATTAAAACAAACAAGATTAATTAAAATCAATAAAACGGCTAAAACGCAAATAATATTGCCTTATAATGTGGTATATGTGCTTATCACGGGGAGGTGCGCATAAGCTTGCTAGCTATTCGCACCATGTTGCAAGCCTCACAACACACCCCCGCACCATCCCACACACGAGTAGAAAGCCCGCACCAAGCAATGGCTAGCGCACACAGCTATGCTGCTGCTTGGCAGTGGTGCTTGCTGCCTCGGTGATGAGTGGCATTTATGCCACTCTATTATCCTCTTTCTTTAAGGATTTTCCCTTCATTTGCACTTGTTTGACCCTTTTTCTAAGCATTTTTACCTAGTTTTGTTTCCTTTTCTTAGTCTTCTCGCCTTCTCTTTATTTGATTTCCATGCTTTTGTTTTGTAGGTATTTTGTGCCGAAAGAAAGAAGATTTCAAGGAGCCAAGCAAACTGTTCTGCGCGGGATGTTGTGCGCCTGTTGCGCGGGAGCGCACCCTTGGCTGTGTGGGCGCGTAGCCCTTTCAGAACCCGCGCATCGAGGCTGAAGAAACAGAGCCAAACCAGAGAGTTTGCGTGACCTATTGTGCGGCTTCTGTGCGGGCACGCGACCTGCTGCCCGGGCGCGCAGGTTATCTGTGCGGGCGCGCTTTATTTCCCCGTACCCTCAAAGCTGCGGCCGCGCACTATGCTGAGAGGGCTCACACTTCTACTACGCGGGCGCGCATATGTCGTGTGCGGGCGTGCACCGCTGGGTTTCTAATTTCTTTGCGCCTTGTTGCCCAAGTTTCTTTCTTTTGGGGGAGCCACATATATATAGATGGGACTATTTGTAATAGAGGACACTTAGTACTAATTCCATAGAATATTAGCCTAATCTAGAGAGAGAAAGTAGATTGTTATTCAAGCATCCTTTATTGTAATCAACTTTGCTCAAGTTTTAATCTTCAATCAATCAAGCAAGAATCCAAGATTTCATCTTTCATTAATCCTTTGTTGAGTAATCTCTTCTCCTTCCTTTAGTTTTATTTATTTGTTTTATTGTTACTTATTCTTGTTAATCTTATTAGTTCATCTAGTTGTTATTGATTTCATTGATTTTAATCATGTTTTGTTTTGCGTTTCTTGAGTTTATTTCTAGTTTTAATATTATGTTTAATCTCCCTTCTCTAGGCTAAACTTTTAGCTAGGGGAAGGGGGTGGAAGATATGAGTTGATATTGGATGAATAATGATGGTTGGATTGAACTTATGCCATAAATTGATAAAAAACATGATTTTTAATGGCTTGAGATTATTGTTGTACTCTATTTGATGTTTTCTAGTTTAAATGCATGAAAGTGATTTGAAATGTACTAGATTAAGATCATCTCTATTTTAATGATTTCATGAGAATGAGTTATTAAAGTAGAGTTTTTATGGATTGTGCTTCTTTATTCTCTTGATTTGATTGTAACTAATGATCCTTATTACTGTAAACCTCTTTCATTGATTTGCATGAGAATGAATTATTTAGGTAGAATCTTGTGTTATTTGGCATGTGTTTCATGACAATCACCATTATTCCCCTCTTTCTAATCATATTGGACACCGTCGTATCCCTAGCGTCATTTTCCCTTGATTTTAATCATCAGTTTCTTGCTTATTTGTAGTTTTAGTGTTCTTACTCAACAAAACCAACAAAAACAATCCCCTTTTTACTCTTGCATTAGTGATTATTGATGTTGAATTAGTGTGCTTCCCTAATGGTTCGACCCTTTACTTGCCACTAACTAGTTTAGTGTATGTTTAGGTATTATAAATGATTAATTTGATTAGGGTAGTAGCTTAACGACCTATCTAACCTTTGATCAAATTTTCGTGCCATTGCCGGGGAAGTGGCTTGTTTAGCGTTTATTATTGCTTTTGTTAGAGTCATTTTACTTTCTTTTCTTTTTGTTTTATTTGTTTTATAATACTTGTCATTTCTAATTGTTTGCTTAGCTTTGGTGAATTCTTAGGAGGTCTCAAGGAGCACCCTCACATCAAATTGACCACGACATCAATCGAACCTTGAGACAAGCCCGTAGACTTTATCAAGACGAGGTAAGAGTTTTTGGTGATATAGTTGATAGAGAGAGTGATACTTACTCTTCAAGTTCACCAAGCGGATAAATGGCGGGACAATAAAATGATGTTTTGTTTCGTGAGTTTAGAAATCCGGAGGATTATGAGCTCAATCCATCCACAATATACTAGAATGGTCCAATCGGAGCAATTTTCCGAAAGTGCAAGTGAGGACCCTATTGAACATTTGGACCGATTCCTTGAATTGTGCGCAATGATGCAAACCCATGAAGTGAGTCAAGACTACATTCGTATGCACCTTTTCCGGCAATCTCTCACCGGACAAGCAATGAAATGGCTAAAGCAAGTAAAGCCTAACACTCTCACAACATGGAGGGAGGTGGTAAAGGCATTCTTGAAGCGATTTATCTCTGAGGAGAAGACCGCCGAAATGAGAAGGAAAATCGCATCATTTGAGCAAGAAGCCAATGAAAGTCTTGGTGAAGCAGGGGAGATATTCAAAGAGTTGGTACAAGCATGTCCCCATCACGAGTACAATAAAGGGTTGCTCATGCGGTTTTTCTACGACGGATTGGAGCCCATGTCAAGAGCCAATTTGGATGCAGGGGCGGGTGGTCAATTAATCAAAATCCCTCAAAATCAAGTTGAAGCCACAATAGAAGAGGTAACGAAGAATTACTCTTGGGGGGTCCGAAGAAGAAATGCTCCAAATAAAGGTGGTATTTACGAATTGGAGAAAGTTGATCAATTACAACATCAAATTGATCAACTAACAAAAGGGCTTTCCAAGTTGAACACGAGTGTGAATGCAAGTTCAAGCGGTGGAGCAAGATCCTCTCAAGTTAACTCTTTCTCTTGTCAAAATTGTGGAGGAATGAACCATGATACATCTTATTGTAGAGGTTTAAGCCTCGAGCATGTAGCGGCATACAACACAAGGCAAGAGGGATTTAGAGGAAGCGGCGGTGGAGTAGCTTGGAGACAACCACCACCCGGGTTTGTACCTCAACCTCAACAATGGAACCAACAAGCTCAACCTTCCTACAACTCCAACCCTCAATATCAAAATACACCTCCATCTCAACCCTAAAACCCAAGAGGAAGCTATCCAAGGAACAACCAATACAACAATAAAACCCAAGCACCTCAAAGAAATCATCAAGAACAAGCACCTCAAGCGGAGCTAACTCAAACTCAACTCCTCCAAGCCATGCATGCGCAAATGAAATCTTTTGGGCAACAAATGCAAGAGATAAGAGCTCACAACAAGATGGTTGATTCACAACTAACTCAATTGGCCGAGAGAACTCCTTTCAATTCACCGTCTACTCTACCCGGACAACCACAACCTAACCCATCTCACAACCCAAAACCCAATACATGCGAGGCGATCACATTGAGGTCGAGAACTTCCTATGAAGGGCCAAATGAAGGGGATAGTGAGGAAAAGAAGGGAGGAGAGGAGAGTGTGAATGAAAACAAGGGAGGTGAGAAAGAAAAGGGCGATGAGATAGAAGGAGGTTTGGAGAAGAAGAAGCTTGACAATAAGAAGACAACTTCAATTCCTAGTGAGGCTATGAATCTTGATGGACCGGTTCCTTTTCCAGGTCGGCTTGCGGAGAGGAAGTTGAATGACAAGTTTGCAAAATTTCTTAGTGTCATGAAGAATTTGCATATCAACCTCCCTTTTCTTGAAGTTGTGACACAAATGCCGTCTTACTCCTAGTTCCTCAAAGATATTATCACCAACAAGAGGACGCTCAATGATGAGCTTATCATCCTTCCACATCAAGTGAGTGCTCTTGTCCAACATAAGATGCCCAAGAAGGAAAAATACCCAGGAAGTTTCACTTTGCCGGTGAAAATTGGGAACATGGAAGCTAGGGGCGCCTTAGCCGATCTTGAAGCAAGTGTTAGTTTAATCCCTCTATCCATTGCTCAAAAACTCAATATAGAGATGATCCTCACAAGGAAGACAATTCAATTGGCTGATCGGTCGGTGAAATTACCTTGTGGAGAGCTTGAGGATGTTCCAATTCAAGTGGGACACATCTACGTGCCTTGTGAATGTGTAGTGATTGATATGGAGGAAGATGTTAACACTCCTTTGATTTTGGGATGTGAAGCTCTTAAAACCTTTGGGGCAATCATCAATTGCAAGAACAACACCATCACATGTGAGGTGGCCGATGAAAAGATTGTCTTTGAGTTTTCTAAGTTGCTCAAGACCCCCATGGTTGAAAAATGCTATAGAGTTGATGTTGTGAATGAGGAGCTAGATCTCTTGGGGAGGGTCGTGATGAGGCCTCAAGATACAATAATAGAAGCTCTTACATGCAAAGAAGAGTTCCACTCTCAAGAGGCTAAAGACTTTGTCATGGCAATGGAGGAATCCTCAAAAGAGGAGGTTGAACAACAAGTTGAGATCGAGCTTGAGTCCAAGGAGGAGAAATTGAAGGAGAGTTCTAAGCCTCCTCCCAAGGTAGAACTCAAGCCCCTTCCCCTTTCTTTGAAATATGATTTTCTGTATAAGGAGGGAGAATACCCTATTATTGTCAATGCGCACCGCTGTGTTTCTGATTTCTTTGTGCCTTGTTACCCAAGTTTCTTTCTTTTAGGGGAGCCACATATATATAGACAGGACTCTTTGTAATAGAGGACGCTTAGTACTAATTCCATAGAATATTAGCCTATCTAGAGAGAGAAAGTAGATTGTTATTCAAGCATCCTTTATTGTATTCAACTTTGCTCAAGTTTTAATCTTCAATCAAGCAAGCAAGAATCCAACTTTTCATCTTTCATTAATCCTTTCTTTAGTAATCTCTTCTCCTTTCCTTTAGTTTTATTTCTTTGTTTTATTGTTACTTATTCTTTTTAATCTTATTAGTTCATCTAGTTGTTATTGATTTCATTGATTTTAATCAGGTTTTGTTTTGAGTTTCTTGAGTTTATTTCTAGTTTTGATATTGTGTTTAATCTCCCTTCTCTAGGCTAAACTTTTAGCTAGGGGAAGAGGGTGGAAGATATGAGTTGATATTGGATGAATGATGATGGTTGGATTGAACTTATGCCAAAAATTGATGAAAGACATGATTTTTAATAGCTTGAGATTATTGTTGTACTCTATTTGATGTTTTCTAGTTTAAATGCATGAAAGTGATTTGAACTAGATTAAGATCATCTCTATTTTAATGATTGCATGAGAATGAGTTATTAAAGTAGAGTTTTCATGGATTGTGCTTCTTTATTCTCTTGATTTGATTGTAACTAATAAGATGCATGAGAATGATCCTTATTAGTGTAGACCTCTTTCATTGATTTGCCTAGACTATTGCATGAGAATGAATTGTTTAGGAAGAATCTTGTGTTCTTTGGCATGTGTTTCATGATAATCACCCTTATTCCCCTCTTTCTAATCATATTGGACATCCCTGTATCCCTAGCGTCATTTTCCCTTGATTTTAATCATCATTTTCTTGCTTATTTGTAGTTTTAGTGTTCTTACTCAACAAAACCAACAAAAACAATCCCCTTTTTACTCTTGCATTAGTGATTATTGATGTTGAATTAGTGTGCTTCCCTAGTGGTTCGACCCTTTACTTTCCACTTACTAGTTTAGTGTAGGTTTAGGTATTATAAATGATTAATTTGATTAGGGTAGTAGCTTAACGACCTATTTAACCTTCGATCACTCGCCGCACCAGCCACGCATCATTAGCGGCGTGCACCAAGCATCAGCCCTTGGAAGCCACATGTGGGCTGCTGTGCAACCCGACTAGCAAAAGGGTGTTTTCTTGGTTTGGGTGCCATACTCTTGGGTTTTTAAACCCGATTTTGCGTGAGTTAAAAATTAATTCTAAATTACTTTTATAACTAATGTAATGTGAAAAATGAAAATTAAACAAGTGTAACTTAAATAAAATCCATCCATGAGCATTTAACCAAAATAATTCCCAAGAACCATTCTTTAATTAAATTTGTTTAACTTGATGCAACAAAATAAATAAGGTAATTTCTCATTATTAATTTAATCAATTAAAATTAATCTTGAAATTTTGACAAAGTAAGAGGGAGTTGGAAAAATATGAACTTTAATGTTCAAAAAATCCAACTACTAACATTTGTGAATCCTTGAAAAATTATATCTTCTAATATGAAGATAAACAAATTTCTATCACAAAGTTTGAAACTTTATGTTTCCAATCAACCAAAAATGTTTAAAACAACAAAATTCAACGTAAAATCCATGGAATTTCGGAGATTTTAAAGTTTCAATCACTTTACACAATTAAAGATTGAATCTTTAGCACTTTCGAAGCCTCAAAACCAAAAATTTCACACTTAATGTAATTGATTTGCAATTATATGAAAAATAAAACCAAGCTTTCAAACATAAATTACCACCAAGTAATCATGCCTAAAAGAGGTTTAAAATTACATATAAAATATGTATTGAACCAATTACATAATTGTAGGCGTCGCTAGAAGTGTGCCTACGTAAAAAGCATGTGGTGAATCTGCTTGACACTCTTAGGAAGTGGGAATTGACGTATACGATTAGGGACAAGGAAACTAGGGAGCCGCCAACAAGTTTTTAAGGAACTTGTAAACCGTTCACGGATCATTTAAGGCAACCACGAATAAGGGACAACGAAGGCAACAACGATTGACTCGTGAAGGTTACACCCCATTCATAATCCATGAGATTACTAACTCCATATGGTTCGGAACCACGAAAGGAGGATTGGGGATGATGGTACGAAGTGAGTCATGCAGTCACATTCGCCCGTATTTGCCTTTACTTGATTTTTGTAGCGAAAAATGATTCCTGGGATCTCAAAGGCATACAAATAGAGATTCAATTTGCTCCAAAATATTATTAAGCTAATTTGGTTGAATATTAATGCAACACATAATTCTAAAATATTAGTGATCACTTGATTTAACAACAAGATTAAAAGGAACCTAAACCGGTTGTCCAAATTATCTTATTAGGCGTGATTTTCAATTACATATTCCCTTTAAACATGCAGTATGGTGATCAATAAATAATAATAGAATAAACATTAATATTGGAAGCAATTTAACAATAGCTCTAACAATATAAAATCGTTAGAAAAATAAAAGGAACATAATTCTTACTTTGATTCTGTTTGCTTGCAACTATAAAATAATAAACGAGTTAGTAACTTCAAGGAAATAATAATAAAACAATAATCAAATTAAATTAAATTAAATAGAGTTGATTTGGGGCCAATCCCTCAAACAGTTCTACCTTTCACGCCTTGGCTTAAGGGCAGAACCACGAGTAAAGTATGAACTCCTTGGAGTGCTTGAAGAAGGAATTTTGAAAGAAGAAGGGTAGGCTAGTGTTTAAGATAGAGCATAGAGGAAGCCGCTGAGAGATCAGGCTCAGAGGCGTTTGTTTCTGACCAAGAGGATATTGCGGCTAAGTATCAGCAGCCGGTAAAAGGGTTTAAGCAGCTAAATCCTTTAAAAACCAAAATTCTTCCTAGGGACTTAGCCGTTATGCAAAGCAGCTTTAGAGCCTTTGCATATGCGCACCCAGTAAGAGAGGGGTGGAGAATTAAGGTTCCCGCGCTTGAGGCAACGATTGCATGGGAGGAAAACATTGAAAATGCCAACAACTATTTCGGCTGATACGAGGCTTTGATTAAAGCCGACCTTTGCTTCCCCCTTCAGAACGGAATTAAAAGAATTTTTAAGGGGTATGACATAGGCGTTTGGCAACTCAACCCAAACTCATGGCTCAATATACTAGGTTTCATTGCCGCTTGTGAGTATCAAAAAATTGAGCCTAGTTTTGCTGCATTTGCTCATATGCACTATATGAGACGGGCCTTTGCTTCCCCCTTAGGTGGACATGGTGCTTGGTACACTCTAACCACAAACCCGGAATATTTGATGACTTTTGACAAGCCGTCCAAATGGTCCGGCTGGAAGGAGAAGATTTTACTTGGTCTGCTCTCTAACTTTGGGGCACAACCGGTTCCTTCACTGGTACAATCAGGATCCGGAGCTGCTCGGGAAGAAGTGTGCCCTGCCCCGGATGTCTTCTAGGGCTTATGAGAAAATTATGGAGCCGGGAATCTTTAAACCTATCACCATGCCCTTAGAGGACTGGATTCAAATAATCGTTCCTAAGAATTGGATACCCCATCCGGACTTCCTTAAGAATGAGGCCTTCCTCTCCACCTGTGGGATTAGCCCTATGTTCAAGCGGGGTAGACTTATAACACACCAAGAAATTTGACGTTTGTATTGATATCTTTTGACCAACTGTTTCCTTTGTTTTTGTAGAAGAAGGGAAGAACATGGTGCCTCCAGAAATGACGCTTGCTAAGTCGGCTGGTCAATGGAGGAAGGACCAGGTTCTTGAGAGGAAGGCGGCCTTGGAGGCCAAGGAAGCCAAGAAGGGAGGGGTAAGCCATCGACTGTACCCCCTTTGTTCAACTTCTGAATTACCCGGCTATATCTAATCTATTAAACTCATGAATTTTCGGTTGTAATTATGTTTTTATTTTTATTTTGTCGTTTGCGAGGAAAAAGCAAGTCTATCCCCCGCTTAATCACCAAGCTATTTAAGCAACCGAGTAATAATAAGCAGCCAATGGATGAGCTGACCAAGACCTTTTCTAAGATGGCAAGAAAAAATACTCTTACCTACTCTTTAGCCAACCCATATCGTCCTACAACTAGGGGAAAAACCCCGGTTGTGATGAAGGCTGTGATTTCTCAATGACATCGAAGAGTGGCGAGCCACTCACTACTGCAGACGGCTCTGTACCGGCTGAAGGGGAAACTCCTCCGCTCCGTGTCCAAGGTAAGACAAGAATCGAACTCCCTTGGCCGATTGACTATATGCGAGTCAAGACTCGGGTCAATCCGCCTGAAGGTTCGACAAGAAGCCGACATGAGTCGAGTGCCGCCTGTGCTGCTTTCTTACCAAGTACTTCTTTTAGCGTAGATACTCCCTTAGCTCCGCCTGACATGCTTGTGTTTGCTAAGAGGATGGTAAGGAATCTCACTAGGTCAGAGAAACTCTCTGTGCCGGATGTGTAGGTTGTGGATTTCGACAAGATCCAAGGCCGGCCTGCTGGCCGAGGTAATCCCTTACTTTTGACTTCACTTTTTTAAAGTTTTTGGCTTACTTTTCTTACCACCTGTCCCCATCTTTTCAGACAATGCTGAGGATAGACGGGCTTACAGTCCCCTTTAGACGGAAGGGAGAAGAGGTAAAGGACGCTATACAGAGGGTCGTTCAAGCTCTCAACTCTACTGAATACAGTAAAATACAATGTGATGTTGAAATTAAAGTTGTAGAGTTGAAACAGGGGAGCTGATAAGGAATTTAACGTCTGCTAATGACGTTGCAAATGAACGGGTGGCGAAGCTTGAAGAGGATCTGAAGACTGCTCAGTCAAACCTCAAGGCCTTGGAGGGAGCTGATGCGGAAAACACCCAGCTGAGGGTAGACGTCAGCCGCCTGGGGGTCGAACTCGTCAACCTTAGGAACTAGCACAGAGGCGAGATTGCTCAAGAGCAGAAATGTTGGGGTTTGGTGAGTCCTACTCACCGCGGAAAAACCCGAGCAAAGAATCACGCTCGCAATAATTAATGTCATTAATGCATAAAATAATCACAAAAGGGCAAAATAGGAAATTTACCTTTGTCGCGTGCTTCGCCCGACCAATTGGGCTCTTACTTGAAAGCAAGCCCTAAAAACATAAAGGCCTCCATCGGAAATCCACCCGCAAAATAACTACCGACTTTAAGGTCCGTTGCCCCGGAGTTAGCGAGGCCCGACCTAAGCCCGAGTATTAAATGAGTTCAAGGGTTTTTGCAGTGGAAATGCCTTATTAAACTCCTACTCAGGCAAAGAATTCTCAAGCCATGCTTTGGATATTTATAAGGAAGGTTAGCTTGTGAATTCCACTCATCTTTCAATGTGGGACTTTTTCACAAAAAGATCCCACATGGAAAGATTGATGAATTCAACCCTTAGTTAAATAAACCAAGGAACAAGTAACAAGTGTCGCATGGTTAGGTGAGGACCACTTTTCCACTTGGTCCCCAAGGTAACTCATATTCATTGTGAGCTAACCATGTGTCACCCCACCTTGAGCCCTAAGTTGGGTTCGGTTGGGCCACTTTCTTTTGGCCCGTGTCCATTACCCATCACCCGGGTCCACGACCCCTTACCACACGTGCCGCCACCGTGGCGCGCTCCCACCATGGAACGGTGCCATGTGGCGGCCGTTGCCATATGTTGCTGCCACGTGGGCTGCCACATGGCGCGTTACCATGTGTTCTGCCATGTGGCACACTCCTGTTTGGCGCACTCTTCTAGCCTTTCGCGTGGGTAGGATTTTACTTGTTACTTGAAGCATTTTCTCGTCTTGCCAAATCCTAAATTGTGGCTCGACATATGAGATTCTCCGACGCTCAGTTTCGATGCTTTAAGCTCGAATTTCCGACGTCTAAATATTAATTAATCGGGCAATTCATTAATTTCTTCCGAATTAATTCGTCGTATCGATTCGTTCATTGCTTGGGTGTGATCCGAAAGGTTCAGTCAAGATTAAGCTATAATATTAATTATGTATAAATATTACTGATCGGAAGTTGCCTCCGCCCAGGCATTCTGATCACTGGACCTTACTGAATATATTAGCCTTATAATAATTATGAACCCACTATCAGAATAATACACTTGTTTGAAAGACACTATTCCTTTCAATCTCCCACTTGTCCTTCCGGACAAGTGAGATTTTAATGGTCCCTTTCCTATGTCTCTTTATGTCTCTTCATGAACTATAGGGTAAGATTATTCGTCATCCCATTTACGTCCAGAAGTGTTTCCCCAAATCTGAGTTTGACTATCAATAAGCAGATGATTTCTAAAATCCATCTGAGCACGGCCATGCATTTTCACAGTCTCGCTCTTCGAGAGGCCTTTTAAACAACAAGACATGTTCCCTATTTTTAGTAGGGGAAGATTCCCAGTCTTGTAATGTAGCTTCTCTTACTAAGAAGACTTAGCCGCCTGATAGCCGTCGTTATAATCCCAATTACGGCAGACGTTTGACCGGCATTAAAAAGGAACTAGTACTCAAACAAGAGACCTCACAATACTCATCGTCAAGGAAAAGTGTTCCGATAGCAATAATGAGAAATATACTTATGACGATTTTGAATCTCTTAAAGTATTCTCATAGGTCGATCCAGTATGGTTCTAAACCAATACCTATGCAAATGATTTATGTCCTCATAGCACAAGAAACGGTTCTATAAATCATACTACATGCTAATCTCTAATGGCCATTAATCATCCACAAAATAAACGACCTTGGTTAGGGATAATTTTCGATTAAAATCTTCAATGTTCACTTAATAGGTGTTTCTTTATCCAAGACATTATCTTGATACCCTATTTTGAATATTCTTTGAAATCGAATGGACTCATTATTTAATTCTAAACCACAATTAAATAGAAAACGGAGTGAAAAAAAATTGTATGAAATTTTAAATTACTCCAAACCCTGAATGGTTCATCTTTTGATAAATGGTTTTTCCGAATTTTTTAAGAGTATCACTCTTTATAACAAATCTATAGAAATCACACCCATATCTAATATGCTTGATTTCTTTCATGCAATTGTGAATGTTGCCGTTCACGTATTGCATAGGTTTAGTTATAACTACTTTTCTAATCTTAGCTTCTTCATTACTGATCATCACTTTCATAATAAGATGATAAAATTTGAGAGTGTCATGGATTATACGTGACTTAGGATTTATTGTCCAAGTGATGGATCCCACTCATTTTCATGATTGAGACCTTCAACTTGACAACCTACAATCATTAATGTTCAGCAACGAACTTTCCATAGAACATCTTCTTTATTATCGCCATTAAGGCAACAATATTCTCAACATATATTTTGGTAGACTTCCTGATGATTCTTTGCTTGGGTTTCACTCCAAACGGCTCACAATAATTTGGGATACCCTAATCACTTGTGATCATGGAATTTTACCTTAAATTCCTGCACATTACACATGGATGCACATCCATGTTACCATTCTCAAGCCACGACTTATTTTTAGCTTGTGCTTATAAACAGCTTCCTTGTTAAGGATCTAATCCTTATTACGGTTTGTGCTTGAAACATCAAATCTCAAATTGTACTTGTTTCCACAAGTCAAGAACTCATCCTGTTATTTATCCAAGTACTTTGGATGTTCTTGGCCACAATCTAACGATCTACTACATAGATTAACGTTGATTGGTACTACATACTGTAGACATCTACTTTTAGCCTCTTGTCCCGACAGGAAGTGCAATGACAATAAATAAAACCATCTTCGTGTTGGATCAGAGTAAAGAATGCTTATGGATAACTGGTTAAGCCACAAAACACAAAAAACTAGCCCAGATAAAGGAACAAGGCCAACATAAGGTCCAAATTAACTAAACCCGATCATAATTAGGCTTAAGCCAGTGCTTAAAACCCAATAATGACGGATTTTGGAGCGTCTAGAATAAATTAAAGCTGCCGCGGAAAATATCGCGCGCATCTCACAAAATCGCGCTCAGCAGTCGCGCACAACTTATTAAGTTGCGCGAGGCAGATCGCGCAACTTTTAGAGATGCGCTCGCGTAAGATTCAGAATATTAAAATATTGGAAAATCGAATCTTACCATAGAGCTACGCGCAAGACAAATAGTTGCGCGCGTATATCGCGCGAGACACCTGCTGCGGCAGAATGCTCGAAAACCTAAACCTAATCATTCCCTATAAATAAGACCCTAATCCGAGGCTTCAAGACACAGAAAATTAACCTAAACGCTGGCAGAATACTTGTGAACTTGTGCATCCAAATCCTCTTTTCCAAAACACTCACCCTTTTCGATATTTTGTTACTACGGTGGAGGTTTCCCAACAAGAAGAAGTCCATAAGTGTTCTAAACAGAGATCTAGCAAAGAGAAGTGGTAAATTCCCGAGCACTTAGTTAAATCACCATTATTGTTATTGTTTAAAAGAACTTTAATTAATTAATTAGTGTTGTTTGATCGCCTTAAAATAATGAATTAATTGATTTCACATAGTATTCTTTCGTTAATCAAGATTAGAATTGAATAAAATAATTGTTGGTTGATCACCTAAGTCAAGGCAAATCTTGTTTATTTTATTCTTCTTTTCACGAATTTGATTAAATAAGAATAACGACCTTACGATGTAATTCCTATGTGAATTAATGTGTGTAAATAAAATCAATTAACATAGTTTTTTAGGTATCACATTGCATATATTGTTTGGCAATGAAATTGTGCAAAGGAAGAGCTAGTAGAGGCCGCACTAGGGCTAGGATCGCGATTCCCCTATAAAGGGAACGTTATCTTAGTACCCTTGCTCCCGAACTCATTTCTGGTTTTCTAGACCAATTTGGGCATGGGTAAACTTATGATTCATGCTAAATATCCCTTGAACTCTACTTGGGAGAAAGGCATGAACGAGGTTTATGGATTTTTCCTAAAACTCATTGGCGACTCCTACTTGTTTCTTACAAAAAAGCGTATATGATAGAATCATCTCTAATTCAAAGGTCTCCCAAACAGTCAGGAATTCAAATCCTAATACACCCTAACAAGTGTAAAGGCCTAGAGGATCCCCTACGATGGGAACACCCTCCTTACAGTGGCGACTCCACTGGGGACTTAGAGGTTACATGATTAGTTCGTAGTTATGGTCCAAGGTATCAACCACCAGGTTACCTATGGGTTGTAACGAGAGCTAACTTGGATAATCTCTAGTTAGAGAGCGAGACTTGAACGCATAATATCTTCCTTTTGTACAAACCTAAAAGTCAAACAAGAAACATTGCATCATGCATAAGTATAGCACACTTAAACCATGGGGATTGGCTCATTGACTAGGGGTTGCCAACACCAGGCTTCTATCCCAAAATCAATAACAATCATCCCACCCATATCACCAACAAAACGTTGGGAGAGCGATGTCATGAGTCAACTCGTTGAGTGATGGATTTGTGCGTCGTTTCTTAAGATATGGTACCTTGGACACCCAAGCCTTTTCGACCTTAGAATGGCAATATGTGGATTATAACTTGTGGCATGCTTATGTGATTACATGACTATATGCAACGTGTTAGGATAGATTTCTTTCTTCTTTTTAGCTTGGTTTAGGTTCCCAATTACGAAGTCATCTCTTCGTAATTTAGAGTCATATTCAACGGTTAACATAATAAAAAAAAAAACAAACAAACAAACAAAAAAAAGAACGATGTAAAAAAAAGAGAAAAAAGTCATAAGAGCAGGTGGCGCGCGCAACTCACAGATTTGCGCGCCCATACCTAGCGCAATTAAATTAGTTGCGCACAACATCCGTGTGCAACTCAATTACTTGCGCGCACCCCCTGTACGAGTCAATTTTGATTTTGCAAAAAACAAGTTGATTCGTTAAGACGATATCTTTATTCAAGAATTGTTAGGGGCAATGTTATCCGTTCGAATATATCTTGCGTCATTTTCTTTTTTATTTTTCTTTTTCTTTTCCTTCTTCCCCTTCTAAGCAAGCATATTGGTTTACTTATCCTTTCATACTTCTTTAGGGCCGGTTTCCAATCTTAGGAAAGAAGAACCCCGGGTTCTCGCCTTCTACGTTTACCACCTAAAGATCCAACCCTTTCAAACCATTCTCCTTCGACAACTAGTCCTAATCCAATAAGGATGTCTACTATTCAAGAACTTCAAGATGATATTCTTCGTTGAAGAGAAGAAAAGGCTCAAGAAGTCGAGTAAAAGAGAATTAAGAAAATTGAAAAGGCTAGTAAGAAAAATGCTGATGCTTTAGCCTTACAAGAAAAAAAGGAACAATTATCCATCAAAGAAAAGTCGTTAGAGAAGCTAGTTCTTCGTTCTACAATGGGGAACAAGTACTTTGACGTAGAAAAGTTTGCTCCTCCCGCAGGACTTGCTTTACCGGAAAAGTTCGTAGCTACGGACTTACCAATATTTAAGGTGACCAATAATCCACAAAATCATTTAATGTGTTTTACTGGCACCATGACACTAAAGGGGGTTGATTCTAAGCTTTACGCTTTGACTTTCCCCTTGTCTCTAGACCCAACCGCAAGAGAGTGGTACTATGGGCTAGACCCAAAATTCAAAGCAACATGGGAATATGTAGTCTCGGCTTTCATTAACCAATATAAGAGTAACGTAGAGTTCAAGTCCACTCTACGTGAACTCGAAATGCTTAAGCAAGGCGACGATGAAGGTTTCCTTGCTTTCTATGGTAGATGGCGAGAAAAGGTGGCCCACCTTGCCCAAAGGCCGCCCGAACTCAAGCTAGTACAAAAAATTATTGACAACTGTCGTGAAATGTACAACAAACATCTACGTTACCTTGGTTTAGACACTTTCCAAAAGGTCTATTCTGTGGCTACTAGGATTGAAGATGATCTTGCTAAAGAAAAAGCAAATAAGCCTCATCATCATCAACCTAAAAATAACTACAAGAAGGGGAATGATGGCTCATCATCCTTTATTGATGTATTTGCGACCTCCACGCAATACCACAACACAAATCAATATAATGATCCTAGGAAAAGATGGACAAAAGAAAGAAAATTTACTCCATTTCCTGTAAGCGATAAAGAATTGTTAGAAAAATTAAATGAAAAAGGCTTACTTGCACCAACAGGACCAACACCACCCACTCCACCAGAAAGAAGGTTTCCTAATTGGGATGGTAATGCTTATGATGCTTATTAAAGAGGCAATGGACATGACACTAAACGTTGCTTTGTCTTAAAACATAAAATACAGGATTTGGTAGACGATGGGAGAATTCCTACGCCTAAACCAAATAATAATGCGTCCCCCTTGGGGGTGTTTCACATCGATGAGGACCATATGGGAAGTGATACGTTCAATCCATGGAACTACATCACACCTATAGGAGAACCTCTACCCATAATACTCATAGGGGCAACTAATGAAGTATGTGGGCTATGGGACGACGACTTTCAAGACTTATATATCTCTAAGTATGCCGCCGTCCCACCTCCATCTTGTTTAAAAAATGAAACAAATGGAGCGCTTAATTGGGATCAGTTCTTGGGGAAGTCACAAGACTTATCAAATCTCTCCTTGGATGAACAATGGCATCAAGCTCAACTCATGGAATCTTGAAATAGAGGCACGCTCAAAGCCTCTAGAAGAAAGTTGGTTCATAAGTCCTACAACTAATCCAAACGAGATAGATCATTTAACTTGTTCTGGACGAATTTACCAGGCACCACCACCAAATGGATCTTCAACCACGCAAAATCAAGGTCAAGTACAAAATACAATATCACCTCTTCTTGAGGTGGAAGATCCATTGGTCAAACAATTTCGCTAATCCAAGGCGAATGTTAGCATTTGGGAACTCCTAAGTACTTATAAAGAACATAGGAATTCCCTTATGAACGCTCTAACGGCTTTGTCTGTAAGCACGGACACAACCCCTCAAGATCTCGTTAGCTTGCTTACTAGCGAGAAATCTGACAAGTCAATCATTTTCACCAATGATGATTTGCCTTCAAAAGACACTACCCACAACATTGCATTATACTTAACTGTAGGGTGCAAGGGATACAACATCCCTCTAACTTTGGTAGACAATGGGTCAGCTGTAAACGTATACCCATTGCGAACTGCAAAATATTTAGGCCTTAGTCCAGAAAAAAAAAATTTCAATCAACAACACAAAGCATTAGGGCCTATGTCAACTCGAGAAGATCGGTTTGTGGAACTGTTAAGCTACCAATTACCACAGGCCCAATACAAAATATGGTTGAATTCCATGTTATGGACATAAAACCAACATTCAGCCTTTTACTTGGACGTCCTTGGATACATAAGCTTGGTGCAATACCATCCTCACTTCATCAAATGATTAGGTTGAACTATCAAGGGCTTCCTATGACTTTACATGCTTCTCCACTAAAAATAGCAATAAACGATCAATCACTCCTAGAAATAAACCATGACAATGATGAAGAGGACATGTGGGGATTCGCCGCGGAGCCAATCTGCACAATAGAAATGGAAGTAGACTTGGAAGAACCTTTCAAGCTTGATCCATATTCCACCTAGATAGTAAACAACATCTTATTTAAGAGTAGTTACTTTCCTGGGATGCCTTTGGGAATAGGAATGAAGAAATCTTTCTTACTTCTTATCCCAAAGAAATGCTTCTCCTTTGGATTGGGATAAAAACCAACTAAAGAAGAATTGAAGTCTCACGATGCGAAATAAAGGCACGTAGAGATGACAACAACAAGGGGATAGTCACTTTACTCCCATCCTATCAACAAACCCTTAATGGACAATTCATTAGGGAGGGAGAAGACTACCCATGCTGTGACTTTCCAGAACCATTGGTTTTGGAAGGAATCAAGAACCTGGATTCGAAATATTTCACAATTGCTACTTCTTGGATGACGATTTTAGTAACGTTAAATCAAAGTACCCAACTCTAGGGTGCTATGATAGGCAAGCATTCAACTTGCTATTTGGACTAGAGAAAAATCATGTCACTCCAATGACAAATCAAAATGCCATCCAGGATGAAGCTTTTGACCCAACTTCATTGATCACCCCTTCTAATGAAACCTTGGAGCATGGATGGAGGAAATCTTTCAAATGGACCAATCACAAAGACGATAGGCTGGAAATCGTCACAGACGAAGGGAAGATGTTTGAAGAATCGGACTACGAATCTATTATAGACTCTAGGCAATCTGAAAATTTAGGCCTTGTGGCCATTACCGAGTCTTTATTTTCTAGTCCTAAGGATGAAGATCCTAAAAAGGATTCCTCTCTTAATGTACTTTCTTTTGATTCTAATAATATGAGCTCTATTTCCGAGTATATGACTTCTTTTGAATCTTTTGAATGCTATAATAATCAATCTAATGAAGATGATAACATTAATAAGTTTGTTTAACTAATGAATGAACGAGAAAAAAAGAACCATATCGTTGAAGAAATTGAAACAATTAATATAGGAGCTAATGGAAACAAAAGAGAAGTCAAAATTGGCTTAACTCTAAATCCGGAAGAGCGATCGACCCTCATATCGACGCTCAAATAATTCGAAGACGTGTTTGCTTCGTCATACAAGGACATGCCTGGAATATATAGGGAAATCACGGAACATACCATTCCCTTGAACCCTACCTCTAAACCAGTAAAACAAAAACTTCGACGAATGAAACCTGACGTCGCACTAAAAATAAAAGAAGAAGTACAAAAATAATTGGATGCAGGTTTTATTCGCGTATGTAATTACCCAGAATGGGTAGCGAACATCGTTCCAATCCCTAAAAAGGATGGACGAGTTCGCATGTGTGTCGACTTTAGGGACCTTAATAAGGCTAGCCCTAACAAAGATTTTTCTTCTACCACATATTGATATATTGGTAGATAACACGGCTGAACATGCGATGTTATCCTTTATGGATGGATACGCAGGTTACAACTAAATTTTAATGGCAAAGAAGACGAAGAAAAGACATGCTTTATTACCCCTTGGGGGACGTATTGCTATACAGTCATGCCATTTGGTTTAAAAAATGCAAGAGCTACGTACCAAAGAACGACTACGATTATCTTGAATGATATGATGCATAAAGAAATAGAATTGTATGTGGATAATATGATCATAAAGTCCAAAGATAGAATGGGACATATAAAATCTTTACGCAAATTTTTCACTCGCATAAAAGATTATAACATGCGATTAAATCCACAAAAATGCGCCTTCGGGGTAACTTCTGGCAAGTTACTCGGATACGTAGTAAGCACTCGCGGTATTGAGATTGATCCCTCTGAAATAAAGGCAATTGTTGACATGCCTCCCCCTCAAACAGAAAAAGAAATTAGGGGGTTCCTTGGCAAATTGCAATACGTTAGTAGATTTGTTAACAAATTGACTATGACTTGTGAGCCAATATTCAAAAAATTGTAAAAAGAAGAAAAACATGAATAGGACAATCAATGCCAAAAGGCCTCTGAGAAAATTAAATATTATCTCAAAAGTCCACCAATTTTAGCACCACCAATACCCAAACTACCTCTTAGGCTATACATAACAGTTACAGACACGGCCACAGGAGCCATGTTAGCACAAGAGGTAGAAAAAATCGAGCGTGCAATATATTACATCAGTAAAAAATTCATCCAATATGTAACAAAATATAGCACTCTAGAAAAGACGAGTCTAGCATTAGTGTGGGCAACTAAAAAATTACAACATTATATGCTACCACATACCACTCATGTGATTTCTCAACAAAATCCGATAAAGTATTTGTTTGAACAACCACTTATACAAGGAAGATTATCCAAATGGTTGGTGATGTTGGCCGAATTTGAGTTAAAATATATTCCAGAAATGAAAGGAAAAGTAATTTCCGACTTTCTGAATCAACATCCAATTCAAACAAGTCATGCAGAAACTACCCATCTTCTAAATGAAGAGATTATCATAACACAAGATGACAAATGGGTAATGTACTTCGACGGTGCATCCAACCAAAATAGATGTGGCGTAGGAGTGTTACTTATAAGTCCAGAGGGAGCACATACTCCAATCTCTGTAAAATTAGACTTTGAGGTTACTAATAATGTCGCGGAATGTGAAGCGTGCATTATTGGATTAAAAGCAGCATCTAGCATAGGTGTGCAAAAAATAGAGATATATGGAGATTCCAGTTTGATTTTAAATCACATACTGAAAAAATGGAAAATAAAGAGCTCCACGATGATGTTATACCAAGCACACCTAGAGCAACTCATCGAGCATTTTGAACATATTGACTTCAAATATCTCCCTAGGGATGATAATAAATTTGCCGATGCACTACCAAAATTAGCCTCAATGATCAACATTCCAGATCACTTAAATATGATGCCATTATGCGTTGATAGAAGAGAAGAACCATCATATTGCAACGCAATAGAGGAAATAAATGACATCGAAGGAAACAATACTTGATATGATCATATCCTCCAATATATTACTCATGGCACATATCCCGAAAATACTTCATCGAAAGACCAACGAGCCTTACAAACACTTGCGGCTCAATACGGTCTATTAAGTGGTCAATTATGCAAAAAGGACCTAATGGTCAAAGTTTGTTGTGTATAGACCAACCCGAAACCACACGCCTTATGGAGAATACTCACAAAGGTGTCTGTGGACCTCACATGAATGGTAAAATGCTTGCAAAAATAATTTCACGACAAGGGTATTATTGGTCCAATATGGAACATGATTGCATACAATATGTAATGAAATGTCCAGAGTGCCAAATGTTTGCTAATTTACAACACCTTCCGCCATCTAAACTATATAATCTCACTTCCCCTTGTCCCTTTTCAACTTGGGGAATTGACATAACTAGAAAGGTCTCTCCAACAGGAGCAGGAGGGCACGAGTACGTATTAATATCCTCGACTACTTTAATAAGTGGATTGAGGCTGCTCCTTATGTTAATATCACTTCTAAACATGTCGCAAAGTTTCTCGAACGAAACATATTTTGTAGATTTGGAGTTCCACACGAACTAATTAGTGATCAGGGATCACAATTCAAAGCTAAAGTTGAGACCCTCTTAACTCGTTATAAAGTAAAACATCATCACTCATCCCCATACAGACCTCAAATGAATGGAGCTGTAGAATCGGCAAATAAAAATATAACAGTCATCATTAAGAAAATGGCAGAAAATTATAAAGACTAGCCGAATAAACTACACTTTGCTCTATGGGGTTATAGAACGTCTATACGAACATCAATAGGGGTAACTCCTTACTCTTTAGTTTTTGGAATGGATGCAGTTCAACCAGTCAAACTGGAAATACCATCCCTACGCATCGTACTCGAAAGTAAGCTGCCGGAAGCTGAATAGGTATGAACGAGGTATAAAGAGCTCTTATTGCTCGATGAACGACGATTAAGAGCTTTGCATCATGTACAAGTCTACCAAAGGCGCATTTCGCGTCATTTTAATAAAATGGTAAAACCTAGAAACATAAAAAGAAGGTGACTTTGTACTAAAGGAGGTTAGGGGTCCACCTACTTATCCAAGAGGAAAATTTAAACCTAATTGGATCGGTCCCAACCTGTAGACACCCATTTGTGTCTCCCCAAAACCAAACCCAGTGATGAGTACCTTTCATGTCATTTGATTTTCAAATAAAGCAAAAGTGTGAAAAGTCTAGTGATGAGGATGTTTTTATTAAAATATCTCTTTTTTCTGTTTTTGAAAATATTTCTTTTCTTACCTTATTTTTTAAAAACGTGCATTCTAGTTTTGTTTGGTCCATGATAAGGGTCCTATAATGGTGTAGTTGGATGGACTTTGAAAAGACCTTTCCAAAGGTATATTATAATCCCAATTCCGATGAATAATGAGGAAGTTATGGCCAAAATACTAAACTGGGCCCGATTTGGTTTTTATATGCGGCCCAATGATCTAGAGGAGGGCCTATTATTAATTATCATTCATAAAACTATTAGGATTGATTATAGTAATTTAGAATACTGTAGAAGGTTCTCTTAAATCCTAATGGAGTTAGGATTGATAATTATGTTTTAAAGAGTTTGAAATTGAATAAAACTATTCCTTTTGAGAATCCTTGTTTTGTACGAAGTGGAATATATTCAGATTTTATTTTCGTGAATTATAATATTTATCAAAATTTTATATGGTTGGATAGATCTTTAAATTATCTTTCCAATGATATATTATAATATTAAATCCGAGCTATAACGAAAAAGATATGAATGAGACATGAAACTCTATCCAAAACTGACATCCTTCTACTATTTCGGCCATATTTTTTTATCTACACATGATTTTAATATGACTCAAATTGGATTAGAAAGTAGACTTCAAGATCTTTCCAAAGACATATTATATGCCTTATTTGGACTTCCGGATCAAAAGATATGATAAAAAAAAAACGCGTGAAACTGATTATTAGTGCCTGACGCTAAGCATTAGCGCCTGACGCTAAGTCTTGGCGCCTGGCGCTAACCTTCAGTGCCTGGCACTAATTGCCAGCGTCGACGCTAATCAAGTTTTATGCGTGTCAGAACTCTGTTTCGATTTTCTATCTTTTTTGGCTGATTTTCTCTATAAATAGTCTTCTAAAAACTCCGTTTTCATTCACCAACTCTCATCAAGATTCTCTTGATTACTCTCTCTCTCTCTCTTTTCTAAACTAGCCTTTTCTCAAATACAAAATTCCGCATTCACAAGACTTAGATACACCTAGCCATATTCGAAGTTGTCTTCGCTCTAGACGTGAAAGGTTTAATTTCTGAGGGTTTGGTCCCTAATCTCTCTTTCAATTATTTAATTTAATTGTTTTGTTTATTATTTTCCTTGAAGTTAATAACGTGTGTATTTTGTTATTAAAAAGAGGTACGAGGCATCCAAGTAAATGCTTTACTTGTTAACATTGTTGTTATGATATAGATTTCATGTTAGGATGTTTTATTGATTCCTAGTATCATGTTTAGGATGTTCCTAGTATCATGTTAGGATGATTTCTTTAGTATGATATTTATGGTGATTTGCTTATATCAATTATGATTCCTACGATGCTTCCTACATTCTTTCCTAATATCATGTTAGTATCATGTTAGGATTAAAGCTTTGATCTTTATTGTTTTGTGACATGCTAGGGTTTGTTATTAATCTTGTTAGTATCATGCCTAGGATCTTGCTATTATTATGCTATAACATAAACACGATTATGATAATTATGATTATTGTTGTGTCGAATTATATAATTTAACGTAATTTGTTAATTAGCGAATTGTTTCACGTAATTTGTTAATTGACGAATTGTTTTACATAATTTGTTAATTTACAAATTGTTTTACGTAATTTGTTAATTTACGAATTATTTCATGTTATTTGTTAATTGACGGATAACTTATATATATATAATTTAATTATTATTATGTTGCTTGATTTTTATTGTTATTGCTTGATCACGCCTTTTATGCATGTTGTTGCAGTTGTGCTGGTGCAGTGTTGGTTCTGCTCTGTTGCTGTTGTTTTGTTGTGGCAGTCTTCTTTTGCTGCTGTGGTTAGGTGGTAGCTGGTGGTTCTGGTTGCTATTCTTAGCTGCTGTTGCTGCTCTAGGTGGCAGCTGGTAGGTTGCTATGTTTCTGCTTGTTGTTGCTCTGTTGTGTTTGCCTGGTTGTTGGTGTTTGCAGCTGTTATGTGTGTTACTGTCTTGTTCTAGCAGTTGGTTCTGTTGCTGGTGCTTTTCTGTTGGTGCTTCTGTGTGCAGTGCTGTTCTGTGTAGTTGCTGTTGCTGTTGCTTCCTGCAGTTTGCCTCTGCTCTGTTGCTGTGCTGCTGCTGGTTGTTGTGTTGCTGTTGAAGTGCGGGTGACTTCTTTTCTGCTGTTGTGTTGCTCCTGGTTGCTGGTTCTGGTTGCTGTTGCAGTGCTAGTTCCAGTGTTGCTGTTTTGTTGCTGTTGCAGTGTTGCTGTTGCTGGTCTGGCTTCTGCTCTTCTGGTTCTTTGCTGGGTGCAGGGGTGTTTTTGGTGTTCTCCAGGTTTTCAAGCTTGCGGTTTTTTTGCTGGTGCCTTGGTTTCTTTTTTGTAAACCTTTGTTTGTTTGTTTTTTTTTTGTTTTGTTGGTACGTTTGCAGGTCTGTATGCTTGTGTTGTTGTCTGGTCCTGGTTTCCAGAACCCTTCCTAGAAGGTGGCTGGAAATTTGAGTCCATTTTGTTCTAGGCCCTTCCTAGAACCCTTCTTAAAAGGTGGCTAGGATAGGATCTAAAACTGGGTGTTGGGGGCTGGCCTGTTTTTTACAGGTCTTTTGGTGTTCTGGTGGTAGTTATAACTTTTGCTCTTGCAATTTGTTACTTTCATTCCTTGGTAAAAAAATTTTATTTACCAAAAAAAAAGGGAATTGGTAATTGTAATCACGCTTAATAAGATAGTTTAATAATCTTGTTTAGGGTTAATTTGATTATAATTCAAGTGATCGCCAATAATAAATTTATTTGCGCATTATATTCAACCAACATAGATAAACATGTTTAGGGTTAATCCTATTGATTGCATGTTAGTCAGAAAGCTCACATGAATACGATCAGAATAAAGTAGAGGCCTATTATTAGGGCAGGTTCAATCTCTTTTAGGTTGGATTTGTATCTTCATCCCCGAACCCTATTTGGTTCAAGACCTTATGGAGTTGACGATCTTTTGGATCGTTAAGGGGTGTAACCTTCACCTCGTGAACGGTTTACAAGTTCCTAAAAAACTTGCTGGCGACTCTTTTGCTCTATCTTCTTTCCATTTGGACGCCACCGTACTTTAGTGTATGATCACAGTGGGGTTCAAGCTAGGGATTAACGCTTGAAATATTCCCTACACTACCGTGTGATTGAAATCCTATTAGGAGGAGCCGTCAGATTAATGGACATTTGAGGAGATGAAATTCGTCAATTAATAAACATTGATCGACTTAAAAAATATTACATATGAAATCCAGATTACTCGTTCATTCATACAACCAACTTTAAATTAGCATTCAACTAAAAGATTCTAAGTGTTATACATTTTATCGAACAACACGATAAAATACATAACACTTGGGGGGGGGGTAATTCAAGAATAATAAACCATTCTAAGTGTTCAGATTTTCTTCGAACTTCATAAAAAAATCTTCACACTTGGGGGGGGGGGGGGGGGGGGTAAATAGCACAAAAATTAAAAAAAAATTCGAAAAACTCGTAGGAAAGGTGTCGCGCGCAACAAGAATAGTTGCGCGCGGATACCACGCGCAACTGATTAAGTTGCGCGTGACATGCCAACGCAACCTCAGATGTTGCGCGTGCCACCTAACTGTCGAACTTTTTTGTTTAACAAAGTGGTAACTTCTACTTAAAATGAAAGAAGGGTGTTTCATAAACATAAACATATACTCGGAAAATAAAAAAATTAAACTTTGATTTGACTCTCTATTAAACAAAGATTGATTATTTTTTTCATTTAACTTTTACCTAAGGAGTTAAAGAAAATATATATATATATATATATATATATATATATATATATATATATATATATATATATATATATATATATATATATATATATATATATATATATATATATATATATATATATATATAAAGAAAAAAAGAACTACGCAATGACCTGATTTCGTGATGCGAATACGTAGGCAATCTATAAGATTCGGTCATATCAAAATATCAAAATATAAAGCTCATTTTATTTCATTAAAAAAAATAAATGGAAAGGACATTGTTGAACTAAATTGTAAAGCAAAAAAAAAAAGAGGCATAGTAGTGTTACTTTATTCAAAAAAAAATACATAATAAAAATGTGTAACATTCTAAGGCTTCACTATATCCTCGATTGTCACGGATAATGGAGAAGTAGTTTCCATTGCAGTATTTTCAGAAACCTTAGAACTCTCCCCTACATTCTTCTTCTTGACCTATACATTGATCTTCAATTTGGGTATAGGAGCCTTTTCAACTGTTTTTCCTCTTTTCGAAGCTTTTGTTAGAGTCCTTTTTCGGGTTTGTTGCAGGTTAAGAAGGATTTTTCCTTTTCGATTCCTTCCAACGCGCCTTAGGAGACGAGAAGTCCAATTTTCTTCTCACTCCTTTGTTTTGACCACTAGGAGGAGTAGTGGTGGTCGAATGCATTAGAGGCTTAGGTGGATTACGAGTTGTGGAAATTTGATATTGAGAATGGGCTTTGTTTCACTCGCCCTCGCCCGCCGCATTCATCCAAGCCTTATAAAAGGAAGATAATACAATGCTCGCAGTAGGATTTTGTACTACCCATCTTGGAAGACTTGACCAATACTTTATCCAACGGAAAATTCGCTCGGGTCTAAAAGACACATCCTTGGGTGCGTAACAATCTTGCGGGGGTATAATCTGTTTCATCCCATATTGTCCCAGTACCCTTCAAGGAAATATGTAAGTAGCGCTAGATAGGCCTAAAAGCCTAATGTAAGGGCAATTGTGACTACTCCCAACCATACTATTTATGTTCCACCAAGGAATCACGAAGCGTATGTTAGGAACCCCGTGACAAAAAAATGACGTCCACTCCTCTTCATTCTTATGTTTGTAAAGGATTCGAAGTCTAGGGAATGTCTGCACTCCATTGGCCTCCATGTTTTGTGGCTGGTCGACTATTCGCAAACGCTCCATGAGCCAAATCTGAAAAAAAAAGTTAAAAAAAAAAATCAGCTTGCAATTTTACACGAGCAGGTGGCGCGCGCATCTTGAGAAGTTGTGCGCGCCATTCGCGCGCAACATAGGAGATTGCGCTGGCAGTGCCAGCGCAACTCCTTAACATGTTCTCAAAATACAAAAAAAAACTTACGTGTAATAGGAGTGGACTCCCCGTGAACCCATTTTCGTTAGGATCTCTTCTAAGGCGATTTAAGTATAGAATGGTTTCCGCCAAAGCCAAAGGAGCGGGTGAATGACATCCCTCTATTTGCTCAACTACAAACACCATGAAATAGTCTCCATATTCTTTGCCTGTCCTAATTTAACAGTTAACAACAAGACAATAACATAAAGCACGAATTTTAAAGCGTTGTTTAGTCATGTTGTCACAAGGGGCGACGAAATGTTCAATAAATTGAATTAAATTCACGCCTTCATCAATTCCAATATTAGTCATGTCATTGTCAGACAAGCCGAAAAATCTTTGGAATACAGGTTTGGGATCTGACAATGGAGGTGAATAAGTCACGGGGAGAGTATTTGTAGGGAAGCCTAGCAAGGCCTCAAACTCACCAGGAAGGGGAATAATTTCGTCCCCTTTAAATAAGAAAAGATGGTGGTTGGAATCCCAATGGTTAACTGCGGCATGAAGGAAGTCAAAATTAATCACTAATTGCATATAGTTCAAAAGAGGATCTAGGTGATAAATTTTGAAAGCTAGTTTGTCCTCGTTTAAAAGGGAGGTGACCCATTGCTTCAATCGTTTTTCTAAGGTTTTTACCATTGTTCAATATTAAAACAAAAAAAAGAGAGAGAAGAAGAAAATAAGAATTTAGAGAGATTATTTCTTTTAGTTCTTATAAATTACAAAGCGAATGAATGCGAGATGATCAGAAACCTATACGAAGCCATGCTTAAATAGACCCAAGAGGGGCAAATTTTCGGCAATTTTTGCCCAAAGGAAAGTTCAGAAACAGGTGGCGCACGCAACTCATGAAGTTGTGCGCGACATCCGCGCGCAACAAAATCACATGCGCGCGATAGCCGCGCGCAACTCCTTCAGATGCGCGCGTCTCCTCTGTCGCGACATGTGGTTTAGGATTATTTCCGTATTTTGACTTACATAATAACGAAATCTTAACGAAATCTTAAGACTAATAATATGCTTGCCTTTTGCTAACTCTTGTGTTCTTTATTTCCTTTTTTTTTTGTTTTCTTTTTTTCTTTTTATCTCTTTCTTTCCTTTTCCTTTCTTTCTTTTGTTATTTTTTCGAGGGGGGGTAAGTCGGGAACCCATTCCCTCCCTCGGAATTTTTTTTGTTTTTTGTTTTTAAGTACACATTGAAACAAACAATAATAATATGACATATACAAAAAAAGAAAATGTGTGTCATGTGTACAACAAATACAAGAAATCTATGTACAATATTTCCTAAAAAATAATAATATAAAGTGTGTACAAGAGGGCTCAGGGTGCTCTACGACTGCTAGACGGCTGCTGTACATCCTGTAAAATCCCAAACAGAAGATTAATACATGCAATGTAATAACTTCGTCAGAAAAATATATAAATAAAACTTACCGCAATCATCCGATGATCACGGCATGACAAAGTCACGAGGGCTCTCCGATAAGCAGCTCGGAAAGCACGTAAGGTCCTCACCATGCCGTTCACGGTCTCCCACGGAACCTGTTCAAAAAAAAATACAAGGAAAGTTAATAGATAAATGAGTATGAAACAAAAATAGATTTTTTTAAAGTACATATACAAAAGGACATACCGACTCAACCGTCTCAGGAACAAACGGTATCCCCTCATCATCCTCCGTTGCTGGAAGGATCTCACAAATTATCGATCCAACGACATTGGTATACATGATCTCCGCTGAAGGAGGCACCCAACTACCTCGCCAGGACCTACTGAAATCTCCTCAGCATCGACGAATGGAGGCGAGTCCATGCTATGATAAAAAAGGTTTCTCTATTAGTTTACTTTCTAAACTAAGCTAATGTAGACACCCAAATATGTCTCCCCAAAAACCAAACCCGGTGATGAGTACCTTTCACGTCGAATCATAATCGAATGAAGCGAAAGTGTGGAAAGTCTAGTGTTGAAGAAACTTTTAATTTCTTTTCACTTCTCTCTGTTTTTGAAAACTTATTTTAAGAAAACAGCCAATCCAGTTTGGTTGGTCCATGATATGGGTCCAATAATAGTGTAGTTGGATGGGTCTTTTCATTCCTAATTCAATTAGCATTGATAAATTTACTTTTGTTGAATTTTCAAAGTTTTAATTAAAATCAAAAAGTATTTTCGAGGAAAAGATACGATTTTATCCTCCAGTACGACAAACTTATCTGATTTTCGAAAACGCGTCAAAAACAGGCCTGGCGCCTGACTGCAGGCATTAGCGCCTGGAATCAGGCCTGGCGCCTAGCGCCTGGAATCAGGCCTGCCGCCTAGCGCCTGGAATCAGGCCTGGCGCCTAGCGCCAATAAGCTGGTGCTGGCGCTAGCTCTGTTTTGCGTGCGCCAATCTCGTTTTGCGTGCGACAAGTGCTCTATTTTGATATTTTATCTTTTTGGCTGATTTCTCTATAAATAACTAATTAAAAACTCCATTTTCATTCATCAACAATCAGTTTTCAATTATATTCACCCACAATTAGTTTTTTATTCTCATTCTTTTCAATTAATTCATTCATCTTTCTCTCTTTCTCTAAACTTGCTTTTACATACAAAATTCCGCATTCGCAAGATCTAGAAACACCTAGCCATATATGAAGTTGCCTTCGCCCTAGACATGAAAGGTTTAATTTCTGAGGGTTTGGTCCCAAATCTCTCTTTCAATTATTTAATTTAATTGTTTAATTATTATTTTCCTTGAAGTTACTAACGTGTATATTTTGTTATTAGAAAGAGGTACGAGGCATCAAAGTAAGTGCTTTAATGGTTTTAATTGATATTATGATGTAGAAATCATGTTTAGATTGTTATTATGATATTCCAAGTATCATGTCTAGGGTAACTTCAATATTAAATATGATTCTTGCGACGCTTCCTATGTTCTTCCTAATATTTATGATTGTTAGTATCATGTTAGGGTTAAAGATTTGATTTTTATTGCTTAGTAACATGCTAGGGTTTGTTATTAATCTTGTTAGTATCATGCCTAGGATCTTGCTATTTTTATTATGCTTTAATATTAACATGAACATGATTATGAATATTATTATTGTTATTATAATGAATATTTTTATGATTTATGATTAAAATTGTTATAATGATTATTTATAATTACTGTGAACATGATTATTTTAATTATAATTTGTTATAATAATTGTTCATCATTATTATTATGTTGCTTGATATTTATTGTTATTGCTTGATCACACCTTTTATGCATGTTTAAAGGGAATCTATACTTGTAATCACGCTTAATGAGATAATTAATAATCTTGTTAGGGTTAATTTGATTATAATTTCAAGTGATCGCCAATAATAGATTTATTTGTGCATTAATATTCAACCAACATAGATTAAACAGGTTTAGGGTTAATCCTATTGATTGCATGTTAATTAAAAAGCGCACATGAATACGATCTGAATAAAGTAGAGGTCTATTATTAGGGCAGGTTCAATCTCTTTTATGTTGGATTTGTACCTTCATCCCCGAACCCTTATTTGGTTCTAAACCTTATGGAGTTGACGATCTCTTAGATCATTAAGGGGTGTAACCTTCACCCTATGAACGGTTTACAAGTTCCTAAAACTTGTTGGCGACTCTTTTACTCTATCTTCTTCCCTTTTGGACGCCACCGTACTTAAGTGTATGATCACAGTGGGGTTCAAGCAAGGGGGTTAACACTTGAAATTTATTCCCTACAGCTAATAAACGTGTTCTAGATCCATTTCGGCAGCATAACGGCTACCGATCCTGCAATTAAACTCAGTAAATGGGGGATTTTAAAACACCCACAAAAGCCATTCTGTACCAGTTTCAACTAAGTATTCAAGAGATTATATTTCAATATCTCAAGGAATCAATTATTTTCAGGCGAATAATAGTAACAACAAAACGCAATTATCGTCTACCAAACAATCTTGAAGTTCGAATATGGCAAAATCAAACTAAGTATATACTTCGTGCCATTTTTCAATTTCAAAATTTACAAAATATGAATTATGAAGTAATGTTAGTTCTAATACTATAATCTACTCCATAATCAAAAAGTATAACCAAAATCAGCAAGAAAAAAAAACAAATTTGACCAGAATTCAAGCCAAAAAAAAAAGAGGCAAGAACGAACTTAAGCCAAGAAATACTCATACAAGGTTCAATACTTAACCATTTTTTCATGAAATTTGTTTCAAAACACTCCTTAAGCATAGCATGGCAACATGGAACAAACAATTTCTAGAATAATGGACAAAATAAAAAAACCCCAAATTAAAAAATTGGGGTTTAACGATTCGAAAATCGTTCGAATTCAGCCAAAAAAGGGCAAAAAATGGCAAACGACTTACATTGGGTTATGGAAAAAATGAATTAAGAACGAAATTTGCTTCCTTTAGCATCGAAAATCACGAAAATCCAAGCTCTATAGAGAGAGAAAGGGGCGAAAATGAAGGAAGGAAAGAGAGAGAAAGCAAAATGAAAAATCGCTTCTGCGATTTTCTTTTTGCTGAACTGAATGTCGCGCGCAACTTCAGAAATTGCGCTTGACACACGAGCGCAACTCAGAAAGATGTACGCGCCTGGCTAGCGCGACCTACTGAGTTGTGCGCGGATACTGGTCACTAAAATGACCGGTATCCGGATTTTGATCCGTTTGATCATTTTTCAACGGTTTTCTCTCGTTATTAGACATAATAGCGCACGAATTATCAAAATCCTTTTTAAATTTCTTTGCATTTGTAGTTTATTTTCTTCTTTGATAGATTTTTGCATCATCTTTGCATGCACACCATGCTTTGTGCCTTCCCCAAGCATACGTTTTGAACGTTTTTCTTAAGCGTGCCTTAAGACGTTCCGTGGTGGTGCTTTACGTAAAAGCACCCATAGACAGGTTTGTCATTTTACTGTACTGATGATATAAGTGTCTGGGTTTTCTTCTTTTTCACGTACGAAGCAAAAGGAAGCTGTTTTCATGCAGCGTAAAAATGCAAATGGCGTATCGTACAGCGTAAAATTGTACGGCGTAGGTGTTGCGTAAAATTTCACCACAGCCCAAGCTTTGCGAGATCTACCTCACGGAACTAAAAGGTAAACTATTTACTGTAGGCGTTATCTCACGAGTCGACAGGCGCGCCGAACCTTCAGGAACAGGCACTTCGTGAAGGGAAGCAAATACGGTAGTTAGTGAGCTTACGAACTTATCGGACACTTAGGGTGTTCGTACACCCCCTGTATAAAGAGCGACGGAACAATGTCGCACCGATGTAGTCACGTGCCCCCATTCCTAAGACACGTGTACTCATCTTGTGGACAAAACTGCTGAGAGAGTTGCTGACTTTCTTCTCTCTCACTGGATTTGGATATATGCCTCCAGTCCTGAGACATGTATTTCTATCTTGTGGACATCCGACTCGAATACCGGATCCCCTTTTCGATTCGCATATCGAAAAACCTTTTCATTCTTTTTACTTTGTTAAAGTCAGGCTAAAGTTTCAATGACATATCGAGGGACTTTATACCAACGATGACATGATTGGGAGGAAATCATCCCCTTTTGTTCTTTTAAACCCGATCTCTTCTCATGACTTGACATCACCCAGAACACCTTTACTTATAAAAGCGTTCTACAATTGCAAAGGATCAATCTAGATTCTTTAACGCATTAAGACTAGGGGAAACTTTTTCTAGCCTTAATATCTATTTGTTTCAAACACTTAGCAAACCAAGGACTGTTTCGACATCCTTAAACCTTACTGAAAGATTCTCTAACCTTGGAAAACTTCGCAGAATGAGTCTCAAATTTTTCCTTGACTACTTTGATCATCGTCTATTCTAGACTCGATCAAAATGGGGGCTAACTGTAGACATCTACTTTTAGCCTTCTGTTCCGACAGGAAGTGCAATGACGATAAATAAAACCATCTTCGTGTTAGATCAAAGTAAAGAATGCTTATGGGTAACAGGTTAAGCCACAAAACGCAAAAGACTAGCACAGATAAAAGAACAAGGCCAACACTAGGTCCAAATTACTAAACCCGATCATAATAGCCCGTGCTGAAAACCCAATAATGACGGATTTAGGAGCATCTAGGTTAAAATAAAAGTTGTCGCGGAAAATATCGCGCGCATCTCACAAAGTCGCGCTCAGCAGTGGCGCGCAACTTATTAAGTTGCGCGAGGCAGGCCGCGCAACTTTCAGAGATGCGCTCGCGTAAGATTAAGAATATTAAAATATTGGAAAATCGAATCTTACCATAGAGCTACATGCAAGAAAAATAGTTGCACGCGTACACCGCCCGCGACCTATTCACTTGCGCGCGTATAACGCGCGCGACCTATTCACTTGCGCGCGACACCTGCTGCGGGAGAATGCTCAAAACCCTAAACCTAATCATTCCCTATGAATAAGACCCTAATCCGAGGCTTCAAGACACAGAAAATTAATCTAAACGCTGGCAGAATACTTGTGAACTTGTGCACCCAAACCCTCTTGTCCTAAACACTCACCCTTTTCGATATTTTGTTACTACGGTGGAGGTTCCCCAACAAGAGGGAGTCCATAAGTGTTCTAAACGGAGATCTAGCAAAGAGAAGTGGTAAATTCCCGAGCACTTAGTTAAATCACCATTATTTTTATCGTTTAAAAGAACTTTAATTAATTAATTTGTGTTGTTTGATTGCCTTAAAATAATAAATTAATTGATTTCACATAGTATTCTTTCGTTAATCAAGATTAGAATTGAATAAAATAATTGTTGGTTGATCACTTAAGTCAAGGCGAATATTATTTATTTTATTCTTCTTTTCACGAATTTGATTAAATAAGAATAACGACCTTACAATGTAATTTCTATGTGAATTAATATGTGTAAATAAAATTAATTAACATAGTTTTTAGGTATCACGTTGCATATATTGTTTGGCAATGAAATTTTGCAAAGGAAGAGCTAGTAGAGGTCGCACTAGGGCTAGGATCGCGATTCCCCTCTAAAGGGAACGTTATCTTAGTACCCTCGCTCCCGAACTCATTTCTGGTTTTATAGACCAATTTGGGCATGGGTAAACTTATGATTCATGCTAAATATCCCTTGAACTCTACTTGGGAGAAAGGCATGAACTAGTTTTATGGATTTTCCCTGAAACTCATTGGCGACTCCTAATTGTTTTTACTAAAAAGCGTATATGATAGAATCATCTCTAATTCAAAGGTCTCCTAAACAGTCGGAATTCAAATCCTAATACACCCTAACAAGTGTAAAGTCCTAGGCTTTAAGGGGCCATGGGCATCTAAGGAGAAGGATCCCCTACAATGGGAACACCCTCCTTACACATACATACTTCACATGCTCTAAGCAAGTAAGTCATGCGACGATTCCATATCACAGCTTACATGATGGATTAAATTGTAGAGTAATTCTCAATCTTTTTCTACCCATGTAACATTTTAGCTCATTCAGTTTCACTAAGTCATGCTAAACTGTTTGCTGTGTGATATGGTTGAAAGTCTCTATTAGAGTCTTTCATGTTTGACTTAGTATTTATCCTAGCTTATACTTAGTTCAAACTTTAATTAGTTTTATACATACGGGTCGAAAGTCTTTTAAAGTCCTTCAATTCATGTTTAACACTGTATAATCCTTTACACGTTCAAACATTTTATTAAATCTATACAATAGATCTTAATACCAATATGTACTAAGTATCGTCTTTTGGTTGGTCCATTGTCGAAAATACTTTCAAATCTAAGCATTTAGCATTTGATAGTTATTTCACAATAATGTTCATAAACTTTTTGTTGGACCTTTATATAATTTACTTTTGCTCCCACTAAACTTCTTATTCATAAGAATTTCTATGTTTCTCCATAAGTCAATCCTCTTATGAACTTCATGAGAAAACATGTTCTAATTCCTATATGCAATTCTTCCATTAATCCCATGACGGATTCCTTGAGCTTGCTTTTAAATCTAGCATTTATTTAGATTTTCAAAACACTTAGACTATTTTTGTAGTCACATCCAAAATCCTATTTTGGGATGGCGGTTTTAGTATCTATTTTCCATATTTCACATGTGCAATTTTGCTAGATCAATCACGAAAAGACTTAAGCATTCCGATTGGTGAATGGGTTTGTATTAAAATCAACTCCGCGAATTTATTTATTTCCTTTTCAACCAATCTAGCTATGTATGCATATACATTTCCATGTTTGTTAGTTTTCTCCTTGAAAACTTATTTGCAATAGATGGGTCTTTCACCCTTCATGCAAATTAATCAAGTTTCAAACATGATTTTCAAATATGGGATCTGTTTTTGATTTTCATGGCCTCTAACCATTATTCGGAATTTAGATTTGTCGTAGCTATCTTACAAGACATTATTCCTTTACTATCTAATAGTACGCTTGTAAGTCTTAGGTTTATTTCTAACTTAATAGAATTTTATAGGATTTAATCCAAGCCTTTGGTGAATTTGGTACCTATACGGGGCAATTGCATCAAACATTGAGTTTTAAGGCGCTTCCTAAGCCCTTTTAGTATGTTGATCTTACTCCAACATTTCTGATGTTTTGTGAGTAATGAATTCTCTTTTAAGGCACTTGTAAAGTCCTTTTATGTATTCTTGATCAAATATTCTCACGAAGTCCTTTTAAGGTCTTCCGAGATTCTTAGTTCTAGTTTGTTGCTAAACTCGATGGTCATCGAGTTCATTTTCCTCCCACTTGTTGTTTTTGGAAATGTGTTACTTTCAAGAAAGACACCTCTTAGAGCAACAACCACTATGTTCTCAATTAGGTTGTGAAGGTAATGCACGTGGTCTCACTTGAATGCTTACAAAGAGACATGTATGTTGTCTTTGGGTAAAAGTTTGTTGTAAAACAAACAGTTAGCTCCCACTTGAGCTATCTTAGCCTTTAATGAGCCTTTAATCTCCCACTCAACCACCTAGCTCTTGCTAAACCGGTGAGCTCCCACTGAGTCACTTAGCTCCCACTGAGCCAGGGAACTCCCACTGTGGCTAAGAGGTTTAGACATATACTTTGAAAAGACATTTAGAATATAATTCTATCCATAACTGAATATGGCGTCCTTTCTTAGCTTTGACATTTCATTTAGTGTAACATTACTCATTTATTCAAATCTTTAAGAACTTTATAGAAATGGTTGTGATCCATCATCATTCGAGTCATTTTGAAAAGACATCGAGGTCTTCATGAGGACATACCATGTTCTTTGTGGAGTTTGTTTATGAAAAATTTCCATTCATAACTTTAAGATGGTCACGCTTGGCTCAAGCAAACATCGCTCAATCTAATCTAGACATGTTGATATCTTGCCAAGTCGATTATGTACTTCACTTAACTCTTGAGCTACTCAGGTCAAGTTTGTTCACATTTGATGAATATATCCATATCCTTTCAAATTCTTTCTAAAACGTTGAAGTAATTGTATCCTCTTTAGCCTTCGGATTAAATTGTCTATATCAAGAACAATAGCTCTTTGCTTTGTTGGTTTCAACAAGTAAGCCTTCCTTGTCTTAGAATGATTCCGAATCGAGTAACTATCAAGAGCCTATCTAATAGAGCCTTGAGTACGTTCTTGTTGATGTGACATTGCTAAAGATGTTCGAAACGTAAATCATGCTCATGACTTTAAGCTTTTTCTAGTTTATCATGTTAAGGAAATGTTTGTTTATAATCAAGCATTCTTGACTCATGGTTCGGATAACCATGCCATTAAAATTAATCTCGTAACTATTGCTCATTGCTTTGAATGTGAGTCGTTTCGTGTGTAAACGGATCAATTGCTGATTATGGAACATAATAATAACCATTATTCATTCCTGCCTTTAGCTTAAAAGGTCTTTAAACAAAGCATACGACCTTACAACTGATGTAGCACCACTTGCTTCATTCTAAGGTTGTAAGTCAAAAACTTAGGTTATCTTCAATAGTTTAAGGTCACTTTCAAAGGGAAAACTCAAGCAGTATCCGATACTTTGTGAAGATAATGAGTTGCTAAGTTAACTTCAATAACATGAATTCTCTAGTAAAATGGAATATCATTCCTTTTCTTTGTTCCTCGTTTTCTATATTTCTTATCATACTTTATCTCATAATCTTTAAGAACCATTTCTTTAAGAGTCTTTGAATTTTATACTTTGTTAGGCATAATTAAGCATCTAATGCGCCGTAAAATAAAGTTCCATCTTTTCTTTTAATTCACGCTCGAATTACTACATCAATGAGTCCTACTCATCTATGGATTAAGAAAAAAGATATGTTGGTTGTCAATATTGACAATTTGAGTTCACAACTCAATACTTCATGTTTTATCAAAACTACCTAGTATTTTGAATACATGATGTCCAACCGCCCTTAAAAGTCATTTATGAGAATTGTATTTTAAAAATGCAGTACTTTAGGAATTCATGCTCCATCTACCCGATTGAACGCTCTGAGCAACAAAGGGTACACCCGAGAATGTTGAATTCACCAAACCATGGAAGCGAGTTTAAGTCGCAGGGTCCCATCCACAAGCGCCAATCCTTCCAAAGGTAAAGCTTTCGCGCGGTGCATCCGGACTCATAACCATGGACTTTCTTTGACTAACCCATATCCTGAACTTTAGAGAACTAGAGCCATGGTTAGGTTGCAAACTCATTGCATCATATTGTGACTACTTGACTATTTGTGCATCTCTTACTTGTGCATACTTATTATGTGACTAAACTAACCGTTTAGTTTGACTTGTGTATGTAAATAAGTCTTAATAAACTAACCAAGGACTAAAAGAATTTACTTAATTAATAGAATAATTGATTTGAGCTAAAAAAATATACCTTAAATCGAGTCATAGTTCCTTTAAGTCATTCCGCATTTTTATTCCCGTATACTTCACAAGCGTCAACTAGTTTTGGTCATAACTGGAGTTCTAGGAAGAACTACGATTCGTACCACCTATATATCTGTAGCCCCGAGTTTTATCTTTAATTTGGTGTTGGTTTCATCCCAATCAGAGTCACAAACTTGTGACTTAAATATCACAGCCTGTCCAATTTAATGCATATACATGAAGTCTTAACTTAGTCTTTGCTGTCACATAGTCTAGCAACATGGTCATGACACGAGTCTTAACATGTCACCTACACTCACTAGTATTATCATACACTTTGTATATGTAACCGTGACCATGTCTTAGGTTCATGCATGAGTCGTTTTTTGTCAGTCGATTGAGGGGTCCAATCTATTCCTATTCTCTTCCATGTTGAATAGAGCTTGAGTCAAAATAAATAATAAAAAACTTATCCCTAATTTCCCTTTCCACAATACTTGCTCAAGGAGGTTAGGGCGATAAATCAAGGACAACACCTTCATTTAAGTTCAACTTTTGATAAACCAGTTGGTCGAAAAAGAAAATCTAAGAAGATAATGGAAAGTCAAGAAGAAGTCAATGAGCTTAAGAAGCAAATGGCAGACGTGACTGAGGTGTTGAAGGCTTTAACCTCCAAATCAATGGCCCTGTGAAACAAAAACAAATGGAGCTCATGCAAGAAAGCTTGAGCAAAATATCCAATGACTATAGATTCCAGGGCATTATCTCACTAGGGGTCTCAGTGGACAAGGAGCTTACAGAAGTTCAATGCCAATGACATCCCTTAGTTCTAGCCAACAGATAATCCTTACTTCCACTTAAGGGCATTCGAGACCAAAATGAACATTAGGGGGATTGATAGGAAAGTCTTTCATTCCTTGTTTTCTTTATCTCTTGAAACCGTTTATCAACAATGGTTCTTTTCCCTTGACAAAGAGAAAACCTCTTCTTGGGATTCCATAACAAACGCTTTCGTAGATAGATATAAGTGCAACATCTAAGGCGAAACAGACCCCAGACAACTTAAGATGTTAAAACAAAAAGAAAACGAAGGGTTCACTTCTTTCTTCAACAAATAGAGGGAAACTTATGCTAATATGGTTAAGGTTCCTACCGAAAAAGAGTCTTTAAGGATGTTCATTAAGAACCTTCAAGAAAAATATGCAAAGCACTTAAAATACCAACATAACTTGAATACTTTCAAGGCTGTGTATAATATATGCATTGACATTGAAGATGACCTTCTGAAAGATAATAGTGCGAGAGGAAAGAAGAACGACCATCCTTTTTCTTCCTCTACCATTAACGAAGTACATGCTACGAACACCTCTAAACCACGAATCCAAAGGTCTAAAAGAATGTTCACTACACTTGGTATGAGTTATGAAACAGCTTTCGAAAAGCAACACCACAAAGGACTAGTCATGCCCATATGAATTATCAAAGACCCAGTTCTAGAAGCCAAGCCACCTAAGTGGGATCCTAATAAACACTGCAAGTATCGCCAAGGAAAGGGTCACGACACTGAGGAGAGTTGGAAACTCAAAGAAGCTATTAAAGACCTGATCGATGACAATAAAACTTCCGAGATACTAGCCATCGCTGAAGATCAAACATCCTTCGATCCATCACTCCTTATCACACCTGTAGGTGAGCCCATGAGATCGAGATAACTTATATCACCTCTATTGATGAAGTGGCCATTATTGAGGATGATGAAAGAATTTTCTTAGATAATAATGGGAAAAATTTGTTAAGTCCCCGAAAACTGCAAGATGTCATCGCCATACTCTTGAATGTGGTAGAAGGACTAGCAAGTCGGATGACGGTTATCGAATAAAATTCTAACCAAGGATTAATGAAGAACTTAATGCTCCTAAGCCATGGGCAAAACGGACCATTGAATAATACACACCAATAGAAATGACTTATGATGAAGCTTTTGACTATCTTCATGATCAAGGTCTCATTCATCCCGTTGGCCCCAGTCAAGACCCACCACCTGAGAAACGATCTCCCAATTGGGATCCAAATTCTTATTGCAAATATCATAGAGGACATGGTCATACCATCAAAAAGTGTTTTACCCTTGAGGATCACATTTAAGACCTCATTGATTCAAACCACCTTCATGTTCCTCTGAGCAACAGGAAGGCCAAGAATAGTAACAATGGCTGGAAAGGAAAGAAGAAAGACAATCCTTTTTCTTCCAAAACTACCCACTCAAACAACGTTAGCACGTTTAACTTGGATAAGGTCCTTGCCATGAACAAACGAGGGCAAAAGATAAACTTAACACCTATTGGTATAAGTTATGACACAACATTCGATCGCCTTCATGCTAAAGGTCTCATAACTCCTATTGGACCATTTGAAGATCACCATTCGAAAAGAGGACGGCTAGCTGGAACCTCAATGCGCACTGTAAATACCATCAAGGTAGGGGTCATACTATTGAGAGTTGTTGGAAGCTGAAAGAGGCCATCTAATATTTGATCGATAATAACAAGCTTCCTATACCTCCAGTCGGCAAGAAGAATGATTGATGATCATGCACAAGACAAGAGGCGAGCTTCAACAATAAGATTTCATGACCTCCTTTTCTATTTCTTTTTCATTATCCCTTTCCCTAATAAGTCTAGCATAGGCACCTTTTACTTTTCCTTAGATTGACTTTCAAGATGTTTTCTTTTTCCCCTTTTAATAAAAATGAGCATTTATTTTCTTGCATGTGATTATTGCATTACTTCGCATATACAATCTTTTCTTGATAAACCACTTTGAGCCTCATCTAACGATAGACCATTATTTATTTGAATCACACCTACCTAACCTTGGGATGGGATGGTGTGTAACTTATGCAATTTTCAAAGAACAAAAGCTTGAGTTTATCAAAAACTGAAATAGCAAAAAAAAAAAAAAAGTGTGCAAAGGGCAAGTGTTCCAATGTAATTGATATGAACATGTCTTTGATATGAACACATCTTAGATTGCATCTCTTATCGATTGCTCGGTACTGTGTCTGATAAACATGAATGCCAAGTGAGTGATAGACCGCATGATCAGGATTTCCCACTATAGGCACCTAAAAATGTATCCCCAAAACAAAACCCGATGATGAACTACCTTTCACCCCCGTTATTTATTGGGTTGAGTATTTAATCTTTGGAGTTCTTAAATCCATGTTCTATCCAATACATTTCATAAACCAACCCATTTCCTAGCTCATTTCCTTAAACCATAACTTGTTTTCCTCTTTTCTTATCTACATTGCAAAACCGAGAGAAAATGATTTTTTTTCCTTATAATTTTTATCCAATAATTATTTGGTTGGATAGGCCTTGAAATAATCTTTCAAACCATGTATCATAAGCCCAATTCTGATTTAAAATGAAGAAGATATGAGCAAAACATTATACTCGGCCCAAAACCTACACCATTATACTAAAACGATAATATCTTAAAATATACAAATGATTTTGACCAAATTTCTATGGGGTTGAAAAGTAGACTAGATAAAATTTCCAATGATATATTATGTGCCTTATTCCGAGTTACGGATCAAGAATTGTCGCAATTTTAAAAACGCATAAAAAATTTGAATCGTCGCGCAGACAATAAAACTACCGCATCGCGGGGGAAAGTGACGTGGCACGGGGCCTGGTATCGTGACACTGGAATTTTTACCATGTCACGGTTCCTGGTGATGTGACACGGAAATTCTTTTCACGTAAAAATTCCCCGCTTCACGGGAGATGATGACGTGGCACGGGGTATGGTACCGTGACACGGGATTTTGCACCGTGTCACGGTGCTTTCCCGTGTCTTTTCTGCGTTTCATTCCTACGCGCTTAAGAATCTGGACGCAAAAACTCCACCATGTCACGGCATGTTTTCCCTTGTCACGGTGCACATCTCGTGACACGGGATTGCTCCGTGTTTTCTCTGCGTAATCCCTAAATGCGTTTATCTCCTGTAGGTTTGCTTCACTCATGCGTCACACCAAATTACCCTGCGTCACGGTGCATTTTTCCGTGTCGCAGCAACCTTTTTTAGGGTTTTTCTCTTTTTAGGGTTTCGTATGTTCCCTCTTCTCATTTTCCCTATAAATACCCCCTCCTTTCTGCAGTTCGGGGCACCAAAAATCATTCTCTCTCACCTTACACCAAAAATCATTCTCTTCTCCCTCTTTAACCTAATTTCTAGCCTCCTTATTCTTCCATAATAATTCTCCTAAGCACTCCAAGGATTCCATACTTAACCCGAGGTTCCGTCCTTAAACCAAGGCGTAAAAGGTAGAATTAAGTGAGGGTTTGGACCAAATCAACTCAATTTTTATTTAATTTAATTTAATTTTCATTTGATATATATTTTTTATTGAAGTTACTAACAATTTATTCATGATGTAGCATTTAAAGGAACGTGTAGAATGTGAGTAATTAATTAATTTAATTACTTATTTTATTTTATATTGCTAGTATCATGATTAGGTTTATTTATGATTTGATTTGACTAACGATTTATTGTTGAATTGCTTCCAATATTAATGTTTATTCTATTTTTATTTATGATCACCATATTGCATGTTAAAGGGAATATGTAATTGAAAATCACGCCTAATAAGATAATTTGGGCAACTAGTTTTGATTCCTTTTTAATCTTGTTATTTAATCAAGTGATCACTAATATTTTAAAATTATATGTTACATTAATATTCAACCAATTTAGTATAATAATATTTGGAGCAAATTGAATCTTTGTTTGTATGCCTTTGAGATCGCAGAAATCACTTTTCACTATAAGAATCGAGTAGAGGCCAATACGGGAGAATGTGACTCCATGACTCACTTCGTACCATCATCCCCGATCCTCCTTTCGTGGTTTCGAACCATATGGAGTTAGTAATCTCATGGATTATGAATGGGGTGTAATCGTGGTTGTTGCCTATCATGGTTCCGAACCATATGGAGTTAGTAATAATATTTTGAGCAAATTGAATCTTTGTTTATATGCCTTTGAGATCGCAGGAATCACTTTTCATTATAAGAATCGAGTAGAGGCCAATACGGGCGAATGTGACTCCATGACTCACTTCGTACCATCAATCGTTGTTGCCTATCGTTGTCCCTTAATCGTGGTTGCCTTAAATGATCCGTGAACGGTTTACATGTTCCTTCATAACTCAAAACTTGTTGACGATTCCCCACTTTCCTTGTCCCTAATCGTATATGTCAATTCCCACTTCCTATGAGTGCCAAGCATATTCACCACATGCTTAACGTAGGAGCATATCGAACGACGCCTACACCCACACTTATCCAAAAAAAAAAAATATGCAAAAAGCAAAAAAAAGTGAGAGAAAAAAAAAGAACTCAAAAGTGAGAAACCTCAAGAATAATAATACAAAGATTCAAAAGCAAAATTGTACACCTTGGGGGCTTATCTAGGATCTTAAGCCTTTATCCTTTTCTTCTTCATCCTGTATCCTAATCACGTTACAACCCTTAAAAGACCTCTTTAAGGTATACACATACTCCTACGAGGTTCGGCTTAAGCTACGTTTGCCCTGATTCCTAACAAATACGTAGGCAACCTCACATCGAGGTGCGGCCTAATAAAAATGCATTCATATTTACGTTCATAATTTATCATATCAAAGGGATATCCAGTGCTCATCCCTATTCATTTAGAGCTAGACTTGGGGGCTTGATCTTTACATTATTAGCCAACCCAGCCTAAGAGTCACCATCATTTGACTCATCTTGAAATAATATTTTTCCCCCAAACTTAGCCTTTGCGGCTTAACTTTAGTGTCACTATCACACACATCACAGATACATGACCAAATATACTTCCCTTAGGAACCCTTTGTCATGAAATCTTAACACAACCCTGAAGCATGCCTTGTCATATCAAGATCAATCATGATTGCATTACAAAGTATGAAGTATGTTTGGGTTTTTTTGTGTCCCATGGGAGAGTTACAACTCTAGACTGGATTCAGCAAGGACGCCTATACCTGCAAAACAAACGGATCACTAAATGGTCGATGGTCCGCCTCCGAAGATTAAGTTAGTACGGTATTTGGAATAAAACGTGCGGAAATAAAGTTATTTGCTCGGATTCCAAGCTCAGGTGTTGTCTGTTTCTTGAGAACGATAGCTCAATAATGATTGCAAAAAGTAACGTCCCCTCATAAATGTGGGGAATGTCCCTATTTTTAGGGTCCTTGGAAAGTGTGCCCTCCCTAAGGTTTGGTGACCCAAGGATTAGGGCATGCCGTTTTTCAAGGCTCCTTGGGATTTGGGCATTGAAAGACGCCATCCCTAGGGAGCTATATCTGCTTGACACGTGTCACCATCTGGAAGGTCCAAGTTGGCGCCCCTTCCAGTGACACATGTTAGGCTCTGATTGGGCCACTTGGCAGGGTATAAAATACCCAAAACATTTGCCCCTCACAAGGGTCACGTGCTTAGCACATGACGCCTGTGACAGGTGTCGAACTATGAGTTGTTGATTTTTTCACCATTTACCATGGGTGAATCTAAGGATTTTCACCCTAGATTCTTTTACCCTTTCTATAAATAGAGGTTGACCACCCTTCATTTTTTCACACTTTGTAAATCTTTGAGAAAATCCAGAGCTTTTGACTTCTGAACTCTTGACTCGTTCTTTGTAAGCATCCGACTGCCGTCCGTTAGTCCGTCTGTAAACAGATGTCCAAGCTTCTTTAGTCGTCTCCCATTACTTTCTAAAGGTAACCGCCTGTTTATTTCTCTTTCTTTTCTTAGTTTTTTCTTGTTTTGTTTTTTGAAAATGGTTTCCCAAACGCACACGGCACGGTCTAGGATAGTGACCAGCCGGTCACTGGGGACGGCTGAGTCTAGAACTAGCGGTGTTGAATGCTTGTTCATGGACCCTTTTTTACGAACTTCCCCGAATTCGACCGTTTCCGTGACTGTGCAGAACACCATGGCAAGAACCAAAAGAACGACCAGACAATATAACTCGGATGGTTCTTTCTACTATTCTGACGGGTCCACTGTATATTCAGACGGCTCCATTAGGGCGCTTGTCAGTCAGCTTCGAGATCATCCTCCAAGCCCTTCTTCTGATCCCCCCTCCAACTCCTACTAATTATCACTCCCAAACCTCTAGTGGTACTCCCAATGACTCAATATTGTAGGCAGCTGAGAATTAGTCGGCACTCGGGCCTTCTGGACTGGCGCCGGAGCAGAGACTGAGGGAGGACCCTGCTTAGCCGGCAATCCCTCAGCTCTGGCAAGAGCTCTGATGACGATTCGGCCTCGTCATCTTTTGTCAGTGCCTCAGGTGACTCGGAGGAGGCACGAGCTAAAATAACCACGATAAGGGAGTCCTTGTCCGTGGAAAGAGGTTAGGGCTCGGCCGAGCCTCATGCTATTCACTGCTAGGAGCGTGCTCCCTATTATCAACACATTCCCGAACGCAGGCGGGACATAATGAAAACTGACCTGCCCAAGTTCATATCTAAGCATGTCATGGGACATGGATTTCTTCTCTCCGTGCTGGATGCTGTAGATACGGTCACTTAGCCCAGAATGGCCAACTACCATGATAAGAGCTTTGGTTGCTATGAGGCAACCATTCTGACGGGTCTACGCTTCCCTCTCCATCCGGTAGTGAGGAGGGGGAAAATGTATGTCGTTATCTACCCTTTCCCCAAGTCAAACAAAATTTGTAAACATCTAACCAACCTTATGTGAATATAGGGCAAGTTAAGGGTCGATCCCTAGGGAATGAAATGATGAAAACTAGAGTCTAAGTCAAGCTACCTCGAAGATGGAGTTGATATTATGGTTGGCACTATGGTAAAATAAAGCAAGTCTAATCAAGTAAAACAAAGGTCTAAACACTAGGGATATGGGTTCCACATGCAAGTTCAATGATAATGCTAGTTTAGAGCTCAATCAATTAATTAAAGTATTGCAATGGACAAACAATAGTAGCAATCAAGAGAGTTCAAATGCTATCTCCTATAGGCCAATCTAGGTGTCACTATGAAAGGCAAATCAAGAACAATCACAAGCAAACCCAATCAATTAGAGCAACTTTAAATTCGATTGTTCATGTTATTAAGAGTTGCAATGTAATCTAGATTAATCTTATAGGTTGATCACTCCTAGTCTAATCAATCACGTGCAAAACTATGTCAACCAATTTAATTGCAAGAAATCAATCAATTAAAGAGCATCAACTAGCAATTTCATTAATCAAACATGCTTCCCCCTTTCCCTAGCAACTAATCTACTCACTAATCATGGTGAAATTCAAGAACAAATAACTAGAAAGTGCTTTAATCTTCATTTCTATATCAAAATCTAAGAGAAATCAAAAATAATCAACAATATCAATTTCAAATCCAAAGAAGAACAAGTAACAAGCAAAAATCAAATAGCAAGTAAGTAAAAGATGAAAGAAGGAAGAGATTCTCACTAATATTGATGATTGAAAATGAAGAAATCCAAGCTTCATTGATCAAATGTTGAGTTACAAATCCAAACCAAGAACTTCTCTCTAGATTCTCTCTCTAAAACTAAGCTAATGAAAATTAAAAAAAAGTCCCTTTTCAAAAAGGAAATACAATTCTATTTATAAGCAAAGAAGAAATTGGCAGCTCCCGCGCCCTCTCTCGATAGACCTGCGCCCGCGGAAAAATAGGTACGGAACCCTCCGCGGGCTATCAGGGCAAACCCCGCGCCCGCGGCAACAGAGCTCCTTGCCCGTGGCAGTGAAACCCGCGCCCGCAGCTATTCCCCTGCTCCCAAAGCCTGATCAGGGGGTCGTGGTCTCTCTGAATGGAGCGGCCTCTCCATTTTACCCGCGCCCGCGGAGAGCCTGCGGGGCAACCGCGGCAAGTTCCTGCCAAGTTTTGGCAATTTTGAGTAACATGGGCCCGCGCCCGCGGCAAGATGGCCCGCGGCCTGCTGGGTTTGCCTTGGAAACCTCTCCGAGGCCTCTCCAAGCCCTCTCTAAGCCCTCTCTAGCCAAATGCTTCTTCCTTGCTTGATCATTAAAGTCCCAAATTGAATCCTTTGCCAAAGTGATTCTCACAAAACCTACCCAAGTACACAAAGAAAGGAAATAAAAGGGTAAAAGAGAAAAATAAAGGAAAACACGATAAAAACACGAGAATCATAAAGAGAAGAGGAAAAAGAGAAACTAAAGGAAAAAGGACCAAAAATAAGAGAAGAAAGCATGAAAAGGGGAAAGAAATAACCCTAAAAGACACCCTATGAGTGCCATAAATGACACTCATCAAATTCCCCCAAGCTAGACTTTTGCTCCTCCCGAGCAAAACAAAGGCTAAAAGGAATAAGAAGGGCTGATTCGAAGCAAAAAGAAAAAGAGGGGCGAGAATTTACACTAAGACTCGTTGTCGTAGGAATCACGGTTGTTTTTAGCTACAACAAGCCATTTAAACCCCTAGATCGCTCTAGAGGACGAGTGATGCTCTCGTAAGGGTATCCTAAGAGTTTACCCATAACTCTCCACCAAACCCCCAAGAGGCAAACCAGAGAAGGAAAAGAAATTGGAAAAAGGAAACAAAATCTTTACGAAATGGACTTTACAAAGAGACTATAATTCAAATGAATAACAACCTTTCTAAAGAGAATTATGGTATGCACGTTATAAGATACCTAAGGTTGATTGAAACATAAATATGTTAAGCATAGGAACTAGTTATCACATTCCACTTTCATCCCAAACGGTCTTACCGCGTTCCCCCTACTAATTTCATGTCTCCCCTTAGTGAGCATCTCATAGATTCCGCGAAGGAACCGGAAAAGGATCAAATTTTCGGGCTACTCGACATCTTGATTTCGCATCCCCTTTCCTTAGTCTACAACCTATGATTCCCTCCACCGATGAAAGACTCAACTCCTAGGTCCAAAGGTCTTCCCCAAGGTTGTAACGTAAGGCAATAAGGGTTAAGGTAGGCTTAAAATTTAAAATTTGGTGGTTATCCTAAATTGTGAAGCAAAGACCGGCCAAATCTCAACACCAAACTTAAGTAATCACCAAACAAAAACATATTAACACCCCCAAGCTTATTCAAAGCAACAATCTACAATCATTAGAACAAAAAGCGCAAGCGCTTTCCCCCAAGCTAAAAGAAACATTGTCCTCAATGCATAGTAAGGAGAAAGACACTTCAATTTTTTTTTTTTTTTTTTTGAATTTTCTCATTAATAAAATTGTTTGAATTTCCTTGAACTCCTTAAAAGCATTAGTCCTTGCCCTTTTTTTACTAAGGACGGGTTTTACATAAGCATTTGCCATTATTTACCAAATATAAACAACTCAATTATGTGTACCAATTCGAACCAAACCCCAACTTCATAGACCAAAATCACCAAACATTGACCCTTGCTTCACAAAAACCAAAAAGAAGGAGAACGAAACAAAAGGCTCAAGATATCTAAATATGCGGCTTTAAAAGAGGGAAAAGGGTTCAAAGGGGTAACAAGTAGCAAATGTATCCTAAACAAAAAAGTGACTATCCTAGAAAGAGAAAATTACCTCCCCGAAAAACTTGCCTTTGTCCTCCCTAGGTAGTTCGGTCACGGTCTTAGGAATCATACGCTAAGATTCTAGATTAGGTTTGCTAAAATCAAGGATCCATGCCGCTCATGCAAGAGTATGATGAAAGCTTGAACAAATATAAATCTCACATGGTGTAGCAAAGACTCACTAAGGGTGTCAAATCAAAGATAGGGAGCAACTACCAACATGCCACAAACGAGTAGAATCCAGTTTCATGATCCCCCTACTTCTAGACAACTATCTTAGCATGCTTTATCCTAGAATCAACCAAACGTAATCTCAAACAGTGCATACCATTATTACCTAAGAAGACCATTATTCAAAAGCAAAAGTCCAGTGCATACAAGTCCAATTTTCAAAAAGATAAAGAGTGAAAATAAAGCCTCAAAAAGTTATGTACACAAACAAGATTAAAAGAAAAGGAAAGAAAAGAAAAGAAAAGAATGGGAAACTTAGACAAGGACAAGAAAGGGAAAGAGGAAAAGAGAAAAGATGCAATCATAACACGTTTATCCCAATCGACATACAAGCGGTCTAATGGCCACATCGCCAAAGACCCCAAACACACTAGGTGTTAAAATCATACATCCTCGAACCGTTCAACTTCTCCTAAATCTAATCTTAATCTAAGCAACCAAGAAAATGAAGAAGTGAAAATAAAAAGGTAAAATAAGAAAGGCCTCACCAAGCATCCGCTCTAAATTAAAGTACCCAAGGAGTAGGAATGTGCATCTCCAAAAGGTTCCGCAATCCAAAGCATAGGCTACGAGCAAGGTGAGTTAAAGAAAAAGGCTATATATACAAAATGAAATTGTTAGTAACTTCCAAACAAAAGCAACCAATAAAACACTTAGATACAAATTATATACAAAGACCTAGAGAAACCATCATCATCAAAATTTCTATTTATTTATTTATTTTTATTTTTTTTCAAGAAACTCCCAAAAACATCAAGAAATGTACCAAAACAACAAGCAGCAGACCAACGAGACCATTAGCAAAAATCCACCAAAAGCCTTATTAAAGACTTCCCACCGAGCCCCAGGTGCTTCCCCAAACCAACATAAAACATCCTTTTTGACCCTCCCCCCCTCACAAAATGAAGGCATCGACCGCGATGCCTATAATCATGCAAAATAGGGAAAGGGGAGAACAAAAAGGGGAACAAACATGCATAAGGGGACTATTGGCCACTAGGGCCGGCACCATCATCACCCGTATCCCAACCTCCAGTGTAACCGGGAGGAAAACCATAGTGACCCTAGAATAGGTCAAGTTGGGATCGGGTTAATTGGTCATAGGGCTCAGGCTGAACAAGGGGCTCGGGGTGATGGGGGTGAACATAGTAATATGCGGGATCACCCCGATAATCACTCCCCCCCGAGACCCTATAATCATAAGGTGGGAAATCGCGCCTTGGCACATCCGGGTCCTCCACCCCAAGCCAATATGGGTACGTAGGGAGGTTGTCATCACACCATCAAGGTACCGGCCTTTGTGGGGAGGCACATAAGGGTAGTTGACCGGAGGTGTGACCTCCCCCCTACGCACACTAGCGTCATACAATGTGCTAGTTTGATAAGACAAAGTTTGGTGGTCCGAGTACATACCTTGCATGCTCAATTGCATGCGCTCCATTTGGTCTCTCATGGCCTCCATCTCTCGGAGATAAGAATCCCCTTGGAAACCTTGTTGTTGTTGTTGTCGTCTTCTTTCTCTTCTTCTTCCTTGAGCATCACCATGAAAATGCTCATGTTGTTTTTGTAGTGGCGGTTGTTGTTGCTCTTCATCATATTCATCTCCTCCTCCTTCCTCCTCTTCTTCATCATTCTCATCACCCCCATCAATCTCATCATCCTCCTCCATCTCATCCTCAATCCTCCCATTGTCCCTAGGGACCATCCAAATGTTCCTAGCCTCACGAAGGATGGAGGTGGCGGCCGGGTTAGGGAGAAGGCAATGGTGGGTATTTCTCACTAGCCAAGAGTAGGTGCCGGTTCTCCTAGTGCTAGTTATGAAACGTAAAGTGTTAACTTGCTTCAAACTAATCCACACGTCTTCACTCCTTCCAACCGGAGTGCAAGACTTCAAGAACCCCTCTTGCTTAAAATACGACACAAGACGTGTCACCATGCCCCCACAATGAATTTCCCCCGTTTTGACCCCATGCATTATATCCTTGCAACAATTCATGAAGATATAGCCAAAACTAATCCTTGACCCTAACTCCGGCTTGGAAGCCATCCATAACACCATAATCTCCTCCCTAGACAACTTCCCCAAATCTTGCTTATTAAAAACCGAATACCCAAGAATTCTATGAAGGATCCTAAGGGCCGGATGGATAATCTCACTAGCAAGAGACTTTTTCGAATCAAACTCCCTCTTGTTGGCTATGGTTCTCCACCAAGAAACCTCATTATACTCAGACTGGACAAGGGAGATAAGGGGCTCGAAGATATCACCATTGGGGTTGAAACCAAGGGCTACATTGAACTCTGCTAGGTTCATGGTGTGTTTGACATTGAAGAGTTGGAAGGAAATAATAAAATCGGTTTCCCCCACCTTATTGAACTCAAATGTGGAGAAAAATTCAATGGAAGGCTCCAAATAGGTTCTAGGGGCCGATTTTAGAAACTCACCCAAGCTAAGGTAATCTAGGAGGATGTCAAGGTCATTTTCAATTCCTAACTTGGCCATATCCTCACGAAAGTAATGCCGAGAGGGTCTAAACTTCCGGTGTTTCATTTTGTTATAGATGGGGGTTTGTTTAGACCGGTTCCAAAATTTGAGAGGGGGTAAAGGAGGAGGAGGAGCATCATCTGGAGTTGTGGAATGCGCTTCTTGCTACTTTTGACTCTTCTTATCAAATCCATTTTAACAAAATTCACACAAGTCACAAGAACACAACAAACTCCCTCAAACAAATCAACTTCCTCCAATAATTACTCACAAACCTCCTTACTAATCCAACCAAACCACCACAAACTACAAGGTACCTGTTCCAATCAACACAACAACCAAAATCGAACAACAAACTACAATATCAACAATCATTCAAGAATATAATCATGAATCGACAAGAAAAAGTAGCAATCACCCAAATATACCAATTTTCCCATAAATCAACCATAAAACACAAAAATCATGCTTAAATTCAAGGTAAACAAACCAATGTAAAGAAATAAATTGAAATTGACAAAAATATTACAAAGGTAGAAGTATACAAAGATTGGATACTCAAATTAAACTCAAAGCACTTCAAGGACCCGAAATTTCCCGAAGGAGCACGAGAAAGAAGAGGAAGAGTGTTGAAAATGGAGGAAAATGGAAGAAATTGTGAAAAATTTGGGCAAAAGGTGAAGAAATTTGTAGGAAATTGATGTTTTGGGGTTAGGGTTTGAGAGGAGGTAGAGAGAGAAAGGGGAAAAATAAGGAGAAGAGGAGAAAATAAGAGTGGAGAGAGGGAGAAGAGAGGCGTGCCCCGGGTTAAAACCCAGTTCGCCGCGCCCTCTCCCGAAAATGTCGCGCCCACAGAAAATCTCCCGCGCCCGCGGAGAGACCGCGGGGCAACCGCGGGGACTTCCTAGAATTTCAGAATTTTAGTACCTGATGGGGGGCCACACCCTCTCCAGATTTGTCGCGCCCTCTCCAAAACCTCCCGCGCCCGCGTAGAGACCGCCGGGCAACCGCGGGAAGTCCCTAGGATTGGGTTCCAAATTTGCTTGAATTTAGGCCGCGCCCTCTCCAAACATGGAGCGCCCGCTCCAAAACCTTCCGCGCCCGCGGAGAGACCGCGGGGCAACCGCGGGGACTTCCTAGAATGAAGCTTCAAATTTGGTCAAATTGAGGCTCGCGCCCTCTCCAACAGGGGGCGCCCTCTCCAGAATCTGCCCCGCCCGCGGAGAGACTGCGGGGCAACCGCGGGAAGTCCCTGGAAATGACATTATAAATTTGCCTCAAGAGGAGAAATTGTCCCCGAGGTCTCTCCTTGCCCTCATGGAGCCCTCTCCCCAGCACTCTTAACTTTTCTTCAAACCCCTTTTTTTTCCAACAAGCGATGATAATGCCCGAGCTACAAGACAAACACAAAACTAACTCAAAAATAAAATCAAAAACCAATCAAGGAAAAATAAAAGAAAAGAAAGGAAAAAGAAATGAGATGAGTGTCATTTATGGCACTCATAGGGTAAACTGTATGTCGTTATCTACCCTTTCCCCAAGTCAAACAAAATTTGTAAACACCTAACCAACCTTATATGAATATAGGGCAAGTTAAGGGTCGATCCCTGGGGAATGCAATGATGAAAACTAGTTTAAGTCAAGCTACCTCGAAGATGGAGTTGATATTATGGTTGGCACTATGGTAAAATAAAGCAAGTCTAATCAAGTAAAACAAAGGTCTAAACACTAGGGATATGGGTTCCACATGCAAGTTCAATGATAATGCTAGTTTAGAGCTCAATCAATTAATTAAAGTATTGCAATGGAAAAACAATAGTAGCAATCAAGAGAGTTCAAATGCTATCTCCTATAGGCCAATCTAGGTGTCACTATATAAGGCAAATCAAGAAGAATCACAAGCAAACCCAATCAATTAGAGCAACTTTAAATTCTATTGTTCATGTCATTAAGAGTTGCAATGCAATCTAGATTAATCTTATAGGTTGATCACTCCTAGTCTAATCAATCACATGCAAAACTATGTCAACCAATTTAATTGCAAGAAATCAATCAATTAAAGAGAATCAACTAGCAATTTCATTAATCAAACATGGCTTCCCCCTTTCCCTAGCAACTAATCTACTCACTAATCATGGTGAAATTCAAGAACAAATAACTAGAAAGTGCTTTAATCTTCATTTCTATATCAAAATCTAAGAGAAATAAAAAATAATCAACAATATCAAATTCAAATCCAAAGAAGAACAAGTAACAAGCAAAAATCAAATAGCAAGTAAGTAAAAGATGAAAGAAGAAAGAGATTCTCACTAATATTGATGATTGAAAATGAAGAAATCCAAGCTTAATTGATCAAATGTTGAGTTACAAATCCAAAACCTAGAACTTCTCTCTAACTTCTCTCTAGATTCTCTCTCTAAAACTAAGCTAATGAAAATTAAAAAAAAAGTCCCCTTTCAAAAAGGAAATACAATTCTATTTATAAGCAAAAAAGAAATTGGCAGCTCCCGCGCCCTCTCTCGATAGACCCGCGCCCGCGGAAAAATGGGTACGGAACCCTCCGCGGGCTATCTGGGCAGACCCCGCGCCCGCGGCAACAGAGATGCTCGCCTGCGGCAGTGAAACCCGCGCTCGCGGCTAATCCCCTGCTCCGAAAGCCTGATCAGGGGGCCGCGGTCTCTCTGAATGGAGCGGCCTCTCCATTTCACCCGCGCCCGCGGGGAATCCACGACAAGTTCCTGCCAAGTTTTGGCAATTTTGAATAACATGGGCCCGCGCCCGCGACAAGATTACCCGCGCCCGCTGCCCGCTAGATTTGCCTTGGAAACCTCTCCGAGGCCTCTCCAAGCCCTCTCTAAGCCCTCTCTAGCCAAATGCTTCTTCCTTGCTTGATCATTAAAGTACCAAATTGAATCCTTTGCCAAAGTGATTCTCACAAAACCTACACAAGTACACAAAGAAAGGAAATAAAAGGGAAAAAGAGACAAATAACGGAAAACACGATAAAAACACGAGAATCATAAAGAAAAGAGGAAAAAGAGAAACTAAAGGAAAAAGGACCAAAAATAAGAGAAGAAAGCATGAAAAGGGGAAAGAAATAACCCTAAAAGACTACCTTATGAGTGCCATAAATGACATTCATCAGGTAGTGGAGAGAATTATTGTTGGATACCAACTGGGTATCTGGAAACTAGTCGCGAACTCCTGGATTAACATAATCGGGTATGTTACCGCATGTTAAATGCTAGAGGTGGATCCCAGCTTTGAGGCGTTCTACGCCGAGCGCCGAAAGCAGACGGCAAAGGCTGGTACACCTTAACCACCTGCAAGGTGTACATGATGGCAATCGAGAAGCAGTCCAAGTGGAAGGACTAGAGGACTAAGTTTTATATTGTCCACTCCCCCGACCGCCGTCTGAACGAATAATATAACAGGTTGAATAAGGATCCACCCCTCCTGGCTTGAAAGAAAGCCCTTCCAACTCACCCTAGGCGAGCACAAGAGGAGATCTTTGACAAGGATTTGTTCCAGTTGTCCGTTCGGACAAATGAACAGATGGGGGAGAAAGAAGTCACCCCTAGAGTTACATTCCCTGTTATGAGTGGCTTTCAAATGGGGTGTACTTGGACACTTGCGGGCTAACAGAGATGCCGAGAGGTAGTCGGCCGTTTGAAATTTTTAATGTTTTAGCTATTTTCAAGGTTTGTATACAGATTTCTAATTCTTGTTTCTTTATGCAGAAAAACCTATGGTTAAGCTCTCGGCCTCAAAGAAGCCGGTTGCAGCCTCTGCAGCAATGTGCCGTTCGAACGTTCTCAAAGGGACGAACGAAGAACAAAAAACAAGCGGAACCCCCAAGGTAAAATCTTATCAAACTTAACTTTGACAAGATTTTTTATCAGTCCGCATGGGTTCTGAATATTCCTTATTGATGTATAGTGGCTTCACCAAGCCTTCCCCCTCCGAACCATCCGACCCTAAGGTGTAGAAACTTAGGGTTGGAGATGTTGGCGCCTCTGGAAAAAAGAGGAAGCACGTCGCCCACAAGCCAAAGAAGGGATCTAACGGCTCTTCTCTCAAAGCTGATAGGGGTATCAGCAAGCCGGATGCCCAACGAGTATCGAAGAGTGGCAAGCCATTCGACTATGCTACCGGTTTAGCAGGAGATGAGAAGAAGCCTGGCACGGAGGATGAGGAGCAGTCGAATGGTAAGGCTACTTCCCCTTGATGTTTATGTATAGATATAGACCTTTAGACTTGCTATTAACTTGTATTTGTTTGATCGTTACAGCTCCTTCTCAGAGGCTGACTGTTGTTCAAATTGCCAAGGAGATGCTGCGGGCGCTCGACTTTGAGGGCAGGGCGTCTGTTCGAGGAGTCGGCACTCTAAACTTGGATGGCATCTTAGGGATCCTCAGCGAGGTAAAGACTTGGTAGAATTTTTATTACAAGTCACACTTGTATCCGCCTGATGCTAACCATTCGCCCTTTTAATCAAATGCAGGCCATGCTGCACGTACAAAGGCTTAAGAAGGCGATCCTGGAGAAATCCAAAGAGGTAACGGCTGCTAATGCCCGGGCCGCCTCCAGTTCAGACGGAGATCAATTTTAAATTGCTTAGAATGAGTTATTGACACTTTATATGATATATTCCCAGGCGGATGCCAACCTGCAGGTGAAGCGAGACTCGAGGTGGCTCGTACGAGGATCAATGAGCTTAAGGCTGAAATGAAGGGTCTTAAGGAAAAACTTAAGCCCTTGGACGAGGCCAAGTAGGAGGCTGAGAGAGCCTAGCAACGTGTGGGTCGCCTTAGCAGCGTCTGGCCAACCTGGAGAGGCAGCTCCGAGCCAAGTACAAGTCTCGGAGCGAGGAGGAGAAGGAGGGCCTTGTCAAGAAGATGATGGAGGACAACAAGGCCCTCATGAAAATGGTATGGCAAGCGGCTCAGCTGAGCGTTTACTACGATACTTGGAAAACCAAGTTTGATCAAGCCAGCAATGATTTCAACGCCCAGCTTGCGGAGGAGGAGGCGGCCAAGGCTGCTGCAGAGGCATCTGACTCCTTCAAAAAGTCCTACGGGGATGAGTAGGGGGAGGAAGAGGAGGAATAGAATGAGGAGCAGCCGACGGGTGGAAACAAGGAGGCGGCTGCCAACAATGAGAACCTCTCCCCTGCTACTTAAGGTTTTATGTTTATGTTTCTGTGGCTGAATGGCCAAGTATTTGCTTTTACGGTCTGTGTGCCGAGTAATCTTGTATTTTGTCGACCAAGGGGTCGGATGATTTGACAATTTCTGGTTGGGCCAACTAACAATCTCAGTCGTCTATTTTGACGGTTGTTTTATTTATTTAAGTAGCATCTGGTCGTTTGACCGGTTTTATTCATATTGGTGTTTATGCTTTAAAAATTATCAAAGCTTTCAATTTTTCATGTATAGAATTTTGGGCTAAGTAATTTAACCTGTATAGTATGAGAATGTTCTTGCCCCCAGCCGGATGTCGATTGGTTTTAGTCGCGTGGATTGATTGACTTAGAAATTTTTATACTTTAAAGAGTATGAATGGTTTATGAGTCAATCAATCACTATGGTGATTGCCCTAAACCAAGCGATAGACGACCATGTAGGGCATACAGTTTCTTGAATGCATCCGGCCGAAGGCCTTGAGGAATATAGAAAAGCTACTAAGTCTTTTGACTTAGCATATTCATTGAAAACGGAATGGTCCGCCTAGGGATGTCTGTGGGGCGGGTCAAGTAGGAGACTCTTCCCATCCCCGCCCTTGTGGGGCGGGTATAGGTCTCGATTTTGTATGTGGTGGGGCGAGGATGGGGATGAAAACTATACCCGCCATGGGTGATGGGGTGAGGGTGGAATTTAGTTGTACCCGCCCCACCGGCCCTACTTTGTACCCGCCCTATCCCCATCTTATACCCACATCTATATATATTTTAAAACCAAATTCTATACTTGTATAAAATATTTTTGTAAAATAAAATATTAATTATAATACTTTGTAATACACTTGTATTATAAACAAAAAATGTGTAATATTTTGAATTTTGTTTTTTTAATGTAATCTATATTAATTATGTAGGATTGTGTATTTGAAAAGTGGAGGTTAGGTGGGTCTTGGGTGGGGATTTGGCGGGTCTTTGGCGGGGTTAAGGTAGGGGTGGATATCCAAGTGGGGGTGGGGCGGGGATGGTTTTGGAATTGTACTAGTCGGGGCGGGGATGGGGATGAATTTTAGACCCGCCACGGGGACGGGGATGGGGATGGGGATGGGAATGGGAATGCTAACACCCGCCCCGCCCCATTGACATCCCTAGGTCCGCCAACCTTTCCCCATAGCAAGAACAGGTGGTAAAGTAACCTCTAATCATGTAACAGTAGTCGTCTTCCGTTTGTACTAGAACAGCTGGAAAACTAAATGCTTTTCAGTTTTCAAGTTACATTAAATCAAACGAATAAGTGCACTGCCTTAGTGCATTCGGTAGGGCCGCTTTTTGTATTTTTAGAGCAATGTGCCACCCAAATGGGAGATGCTTCTCCTCGACAAATTTACCCGGATGGACGTCGCTGGTTGTATGACACATGTTGGGGTAGACAGTTGTACTCATGTTGGAGCATACGGTATTTAAATTATGTTCATCCTCCCATAGGCCTCGTTTAGCAAATAAATAGCCACTAATTCATTAACTTAGCTTAAAAAATGAATAATTAGCTGCTAAGTTATTAACTAGGCTTAAGGATAAGTTTTAGGACGATTGTTTAATGAAGTAGGGTCCTTTCTCAAGGCTCTTGGGTGTCTTCTGTTAGGGCAGACGGTCCCTTAACCGTTTTAAGTTTTAGAGTGTACTTAGCCATCTGCATATTGTGCATGCGGTATTCAAACATCGTCATTAGTTATAAATTAGTCCGTCTGCACATTGTACAGCCGGAACTATATAGGGTAAGTAGGATCCGTCGGCACATAGTGCAGGTGGCATCCTTCATTATTGTGAGCATGGTCCTTCTGCACTTCGTGCAGCTGGTACCCAAAATAATGACAAGTATGAAATGAAGGTAAAATTTCATGTACAAGTAAAAAAAATTTACAAAATTTCAGAAGTAATACTTCTTTAGGTTAGGTACATTCCAGGTTCTGGCTAGCCTCCTGTCGTCTGGTGTTTCCAGGTGGTAGGTGCCGTTTCTTACCTCTTCATAGATTTGGTAGGGGCCTTCCTAAATTTGAGTTAACTTTCCTTGTTCATTCGCCCTACCGACTGCCTCCATTTTTCGTAACACAAAGTCCCCAACTTTTAATAATGCTTGTATACTCTTTTGTTGTAAGCTCAAGTCATTCTCAGGGGGTAGATATCATGGCGCAAGGCGGCATTTCCCTTGCACTCTAAGAGTGAGTCCAATGCAAGGCGCATGGCCTCTTAGTTTGCATCTTCATCTTATAGCATAATCCGAAGAGTCGGCTCATAGTGTTCAATGGGCAAGACAGCTTCTTCCCCATACACCATGAGAAATGGAATTTCTCCGGTTGCCCCTTTCGCTGTTGTTCTGATGGCCCATAGGACGTGTGTTAATTCGTCCGCCCATAGGCTACCAGCTCTTTCAATTTTCTTCTTTATGTCGTCTGAGATTAACTTGTTGAAGGCTTCGACTTGGTCGTTTACTTGGGGTCGGCTGACTGATGCGAAATAATAAGAGATCCTCTAATCTACCAAACAATTCTTTAGTTGAGAGGTCTCAAATTGAGGACCATTGTAAAAAACCATAGACATAGGCACCCCAAAATGGGTGATGATATTCTTCAAGATGAAGGAAATAATGTCCTTTGTCTTGATATTTTTGACCGCCTCTACCTCTACCTAATTGGTAAAGTAGTCCACAGCAACTAGGATGTAGCTCTTTCCGCATGGAGCAGCCGTATATAGGCCCAGGACGTCCATGCCCCATTTAGAAAACGGTACAGGACTATGGATTGTCGTCAGGTCGGTGGCCGGACGATGGATTAGCTTGCCAAATTTTTTGACACTTGTCGCATTTTTTAACCATCTCCAAAACATCCGCCTTAAGGGTAGGCCAAAAGTGATGCCGCCTGGCCCTGACCGCTAAGGATCTGCCGCCTACATGAGAGGTATAGTATCCGACATGCAATTCTTTAAGAACTTCTTGTCCCATTTCTAGGGTCACACACTTCAAAAGAGGCTTCAGAAAGCCTGCTTTGAAGAGCTCTCCTTGTCTTATCTCAAAGCTTGCAGCCCGTTTCTTCAGCACGACCGCCTCCTGAGGTGAATCTGGGAGGGTGCCGTCTGTTAGATATGCTCGGATGATGTCCATCCAGGTAGAGCTTCGGTTAAGTAATCCAGTGGGTCTTCATCAGATGTACTTATTTTTTCCATGACTTCCTAGAAGACTGACCGAGGTGTTTCACAGGAGGCGGATGACGCCAGTTTGGATAGAGCATCTACCTGATTGTTTGTTGATCTGGACACTTAAATTAAATTGAAGTCTTCAAGTGTCCCAGCTTGAGCCTTGACCGCCTATAAGTATTTGATCATAACCGAAGGGGTGGCTTCATAGACACAATTAAACTGGATATCGACCAATTATGAGTCATAGCAGATGTCAATTCTCGTTTCCCCTGCCGCCTTGCACATTCGTATGCCGGCTAACAAGGTTTCTTACTCGGCCTCATTGTTTGATGCTTGGAACTTGAACCGTAGTGCATATTCATATTTGTCCCCCTTAGGAGACTGAAAAATTACGCCTGCACCACAGCAGTTCATCGTGGAACCCCTATCCACATACATTTTCAAAACCTGATTGATATTGTCTGGCTCAGCCGGCCTTGTCATTTCAACAATAAAGTCGGCGAATGCTTGCCCCTTTATTGCCTTCCTTGGTTCGAAAGTGATTTCCAGTCCTTGCAACTCAATAGCCCATTTGAGCATTCGGCCAGAAGACTCCGGGGTTGTCATTGGTCGCTTGATCGGTTGGTCAGTGTAGACCGTGACCGGATGTGCCAAAAAGTAAGGTCTCAACTTCTTGTAAATGGCGATACCAAATTTTTCGACCATGGGGTACCGAAGTTCTACGTTTCTAAGAACGTGGCTAATGAAGTAGACCGGGAGCTAGATGTTGTCTTTTTCAGCTAAGGGAACAACACTGAGGGAATGATCTAAAACAGCCAGATACATATAGAGCGCCTCTTTGGGCAAGGGGCTGAGCAACCTTGGCAAAGAGTGCAGATGCATTTTCAGCTTTTGGAAGGACGCATCAGCATTATCCCCCCCATTCATCTAGTCTTCTTCTTGAACGATTGGAAGAAGTAGAGTCACCTGTCGCCTGACCGACTGAGAAATCTTCCCAGAGCTGCCAGACAACCAGTTAAGTTTTGGACTTCCTTCATAGTTCGGGGCGACTACATGTCGAATACTGCCTGTATTTTTTCAGGGTTGGCCTCTATCCCCCTTTGGTCATTAAAGAATCCGAGAAACTTCCCAAACTCAACACCAAAGACACGCTTTTTTGGATTAAGCATGACCTTGTGCCGCCTGAGTGTGGTGAATGTTTCTCAGAGGTCAGCAAGGTGATATGTCTGTTGTTTGGATTTGACTATCATATCATCAATGTACGCCTCTACATTCCTCCTAATTTGATTAATGAAGATTGTATTAATCATGCGTTAGAGAGTAGTAGGCGCATTCTTCAAACCAAATGGCATCACATTATAACAAAAGAACCCCTGATTAGTGACTAATGTCGTCTTCTCTTGATCTTTTTTCCACAGGGGATTCTAATGAAAGCCTGAATAGACGTCCATGAAGCTAATCAAGGCATGTCTAGCAGACTGCCGATCTTTGGAAGTGGATAGCTATCCTTCAGACATGCTTTGTTTAAGTCAGTGTTATTCATACACATGCGCCAGGTGCAATTCGGCTTCGTTACAAGCACAACATTTGCAACCCATTCAGGGAAGTTACATGACCGAATGAACCCAGCGTCTAACAGCTTTTTAACTACGGCGGCTGCCGCCTGACTTCTCTCTTTGCCATGGTTTCTTTTCTTTTGCTGAATGAGCTTCTTTTTAGGATCCACAACGAGTTTGTGGACAGCAAGATTCGGGCAGATGCGTGGCATCTCTTCCACTTCAAAGGAAAAAATGTCTTTGAATACTTTCAATAGTTGGTGCAAGCTTACGCCCAACTTAGCAAAAGGAGCCGTCCCCACCTTAACAGTCCGCTCTGGCCGACTATCGTCCAAAGGAATATCAATGTTTTCACCAGCCGGCTGGGGACGAAGGTCGTCTGATTATGCTCCCCGATCAGTGATTGCCATTGCTTCTCTTTTTTTACCACCACCTGCTGATTATGCTTTTGGCGGCTGGTGGTGTCGGATGGTCATCCTTGATATCATCAAGGTCTATTGGCTCTTTTCCCTGACCGGTTGCAGCTACCGCAAGCTTGGGGTCCGAGATATAGCATTCTCAAGCCGTCTTTTGGTCCCCGTTCAGGGAGCCAACAATCCCATCATCCTTCTCATACTTGACAAGCATGAGAGCAGGAATCATGACTGCCTTGCACTTGTTAAGAGTGGTTTGGCCAAGGATAAGATTGCAGTCGTTCAGCTCTTCAACCACCAGGAACCGGATGGTCATGTGCCGACTGCTACCTTTTTCCCCCATTCGGATGGGCAAATCAATGCGTCCGACTGGATGCACAACTCCTCCACCAAAACCCACAAGGAGATGGGAGACATCCATCATACTACCCGGCCTGTATTTAAGGTTGGATAGACATTTGCGGCTGATGATGTCTATGGAGCTTCCTGTGTTAATCAAGATGCGACCAACAAATTGGTTGGCCACTTTACATTCTATGACCACAAGGTCGTCATGCGGCCGACGGAATTCTCCCCTTTCCTTTTCAGTGATGATAACTTCAGGGGAGGCAGATTTTCTTGCCGCTTGTCCCCCATCAACATAATGAACCATCTTTCTTAGACGGTTTTTTTTGCCCCGGATGGTCGGACCACCACCGGCGAATCTGCCTGCTTTCGTATAAACCGGTTTGTAATCCGTTTTAGAGTTGATAGCAGGTTAGGGAGTCTTTTTTGTCGACTTCCCAAGATTCGATTTTAAATCCACTTTGGACTTCACATAGGATTTCAGCGCTCTTTTGTCGGCCAGACGATTAAGCATCTGCTTGAGGCTGAAGCAGTCATTTGTATCATGTCCGACATCCTCATGGTAGTGACAGTGCTTGTTCTTGTTCCGCTTTTCAGCGGAACCAGTCATAGGAGTCGGCTTCTCTAGAGTTAGTCGATCCTTAATCTCCATGAGGATGGAGTAGCTGTCCTTATGGAACTTGTACCTTGGAACATACGATATTTCACTTTTTCTTTTTCTTCTAGGCCAGATGATTGGAGTTATCAACCGCCCAGATCTGTTTTTTCTTTTTGCTCTCTTCTAGTTTTAAAGACGGTTGAGAAGGGCGACTCTCCTTCTATCGGTCAGACTTTTGAGTCCGGCTGTTTATTAAGGGAGTAGAGCTCGGTCGCTTATATATAAGCGTCCGCGTCCATCAGGGTTCCTTGGAGGGTGAAGATTTTCTTGCGGACGAGTTTGAACTTGAAAGTCAACCCGTCCTTCAGACCTTTGAAAAATTTTGGACAAGCCACTTCGCCAGACAGTCCTTGGATTTGGATTCTCACTAGATTGAACCGCTTGACGTATGGTCGCAGCCCCTCTCTATCTCCCTGTTGCACATGGACTAGATCAAGGCTCGTTTTCTTTGTAGGGATGTTCATAGAGAAGTTAGAAGCAAACATGAACGAAAGCATCTTGAAGCTGTTTATGCAACCAGCCGGCAGATTGCCAAACCACTGCTGGGCTATGCCCTTCAGTGTGGCTAGGAAGCATCGATACTAGGCGGCATCATCCAACCCTTGTAAGTACATGAGGTGGGTGTATGCCAAGAGGTGGTCTTCTCGGTTTGAGGTACCATCATAGGTTCCAACCATTATATTTTTCACCTTGGCCGGTTGTTCGGCCTCGGCTATTTCCCTAGAGAATTCTGTGGGTTGTTTCCCAAGGTTTTGTAGCCGAAGCTGCCAGTCTAAAGGCTGATAGCTGTAAGTCGCCTGTCCTCCAAAGAAGGCAGTCTAGATGTTGGGAAAAGCAGGCGGTCTATATAATGGTTGTGTCGTATACTGCGCCGAGTTGATTATATGAGGCCCCGACTGTATGAGGGGGCCGCTTGATAATGTCCCTTCTACTGAAGGAGAATTCCTCATCGAGGTATTCTGAAAGCTATTGTGATAAGTCGACGTAGATTCCGGCTCCGACACCTGCTGATTCCTTAGATGGTCGATGTACTGACGAGCATCAGGAAAGGATTTTTTGCTACCATCTGGCTATACATGCCGGATGGCTTTTCTTGTCACCGTTTATGGGAAACGAAGTCTTGAAAGATCAAACTGGGGCCGAGCCTTCTCCTTTGGAGTAGGATGAGTAGTCCTCTTGTTGATTAGTCCCTTAATTTCACCCTTGAAGCTACTCATGAACTTCATGAGCTCATCACGAGTGACTGGGGCTGATCCTGCCGCCTGGGAGGCATCAGTCGGCTGCCCTGAGGGCTTACTTGAGGGTCCAGAGGGCTTGCTAGGAACCGCCTGGTTAGCATTGCGCTCCCGCCTGTGTTTGTGACGGAGGTGATTAGAGATGAGTGACCCGTTTGGAGCCACATAGGTTTCGACGTCTCCATCGTCACCTGAGTCATGGTTCGTCTGGACCTCTATTTTTTTCAGAGGCCAGGTGGTCTCTGGAGGCGGCACGGGTTGTTCTTGAGAAGAAATCTTAGAGGTACTTTCCCCACAGACGCGCCAAAAGTTTCGGGGTTTTTTGTGTCCCTTGGGAGAGTTACAGCTTTAGACTAGATTCAGCAAGGACGCCTATACCTGCAAAACAAACGGAGCACTGAATGTTCGGTGGTCTTCCTTCGAAGATTAAGTTAGTACGATATTTGGAATAAAGCGTGCGAAAATTAAGTTATCTGCTCGGATTCCAAGCTCAGGTGTTGTCTGTTTCTTGAGAACGACATCTCAATAATGATTGCAAAAAGTAACGTCCCCCAATAAATGAGGGGAATGTCCCTATTTATAGGGTCCTTGGAAAGTGTGCCCTCCCTAGGGATTGGTGACTTAGGGATTAGGGCACGACATTTTTTTCAGGAGCTCCTTGGGATTTTAGCCTTGAAAGCCGCCATCCCTAGGGAGCTATATTTGATTGACATGTGTCACCATCTTGAAGGTCCAAGTTGGCGCCTCTTCTAGTGACACATGTCAGACTCTGATTGGGCCACTTGGTAGGGTATAAAATACCAAAAACAAAGTACTTAGCCTCCACGCCACAGTTACCTAAATACTTTCATTATCGAATCAACTAGGATAGTCCAAGATGTTACAATCCTTGTACTGTGAGAGACAAGGTTAACGGATAAAGCTCATTCAACATGCACCTTAAAAAACTTCACTTCTTTCTTTTTTTCGCGTCTTTCTTTTTCTGGAGAAAGTCGGTACCCTCCACAAAAATGACGGAAATTTTTGTTTTTTCCATTTCGAGTCATGTACATATCGAGCTTCATGAGTCAACACAATGCACACACGAGTCATGAGTCACACGTGTTAATTCACCTTGGATCAACCACAAGTCAGTCAGTCACATTGAGTCAACCTTAAGTCATTCAATATGTCTCAGGTCAACCCTAAGAAAAGGCATCAAGCATTATGTCAACCATAAGAAAAGCACTAGCAAAGTATTTTGGCAATCTTTTGATTTTTACAGGATACAACCATTCAGCAAAGCTCCTGTTCGCAACCAATCGAACAATCACAACAAACATTCTAGTATCAAAGCTCTTTTGTTCAGAGATGTGTGGACATATCAAAAAGCTCTTTTTCTCAGAGACGCGTGGGCATATCATTTAAGATCTTTTGTTCAGAGACGCGTGGACATATCATCAAAGCTCTTTTGTTCAGAGACGCGTGGACACATCAAAAAGCTCTTTTGCTCAGAGACGCGTGGGCATATCATTCAAAACTCTTTATTCGGAGACGCGTGGACATGTATTTCAAGCTCTTTTGTTTAGAGACGCGTGGACATATAAAAAAGCTCTTATGCTCAAAGACGCGTAGGCATATCATTCAAAGCTCTTTTGTTCAGAGACTCGTGGACATATCATCAAAGCTCTTTCGTTTAGAGACGCGTGGACGTATCATCAAAGCTTTAGAGACACATGGACATATCATCAAAGCTCTTTTGCTCCGAGACACGTGGACATATCATCAAAGCTCTTTTGTGTAGAGACACTGTGGACATATCATCAAAGTTCTTTTGTTTAGAGACGCGTGGACATATCATCAAAGCTCTTTTGCTCAGAGACGCGGGGCATATCATTCAAAGCTCTTTGTTCAGAGACGTGTGGACATGTCTTTCAAGCTCTCTTGCTTAGAGATGCATGGGCATCCTATAAAAGCTCTTTTGTTCAGAGACGAGTGAACATCAACAGCGGCAAAGCACAACCACAACATCAAAATGGCAAGATGGCGTTTCATAGCTTATGGAAGGTTGTCACAACAGCAAATGCAGCGACAGATCGGTTACGTCCAGAGACGTGTGCTTGACGGTGCAAGATACGCATTTCTTAACTCTCTTATTTGTTTTAACTAATGCTAGTTTGCATTTATAGGCGTTACAAGAATGATTTAGGATCGCAGAACGTTTTGAATCATTCTCTGTCCCTATCGATACTTTGACTTTTGTTTTCGAAACTAGCGTTTCTCCAAACTCAGTCAAAGTGTGGGCTTCTGTAGACACCCAAATGTGTCTCCCCAAAACCAAACAAAGTGATGAATACCTTTCATATCATTTGATTATCGAATAAACTGAAAGTTTGAAAAGTTTAGTGATGAGAATGTTTTTATTAAAATATCTCTTCTTTCTGTTTTTGAAAATATTTCTTTTGTTACTCTATTTATGTAAAATGTGCAGTCCACTTTAGTTTGGTCCATGATATGGGTCCAATAATAGTATTATTGGGTAGGGCTCAAAAAGATCTTTCCAACGATATATTATAAGTCTGATTCCGATGAATAATGAGGAAGTTATGGCAAAAATACTAAACTAGGCTTGGTTTGGTTCTTACATACGGCCCAATGATGTAGAGGAGGGCCTATTATTAATTATCCTTCCTAAAGCTATTAGGATATATTATAGTCTTCTAGAATACTCTAGAAGGTTCTCTTAAATCCTAATGGAGTTAGGACTGATAATTATGTTTTAAAGAGTTTGAAATTGAATAAAACTACTCCTTTTGAGAATCCGTGTTTTATATGAAATGGAATATATTCTGATATTATATTAGTGCCTGATAATCTTTTATCCAAATTTTATATTGATGGATAGATCTTGAAATTATCTTTCCAATGATATATTATAATATTAATTCCGAGCTATAACGAAAAAGATATGAATGGAATACGAAACTCTATCCAAAACTGACACCCTTCCACTATTTCGACCATATTTTTTTATCTACAAAATATTTTAATGTGATTCTAATTGGGTTAAAAAGTAGACTTCAAGAGTTTTCCAACGACATATTATATGACTTATTTAGAATTTTGGATCAAAATATATGATAAAAACAAAATCCATAAAAGTTGTCTTGTAGCGCCAAACGACAGGTTTGTCGCCTGGCGACAAGCTCTGTCGTTGGCGACAAAAGCGTGTTTTATTCCTTTTCGAACTCTGATTCATTTTTTGTCAATTCCGGACTATTTTCTTATAAATAGGGTCCCTTGACCTCCATTTTCAATCATTAACTCTTAACCAGAATTCTCTATTTCTTTTCTCCCTCTCTCTCTAAGCTAAAGCTTATTCTCTCTCTCTCTCTCTCTTTCTAGCCTAGCCTTTTACCAAAACCATTCCTCTTACTTTAGCACTAGACACACCTAGAGAAGTTCAAAGTTTCCTTTGCCCTAGGCGTGAATGGTTTGATAATTTCTATGGGTTTGGTCCCACATCTCTATTCAATTATTTAATTTAATTGTTTGTTTTATTATTTTCCTTAAAGTTACTAACGTGTCTGTATTTTGTTATTAGAAAGAGGTACGAGACATCCAAGTAAGTGCTTTAATTGTTTAATTTATATTTTGATATAGAAATCATGTTTAGGTTGTTATTTTGATTCCTAGTATAATGTTAGGATGCTTTTCCTAGTATCGTGTTAGGATGCTTTTCTTAGTATCATGTTTAGGGTAATAATTAAGTTTCTAATATCAATTATGATTTCTATGATACTTCGTATTTTCATTCCTAATAACATGTTAGTATCATGTAGGGTTAAAGCTTTGATTTTTATTGTTTAGTAACATGTTAGGATTTATTATTAATTTTGTTTGTATCATGCATAGGGTCTTGCTATTATTTTTTAACATTATTATTATTATTATTATTATTATTATTATTATTATTATTATTATTATTATTATTATTATTATTATTATTATTATGTTGCTTGATATATTATTTATTGTTATTTCTTGATCACATATATTATGCATGTTTAAAGGGAATTTTTACTTGTAATCACGCTTAATAAGATAATTAATAATCCTGTTTAGGTTAATTTGATTATAATTCAAGTGATCACTAATAATAGATTTATTTGTACATTAAATATTCAACCAACATAGATTAAACAGGTTTAGGGTTAACGTAATGTTTGCATATTAGTTAGAAAGCGCACATGAATACGAGAAGAATAAAGTAAAGGTCTATTATTAGGGCATGTTCTTTCTCTTTTAAATTGGATTTGTATTTTCATCCCCGAACTTCCCGTCTTGGTTCCAGACCTATTAGATTTAACGATCTCCTGGATCGTTAAGAGGTGTAACCTTCATCCTCGATCGTTAGGGCAAGTTTCTAAAGCTTGTTGGCGACTCTCACTACAAGAAAACAACATAACTGCGATGGAAAAAATCCATCGGAAATTAGGTTTCCGACGGAATTCCTTCGCAAAGCGTTGTAGCAATACGGATTGTCGAAAATTTGGTTTATTACGACGGATTTTCTGTCGAAATTGCATATTACGACGAACTGCGATTTGTCGAAAAATGGATTGACCAATGCTGAAGTTCCGTCGCTAATTTTTGACGAAAAAATTCGTTGCAAATAATTTATTGCGACAGAAATTGCCGTCGCAATTATTAATTTGCGTCGGATTTTTCCGTCGGAAATTATAAAGGTTGCGACGGATTTTCCCTCGGAAATTAGCGACGGATTTTTCCGTCGTTGTTTTGCGATGGACATGTTTTCTGTCGGAAATACTAGTTTTTGCGACGGATTAACTCCGTGGAAATTGTGTGCAGTTTGCGACGGGAGTAATCCGTCGGAAGTTTCTGTATCCGTATTCAGACAATTTCAGATTGGTTTTTTTTTTTAAAAAAAAATTAATTGTTATAACACCTGAACACCTACGCCAAGTTTTTGTTAAAAACTTATTTAATTAATTAACAATACTAATTTAATATCCACACTAAATATATGAATTATGTCCTATTAAACAAAATATGAATTATGTCCTAGTACAAAAGATAATCCGAACTAATTTAATGTCCATACTAAACAAAAGCTACGCTACACAATCGCCTGAGTACCTTGGCCAGCTCCGTTACTACCTGGGTCGTCCCTAGGGTTTCGACGCTTAGGACGGATGGTGGAACATGTGTCGTTGTTGGTCAAATGACTCCCCAGCTCATCCATACTATCCTTGTATCTTCTCTCCAAGTCGGCCATTTTGGCATCAATTTCGCTTTGCATCTCGATTTCCATTTACGACGGAATTTTCCGTCGGAAGGTTATTATTCCGACGGAATATTATTCCGTCGGAAAGTTTCAGACGGAAAAAGCATCGTAACTCATATTTTCCGTCGCTAAAGTGCGACGAAACTTATTCTGACGAAAATTTTGAACTTTGCGACGAAAAAAGAGGCGTCGCAAACATTCCGTCACTATTTAGCCTATTTCTAGTAGTGTCTCTTGTTCTAGCTTCCTTCCCTTTGGACGCCACCATGCCTAAGTGTATGATCACAGTAGGATTCAAGTTTGGGGTAATGCTTGAAATATTCCCTACATGCACTAACAAGCTCGAAGTGTCTGAAACTAATAGACGGCCATGGGATGCCGAATAACCGAGCTCAAAAAATGAATTTACTCTCAGATTATACCACAGCTTTTCATGCCGTTTATACCAAAGCTCAGCTCCTGCATTTAGAGAGCGCTTGGTATGGCACAACTTTTCTCACGGAGTCATGGGTAAGCGGATCGCTTTGTATAAGCCTAATCCGAGCAACATAGTATGTTGCTTGTTACATGCGACTTTAATTTGAGCTTGCAACCAGCTTGCTTCTTTAGATGCCTCACGAGTATATGCAAGCACATCTGGATTTTGAAGAGTTTTAAGTGCTTAAAAATCGGAGCCGAAGGTATTTCAAACTCTTTGCTGTAGTGCCATGCAGATTTTGTCATTTCATGCAATAATGCCGCTTGCCTTAAACTTAATTTGCCGCATGTGCTAAATACATGCTTGAATACAAATTCTCGAAGGTTTGTAGGCTTTAAAATGTCAAGAAAATTATCTTGAAACATGAGTTTGGCTCTAATTTCACAGACTGTTCAAACAGCTCTTTATGCCGTATGCATATTGCCAAAATGATGACGTACAAAGCAGCCCCTACATACGGCTATGGGTGCTTAGCAGCCCCTGACATTACAGCCACTTGAATGCAGCCGTCTTCCATGCCGTATGACCCTTTCTTAGCTTGGTTGCCGCTTGACCAAGCTTACAATCGAGCTCTCTTGCTAGATCACATCACAGTTGGCTCTTTTTTTTTTTAATCATAATCATAATAATGATGAATATAATAGCCCTGTGAGGGGCAACTGTTTAGGGTAAAAATACCCTAGACACGTGGACAAGTGAGAGGAAGCCACATGTCAAGCTCAGATTGGCCCATGTGACTTAACATCCTCTTGGCACTTGGCGCCCTCAGATACATCTCTGAAATGACGGCCTTCAAGGGCCCAAATCCCTAGAACCGTCGTTATTCGGCGCAGCCCGCTGAAATTTAGGTCAAGTGACCTGGTTAGGGGCACGTTATCCAAGGACCCTATAAATAGGGAGATATTTCCCCACTTTGGGGACACATTCAATCATTATTCCACCTGCATTCTCTCACATCAGAGAAAGACCTGAGCTTGGAATCCAGGCAGATCCCAACCTAAATTTCCGTTCTCTTTATTTCCTTTAAAGTTATTGACTTGATCTTCGGAGGCGGAGCTCCAACAACCCGAAGTCTCCGATATTTTGCAGGTACAGCTCAGCCGGATCAGGCTTCGTGACGTAACTCTCCCAAGGGACAAAAATACCCAAAACATTTGGCGCCGTCTGTGGGGAGAGTACCTCGAAGATGGTTCAAGAGTCTGTACCACCCCCTAACCATCTGGGCGACGACCCAGAAGTCTTTACAGACCAGGAGGATGAGGATCCTCAAGTCGAAACCTTTCAGGCGATGATGGTTCACTCAGAATCAAGAGCATCCGGCCCAGAGATATTCTGGAGCGGGGCGCCTCCCAGGCGGGTACAAGTCGAGCTCATGACAAGTTTCAAGGGTGAAATTAAAGAGCTGATCACCCAAAGCCGGGCTGGCCCAAGTAAAGGACAGTCGGCCAAGAAGACTCCTCTGGAAAAGGGGAAGTCAGTCAGACAACGACAGCCCACTCCTCATCCAAAGGAGAAGGCCGGGACCATTGATTGGTCGAAAATTCTGCTTCCTAAGAGGAATACCAACAACACCCGCCGGACTCAGCAGCCGGTGGGAAGTAAAAAAATCAACTCTTGATGCCCGGGAGATTATCAACCGGAAGAGAAATCAACATTTGTCTGAATCGGCTTCTACGTCGAATTTTCCAGACAGCTTTAACAATACTTCTGCGGGGAATGCACCTTCCTTGCATGAGAGTCAGACAGGCGGTAATACCGTCCACTCTGGCCCTCAGATGATCAGGGCTGCAACATATGTACCTTCTCAGGTCTATGGTCAGTACCCACCTTACTATATGCAGCAGGCTCTCTTCGGAGGTCAAGCGGCATACCACAATGTCCAGCCACTGGACTAGCAGCTTCGTCTGCTCCGCCTGGGTGAACAACCTTCTGCGTTAACCCGGGAGATAACCGAGGCGGCCCAGCCGGCCAAGGTTAAGAATGTATTGGTTGGTACCTATGATGGTACCACCAATCCGGAAGGCCACCTCATGGCTTACACCAACCTCATGTACCTGTAGGGGTTGGATGACGCCACTTGGTGTCGTTGCTTCCCGGCTACATTGAAGGGCATTGCCCAACAATGGTTTAGTAATCTGCCAGCCGGGTCCATCGATAGTTTTAGGAAGCTTGCTTTCCTATTTGCTTCCAACTTCTCAATGAACATCCCTGCTAAGAAAACAAGCTTGGACTTGAGCACCATTAAGCAGGGGGGGAGAGAAGGGATGCGCTCCTATGTCAGGCGGTTCAATCTGATTAGAACTCAAATTCAAGGACTGTCTGATGAGGTAGCTTTTACAGAATTTTTCAAAGGTCTGAGAGACAGGTCAACTTTTAAGTTCGACCTAGTCGGAAAAGGGGCTTTCACCTTACAGGCGGCTCTGAGGGAGGCGAAAAGCTACATTCAAGCTACTGACCTCTGCTCGCCTGGTAACAAGTCGGACTCTAAGAATTCCGACAAGAAGAAAGACAGCCGGCCTGCCCAGCCGGCCAAAAAGAAAGATGAAAGCAAGAAGAGAAAAGAAATCTGGGCGGTTAGTGATTCTGACCAGCCGTCCAAGAAGAAGAAGAAAGAATTTAAACCGTATGTCCCCAAGTACGAGTTTAACAAGGAATGCAACTCCATCCTCATGGAAATTAAGGATCGGCTGTCCCTAGAGAAGCCGAATCTAATGAAAAGTTCCATCCAATCAAGGAACAAAAATAAATTCTGTCAGTACCATGAGGAAGTTGGCCATGACACCAACGACTGCTTCAGCCTTCAACAGGCGTTGGACCGTCTGGCTGACAAGGGAATGCTGAAGTCCTACATTTCAAAGTCCCTAGCCGGGACAAAGAAGAAGAATAAGGGTCAGTCCTCTAAGACTACCCCCCAGCCTGCTAGTAGTTCGGATACCGACAAGGAGCCGGTCTACACAATAGCAGGCGGGTTCTCATGTGGTGGCCTTACCATCCGGGGCACCAAGAGCCATTTTCGAAAGATGAACAAAGATGATGATGGGCAGGCGTCGGCAAGCTCCTCCTTCCCAGATGTTCTGATCACTAAGAAGGACAGGGGCAGTGTTCGTCGTCCGCATGATGATCCGGTCGTCATTGAATGTAAGGTTGCCAACCAGCTGGTTGGACGGATCCTTATTGATACCGGCAGCTCATCAGACATCATCAGCCTCCGGTGCCTGCAGAAGCTGAAATATAATGACAGCAGCTTGCATCCGGTTACCCACCCCTTAGTCGGCTTTGGGGGTGGAAGTGTTTACCCATTCGGAAGGGTTGATCTACCAATTCGGCTGGGTGAGAAAGGAAAGGGGCGACACCTGGTCGTCAAGTTTTTGGTAGTTGAGGAGCTGACCGCATAAAACATTATTTTGGGCCGGCCAACCCTCAACGAATCCAAGGCTGTAATCATCCCTTCCCTCATGCTCATCAAGTATGAGAGGGATGACGGCTCTGTTGGTTCCTTGAATGGGGATCAAAAGACGGTCCGGGAGTGCTATCTCTCAGCCGTCAAAGATACCGTGGCCCCCAGACGGCCAGGAACCAATAAACCTTGACAATGTCAAGGATGCCGATCCAGTACCATCCCCACCAGCAGCCGGGAAGAAAAGAAAGGCTCCTATGCTGGTGGAGGTGAAGAAAGAGAAAAAGTAGCAATTACTGACCGGTGAACGGTCAGATGAGCTCCGTGCCCAACCGGCTGGTGAACATATTGATATACCTCTAGACGACAGCCGTCCGGAGCATACCGTGAAGGTTGGGACGGTTGCCTTTGCTAAGTTGGGTGCAGACTTGCACCTTCTGCTGAAAGAATTCAAAGGCATTTTTGCCTTTAAAGTGGAAGAGATGCCAGGCGTCAGCACGGATCTTGCTGTCCACAAACTCGCCGTGGACCCTAAAAAGAAGCCCATCCGGCAGAGGAAAAGAAATCACGGCGAGGAAAGAAGTCAGGCGGCAGCTGCCGAAGTTAAAAAGCTGTTGGATGCTTGGTTCATTCGGCCATGTAATTTCCCTGACTGGGTGGTGAATGTTGTGCTTGTAAAGAAGCCGAATGGTACCTGACGTATGTGTGTTGATTACACAGATCTCAACAAGGCATGTCCCAAAGATAGTTATCCGCTTTCTAAGATCAACAATCTGGTCGATTCGACAGTTGGGCATGCCTTGATGAGCTTTATGGATGCCTACTCCGGCTTCCATCAGGTACCCCTGTGGAAGAAAGATCAAGAAAAGACGCCCTTCGTCACTAATCAAGGGATATTCTGTTACACTATGATGCCATTTGGCTTGAAAAATGCGCCGGCTACGTTCCAACGGATGATTAATACGGTCTTTATTAATCAAATTGGGACGAATGTAGAGGCGTACATTGATGACATGATAGTCAAATCCATACAGGCGGTGATTGACATGAAGTCACCCCGCACTGTCAAGGAAGCACAGAGACTAACCGGTTGCCTGGCGGCCTTGGGGAGATTTCTCAGCCGGTCAGGTGAAAAATGCCTCTACTTCTTCCAAGCAATCAAGAAGAAGACCAGATTTGAATGGGGGGATGATGCTGAGGCGGCCTTTCAACGGCTGAAAGAACACTTGCACTCTTTGCTAAGGCTTGTTAATCCACTGCCTAGAGAAGTGTTATACATGTACCTAGCCGTCTCAGATCATGCCCTCAGTGCCGTTCTCCTTGCTGAGAGAGACGCTGTTCAACTTCTAGTCTATTTCATTAGCCATGTTCTAAAAAATGCTGAGCTCCGGTACCCCATGGTAGAAAAATTTGGCCTTGCCCTGTAATAGCTGTCAAGAAATTAAAACCGTATTTTTTGGCTCATCCGGTGGTAATATACACTGACCAGCCCCTCGAACGACCAATGTCTACTTTGGAGTCATCCGGCAGAATGTTGAAATGGGCTATTGAAATGCAAAGTCTTGAAATCACTTTTTAACCTAGAAAGGCAGTGAAAGGTCAGGCGTTTGCCGACTTCATTGTTGAAATGACACGACCGGTGCAACCGGATAACATTGGCCAGGTTTGGAAAGTGTATGTAGACGGAAGCTTAACAAAGAACGGCTGCGGTGCAGGAATTATATATGAGTCTCCTGAGGGGGAAAAATTTGAATATGCACTGCGGTTTAAGTTTCAAGCCTCAAATAACGAGGCGGAATATGAAATCCTACTAGCCGGAATCCACATGTGTAAGGCAGCAGGGGCAACTAAAATTGACGCCTATTCTGATTCACAGTTGGTCGTCAGCCAGTATGAGGGAAAATATGAGGCAACTCATCCGGCTATGATCAAATATCTTTAGGCAGTCCAAGAAGAGGCTGGGGCACTTGAGGAATTCCATCTTAATAAAGTGCCTAGGTCAGATAACAACAAGGCAGATGCGTTGTCCAAATTAGCTTCCTCCGCCTGCTGTGATACTCCTCGGTCGGTCTTTTGGGAAGTTCTTGAAAAGAGAAGCATACATGAAGAGCCCATTGGAACCTTGGACCGAAGCTCTACCTAGATGGATGGAATCCGGGCATATTTAGCAGACGGAAAACTTCCTGATTCACCACAGGAGGCAGCCGTCATGAAAAAGCGAGCAGCAAACTTTGAGTTGAGAAATAGAGAGCTCTTCAAGGCGGGTTTCCTCAAACCTCTATTGAAGTTTGTTACCCCGGAAAAGGGGAAAGAAGTTCTCGAAGAATTGCATGTTGGGTATTGTGCCTCTCATATAGGCGGCAGGGCCCTAGCCGTCAAAGCCAGGCGGTATTACTTCTGGCCTACTCTTGAAGCAGACGCCAAAGTGTTAGTCAAAAGATGTGACAAATGCCAACGGTTTGGCCCACTTATTCACCGCTCGGCTACTGATCTAACGGCAATCCACAGCCCAGTCCCATTTGCTAAATGGGGCATGGATATCTTGGGCCCTTATACGCCTGCTCCAGGCGGAAAGCGCTACATTTTGGTGGCTGTGGATTATTTCACCAAATGGGTAGAAGCTGAGCCGGTTAAGAACATCAAGACAAAGGATGTCATCACTTTCATCTGAAAAATATCATCACCCGGTTTGGGGTACCTATGTCTATGGTGTTTGATAATGGTCCTCAGTTTAAGACCCCCCAGCTCAAGACTTGGTTGGGAGATCAGGGTATCTCACATTGTTTTGCATCAGTCGGCCGACCCCAAGCAAACGACCAAGTTGAAGCCTTTAACAAACTCATCTCAAACTGCATAAAAAAAAATTGAAAGAGCCGGTGGTTTATGGGCAGAAGAGTTAATTCATGTCCTATGGGCCATCCGGACTACTGCTAAAGGGGAAACCGGAGAAACCCCATTCCTTATGGTATACGGTGCTGGAGCTGTCTTGCGCATTGAGTACTACGAGCCGACTCTCAGAGTTATGCTCTATGATGAGGAGGCAAATTGGGAGGCCATGCGGCTGGCATTGGACTCCCTCCCGGAACGCAGGGGCAACGCTGCCCTGCGCCATGAGATATACCGTCTGAGAATGACCAGAGGTTATAACAAGAAAGTGCACAAGCGCCCTCTGAAAGTGGATGACTTTGTGTTACGAAGAATGGAGGCAACCGGTAGGGCCAATGAGGCTAGAAAGCTAACCCCTAATTGGGAAGGCCCTTACCGGATCTATGAAGAAGTCAGGAATGGCAAATACCGTCTGGAAACCCCAGACAGTCGTTGCCTTCCTAGAACTTGGAATGTAGACAATCTAAAAAAGTACTACTTCTGAGAATGTATAATTTTTGTAAACAGTAAGACAATTAATGGAAATTCAGGCTTTGTTTGCAGATTTATTTTTCCATCTTTATTGTTCGTCCGCCTGGGCAATACCCAGACGGACCCTGTGCTTAACTTAATAATTTTGATACTTAGTTTAGTTAAATATTATAACTGCTTGTCCGCCTGGGTAAAACTCAGACGGACTCTTTGTTTGAATAACTAAGTTTGATACTTAGTGCAATCTAATAATTGCTTGTCCGCCTGGGTAAAACTCAGACGGACTCTTTGTTTGAATAACTAAGTTTGATACTTAGTGTAATCTAATAATTGCTTGTCCGCCTGGGTAAAACTCAGACGGACTCTTTGTTTGAATAACTAAGTTTGATACTTAGTGTAATCTAATAATTGCAAGTCCGCCTGGGTAAAGCTCAGACGGACTCTTTGTTTATTTAATTATGTTCGATACTTGGTGTAAATTATCAATTGCTTGTCCGTCTAGGTAATACTCAGACGGATTATTTATTCAACCAAGTTCGCGTAAAAACTAGGCACAAAAACTCTTAGTGGCTATACAACCGGTCGCGAACAAGACTAAAGGCCAATATGGCCGGATGGTTGCTCATTTTACAAAACCGCCTGTCCCAACATGGACAAAGGAGTCCGGCGACACCCCTCTGGGTGCAATCGTGGCAGAGAACGGGCTATTCGTCGGTTCTATGTACCAACGCAGATGGTGAAAATTGAACGACCAAATTGGTCAGCTCATAGCCGTCTGACCAGAATAATCTAAAGAACGATTAGGTTACCGAATACCAGATGCCCTGAGGCATCAGTCGGTCATCGCTGAAGTTCTTACTTAGGTTATTTATTCCAAAGTTGCACTCACTCCCCCTATTGGGGCAAAAGATTATGTGTAATGGCTACGCGTTAACCCCAGACGAAATACAACCGCCTGGGCAAGAAGCTCAAAGCACCCGTTCTATTGGCCAGCTGTGCACTTGGTTTGGGGCAATCACCATTGTGATTGATTGACCTAAAAACACTCCATACTTCTCCTAGTATCAAGTGTTTTCAAGCCAATCAATCAATTTGAAATAAAACCAACCACACAGCCGCCTAGGGGCAAGAGCACCCGGACTGCAAATTGCCGCATGCTTTTTTAAGTTAGGCAAAATATTAAAGAGTTGCAAGCATACGCAAAAAAATTCAAATTGAAAAACTCATAACGCAAACATATGTAAATACCGACTGAGTCAGAATACTTCATTAATATTTAAAATGGTACAAAGGCCAGAATAAGTGTTAACCGGATACCTCCGGTGAAGAAAGAAAGAAATAAAATGTTAACCCAACTCCTTTAGTTAGTAAAGATACAACATTACACGACATACAAGCCGACAAAGAAACGAAATGGCATACTGTCGCAGAAAGTAGAGAGGCCTGCCTAAGGCTGCGGTGGCTGCTGCTCCGGCTGAGCTTGACTCGCCTGGCCCTCGTTATGCTCATCCGCCGACTCCTCGTTGTCAGAGACTTCATATCCCTGCTCAGCAGCCCAATCTTTGAAGTAAGGCGGTGGAGCATCACCTAGTAGCTAGGCATCATAAACCTCAGTGGCGTAATCATACCTCAGCTTATAGACCTCAAAGTCTAATTCTGGGTAAAGGAGACTCCAGGTGATCTTCAGCCGGGCCAGTTTGTCGCGCTCATTCTCCTCTGTCAGCCGTTTTTTCTCTTGGGAAAGCTCGTCCGACTGCTTGTTTCGCAGATTGACAAGCTCAACCCTCAGGCGGTTAACGTCTGTTCGGAGTTGGGCGTTTTCCTTATCAACATCTTCTAATTCCTTGAGATCTGATTTGGCATCCTTCAGTCGCTTATCAAGGTTATCAGCCCGGATGTTAGCTTCGTCGTTTGCAACGATCAGCTCCTCCTGTTTCAACTCTACTGCTTTAATCTTTAAATTACACATATAATCAGTATGTTTAGAAGAGTTGAGGTTTTCAAGGTCCCTCCGTTTGGCGTCATTTACCTCTTCCTGTTTCCGCCTAAAAGGGCCTCGGAGGCCGTCCACTCTCAGCATCACCTGAGACAAGAGCAACCAGTTTATGAGTTACTTAGCAGAATTAAATATATAAGATATCAAGGTTGTGGGATCTATTACCTCAGCCAGCTGACCCATTATCCCGTCAAAATCCACGACCGACAGATCAGGTATGGAGTTCTTCTCGGAACGGGTGAGGTTCCTCACCATCCGTTTTGCAAAACCCGCAAGATCCGGCTCGTCAGAAGTCATATTTGCACCAAAAGTAATACTCTGTGAGATAGAAGCAGCGTAGTCGGCATTCATCTGTTGCCGGCTGCTGACCGACCCCTTAGAGGGGTCAACCTTGGTCTTGATTCTCAATAAATCAAGTGGCCAAGGTATTTCAATTCGCCCCTTACCTTAGGTTTCCGGATGGGTCTCCGACTTCTGCCTCTCCCCAAGCGTTGCCGCACCGGCTGCAACATTAGGTGGCTCGCCACCCTTCGATGCCGTAGAGGCATCCGGCGCTTTCTGCTGCGAGCGTTCCGAGCTTTTGCTCAGAATTTTCATTGCAGCAGGCGATTTACCCCTAGTCTTTGGACGATCGGAATGGGCAGAAGATTGTTTCTGGGGAGTAGGGTCTCTTCTTGTGGCTTTCGCAGCCAGAGTTTTCTCCAGATCATCTCCTTGCCCTTTAAGGAGATTGGAGAAAGATCGTGGAATTTTCTTGACGGAATCCTGAGAAATAAGCAAAGGGTAAGTATACCCAACCGTTAAAAAATAAATGCAAACACATCAAGTCAGGCGGTCTTACCCCGCCTTTTTTGGAGTCTTTGGCTTCGACGGCTGCCTTTTTGGCAAGCGCAGCCTCTTTGCGCAGCAGCGTCGCAGATTTGGCCGGAGTCTTCGCCGAGTCGACCATTCTCAAGACGTCGTCTGCAAGAACAAGAACTTATGGTTAGAAGAAATTATGGCAAGTTTGCAATAAAAATGAAATAACAATCATTCTGGATGAGAAGTATTCTACCCCTAGGAAACATTGTACTCAGCCCGCAGGTAGACAAGAAGCACTCGTCCTTGAAGAAGTCCGGATGGGGAATCCAATTCTTGGGAACTATGATGTGAGTCCCATCCCCCATGGGCTCAGTTGTTGTTTCAAAAAATCCCGGCTCCAATATTTGCTCCCGGGCCTTAGTAGATAGCACCGGGAGAAGGCATTTACGTCCAAGAAGAGTCGGCTCAGTATTGTACCAGCGCAGTGTCCGGTTGTGTCTTAAGGTGGGGGAAGAAACCAAATAAAACTTATCCTTCCACCCGGACCATTTCGACACTTTGTCCAAAGTCATCAGGTATTGGGGCAAGGTAGTCAGAGTATACCATGCCCCATGGCCGCCTGGGGCCTTGCTCAAGTAGTGCATATGAGCGAAGGCAGAAAAGCTGGGGTTTATATTTTGAAACTCGCAGGCGGCGATGTAACTAAGAATATTCACCCACGAATTGGGGGTGAGCTGCCAAACCCCTACATCGTACCCCTTAAGAATTTTCCTAATTCCGGGGTGGAGGGGGAACCAGAGGCCGGCTTCGATAACCGCCTCGTAGCAAATGAAGTAGTCTTCTGCATGGTCAATATCATCGCCCCAGGCCATTACGGCGTCAGCCGGAGGAACGATAATCTCCCAGCCCCTTCCAAAGGGGTGCTTTTCTTTGAAGGCCCTGAATCCGCTCTTGAGGATGTCGATGTTACCCGGAAGCATCCGGGTCCTTTTAGGGTTGGGGTTGTCAGCGACCTTAGGCGGCTGCTGATAGTCAGCCGCAAAATTGTCTTGGTCAGAGCCGGAAGATTTGGCCCTTGACCCTTCGCAGGCCTCAGCATCGTCGGCTTCATTAGAGTAGGTGGTACCCTCGCCGCCTACCTCTCGTACCCCGAAGCTCCCGGAAGTAGAGGGAGCCTCTTCGTCAGATCCGCTCTCCTCCCAATCCCTCTGTTCCCCGTCTAGGAAAACCTCATCGGCTGACACTCTCATAGTGCGCCGGCTCTTAGGCCGTATGGCCGTTTGTTTCGTTCTAGCCATTGTGTCTTGCACAGACACAGAGAGGGAGGAATTCGGAGATGAGCATATTGGTTCCGACAGTCCAGAAAAGGCACCCCCTGTTCTAGACTCAGCCGTTCCGGGGGATCGGCTGAGTGTCCTAGGCAGTGCCCAGTGAGTGGATCGAGAACTCATTTATATTCTCTAAAAATCTAGGTATACAGGCGAAGAAAAAATGGTATACAAATTGAAAGGGAGAAAAGCTAAAATGGTACAGGCGGTTACCTCGCTTTTACTCTGAAAAATCTGAAAACCGCTTGAGCCGGTAAACCGGGTGTTGAACTGCTAGCACACGGAAGCTTGAGCCTGTTGTGATGCAGACGGAAGCAGAGGATCTCCCTCCAGAATCTTTCTTTTTCTCTCTCTAAAAAGTCAAATGTGAATGTAAGGTGACAAAAAAGGGGGGGTAACTTTCTATTTATAGAAGGTGAAAGCGGAGGGAAATCTTTGATTTGAAATTCAAATTTTTACCCGTTACTATTCACCTATGAAAGGTGGACACGTGTCACAGGCCCCAAGTGACATGCACGCGCGACCTGCAAGGGGAAACTGTTTAGGGTAAAAATACCCTAGACACGTGGACTAGTGAGAGGAAGCCACGTGTCGAGCTCAGGATGGCCCATGTGGCTTAACATCCTCTTGACACTTGGCGCCCTCAGATACATCTCCGAAATGACGGCCTTCAAGGGCCCAAATCCCTAGAACCGCCGTTATTCGGCGCAGCCCGCTGAAATTTAGGTCAAGTGACCTAGGTAGGGGCACGTTATCCAAGGACCCTATAAATAGGGAGATATTTCCCCACTTTGGGGACACATTCAATCATTATTACACCTGCATTCTCTCACATCAGAGAAAGACCTGAGCTTAGAATCCAGGCAGGTCCCCACCTAAATTTTCGTTCTCTTTATTTCCTTTCAAGTTACTGACTTGATCTTCGGAGGCGGAGCTCCAACCACCCGGAGTCTCCGTTATTTTGCAGGTACAGCTCAGCCGAATCAGGCTTCATGACGTAACTCTCCCAAGGGATAAAAACACCCAAAACATATATTGCCAAAATGATGACGTACAAAGCAACCCCTACATACGGCTATGGGTGCTTAGCAGCCCCTAGCATTACAACCGCTTGAATGCAGCCGACTTCCATGTCGTATGACCCTTTCTTAGCTTGGTTACCGCTTGACCAAGCTTACAATCGAGCTCTCTTGCTAGATCACATCACAGCTGGCTCTTTTTTTTTTTTAATCATAATCATAATAATGATGAATATAATAGCCATTGCAGCCGGCTTTTTGGTTGAACAAAGCAAACATGGCAGCTAGGCTTAATTGAGGTAGGAAACAGTCCTTGCTTCCACCATTGGTGGCTCTAAGCGGCTGCCACCGTTGATAGCTCTGAACAGCTGCCACCATTTATAGCTCTTACCGGCTACCACCATTCTCATTATGCTCTCGGGCTAATTTTGATTCGGCATATTTGCCGCTTGTATATGTGGAGTTAGAAGCTAGTCTCTCTAACCTTGAGATATACTCATCATATTTCTCGTCTTGCTATTGTGAGCAGAACACTTGATGCAGTCTAACTTCTTTAATTAAAATGCTCAAGCATGACATTTTACTTGAATTGTTGCTCACATGGAGCTCGCAGCTTCCCACAAATGGAGATTGGCCATATGTAATATCAATATAATAATGGAGCATCTCGATAGTGCTTGCCATCCGGATAGTTTATTTCTTGACTTGTGTACACACAACTGGTTTTCTTGGTGTCAGTTATCAAGGTGCCACACCAATCCACCATTGCCGGATGCTTGGAGTGTCGTATGATCTCAGCTCTTAAGCGAAGAGTGGATCGATTTTGCTTGTTGGCTATGCTTGTTGTCCGTCCTTAAGCTCTTGGCATGATACTCAGCACTTTGGCCGGATGCCTTGCTTAAAATTTTGACCTCCCGGCTTTTAAGCTAAGAGACGACCACGTATAATGCTTCTTGTGTATGCTAACACAAGAAAAAAGCTTGGCCGCTTGAGTATGCTAACACAAGAAAAAAGCTTGGCCGCTTGAGTGGTTCAACTCAAAATCTTTGGATGCCGCATCGCTTAGTAACTTACAAAGGTTAATGGATATTCTTGCATACGGGTGCCGCCTCATCATAATGGAAGGAAGCTTCCAATGAGCTGGATAATCATGCCGGGAAGCTGCCGCGTGATAATGTTTTTGCCGAGCAACTAAGATAGCCATGGATGATCTTAGTATATTTTGCCACTCACCTAGTGATTTTTATCTATTATTGAATACACCTCACCGCCTCATAATTCATATACACATAGTATTGATGAGTAAGCAGCTCACTGCATTGTATAAATGTAGTTGGGCAGCACTTTTGTGTGCAATAGTAGTAATAAGTAGCTGATAATATGTAGTATATAAGAATATACATTAATGATTGTCGAATTTTAAAGACTATCATTTTAAGAAGTATGTGTACGGGATATATCGGTAGCATCCTTGATAAGCCGGTAAGTTGTACGGGGTATATCGGTAGCATCCTTGATAAGCCGGTAAAAGAGTGTTGTGCAGTTTAAGCCTCGTTAATCGGTAAATAAACCATGTCCTTACCGGCCGGTAAAAGAGTGTTGTGCAGTTTAAGCCCTCGTTAATCGGTAAATAAACCATGTCCTTACCGGCATCACTCTATGCCACGTGGAGAGCTGCTTCTCGTCACGTAACATGTCCCTCTAGCACGTGGAGTGTTTCTTGGGGCCGCGTAGGCACCTGCTGCCTCTAAGGTCGGTGTGCCACCTATTTGTATAGGTGGCACCTGCTTGGTTGTGTTTTTATAAATAGCCAAGAAAATCCCCATTTCAAAGGTAGAATATCTCTCTCTCTCTAAAACAATTTCTCTCTCTTATATCACTTTCTTCTCACAAAGGTACTGATTTTAGCATCAGAGTGGTTATTCCCGGATAACCCCCGGGCTAGCTAATCTGTATTAGCTGTGTAGGTGTGCAATTGGACGGTAAACCATTACCAGCCCTCGGACATTAATGGAAGCAAAATTCAGCAGGAACAATTGGCGCTAGATGGAGGGGATAGTAATAACTTCTATCGTCCAACATAACCTCTCACAGTCATGGAAGGAAGTAAAGAAGCTACAGTACCAGTACCGGAAGTTGAAAACTGACAATATGATAACAGTATCTTTAATGCTAACGCGAATAAAATTGTAAACAGCCTACCAGAAATCGTGATCGAAGATGAAACTCATCTCCTTCACGGCAACACAACAAACATGCCAATAACGCCTGACCGCAATAGAGCAGTAACCCCAGATCCTTTGGAAGGGTTTACCCCGAAGGAACTGGAGATAACGGCTAAGGTTATGCGGGCTATGTCTAAGAAAAGAAAGAAAGCCGAGTTAACGGCAGGGGAGGTATTGGGTGATGTACCGGCAAAGCCGCTAATAGTGAACCTTGAGAGTTAGTTCAATCAGGCGGGACTGCAACCCCTGTTAAGGAGCTGGGGCCGAGAGACCATACCGGTTGAGCGCCAAATCACACGAGGCGCCCAAGTGGGGGATTCAGGTTCTTATCGACATGAGGTTTACAGCGGATTGGAAAGGCGGACAGCCAGGGCGATCATCAGGCCCAGGATATCTCCGTTCACACAAGAGGTACTTGACCAACAGATGGAGAAAATAAAGATGCCATCCAGTACTTACGACGGTAAGGGGGACCCTAAGCGGTATGTAGCAGCTTTTGAGAGTCACATGTTGCTATATACAACACACCGATGCTGTGTGGTGTAAAGTTTTCCCTACAACCATTACCGGGCCAGCTTCGGATTGGTTCTCCAATTAAGAGCCGGGGTCAATTGACTGCTTCGAGACCCTGGTGGAGTTGTTCACGGGTCAATACATAAGTAATAGTGAAAGACAAAGGACATCTGGTGAGCTCATGGCTATTCAGCAACGAAAAGAGGAATCGCTCGGGGATTTCATTAGGCGCTTCAACAACGAGGCTAATACCATACCAAAGTTACAGCAAGAAATTGTCGTGATGGCATTGATGAATGGGTTAGGTGACAACGATTTCAAAAAATACATGTCGCGAAAGTCTTTCCCAAATTTAGAGGTAGCATTTGCCAAGGCTCACAAATACATAAAAAGTGAGGAGCTGCTGAAAACGAGCCATCAAATATCGTCAGCAGAGCCCTCCAGGAGGCAGAATGATAATAGCCCAGACGGGCGGGGTAAGCAGGTTGGAGCCGCAGAGCCAACAGAGATCTGGAAGGCCGGCGAGGGGATTGGGCCGTTATAGAAGCTTACATAGTTAAATACCCCGAGAGAGGCAATTTATTCAGTTAACCAGAATAAAGAAGATTGGATTCGGCCGGCGCCGATGATAACGAAAGGTCGGGACGTGAAGAAATACTGCATGTTTCATAGAGATGTCGGTCATTACACCGAAGAATGTGTTCAATTAAAATAGAACATTAAAGATCTCATATGGAAAGGGCGATTGTCTCAGTATCGTACTCAAACAGGTCCCAGCCAGCAGCAAAGTACACAACCCAGGCAAACCGAGTACCGAAAGCAGGGAGATTCATCAATGCAAGATGTCACCTATAGACAGAATCATGCGGAAACATCCAGACAGGGAAGTATTCCGACAGGGCGCAAAATAACAATCGATGTTATTACCGGCGGACCAGTATACGGGGGTTCCGTAAGCAGAGCGAAGAAAAGTTTGTCGGAATACCGGCACCTAGTGAACGCATTGAGCGTAGAGGAACGACCTCGAACTTCTCCCATGCTTTTGATATCCTTTTCGGAGGAAGATGCTAAGGGAATAGTCTTCCCTCATGATGATCTGTTGGTACTGGTATTGACGGTTAATGGAGCAGATATCAAGCAGGCACTCGTTGATGGCGGAAGCTCCGCCAATATCCTATTTTCTAGAGCTTTTGATGCCATGAGAATTGGCCGAAAATACTTAACGCCAGTGTCTTATCCCGTGATAGGTTTCAACAGGTCACCGGTAAGACCTGAGGGTAGTATAGTTCTTCAGGTGAGAATGGGAAAAGGACCGGTAGTAAGAGATGTTATGGCGGAGTTTTTGGTGATTGATGTGCCATCCGCCTACAACACTATTGTCGGTAGGCCTTTAATTCATGACATGCAAGCTGTAGTCTCGACATACCATTTAACGATGGTATATGTATCCAACGCTGGAACGACAGAGCGTGTACGGGGGAGTAAAACTATGACAAGAGAGTGTTACGTTTCAGCACTAAAACAATCAAGCCGGCAACATACTTGCGAACAGACACCATCTAAGCGAGAACGAGTTCCCTCTACATATGATTTGGCCATGGAAAATTTCGATACTCGGCCGGTAACTGCACCACGTCCTTCCCCAGGGGGCGAGACCGTAGAGATCGAGTTGCAGCCTGGGGTCCCCGGGAGGGTAGTGCGCGTTGGATCTAATATGGATGTCGACACACGCTGCCATTTGGTGGAATTGTTACGAGAAAGTGCTGACGTGTTTGCTTTCTCGGCAGATGAGATGCCTGGAATACATCCTGACGTCATAGTACATAAGTTAAATGTCGACAGGAGAGCAAGACCTATTCGACAGAAGAAAAAGAACTTCTCAACAGAGAAAATAGAGGCTATTCAGTCAGAAGTAAACAAATTCCTAGCGGCAGGATTTATCGAACCCTGCACATATCCCGAATTGCTAGCAAATGTGGTTATGGTTAAGAAGTCGTCAGGGAAGTGGAGAATGTGCGTGGATTTTACGGACTTGAACAGAGCCTGCCCGAAAGATTGTTATCCCTTGCCAAGGATAGACAGACTGGTAGATTCCACTTCCGGTCACGCGCTATTGAGTTTCATGGACGCTTTCTTCGGATATCATTAGGTTAGCTTATATGAGCCAGATCGAACCAAGGCGACATTCATTACCAATGCCGGGGTTTTCTGTTACAGGGCTATGCCGTTTGGTTTAAGAAATGCAGGGGCCACGTATCAGAAGATGGTCGAAAAGGTATTCGCGAACCAGAAAGGAAGGAATGTAGAAGTATATGTGGATGATTCAATTGTGAAAAGCCGTTTGGTTACAGATCACGTCGCCGATTTGAGAGAAACTTTTGAAACTCTTCGGCGCTACCGGATGAAGTTGAATCCGGAGAAGTGTGTGTTCGGCGTTCGGTCAGGAAAGTTTCTCGGGTTCATGGTAAGCGAAAGGGGGAAAGACGCTAACCTTGATAAGATCGAGGCAATTCTTAGTTTACCAGAACCAAAGTGTATAAAAGATGTACAAAAGCTCAGTGGTCGAATGGCTGCATTGACGAGATTTATCAGCAAGTCAGCTGACAAAGCCTTACCATTCTTCGTGATCTTGCTCCAGAACAAACTGTTTGTATGGGGGAAGGAGCAATCCAAGGCGTTACAGGCCGTGAAAAATCACTTGAGGTCCTTACCCATTGTCGCAAGTCCGGAACAGGGAGAAATATTACAGTTGTATATCTCTGCGTCAGCAAAGACGGTACCACCGGTGCTCCTAGTAGAACGATAAAAAACCCAACTGCCAATTTACTTCGTGAGCCACGTCATAAATGCTACCGAGATACAGTATCCGTTAGTGGAGAAAATCGCATACGCAGTAGTTGTGGCTGCGCGAAAGTTACGGCCTTACTTTGATGCACATGTAATTGATATTCTGACAAATCAGCCGTTAGAGAAGTCTTTGCAGAAGATGGAAACATTTGGCCGCCTGAATAAATAGGCGATTGAATTATCTGAATACGTTATTACGTATAAACCAAGGGTATCAATCAAAGCCCAAGCCTTGTCTGACTTCATTGTAGAAACATCTTATTATGGAGAAGAGGAGGGTACCGGCACATGGAAGGTATAAGTTGACGGCTCATCTGCTTCAACCAGCTCAGGGGCTGGAGTAATTATGATCTCTCCCTAGGGAGATGTGTTTGAGTATGCTGTCAAGTTCAAATTCAAAGCCTCGAATAATGAGGTAGAGTATGAAGCAGCCTTGGCAGGGATACAGCTATGCATATCTGCGGAAGCAAAGCGTATTGAGATGACAACTGACTCGCAACTGGTGGCAAATCAGTTCAATGGCACTTACGAAACTCGAGAGCCGAGCATGACGACATATCTGGAAAAACTCAAGAGTATTACATCTAATCTGGAGTATTTCGAAATGAAATTGGTTCCTCGAGCAATGAACACGCAGGCAGACGCGGTGGCTAAACTTGCAAGTTCAAGCTTTAACGATTTAGAGAGGACGGTGATGGTAGAAATTTTGAAAGAAAAGAGTATAGATGAACAGTCTCCTAAGGATGTACATTGTACAAGTGAAGGTCGAGAATGGTATGACGAAATCTTAGCTTACAAAGTACACAACGTCCTGCCCACTGATAAGATTGAGGCGAGAAAGATCAAGAAAGACAGCGTTTGGTTTATTATGTTTCGGGGCACATTGTATAAACGGGGGTTTTCACTACCATTGCGAAGGTGTATAACGGCGTACGAATCAGCAAGGCTGATAGAAGAAATACACGAGGGCGATTGCGGTAATCATACGGGGGGTCGGTCAATGTCCTTGGAGGCAATAAAACGGGGCTACTATTGGCCGACAATAAACGCAGACACCATTGAGTACGTTAAAAAATGCGAGAATTGCCAGAAGTATGGGCCGGTGATTAATCAACCTCCGAATGATTTAACACCCATTCTTAACCCAATTTCGTTCTCTCAATGGGGAATGGACATTATCGGGCCGTTCACGTCGGTAACGGGTGGCCGTAAGCTTTTGATTGTAGGGATAGACTACTTCACCAAGTGGATAGAAGCGGAACCGTTAGCAAAGATCACAGCAAACGAGGTGAAGAAGTTCATCTGAAAGAGCATCTTCACCCGATTCGAATTGCTGACTGCAATGGTGTATGATCACGGCTGTCAATTTGATTGTGGTCCGGTAAAAACTTTTCTCAACATTTATAAAGTAAAATTTGCGTATGCGGCGGTGTGTCACCTGCAGTCAAATGGGCAAGCCAAGGCCGCTAACAAGCAAATACTGGGGGCAGTCAAGAAAAAGGTGGAGGACGCCAAAGGCCTGTGGGCGGATCTGATACCCGAGATTTTATGGGAAAATCGTACGAAAACGAGAGAAACTACGGGTAAATCACCTTTTAACCTTGCTTTCGGCTCGGAAGCAGTGGTTCCGGCGGAAGTGGGACTACCTACTTTCCGCGTACAACACTTCTGTGAAAGTCAAAATGATTTGCTGCTTCGACAGCAATTGGATTTTCTACCGAAAGTGAGGCTGACGGCCGCCATAAAATCCGCTGCATACAAAAACCGGATGAGCCATGCTTATAATCGGCACTTCAATTATCGGCCCATGGAAGATGGAGACTTAGTTTTGCGTAGAACGGCCGCAACCGGCAAAGGGAATGCAGAGGGTAAATTTATTGCAACTTGGGAGGGGCCTTATCAAATATATGAAACACTTTGGAAAGGGTCTTATCGGCTAATGACCCTAGATGGAATTCCCCTAAAGAATGTTTAGAACGCTAGTGTGTTAAAGAAGTATTTCATGTAAAGTTTAATGTGTTCTATTTTGCGTAGTATAAATTTAGATGACATGTTGTCATGCGTACGTTTATAGTATTCACTAGCATTGTAAATTGTTTTAGTACCCATGAAATACAATCACTCTACCTACATTCGATACGATCTGATCACAGCCTACTAGCTGACTCGGACGTTCAAGTGAGGATAAAAGAGAATGAAATGGAATAACAATGGATCTCAAGGGGAGTTGAAAGTGCAGTCTGATCCACTGCCTTTGCTCGGCCTGATAAAGGTTGGATATGTAATCTCGGTATGCTTCACATCCGATAATTAATTACAGGAATTACAGAGTTTTCCCAAATTTTATTTACGAATAAATTTTGCCGAAAAACTCGGGGAGTATAGGTAATGGGTAACTTTAAAATTCCGAGAACAGAGTTGATTACAGGCATTACAGAGTTTTCCCAAATTTTATTTACGAATAAATTTTGCCGAAAAACTCGGGGAGTATAGGTAATGGGAAACTTTAAAATACCGAGAATAGAGTTTATGCAAAAAAAAAGGAAGTTGTGTTAAAAGCCAAGAAATCGTATTAAAAACTGAGAAAACGATTATAAAAACGATTCAAGATATACAAGCATCAAATATTAGATATAAAAAATATATATATAAAAAATAAAAAATAAATAACGACCATAATATAAACAGGAAACACACGATAGCAAGAATTATAGTAATACATAAAATAAACCAATCGCTCAAAAGTCAAGTATCTGATCGGCTATATATCCAACATTAAAAGAAAAATATTGTACGATACAAACAGAGATAATTGTTTTAAATACAGAGAGCGGTTACAGAACAGATGACCCACATAAATCCAATGGTGACTGCCCTCCTTGTCAATCCTTGTTGGCCTCCACTGCTGTTTCAGCCGCCTTACCGGGCTCTTTGTCAGCTTCATTGTTAGAGGGACCGACAGACCCATCTTTACCAGCATCAGTGGTAATATTTCTAATAAGGGCGTCATCAAACTCCACTTCTGGCAGTTCACGTGGGTCTAAGTTTGTTATCACAGAATGCGGTGGGAGCTCGTCAAAATATTCACTCTCATAGCTGGTAGAAGAGTGGTTCATTTCCTCATTAAAAGCCTTCTCGACAGCCTGCCATTTTGTTGAGTCCCACCCTTCAGCTTTACACACACAGCAATGCGCGGAGACCCAACCAGCCGTATAATGGTCAACAAGCAGGTTAGCGTAAATATCCGGTTAACGGCTCGGCGTCTGATACTTGGCTTTTCACGCTCCATCTCTTCCAATCTGCCGGCCAGCGCCGCCTTAGCCTCTCTCTCATCCTTCAGACTTTGCTTAAGGCTGGCTACCTTCTTCTGCAACTGCTCTTGGTTCTGAAGCTTTTTTTTTAGGTCCGACATCTACTTCTGCAAAACGTTCATGTTGGTCTTCACCTTGTCGCGCTCCTTGATAACGGCCTTGCAAGCATCGTCAGCCTTCTTCAGCTTCGTCTCAGCTTGATCGGCAGCACGCTGGTAGTACTGGTACATATGTACCACCTCCACGGCAGAGTTGACGGTCTAGAGATAATGTTAAATTGGCCGTTAGTCACATAAATAGTACATATGTAAATAAACGTAATAAAATAACAAGGATTCTTTGTTGTCTTACCCGGAGCATGTTGTTCATTAGCTGGCCGCAAGGGGCAGCAACGCGGTTGACAGGCCTGTCGGCTGGCGTCGCCAAATCCTTTAGCACCCTCCAGCCCATGCTCCCGCCAGTGCTAGGATCGTCGTAGAGAAAAGACTCACCATGATTACATTGATCTGGAGATGCCATGGATCACCGGCAGCACCAAAGGATACAACCAACTCGTCAGCAACTTCTTTCGGAATTCTGACATGCGGAATCTCGAGGAAGTCACCGACAAGAGTCGGGAAGAAAGCATTTTTCCTGGGGCCGCCAGAGCGTGTCGAGATGACTGTTTGACTCTCCTTGTTCGGAGGCTTGTTGATGTTGGCCACCTGGTCGGTTCTGGACTTGCTGTCGGCCCCAGGACCAGTTGGATCCCGTAAGATGACTGTTAGCTTTTTCGGAGGATGGGGATCGGTCTCGTCCTCCAGATTAACGACCCCTTCCGGCCATGTCTCTTGTGCCTCCTGATGGAGAGGTGTCGAATCGCCATCTCGTTTTTTCTGCTTCTTTTGTTGCTCTCGGTCGGAGGATTCAGACATCCTCTTTGACGCATTGCCGCCACCCCTTTCCACTGCTAAAGTACGGGGTTTGACAACACGTTCGGTAGGAGCCATGTCTTGCTGTCTCGTTCTTTTTCTTTTTGAGGCTCTAGTGGCGAAAATGGGAAGGGTGTCGTATGACGTTTTTGCCGATCTGGGCACTGTTGCTTCACTCTCCCGTCAGGATACAACCCTAGTCGGCTGTAGTCGAGTTTGTCAATACCTGGTGGTAAAATCACTGATAATAAACATCAATACACCGACATTATAAAGGTAAACATATACATTTAAAAAAAAAAAAAAAAAAAAAAAAAAAAAAAAAAAAAAAAAACAGAGGCATAAGTAAAATGTACGTAGCCAGGTAAGAGAATAAGCAGGAAAAACACTTATCAAAATTAATTTCAAATGCAAAGCATAAGTACAGTAAAGATAAATATAAGTAAATGTATATAATTTATAAACATTTCCATACCAAATGCATCGGTATGGCAGAGACCGACATGAGATAAAGGGGCGTTGCCTAGTATATAATTACAATGGGGCAACCACACCCCCGGAACAACTTTATTCTTCTTACCAACACTAACATATGTACAGTTAAACCACCTAAGAGATTTTTTCTCCAACTTTCCTAACGCTCTCGACCGTATGGTCTCGAACATAATGTGAGGGTGGTAAAATGTCCTACGGACGATAAAATCATCAGGAACACTCATAAAATAAAATTCTTTCTTCCAGTTCTTGCAACTGGTCAATTTTGGCCACACAGTGCATTTCTCGGGAGTAGTATAAAGAGACCACCATCCGGGTGACTGGCTATCTCTCGTTATCCAGTGCAACCTCCGAAAGAAGTTCAAGGTAAGGGGAAAGTCCATAAATATCATAACCCATACAAGAGAGACTATATTTCGGATGGTTGGAGGCGTTAACTGTGCAATTGATACATTCCAAGCCCTGAATATTTTTTCAATATAGTGATGGAGTGGAAACCGTAAACCAAATTCGAAGTGTTTGGCATAGACAACAATGTGGCCGGGAGGGAAGTCCAAAGCCGTTTGACCTTCGCTTGGTAATCTGAGTTCATAGCCGTCAGGTTGACGGTAGAAGCGTTTACCATGTTGACAATAGTCTTTCTCAGTGGCTGTCTGCAACCATATCGGATCCACAACAGACTCAATATCTCATAACTGTTAGGGATTTCTTGGGGTTCTAGGTATTTCGGATCATCCTGATCTGAATTGTATTCCTCGTCGAGACACTCTTCTTCTGCGATCTGAGCAGCAAGATTGAAGCCGGCCCGAATTTCCTCGTCGGTCTCGTCATCTTCTTCCTCATCATCTTCCCCTTCCCCAAGCATTTTCGATTCCTCTGCATCGTCTTCATTACCGATGCTTTCACCCCAACTTTCTTGTCGTTCCAGGCTATCCTCAACTGACAGGATATTTTCTTCTCTGATATCCGAAGCTTCATGCCCAGGATCAACATCTTCTTCCTCACCAGAGCGTCTACTGCTCTCACCAACCTCACGTTGGTAACTAGTGTGTTTCGTTCTCGGCATCCTGTCAATATTAGTGTCGTATTGATTAAACTAATCCAAGTTTGACCTCAAATGATAACGAACGCTAATAGGCACAACGCCGGCAATCTTTGTGTCCTCTGGGATATCGGGGTTGATAGGACGCAAAGCCTTCTCGGTGTCAGCAAGAAACTTATGACGGTAATAAGCTTCTCTTTCTTCTACAGAAGATAAGGGTGTACAGAGTTCAGCCTCATTGGCTTTACCTGTATTCGCATGCATTCCAGAACCAGACATTTACAAATAATGAAATAAACGCAAAATCTACTTAACCACAAACCAGTGAGAAATCGAAAAGAAAGTTATGGTTTGTTACCTCTTTTGAACTCAACTCTTGAAAGCGTAACTCCGGAATTAAATGTCCTTCGTTTACAAACACCGGTCTAAAAACAACTGAACAAACCTTCGACAAATCGACTCCTGAATCGCAGAAATATGTGTGGACTACAAGCGAAATGAAGTGGAAATTTTTCGAAATTTTTTCGCAAAGAAAGATGAAGGGGTTAAAAGTACGAAATTTGCTATTTATATTGTCCAAATGAAGCGGTTAATGTGACATTTACTGCATGCAATCCAACGGCTGTAATAAAACGCCTTTTCAAAACACCCTACTTTGATGACTGACATGTGCCCCATTACTTTATTACATTTTCCCGCCAATTCTTAGGGAAATATTTCAAACGAGGGTGAAAATGTATTAACTCATATTTTTGGTTTTCGTTTTCAATTGAGCAAAGCCTATCGGCAATTAGCTCACTTGGGGGGCAAATCGTAGATTTTTTCGTTTTCAATTGAGCAGAGCCTATCGGCAATTAGCTCACTTGGGGGGAAAATCGTAGATTTTTTCGTTTTCAATTGAGCAAAGCCTATCGGCAATTAGCTCACTTGGGGGGCAAATCATAGATTTTTTTCATTTTCAATTGAGCAAATATTATCGGCAATTAGCTCACTTGTGGGGCAAATCGTAGATTTTTTCATTTTCTCATTATTCTTTCTTGGTATATTACGCAAAGCAGCACCATGTTCTATCACAAGTGAGCACGTTAGTTTTACTAACATCCTCACTTGGGGGGCTAGTTGTACGGGATATATCGGTAGCATCCTTGATAAGCCGGTAAGTTGTACGGGATATATCGGTAGCATACTTGATAAGCCGGTAAAAGAGTGTTGTGCAGTTTTAGCCCTCTTTAATTTGTAAATAAACCATGTCCTTACCGGCATCACTCTATGCCACATGGAGAGCTGCTTCTCGTCATGTAGCATGTCCCTCTAGCACGTGGAGAGTTGCTTGGGGCCGCGTAGGCACCTGCTGCCTATAAGGTCGGTGTGCCAACTATTTGTATAGGTGGCACCTGCTTGGTTGTGTTTCTATAAATACCCAAGCAAATCCCCATTTCAAAGGTAGAATCTCTCTCTCTCTCTCTAAAACACTTTCTCTCTCTTATTTTACTTTCTTCTCACAAAGGTACTGACTTTAGCATCGGAGTGGTTATTCCCGGATAATCCCCGGGCTAGCTAATCTGTATTGGTTGTGTAGGTGTGCAATTGGACGGTAAACCATTACCAGCCCTCGGACATTGACGGAAGCAGAATTCAGCAGGAACAGTATGTCGATATTATCAATTATGCAAAGCATTTTATTGTTAACATGATGAATTGATGATGACATAGTATAAATATTTGTAGCTAGGCTCGCGTCTTTTCATCATCAATTACTATTTTAATTCTCTAACATGCCGCTTGGGTTATTATTCCCACACATGATAACTGAAATGTAAACTATCAAGTTTAGTAAAATAAACTTGCTAGCTCACAAAAGCATGGGAGTATGGAAGTGCATGAGTACACTTGACGCATGTATCTCACTATTTACAATAGTTTATTCTATCTATGAAAAACAATTGTATTATTATTATTATTATTATTATTATTATTATTATTATTATTATTATTATTATTATTATTATTATTATTATTATTATTATTATTATTATTATTATTTATTATTATTATTATTATTATTATTATTATTATTATTATTATTATATACTAGTTTTGTGCCCGTGCGATGCCCGGGTTGTTTATTGGATTTTAAGATATATTTTTAATTTATATGTCAAATTTTAAAACATATTATTGATACAAAATTAGTTAAGAATTGATGTGTTTTTGTGACGATTTAAACTTGTAGACATGTAATAATGACTAATAATTATAATATTGGTGAAAAATATTTCTTGACCCGTAACCTGAAATAATGACCCTGCCTAAAATGATAGGTAACTCGACCTGATTTACAGGTCTACACACAGTAATAAAATTATATTAGATTGTGAAGTATATTATTTTAATTGATTAGAATATATTATAAACAATGGATGTGTTACATTTTGAACTAACTTAACAAATATTAGCCACCTTAACAGTCCGCTCTGGCCGACTATCGTCCAGAGGAATATCAATGTTTTCACCAGCCGGATGGGGACGAAGGTCGTCTGATTATGCTCCCCGATCAGTGATTGCCATTGATTCTCTTTTTTTACCACCACCTGCTGATTATGCTTTTGGCGGCTGGTGGTGTCGGATGGTCATCCTTGATATCATCAAGGTCTATTGGCTCTTTTCCCTGACCGGTTGCAGCTACCGCAAGCTTGGGGTCCGAGATATAGCATTCTCAAGCCGTCTTTTGGTCCCCGTTCAGGGAGCCAACAATCCCATCATCCTTCTCATACTTGACAAGCATGAGAGCAGGAATCATGACTGCCTTGCACTTGTTAAGAGTGGTTTGGCCAAGGATAAGATTGTAGTCGTTCAGCTCTTCAACCACCAGGAACCGGATGGTCATGTGCCGACCGCTACCTTTTTCCCCCATTCGGATGGGCAAATCAATGCGTCCGACTGGATGTACAACTCCTCCACCAAAACCCACAAGGAGATGGGAGACATCCATCATACTACCCGGCCTGTATTTAAGGTTGGATAGACATTTGCGGCTGATGATGTCTATGGAGCTTCCTGTGTTAATCAAGATGCGACCAACAAATTGGTTGGCTACTTTACATTCTATGACCACAAGGTCGTCATGCGGCCGACGGAATTCGCCCCTTTCCTTTTCAGTGATGATAACTTCTGGGGAGGCAGATTTTCTTGCCGCCTGTCCCCCATCAACATAATGGACCATCTTTCTTAGACGGTCTTTTTTGCCCCTGATGGTCGGACCACCACCGGCGAATCTGCCTGCTTTCGTATAAACCGGTTTGTAATCCGTTTTAGAGCTGATAGCAGGTTGGGAAGTCTTTTTTGTCGACTTCCCAAGATTCGATTTAAAATCCACTTTGGACTTCACATAAGATTTCAGCGCTCCTTTGTCGGCCAGACGATTAAGCATCTGCTTGAGGCTGAAGCAGTCATTTGTATCATGTCCGACATCCTCATGGTAGTGACAGTGCTTGTTCTTGTTCCGCTTTTCAGCGGAACCAGTCATAGGAGTCGGCTTCTCTAGAGTTAGCCGATCCTTAATCTCCATGAGGATGGAGTAGCTGTCCTTATGGAACTTGTACCTTGGAACATACGATATTTCACTTTTTCTTTTTCTTCTAGGCCAGATGATTAGAGTTATCAACCGCCCAGATCTGTTTTTTCTTTTTGCTCTCTTCTAGTTTTAAAGACGGCTGAGAAGGGCGACTCTCCTTCTATCGGTCAGACTTTTGAGTCCGGCTGTTTATTAAGGGAGTAGAGCTCGGTCGCTTATATATAAGCGTCCGCGTCCATCAGGGTTCCTTGGAGGGTGAAGATTTTCTTGCGGACGACTTTGAACTTGAAAGTCAACCCGTCCTTCAGACCTTTGAAAAATTTTGTACAAGCCACTTCGCCAGACAGTCCTTGGATTTGGATTCTCACTAGATTGAACCGCTTGACGTATGGTCGCAGCCCCTCTCTATCTCCCTGTTGCACATGGCCTAGATCAAGGCTCGTTTTCTTTGTAGGGATGTTCATAGAGAAGTTAGAAGCAAACATGAACGCAAGCATCTTGAAGCTGTTTATGCAACCAGCCGGCAGATTGCCAAACCACTGCTAGGCTATGCCCTTCAGTGTGGCTAGGAAGCATCGATACTAGGCGGCATCATCCAACCCTTGTAAGTACATGAGGTGGGTGTATGCCAAGAGGTGGTCTTTTGGGTTTGAGGTACCATCATAGGTTCCAACCATTATATTTTTCACCTTGGCCGGTTGTTCGGCCTCGGCTATTTCCCTAGAGAATTATGTGGGTTGTTTCCCAAGGTTTTGTAGCCGAAGCTGCCAGTCCAAAGGCTGATAGCTGTAAGTCGCCTGTCCTCCAAAGAAGGCAGTCTAGATGTTGGGAAAAGCAGGCGGTCTATATAATGGTTGTGTCATATACAGTGCCGAGTTGATTATATGAGGCCCCGACTGTATGAGGGGGCCGCTTGATAAAGTCCCTTGTACTGAAGGAGAATTCCTCATCGAGGTATTCTGAAAGCTATTGTGATAAGTCGACGTAGATGCCGGCTCTGACACCTGATGATTCCTTAGATGGTCGATCTACTGACGAGCATCAGGAAAGGATTTTTTGCTACCATCTGGCTATACATGCCGGATGGCTTTTCTTGTCACCGTTTATGGGAAACGAAGTCTTGAAAGATCAAACTGGGGCCGAGCCTTCTCCTTTGGAGTAGGATGAGTAGTCCGCTTGTTGATTAGTCCCTTAATTTCACCCTTGAGGCTACTCATGAACTTCATGAGCTCATCACGAGTGACTAGGGCTGATCCTGCCGCCTAGGAGGCATCAGTCGGCTGCCCTGAGGGCTTACTTGAGGGTCCAGGGGGCTTGCTAGGAACCGCCTGGTTAGCATTGCGCTCCCGCCTGTGTTTGTGACGGAGGTGATTAGAGATGAGTGACCCGTTTGGAGCCACATAGGTTTCGACGTCTCCATCGTCACCTGAGTCATGGTTCGTCTGGACCTCTATTTTTTTCAGAGGCCAGGTGGTCTCTGGAGGCGGCACGGGTTGTTCTTGAGAAGAAATCTTAGAGGTACTTTCCCCACAGACGCGCCAAAAGTTTCGGGGTTTTTTGTGTCCCTTGGGAGAGTTACAGCTTTAGACTAGATTCAGCAAGGACGCCTATACCTGCAAAACAAACGGAGCACTGAATGTTCGGTGGTCTTCCTCCGAAGATTAAGTTAGTACGATATTTGGAATAAAGCGTGCGAAAATTAAGTTATCTGCTCGGATTCCAAGCTCAGGTGTTGTTTGTTTCTTGAGAACGACATCTCAATAATGATTGCAAAAAGTAACGTCCCCCAATAAATGAGGGGAATGTCCCTATTTATAGGGTCCTTGGAAAGTGTGCCCTCCCTAGGGATTGGTGACCTAGGGATTAGGGCACGACATTTTTTTCAGGAGCTCCTTGGGATTTTAGCCTTGAAAGCCGCCATCCCTAGGGAGCTATATTTGATTGACACGTGTCACCATCTTGAAGGTCCAAGTTGGCGCCTCTTCTAGTGACACATGTCAGACTCTGATTGGGCCACTTGGTAGGGTATAAAATACCCAAAACAAAGTACTTAGCCTCCACGCCACAGTTACCTAAATACTTTCATTATCGAATCAACTAGGATAGTCCAAGATGTTACAATCCTTGTACTGTGAGAGACAAGGTTAACGGATAAAGCTCATTCAACATGCACCTTAAAAAACTTCACTTCTTTTTTTTTTCGCGTCTTTCTTTTTCTGGAGAAAGTCGGTACCCTCCACAAAAATGACGGAAATTTTTTTTTTCTCCATTTCAAGTCATGTACATATCGAGCTTCATGAGTTAACACAATGCACACACGAGTCATGAGTCACACGTGTTAATTCACCTTGGATCAACCACAAGTCAGTCAGTCACATTGAGTCAACCTTAAGTCATTCAATATGTCTCAGGTCAACCCTAAGAAAAGGCATCAAGCATTATGTCAACCATAAGAAAAGCACCAGCAAAGTATTTTGGCAATCTTTTGATTTTTACAGGATACAAACATTCAGCAAAGCTCCTGTTCGCAACCAATCGAACAATCACAACAAACATTCTAGTATCAAAGCTCTTTTGTTCAGAGATGTGTGGACATATCAAAAAGCTCTTTTGCTCAGAGACGCGTGGGCATATCATTTAAGATCTTTTGTTCAGAGACGCGTGGACATATCATCAAAGCTCTTTTGCTCAGAGACGCGTGGGCATATCATTCAAAACTCTTCATTCGGAGACGCGTGGTCATGTATTTCAAGCTCTTTTGTTTAGAGACGCGTGGACATATAAAAAAGCTCTTATGCTCAAAGATGCGTGGGCATATCATTCAAAGCTCTTTTATTCAGAGACTCGTGGACATATCATCAAAGCTCTTTCGTTTAGAGACGCGTGGACGTATCATCAAAGCTTTAGAGACACGTGGACATATCATCAAAGCTCTTTTGCTCCAAGACACGTGGACATATCATCAAAGCTCTTTTGTGTAGAGACACCATGGACATATCATCAAAGCTCTTTTGTTTAGAGACGCGTGGACATATCATCAAAGCTCTTTTGCTCAGAGACGCGGGGCATATCATTCAAAGCTCTTTGTTCAGAGACGTGTGGACATGTCTTTCAAGCTCTCCTGCTTAGAGATGCATGGGCATCCTATTAAAGCTCTTTTGTTCAGAGACGAGTGAACATCAACAGCGGCAAAGCACAACCACAACATCAAAATGGCAAGATGGCGTTTCGTAGCTTATGGAAGGTTGTCACAACAGCAAATGCAGCGACAGATCGGTTACGTCCAGAGACGTGTGCTTGACGGTGCAAGATACGCATTTCTTAAATCTCTTATTTGTTTTAACTAATGCTAGTTTGCATTTATAGGCGTTACAAGAATGATTTAGGATCGCAGAACGTTCTGAATCATTCTCTATCCCTATCGATACTTTGACTTTTGTTTTCGAAACTAGCGTTTCTCCAAACTCAGTCAAAGTGTGGGCTTCTGTAGACACCCGAATGTGTCTCCCCAAAACCAAAAAAAGTGATGAATACCTTTCATATCATTTGATTATCGAACAAAGTGAAAGTTTGAAAAGTTTAGTGATGAGAATGTGTTTATTAAAATATCTCTTCTTTCTGTTTTTGAAAATATTTCTTTTCTTACCCTATTTATATAAAATGTGCAGTCCAGTTTAGTTTGGTCCATGATATGGGTCCAATAATAGTATATTTGGGTAGGGCTCGAAAAGATCTTTCCAACGATATATTACAAGTCTGATTCCGATAAATAATGAGGAAGTTATGGCAAAAATACTAAACTAGGCTTGGTTTGGTTCTTACATACGGCCCAATGATGTAGAGGAGGGCCTATTATTAATTATCCTTCCTAAAGCTATTAGGATAGATTATAGTCTTCTAGAATACTCTAGAAGGTTCTCTTAAATCCTAATGGAGTTAGGACTGATAATTATGTTTTAAAGAGTTTGAAATTGAATAAAACTACTCCTTTTGAGAATCCGTGTTTTATATGAAATGGAATATATTATGATATTATACTAGTGCCTGATAATCTTTTATTCAAATTTTATATTGATGTATAGATCTTGAAATTTTCTTTCCAATGATATATTATAATATTAATTCCGAGCTATAACGAAAAAGATATGAATGGAATACGAAACTCTATCCAAAACTGACACCGTTCCACTATTTCGACCATATCTTTTTATCTACAAAATATTTTAATGTGATTCTAATTGGGTTATAAAGTAGACTTCAAGAGTTTTCCAACGACATATTATATGACTTATTTAGACTTTTGGATCAAAATATATGATAAAAACAAAATCCATAAAAGTTGTCTTGTAGCGCCAAACGACAGGTTTGTCGCCTGGCGACAAGCTCTGTCGTTGGCGACAAAAGCGTGTTTTATTCCTTTTCGAACTCTGATTCATTTTTTGTCAATTACGGACTATTTTCTTATAAATAGGGTCCCTTGACCTCCATTTTCAATCATTAACTCTTAACCAGAATTCTCTAATTCTTTTCTCCCTCTCTCTCTAAGCTAAAGCTTATTCTCTCTCTCTCTCTCTCTTTCTAGCCTAGCCTTTTACCAAAACAATTCCTCTTACTTTAGCACTAGACACACCTAGAGAATTTCAAAGTTTCCTTTGCCCTAGACGTGAATGGTTTGATAATTTCTGTGAGTTTGGTCCCACATCTCTATTCAATTATTTAATTTAATTGTTTGTTTTATTATTTTCCTTAAAGTTACTAACGTGTCTGTATTTTGTTATTAGAAAGAGGTACGAGACATCCAAGTAAGTGCTTTAATTGTTTAATTTATATTTTGATATAGAAATCATGTTTAGGTTGTTATTTTGATTCCTAGTATAATGTTAGGATGCTTTTCCTAGTATCGTGTTAGGATGCTTTTCTTAGTATCATGTTTAGGGTAATAATTAAGTTTCTAATATCAATTATGATTTCTATGATACTTCCTATTTTCATTCCTAATAGCATGTTAGTATCATGTAGGGTTAAAGCTTTGATTTTTATTGTTTAGTAACATGTTATGATTTATTATTAATTTTGTTTGTATCATGCATAGGGTCTTGCTATTATTTTTTAACATTATTATTATTATTATTATTATTATTATTATTATTATTATTATTATTATTATTATTATTATTATTATTATGTTGCTTGATATATTATTTATTGTTATTTCTTGATCACATATATTATGCATGTGTTAAAGGCAATTTTTACTTGTAATCACGCTTAATAAGATCATTAATAATCTTGTTTAGGTTAATTTGATTATAATTCAAGTGATCACTAATAATAGATTTATTTGTACATTAAATATTCAACCAACATAGATTAAACAGGTTTAAGGTTAACCTAATGTTTGCATATTAGTTAGAAAGCGCACATGAATACGAGAAGAATAAAGTAAAGGTCTATTATTAGGGCATGTTCTTTCTCTTTTAAATTGGATTTGTATTTTCATCCCCGAACTTCCCGTCTTGGTTCCAGACCTATTAGATTTAACGATCTCCTGGATCGTTAAGAGGTGTAACCTTCATCCTGGATCGTTAGGGCAAGTTTCTAAAGCTTGTTGGCGACTCTCACTACAAGAAAACAACATAACTGCGATGGAAAAAATCCATCGGAAATTAGGTTTCCGACGGAATTCCTTCGCAAAGCGTTGTAGCAATACGGATTGTCGAAAATTTGGTTTATTACGACGGATTTTCCGTCGAAAATTGCATATTACGACGAACTGCGATTTGTCGAAAAATGGATTGACCAAAGCTGAAGTTCCGTCGCTAATTTTCGACGAAAAAATTCGTTGCAAATAATTTATTGCGACAGAAATTGCCGTCGCAATTATTAAGTTGCGTCGGATTTTTCCGTCGGAAATTATAAAGGTTGCGACGGATTTTCCCTCGGAAATTAGCGACGGATTTTTCCGTTGTTGTTTTGCGATGGACATGTTTTCTGTCGGAAATACTAGTTTTTGCGACGGATTAACTCCGTCGAAATTGTGTGCAGTTTGCGACGGCAGTAATCCGTCGGAAGTTTCTGTATCCGTATTCAGACAATTTCAGATTGGTTTTTTTAAAAAAAAAATTAATTGTTATAACACCTGAACACCTGCGCCAAGTTTTTGTTAAAAACTTATTTAATTAATTAACAATACTAATTTAATGTCCACACTAAATATATGAATTATGTCCTAGTACAAAAGATAATCCGAACTAATTTAATGTCCATACTAAACAAAAGCTACGCTACACAATCGCCTGAGTACCTTGGCCAGCTCCGTTACTACCCGGGTCGTCCCTAGGGTTTCGACGCTGAGGACGGATGGTGGAACATGTGTCGTTGTTGGTCAAACGACTCCCCAGCTCATCCATACTATCCTTGTATCTTCTCTCCAAGTCGGCCATTTTGGCATCAATTTCGCTTTGTATCTCGATTTCCATTTACGACAAAATTTTCCACCGGAAGGTTATTATTCCGACAGAATATTATTCCGTCGGAAAGTTTCAGACGGAAAAAGCATCGTAACTCATATTTTCCGTCGCTAAAGTGCGACGAAACTTATTCCGACGAAAATTTTGAACTTTGCGACGAAAAAAGAGGCGTCGCAAACATTCCGTCACTATTTAGCCTATTTCTAGTAGTGTCTCTTGTTCTAGCTTCCTTCCCTTTGGACGCCACCATGCCTAAGTGTATGATCACAGTAGGATTCAAGTTTGGGGTAATGCTTGAAATATTCCCTACATGCACTAACAAGCTCGAAGTGTCTGAAACTAATAGACGGCCATGGGATGCCGAATAACCGAGCTCAAAAAATGAATTTACTCTCAGATTATACCATGGCTTTTCATGCCGTTTATACCAAAGCTCAGCCCCTGCATTTAGAGAGCGCTTGGTATGGCACAACTTTTCTCACGGAGTCATGGGTAAGCGGATCGCTTTGTATAAGCCTAATCCGAGCAACATAGTATGTTGCTTGTTACATGCGACTTTAATTTGAGCTTGCAACCAGCTTGCTTCTTTAGATGCCTCACGAGTATATGCAAGCACATCTGGATTTTGAAGAGTTTTAAGTGCTTAAAAATCGGAGCCGAAGGTATTTCAAACTCTTTGCTGTAGTGCCATGCAGATTTTGTCATTTCATGCAATAATGCCGCTTGCCTTAAACTTAATTTGCCGCATGTGCTAAATACATGCTTGAATGCAAATTCTGGAAGGTTTGTAGGCTTTAAAATGTCAAGAAAATTATGTTGAAACATTAGTTTGGCTCTAATTTCACAGACTGTTCAAACAGCTCTTTATGTCGTATGCATATTGCCAAAATGATGACGTACAAAGCAGCCCCTACATACGGCTATGGGTGCTTAGCAGCCCCTGACATTACAGCCGCTTGAATGCAGCCGTCTTCCATGCCGTATGACCCTTTCTTAGCTTGGTTGCCGCTTGACCAAGCTTACAATCGAGCTCTCTTGCTAGATCATATCACAGTTGGCTCTTTTTTTTTTAATCATAATCATAATAATGATGAATATAATAGCCCTGTGAGGGGCAACTGTTTAGGGTAAAAATACCCTAGACACGTGGACCAGTGAGAGGAAGCCACGTGTCAAGCTCAGATTGGCCCATGTGACTTAACATCCTCTTGGCACTTGGCGCCCTCAGATACATCTCTGAAATGACGGCCTTCAAGGGCCCAAATCCCTTGAACCGCCGTTATTCGGCGCAGCCCGCTGAAATTTAGGTCAAGTGACCTGGTTAGGGGCACGTTATCCAAGGACCCTATAAATAGGGAGATATTTCCCCACTTTGGGGACACATTCAATCATTATTCCACCTGCATTCTCTCACATCATAGAAGGACCTGAGCTTGGAATCCAGGCAGATCCCAACCTTAATTTTCGTTCTCTTTATTTCCTTTCAAGTTACTGACTTGATCTTTGGAGGCGGAGCTCCAACAACCCGAAGTCTCCGATATTTTGCAGGTACAGCTCAGCCGAATCAGCTTCGTGACGTAACTCTCCCAAGGGACAAAAATACCCAAAACATTTGGCGCCGTCTGTGGGGAGAGTACCTCGAAGATGGTTCAAGAGTCTGTACCACCCCCTAACCATCTGGGCGACGACCCAGAAGTCTTTACAGACCAGGAGGATGAGGATCCTCAGGTCGAAACCTTTCAGCCGATGATGGTTCACTCAGAATCAAGAGCATCCGGCCCAGAGATATTCTGGAGCAGGGCGCCTCCCAGGCGGATACAAGTCGAGCTCATGACAAGTTTCAAGGGTGAAATTAAAGAGCTGATCACCCAAAGCCGGGCTGGCCCAAGTAAAGGACAGTCGGCCAAGAAGACTCCTCTGGAAAAGGGGAAGTCAGTCAGACAGCGACAGCCCACTCCTCATCCAAAGGAGAAGGCCGGGACCATTGATTGGTCGAAAATTCTGCTTCCTAAGAGGAATACCAACAACACCCGCCGGACTCAGCAGCCGGTGGGAAGTAAAAAAATCAACTCTTGATGCCCGGGAGATTATCAACCGGAAGAGAAATCAACAGTTGTCTGAATCGGATTCTACGTCGAATTTTCCAAACAGCTTTAACAATACTTCTGCGGGGAATGCACCTTCCTTGCATGAGAGTCAGACAAGCGGTAATACCGTCCACTCTGGCCCTCAGATGATCAGGGCTGCAACATATGTACCTTCTCAGGTCTATGGTCAGTACCCACCTTACTATATGCAGCCGGCTCTCTTCGGAGGTCAAGCGGCATACCACAATGTCCAGCCACTGGACTAGCAGCTTTGTCTGCTCCGCCTGGGTGAACAACCTTCTGCGTTCACCCGGGAGATAACCGAGGCGGCCCAGCCGGCCAAGTTTAAGAATGTATTGGTTGGTACCTATGATGGTACCACCAATCCGGAAGACCACCTCATGGCTTACACCAACCTCATGTACCTGCAGGGGTTGGATGACGCCACTTGGTGTCGTTGCTTCCCGGCTACATTGAAGGGCATTGCCCAACAATGGTTTAGTAATCTGCCAGCCGGGTCCATCGATAGTTTTAGGAAGCTTGCTTTCCTATTTGCTTCCAACTTCTCAATGAACATCCCTGCTAAGAAAACAAGCTTGGACTTGAGCACCATTAAGCAGGAGGGGAGAGAAGGGATGCGCTCCTATGTCAGGCGGTTCAATCTGATTAGAATTCAGATTCAAGGACTGTCTGATGAGGTAGCTTTTACAGACTTTTTCAAAGGTTTGAGAGACGGGTCGACTTTTAAGTTCGACCTAGTCGGAAAAGGGGCTTTCACCTTACAGGCGGCTCTGAGGGAGGCGAAAAGCTACATTCAAGCTACTGACCTCTGCTCGCCTGGTAACCAGTCGGACTCTAAGAATTCCGACAAGAAGAAAGACAGCTGGCCTGCCCAGCCGGCCAAAAAGAAAGATGAAAGCAAGAAGAGAAAAGAAATCTGGGCGGTTAGTGATTCTGACCAGCCGTCCCAGAAGAAGAAGAAAGAATTTAAACCGTATGTCCCCAAGTACGAGTTTAACAAGGACTGCAACTCCATCCTCATGGAAATTAAGGACTGGCTGTCCCTAGAGAAGCCGAATCCAATGAAAAGTTCCATCCAATCAAGGAACAAAAATAAATTTTGTCAGTACCATGAGGAAGTTGGCCATGACACCAACGACTGCTTCAGCCTTCAACGGGCGTTGGACCGTCTGGCTGACAGGGGAATGCTGAAGTCCTACATTTCAAAGTCCCTAGCCGGGACAAAGAAGAAGAATAAGGGCCAGTCCTCTAAGACTACCCCCCAGCCTGCTAGTAGTTCGGATACCGACAAGGAGTCGGTCTACACAATAGCAGGCGGGTTCTCATGTGGTGGCCTTACCATCCGGGGCACCAAGAGCCATTTTCGAAAGATGAACAAAGATGATGATGGGCAGGCGTTGGCAAGCTCCTCCTTCCCAGATGTTCTGATCACTAAGAAGGACAGGGGCAGTGTTCGTCGTCCGCATGATGATCCGGTCGTCATTGAATGTAAGGTTGCCAACCAGCTGGTTGGACGGATCCTTATTGATACCGGCAGCTCATCAGACATCATCAGCCTCCGATGCCTGCAGAAGCTGAAATATAATTACAGCAGCTTGCATCCGGTTACCCACCCCTTAGTCGGCTTTGGGGGTGGAAGTGTTTACCCATTCGGAAAGGTTGATGTACCAATTCGGCTGGGTGAGAAAGGAAAGGGGCGACACCTGGTCGTCAAGTTTTTGGTAGTTGAGGAGCTGACCGCATAAAACATTATTTTGGGCCGGCCAACCCTCAACGAATCTAAGGCTGTAATCATCCCTTCCCTCATGCTCATCAAGTATGAGAGGGATGACGGCTCTGTTGGTTCCTTGAATGGGAATTAAAAGACGGCCCGGGAGTGCTATCTCTCAGCCGTCAAAGATATCGTGGCCCCCAGACGGCTAGGAACCAATAGACCTTGACAATGTAAAGGATGCCGATCCAGTACCATCCCCACCAGCAGCCGGGAAGAAAAGAAAGGCTCCTATGCTGGTGGAGGTGAAGAAAGAGAAAAAGTAGCAATTACTGACCGGTGAACGGTCAGATGAGCTCCGTGCCCAATCGGCTGGTGAACATATTGATATACCTCTAGACGACAGCCGTCTGGAGCATACCGTGAAGGTTGGGACGGTTGCCTTTGCTAAGTTGGGTGCAGACTTGCACCTTCTGCTGAAAGAATTCAAAGGCATTTTTGCCTTTAAAGTGGAAGAGATGCCAGGCGTCAGCACGGATCTTGCTGTCCACAAACTCGCCGTGGACCCTAAAAAGAAGCCCATCCGGCAGAAGAAAAGAAATCACGGCGAGGAAAGAAGTCAGGCGGCAGCTGCCGAAGTTAAAAAGCTGTTGGATGCTTGGTTCATTCGGCCATGTAATTTCCCCGACTGGGTGGTGAATGTTGTGCTTGTAAAGAAGCCGAATGGTACCTGGCGTATGTGTGTTGATTACACAGATCTCAACAAGGCATTTCCCAAAGATAGTTATCCGCTTTCTAAGATCGACAATCTGGTCAATTCGACAGTTGGGCATGCCTTGATGAGCTTTATGGATGCCTACTCCGGCTTCCATCAGGTACCCCTGTGGAAGAAAGATCAAGAAAAGACGCCCTTCGTCACTGATCAAGGGATATTCTGTTACACTGTGATGCCATTTGGCTTGAAAAATGCGCCGGCTACGTTCCAACGGATGATTAATACGGTCTTTATTAATCAAATTGGGACGAATGTAGAGGCGTACATTGATGACATGATAGTCAAATCCATACAGGCGGTGATTAACATGAAGTCACCCCGCACTGTCAAGGAAGCACAGAGACTAACCGGTTTGCCTGGCGGCCTTGGGGAGATTTCTCAGCCGGTCAGGTGACAAATGCCTCTACTTCTTCCAAGCAATCATGAAGAAGACCAGATTTGAATGGGGGGATGATGTTGAGGCGGCCTTTCAACGGCTGAAAGAACACTTGCACTCTTTGCCAAGGCTTGTTAATCCACCGCCTAGAGAAGTGTTATACATGTACCTAGCCGTCTCAGATCATGCCCTCAGTGCCGTTCTCCTTGCTGAGAGAGACGGTGTTCAGCTTCTAGTCTATTTCATTAGCCTTGTTCTAAAAAATGCTGAGCTCCGGTACCCCATGGTAGAAAAAATTGGCCTTGCCCTGTAATAGCTGTCAAGAAATTAAAACCGTATTTTCTGGCTCATCCGGTGGTAATATACACCGACCAGCCCCTCGAACGACCAATGTCTACTTTGGAGTCATCCGGCAGAATGTTGAAATGGGCTATTGAAATTCAAAGTCTTGAAATCACTTTTTAACCTAGAAAGGCAGTGAAAGGTCAGGCGTTTGCCGACTTCATTGTTGAAATGACACGACTGGTGCAACCGGATAACATTGGCCAGGTTTGGAAAGTGTATGTAGACGGAAGCTCAACAAAGAACGGCTAAGGTGCAAGAATTATATATGAGTCTCCTGAGGGGGACAAATTTGAATATGCACTGCGGTTTAAGTTTCAAGCCTCAAATAACGAGGCGGAATATGAAATCCTACTAGCCGGAATCCACATGTGTAAGGCAACAGGGGCAACTATAATTGACGCCTATTCTGATTCACAGTTGGTCGTCAGCCAGTATGAGGGAAAATATGAGGCAACTCATCCGGCTATGATCAAATATCTTCAGGCAGTCCAAGAAGAGGCTGGGGCACTTGAGGAATTCCATCTTAATAAAGTGCCTAGGTCAGATAACAACAAGGCAGATGCGTTGTCCAAATTAGCTTCCTCCGCCTGCTGTGATACTCCTCGGTCGGTCTTTTGGGAAGTTCTTGAAAAGAGAAGCATACATGAAGAGCCCATAGGAACCTTGGACCGAAGCTCTACCTAGATGGATGGCATCCGGGCATATTTAGCAGACGGAAAACTTCCTGATTCACCACAGGAGGCAGCCGTCATGAAAAAGCGAGCAGCAAACTTTGAGTTGAGAAACAGAGAGCTCTACAAGGCGGGTTTCCTCAAACCTCTATTGAAGTTTGTTACCCCGGAAAAGGGGAAAGAAGTTCTCGAAGAATTGCATGTTGGGTACTGTGCCTCTCATATAAGCGGCAGGGCCCTAGCCGTCAGAGCCAGGCGGTATTACTTTTGGCCTACTCTTGAAGCAGACGCTAAAGAGTTAGTCCAAAGATGTGACAAATGCCAACGGTTTGGCCCACTTATTCACCGCCCGGCTACTGATCTGACGGCAATCCACAGCCCAGTCCCATTCGCTAAATGGGGCATGGATATCTTAGGCCCTTATACGCCTGCTCCAGGCGGAAAGCGCTACATTTTGGTGGCTGTGGATTATTTCACCAAATGGGTAGAAGCTGAGCCGGTTAAGAACATCAAGACAAAGGATGTCATCTCTTTCATCTGAAAAATATCATCACCCGGTTTGGGGTACCTATGTCTATGGTGTTTGATAATGGTCCTCAGTTTGAGACCCCCCAGCTCAAGACTTGGTTGGGAGATCAGGGTATCTCACATTGTTTTGCATCAGTAGGCCGACCCCAAGCAAACGGCCAAGTTGAAGCCTTTAACAAACTCATCTCAAACTGCATAAAAAAAATTGAAAGAGCCGGTGGTTTATGGGCAGAAGAGTAAATTCATGTCCTATGGGCCATCCGGACTACTACTAAAGGGGAAACCGGAGAAACCCCATTTCTTATGGTATACGGTGTTGAAGCTGTCTTGCGCATTGAGTACTACGAGCCGACTCTCAGAGTTATGCTCTATGATGAGGAGGCAAATTGGGAGGTCATGCGGCTGTCATTGGACTCCCTCCCGGAACGCAGGGGCAACGCTGCCCTGCGCCATGAGATATACCGTCTGAGAATGACCAGAGGTTATAACAAGAAAGTGCACAAGCGCCCTCTGAAAGTGGATGACTTTGTGTTACGAAGAATGGAGGCAACCGGTAGGGCCAATGAGGCTAGAAAGCTAACCCCTAATTGGGAAGGCCCTTACCGGATCTATGAAGAAGTCAGGAATGGCAAATACCGTCTGGAAACCCCAGACAGTCGTTTCCTTCCTAGAACTCTGAGAATGTATAATTTTTGTAAACAGTAAGACAATTAATGAAAATTCAGGCTTTGTTTGCAGATTTATTTTGCCATCTTTATTGTTCGTCCGCCTGGGCAATACCCAGACGGACCCTGTGCTTAACTTACTAATTTTGATACTTAGTTTAGTTAAATATTATAACTGCTTATCCGCCTGGGTAAAACTCAGACGGACTCTTTGTTTGAATAACTAAGTTTGATACTTAGTGCAATCTAATCATTGCTTGTCCGCCTGGGTAAAACTCAGACGGACTCTTTGTTTGAATAACTAAGTTTGATACTTAGTGTAATCTAATAATTGCTTGTCCACCTGGGTAAAACTCAGACAGACTCTTTGTTTGAATAACTAAGTTTGATACTTAGTGTAATCTAATAATTGCAAGTCCGCCTGGGTAAAGCTCAGACGGACTCTTTGTTTATTTAATTATGTTCGATACTTGGTGTAAATTATCAATTGCTTGTCCGTCTAGGTAATACTCAGACGGATTATTTATTCAACCAAGTTCGCGTAAAAACTAGGCACAAAAACTCTTAGTGGCTATACAACCGGTCGCGAACAAGACTAAAGGCCAATATGGCCGGATGGTTGCTCATTTTACAAAACCGCCTGTCCCAACATGGACAAAGGAGTCTGGCGACACCCCTCCGGGTGCAATCGTGGCAGAGAACGGGCTATTCATTGGTTCTATGTACCAACGCAGATGGTAAAAATTGAACGACCAAATTGGTCAGCTCATAGCCGTCTGACCAGAATAATCTAAAGAACGATTAGGTTACCGAATACCAGATGCCCTGAGGCATCAGTCGGTAATCGCTGAAGTTCTTACTTAGGTTATTTATTCCAAAGTTGCACTCACTCCCCCTATTGGGGCAAAAGATTATGTGTAATGGCTACGCGTTAACCCCAGACGGAATACAACCGCCTGGGCAAGAAGCTCAAAGCACCCGTTCTATTGGCCAACTGTGCACTTGGTTTGGGGCAATCACCATTGTGATTGATTGACCTAAAAACACTCCATACTTCTCCTAGTATCAAGTGTTTTCAAGCCAATCAATCAATTTGAAATAAAACCAACCACACAGCCGCCTAGGGGCAAGAGAACCCGGACTGCAAAATTGCCGAATGCTTTTTTAAGTTAGGCAAAATACTAAAGAATTGCAAGCATACGCAAAAAAATTCAAATTGAAAAAACTCATAACGCAAACATATGTAAATACCGACTGAGTCGGAATACTTCATTAATATTTAAAATGGCACAAAGGCCAGAATAAGTGTTAACTGGATACCTCCGGTGAAGAAAGAAAGAAATAAAATGTTAACCCAACTCCTTTAGTTAGTAAAGATACAACATTACACGACATACAAGCCGGCAAAGAAACGAAATGGCATACTGTCGCAAAAAGTAGAGAGGCCTGCCTAAGGCTGCGGTGGCTGCTGCTCCGGCTGAGCTTCACTGGCATGGCCCTCGTTATGCTCATCCGCCGGCTCCTCGTTGTCAGAGACTTCATATCCCTGCTCAGCAGCCCAATCTTTGAAGTAAGGCGGTGGAGCATCACCTAGTAGCTAGGCATCATACACCTCAGTGGCGTAATCATACCTCGGCTTATAGACCTCAAAGTCTATTTCTGGATAAAGGAGACTCCAGGTGATCTTCAACCGGGCCAGTTTGTCGCGCTCATTCTCCTCTGTCAGCCGTTTTTTCTCTTGGGCAAGCTCGTCAGACTACTTGTTTCGCAGATTGACAAGCTCAACCCTCAGGCGGTTAACGTCTGTTCGGAGTTGGGCGTTTTCCTTATCAACATCTTCTAATTCCTTAAGATCTTATTTGGCATCCTTCAGTCGCTTATCAAGGTTATCAGCCCGGATGTTAGCTTTGTCGTTTGCAACGATCAGCTCCTCCTGTTTCAACTCTACTGCTTTAATCTTTAAATTATACATATAATCAGTATGTTTAGAAGAGTTGAGGTTTTCAAGGTCCCTCCGTTTGGCGTCATTTACTTTTTCCTGTTTCCGCCTGAAAGGGCCTCGGAGGCCGTCCACTCTCAGCATCACCTGAGACAAGAGCAACCGGTTTATGAGTTACTTAGCAGAATTAAATATAAAAGATATCAAGGTTGTGGGATCTATTACCTCAGCCAGCTGACCCATTATCCGGTCAAAATCCACGACCTGCAGATCAGGTATGGAGTTCTTCTCGGAACGGGTGAGGTTCCTCACCATCCGTTTTGGAAAACCCGCAAGATCCGGCTCGTCAGAAGTCATATTTGCACCAAAAGTAATACTCTGTGAGATAGAAGCAGCGTAGTCGGCATTCATCCGTTGCCGGCTGCTGACCGACCCCTTAGAGGGGTCAACCTTGGTCTTGATTCTCAATAAATCAAGTGGCCAAGGTATTTCAATTCGCCCCTTACCTTAAGTTTCCGGATGGGTCTCGGACTTCTGCCTCTCCCCAAGCGTTGCCGCACCGGCTGCAACATTAGGTGGCTCGCCACCCTTCGATGCCGTAGAGCATCTGGCGCTTTCTGCTGCGAGCGTTCCGAGCTTTTGCTCAGAATTTTCATTGCAGCAGGCGATTTACCCCTAGTCTTTGGACGATCGGAATGGCAGAAGATTGTTTCTGGGGAGTAGGGTCTCTTCTTGCGGCTTTCGCAGCCGGAGTTTTCTCCAGATCATCTCCTTGCCTTTTAAGCAGATTGGAGAAAGATCGTGGAATTTTCTTGACGGAATCCTGAGAAATAAGCAAAGGGTAAGTATACCCAACCGTTAAAAAATAAATGCAAACACATCAAGTCAGACGGTCTTACCCCGCCTTTTTTGGAGTCTTTGGCTTCGACGGCTGCCTTTTTGGCAAGCGCAGCCTCTTTGCGCAGCAGCGTCGCAGACTTGGCCGGAGTCTTCGCCGAGTCGACCATTCTCAAGGCGTCGTCTGCAAGAACAAGAACAAGAACTTATGGTTAGAAGAAATTATGGAAATTTTGCAATAAAAATGAAATAACAATCATTCTGGATGAGAAGTATTCTACCCCTAGGAAACATTGTACTCAGCCCGCAGGCAGACAAGAAGCACTCGTCCTTGAAGAAGTCCGGATGGGGAATCCAATTCTTGGGAACTATGATGTGAGTCCCATCCCCCATGGGCTCAGTTGTTGTTTCAAAAAAATCCCGGCTCCAATATTTGCTCCCGGGCCTTAGTAGATAGCACCGGGAGAAGGCATTTACGTCCAAGAAGAGTCGGCTCAGTATTGTACCAGCGCAGTGTCCGGTTGTGTCTTAAGGTGGGGAAGAAACCAAATAAAACTTATCCTTCCACCTGGACCATTTGACACTTTGTCCAAAGTCATCAGGTATTGGGGCAAGGTAGTCAGAGTATACCATGCCCCATGGCCGCCTGGGGCCTTGCTCAAGTAGTGCATATGAGCGAAGGCGGAAAAGCTGGGGTTTATATTTTGAAACTCGCAGGCGGCGATGTAACTAAGAATTTTCACCCACGAATTGGGGGTGAGCTGCCAAACCCCTATATCGTATCCCTTAAGAATTTTCCTAATTCCGGGTGGAGGGGAACCAGAGGCCGGCTTCGATAACCGCCTCGTAGCAAATGAAGTAGTCTTCTGCATGGTCAATATCATCGCCCCAGGCCATTACGGTGTCAGCCGGAGGAACGATAATCTCCCAGCCCCTTCCAAAGGGGTGCTTTTCTTTGAAGGCCCTGAATCCGCTCTTGAGGATGGCGATGTTACCCGGCAGCATCCGGGTCCTTTTAGGTTGGGTTGTCAGCGACATTAGGCGGCTGCTAATAGTCAGCCGCAAAATTGTCTTGGTCAGAGCCGGAAGATTCGGCCCTTGACCCTTCGCAGGCCTCAGCATCGTCGGCTTCATTAGAGTAGGTGGTACCCTCGTCGCCTACCTCTCGTACCCCGAAGCTCCCGGAAGTAGAGGGAGCCTCTTCGTCAGATCCGCTCTCCTCCCAATCCCTCTGTTCCCCGTCTGGGAAAACCTCATCGGCTGGCACTTTCATAGTGCGCCGGCTCTTAGGCCGTCTGGCCGTTTGTTTCGTTCTGGCCATTGTGTCTGCACAGACACAGAGAGGGAGAATTCGGAGATGAGCATATTGGTTCCGACAGTCCAGAAAAGGCACCCCCTGTTCTAGACTCAGCCGTTCCGGGGGATCGGCTGAGTCCTAGGCAGTGCCCAGTGAGTGGATCGAGAACTCATTTATATTCTCTAAAAAGCTAGGTATACAGGCGGAGAAAAAATGGTATACAAATTGAAAGGGAGAAAGCTAAAATGGTACAGGCGGTTACCTCGCTTTTACTCTGAAAAATCTGAAAACCGCTTGAGCCGGTAAACCGGGTGTTGAACTGCTAGCACACGGAAGCTTGAGCCTGTTGTGATGCAGACGGAAGCAGAGGATCTCCCTCTAGAATCTTTCTTTTTCTCTCTCTAAAAAGTCAAATGTGAATGTAAGGTGAGAAAAAAGGGGGGGTAACTTTCTATTATAGAAGGTGAAAGCGGAGGGAAATCTTTGATTTGAAATTCAAATTTTTACGTTACTATTCACCTATGAAAGGTGGACACGTGTCACAGGCCCAAGTGACATGCACGCGCGACCTGTGAGGGGAAACTGTTTAGGGTAAAAATACCCTAGACACGTGGACTAGTGAGAGGAAGCCACGTGTCGAGCTCAGGATGGCCCATGTGGCTTAACATCCTCTTGACACTTGCGCCCTCAGATACATCTCTGAAATGACGGCCTTCAAGGGCCCAAATCCCTAGAACCGCCGTTATTCGGCGCAGCCCGCTGAAATTTAGGTCAAGTGACCTAGGTAGGGGCACGTTATCCAAGGACCCTATAAATAGGGAGATATTTCCCCACTTTGGGGACACATTCAATCATTATTACACCTGCATTCTCTCACATCAGAGAAAGACTGAGCTTAGAATCCAGGCAGGTCCCCACCTAAATTTTCGTTCTCTTTATTTCCTTTCAAGTTACTGACTTGATCTTCGGAGGCGGAGCTCCAACCACCCGGAGTCTCTGTTATTTTGCAGGTACAGCTCAGCCGAATCAGGCTTCATGACGTAACTCTCCCAAGGGATAAAAACACCAAAACATATATTGCCAAAATGATGACGTACAAAGCACCCCTACATACGGCTATGGGTGCTTAGCAGCCCCTAACATTACAACCGCTTGAATGCAGCCGACTTCCATGTCGTATGACCCTTTCTTAGCTTGGTTACCGCTTGACCAAGCTTACAATCGAGCTCTCTTGCTAGATCACATCACAGCTGGCTCTTTTTTTTTTTAAATCATAATCATAATAATGATGAATATAATAGCCATTGCAGCCGGCTTTTTGGTTGAACAAAGCAAACATGGCAGCTAGGCTTAATTGAGGTAGGAAACAGCCCTTGCTTCCACCATTGGTGGCTCTAAGCGGCTGCCACCGTTGATAGCTCTGAACAGCTGCCACCATTTATAGCTCTTACCGGCTACCACCATTCTCATTATGCTCTCGGCTAATTTTGATTCGGCATATTTGCCGCTTGTATATGTGGAGTTAGAAGCTAGTCTCTCTAACTTGAGATATACTCATCATATTTCTCGTCTTGCTATTGTGAGCAGAACACTTGATGCAGTCTAACTTCTTTAATTAAAATGCTCAAGCATGACATTTTACTTGAATTGTTGCTCACATGGAGCTCGCAGCTTCCCACAAATGGAGATTGGCCATATGTAATATCAATATAATAATGGAGCATCTCGATAGTGCTTGCCATCCGGATAGTTTATTTCTTGACTTGTGTACACACAACTGGTTTTCTTGGTGTCAGTTATCAAGGTGCCACACCAATCCACCATTGCCGGATGCTTGGAGTGTCGTATGATCTCAGCTCTTAAGCGAAGAGTGGATCGATTTTGCTTGTTGGCTATGCTTGTTGTCCGTCCTTAAGCTCTGGCATGATACTCAGCACTTTGGCCGGATGCCTTGCTTAAAATTTTGACCTCCGGCTTTTAAGCTAAGAGACGACCACGTATAATGCTTCTTGTGTATGCTAACACAAGAAAAAAGCTTGGCCGCTTGAGTATGCTAACACAAGAAAAAAGCTTGGCCGCTTGAGTGGTTCAACTCAAAATCTTTGGATGCCGCATCGCTTAGTAACTTACAAAGGTTCATGGATATTCTTGCATACGGGTGCCGCCTCATCATAATGGAAGGAAGCTTCCAATGAGCTGGATAATCATGCCGGGAAGCTGCCGCGTGATAATGTTTTTGCCGAGCTACTAAGATAGCCATGGATGATCTTAGTATATTTTGCCTCTCACCTAGTGATTTTTATCTATTATTGAATACACCTCACCGCCTCATAATTCATATACACATAGTATTGATGAGTAAGCAGCTCACTGCATTGTATAAATGTAGTTGGGCAGCACTTTTGTGTGCAATAGTAGTAATAAGTAGCTGATAATATGTAGTATATAAGAATATACATTAATGATTGTCGAATTTTAAAGACTATCATTTTAAGAAGTATGTGTACGGGATATATCGGTAGCATCCTTGATAAGCCGGTAAGTTGTACGGGATATATCGGTAGCATCCTTGATAAGCCGGTAAAAGAGTGTTGTGCAGTTTAAGCCCTCGTTAATCGGTAAATAAACCATGTCCTTACCGGCATCACTCTATGCCACGTGGAGAGCTGCTTCTCGTCACGTAGCATGTCCCTCTAGCACGTGGAGTGTTTCTTGGGGCCGCGTAGGCACCTGCTGCCTTTAAGGTCGGTGTGCCACCTATCTGTATAGGTGGCACCTGCTTGGTTGTGTTTTTATAAATACCCAAGAAAATCCCCATTTCAAAGGTAGAATATCTCTCTCTCTCTAAAACACTTTCTCTCTCTCTTTATTTCACTTTCTTCTCACAAAGGTACTGATTTTAGCATCGGAGTGGTTATTCCCGGATAACCCCGGGCTAGCTAATCTGTATTAGCTGTGTAGGTGTGCAATTGGACGGTAAACCATTACCAGCCCTCGGACATTAACGGAAGCAAAATTCAGCAGGAACAATTGGCGCTAGATGGAGGGGATAGTAATAACTTCTATCGTCCAACAGAACCTCTCACAGTCATGGAAGGAAGTAAAGAAGCTACAGTACCAGTACCGGAAGTTGAAAACCGACAATATGATAACAGTATCTTTAATGCTAACGCGAATAAAATTGTAAACAGCCTACCAGAAATCGTGATCGAAGATGAAACTCATCTCCTTCACGGCAACACAACAAACATGCCAATAACGCCTGACCGCAATAGAGCAGTAACCCCAGATCCTTTGGAAGGGTTTACCCCGAAGGAACTGGAGATAACGGCTAAGGTTATGCGGGCTATGTCTAAGAAAAGAAAGAAAGCCGAGTTAACGGCAGGGGAGGTATTGGGTGATGTACCGGCAAAGCCGCTAATAGTGAACCTTGAGAGTTAGTTCAATCAGGCGGGACAGCAACCCCTGTTAAGGAGCTGGGGCCGAGAGACCATACCGGCTGAGCGCCAAATCACACGAGGCGCCCAAGTGGGGGATTCAGGTTCTTATCGACATGAGGTTTACAGCGGATTGGAAAGGCGGACAGCCAGGGCGATCATCAGGCCCAGGATATCTCCGTTCACACAGAGGTACTTGACCAACAGATGGAGAAAATAAAGATGCCATCCAATACTTACGACGGTAAGGGGGACCCTAAGCGGTATGTAGCAGCTTTTGAGAGTCACATGTTGCTATATACCAAC